>NC_138031.1:25691407-26323618 GCF_964106645.2 Podarcis pityusensis | reverse complement strand
ATCCTAAGTACACCCTAAGTAAGGAGGGCAAGTTTTTCAGGTACAGGTCGGCTTCCTAGATGGAGTCTCAGAAATGTATGCAAGGGCTGGAGAGTGCCATTAAGTAGGAATTTGACTTCCAGACCAAAGCTACCTGCATGCCACAATGGCTGATGAGTCTGGGCTTGGTGCTATTGTTTCTGAGAGCACTGAGAATCTATGTGAGCGGTGGGTTTAATCGAGGTGCCTGCTATGCCTCTCCCAATAAGTGATCAGTGCTGCCAGAGACTGCAACAGTATTCGTATTGTTATAAGTTTGAGGGGATGGAACCTCCCCAAACCCAATAAATTAATTAATGTCAGCAGGGCCAGATTTAGGTTTGATGAGGCCCTAAACTATTGAAGGTAATGGGGCCCTTTATATGTCCAGCTGTCCTTTGTCAACAACAAATTGTTGCTTTTTTGTGTTGAATATATGCTATGTGGTAACTGATGGACCTAATAGGTATCTAAAGCCATTTGCACATAACAAAATATGTATTTTATCAAAAGTAATTGTTGAACTGAAATTAAGAAGAAGTATATTACAGTGGTACCTCTACTTACGAATGTGATCTGTTTCAGGATGCTGTTCACACCCTGAAAAGTCTGTAAGTAGAGTGCCGCTACTGTGCGTGCACGAAGCGCGATAGATTGCTTCTGCATATGTGCGAAGTACGCAGATCGCTTCTGCGCATGCGTGCACGGCGAACCCAGAAGTAAATACTAACCTGAAAAGCCACAAGGTGAAGCAAACGTAACACGAGGTATGACTGTAATAGTGAAATTTTCTGGGGGGCCCCAAGAGAGTGGGGCCCTAAGCTATAGCTTGTTTAGCTTATACGTAAATCCAGCACCGAATGTCAACATTTCCTACATTCTTTTTTCTTTTTGGCATCGCTCAGTTTCCACAGAGGAGCAATGCCAGGATGGAGTGATGCCAGCGTGAAAGGAGCCATATCTTTGGATCCTGCTACGTGGAACAAGATGGGATAGAGGGCCAGTAGAGGACCTTCCAAGATGCTCCAATAATAGACGATGTGAAATCAGTGAGACTTCAGCTCCGCAGTAGATTGTGGTCAGGGAGTTTAGAATACAATTGGAAACAGAGGAAGCATAAACCAAACATTTTATGTTAGGGATCAGGTTCCTTGTGTAGACTATACAATTCCCCCCCCCCTTCCTTCCAACCAGCTTGCTGTTTTAAGAAAGCTTTTGATGAGTCAACCCTTTGATCTTCTGAACAAGTGCAGTTGTGAGTTTGGCGTTACAAGTCCTACAACAGATTTTACAGAGGGGGGAGAAATTAAGGGTATGTTTAAAGCAAGTCATACTTTGCCTGTGCTTTTGGTGGGACTCGCACACTTGAATCCTTACAGTTTTTGAGCAGGTCTGTAATTTTACCTCCGTACTGGTTCACTTGGGGACTTTTTATAAGCACCCACAGTTTGTGTACCTTCAAATGGATCTTGAGCTCTCAGAACCACTTTATCCATCTGGTGTCCACTGTCCCTTATACAAAGAAAAGTTAATTTATGAAAAATAATAAAGCTGACAAGGTAAAAAAGAAAGCCATGCATTTAAAAACATTTGAATAAGATACTTTAGAAGACTTGTCACCATCTTGAAAATTTACAGCCGTCAGCAATGTAAACATGTTCTTGACAAAGCCCAGCAGCTTGCTGACTGTAGAGTTCATCTACACTTTTTCTGTAGGGCAGATGTTTTCATTTTAATGCTCTTCATACTGTAGATTAGGATTATGTATTTTTCTCCCTCCCCCTCTTTTTCCCCCAATAAGAGAATAAACCTGACATGCTACTAATGTCATTTCACACTGTGGGCCAGATGGTGAAAAATGCAAGGCCTGCAGATCTGTTTGTGTAAAAGGGTGGGGAGAAGGGGGTAGGATTTTGTTTCTGAAAGACTTTTAGCTCTATCATTTGTTACTTTCATCTAAACACTCGATGATGAATAAAGGAAGAGCCTCTGAACTTCAAAAATAAAAGGTCCTTGAGCTTAAGTGGTTAAAAATGTAACACATCTGTGAAGTGGGGGGAGAGAGAAAAAGTGCTTCCTGTATTCTTGGTTGCCACATCAGGGCACTGAGAACATATTCACATGGCTTTCAGGCAGGCTGTTTCAAACAGCACTTTGGAAACCAGTTCATTCTGAAAGATAAATCTAGCGCTACGCCAAATTTTCATGAAGCTTGGTTTTCAATGTGAAACTTGGTGCTTGGGGAGGTGAAAAGATCCAGTGGCTACAGAGGCTACCTTCCACTGTTCCATACAATTTTCACTCCAGTATGGAGTTACCATGTCTCCAGTCTGCTACTGCTACCATTTTGTTCTTAACTTGGAAAGACTTCCCATGGCACAGTCCCAACCAATCAGGGACGAGGTAATGAGTGTGATGACCTCATGCCTCCATGGTTCAAATCAGATGTGATACATTAGGATGAAACAGGAAGCATCGGAGGAACTAAACATTGCCCATTCTATCGGTAGCAGCACATAAAAGGTGTTGCTGAGTGCATTGTAAAAAAGCTCCTGTTTTGCATGTTCAGACCTTTTAACCTCCCCCTTAAATAAATTCAGACAAGACTCAAATTTTGGTTTGGTTTTTGGCAGAATTTAGGCCACAGCTTTATTGATTAAATCAAGTGGTTGCATAGGCTCTGGTTCAACTAGCTCCCTGCACTGTGGCAGGTAGCGCTGACCCAGGGCACCAGCATAGGTCAGCCTAGGATGAACACCTGGAACAGCAGAAAGCCGGGGTCAGGCTAGTCCACCACCCAGATGTCCCCCTGGACTCAGGCACGGGCACAACCCCCTCTCAAGGTTGACCAAACCATCGAGTCCCTGGATTCCTTTAACAGAATACCCTTCACATAGGGATGGCGAGAGCGTTCCCCCATCCCTATCACCTGAACCAGAGCCTATCCGCAACCTTACAAGTTGTGACGATTTGCTGCGTGGCAGGCGAAACCCAAATGGCAACAGCCAATCAGCCAAGTGGGGAAAATTCATGCTGTGCCCCTGTCCCAACAACAGACGACACACAACGGCATAGCAAGGTCACTCGCACAATGCCCTAAATATAGGGAGAGGTGGACGGGTGTTCAGATGCACTGGCCCAAAGAGGAAGCTCAGGGTCACGTGCATGGGCTTATATAGGTCCCTCGATCTGTTTGGCTAGCATCCCATTGGCCTGATTACACCCGGCATCGAGGGACCTACCAATAGGGTGTTGTGGCTATCCAATCGTACCCACCCACACAGGGTTTGGTTGTCAGGGTTTGGTTGTCAGGTCGCACCGCAACACGTGCCCTCTTTGAGGGAGGACACGATTTATATTAAAAGGGTATGCAAAGTGTGCACAATGGGGTGGAACCAAACAGCATGCAACACAGTGGTACAGACCGAAACTGGATGGAATTAGCTTCTGCTCTGCCCACCCTGTTCTATGCTGCAGTATGTTTCAGGAGACTGAAAAATACCTCCTTGTCCCAACAGGCAGTGGGGTAGGTTAAAAAAACAGCAACCCTGATTTTACATTATGTTCTCTTGTATCACTTCTCACTACTGCTTTATTCCAGAATGATATTATTATTATTATTATTATTATTATTATTATTATTATTATTATTATTATTAGGTTTGTAGCATTATAACTTGCTCTGTGGTGTCGCCAAGATCATGAAGTGGAGTGGAATTTTAGAAGTAATTTTTAAAATATTAACAGCAAGGTAGTCCAAATAGGATGATGGACTTTTTCTCCAGGTGGGTAATGAATCATGGAGACTGACAATGTTCTATTTGTGGAAGAACAGCAGTTCATGCATCTGCATCCGTAGCCAAGCCACCTGGCTGCATCTATGGAAGAGTTGATGCAGGAAGCCCCCCCCCCCCTTGCTACCGGCCTGGTGAGTATTTGGCTCCATCCCTCCACAACTGGTTTATCCAATGATTAAAACCACCTTGTCAGTAAGTAAGAATGAGCTAGTATCTGAATGTGCATTCATTTTCCTCTTTCGTCCCTATTCATTTTCCTTTTATAGCTTATCTCTCCTGTTGTATGACATTATTTTAAACAGTAAAGTGCCTCAGATGCCTTGACTGAAAAGTAGTGCCTAGGATGTGTATAACACACACACATACACAATGTCAAAGGGCATTATGTTGTAGGTTTTGTTCTGTTTTTAAGGCAAAATCTGGTAATTATCTCTATAATCATTTATTAAAATCAAGAAGTGGCTAAATAAGGAACAGCAATGCCATTTCTTTCTTAACATTTGAACAGCAAAAGAAAAATAAAATCTGCCTATTATCTTTTTCAAGAATCTGACGCGATGACAATGGAATAGAAGGTTGTCACCGTGTAATAGCCCCTAACTGCTAGATAAATGCAGAGCTGAAGCAGAGGCATTTATCAAAAATAAACATTGAAGGAAAGCTAGGAGACATTGATCCTGTGATAACGCTCTGTTAAAATGACTATTTTTTTTTTCCATTGCCAAGTGACTGATGTAGATGCAGTCATTATGTCTGGTGAATGCTCATCTAAATGTCCTCTCATGGTGCCAGGTCTACGTTGTTAGCTTTGCCGTGGGCCAAACGCTATGTTATGTTAAACTTTTCTCTTTTTTAAGGATGCACAAGCTGGGCACTTTAATTTTGAAAGAGGGGGGAAAGAGTTATGCGGGGCTTTAATGTGGATCACGCTGCTGGGTCAAATTGGGACTCCCGAGTGTGTGTATGAGAAGCATCACATAAATCGAGTGATCTCTGTAGCCCGTTTCAGTAAGCGATCACATGAGCGGGACAGTGGGACGTTGCTCACACCCCCCATTCTTACTGGCCCCACCCCAACCGTCCGTGGGTTGAGGGGTCAGAAATCTGAAGCAAGGCATCCGCTACATGATATATGTCACCTCTCCACACAGTTTTGAACCCAGATCATGCTGGTTTCTAAACTGAATGGGGCGTCTATGCCCAGGTTTCTCATTCCAGACAAGTGCATGGATGGGGTGGGTGGACCACGGCCATGAAGGGTGTTGGGGGGGGAGGGCCAATGAATGCCTCCCCACATTCCTTTCCCCTGACTGTACTGGTGTGACAAGAGATTGCCCCCAAAGGGCTTGTCTCTATTTCCTGTGTCTATTCCCTATTGGTAAAGTAGGTAGGTATTTTCCAAATACTTATTTCTTATCATCATTTCATGGTTGATAAATACAGTGGTACCTTGGGTTACATATGCTTCAGGTTACATACGCTTCAGGTTACAGACTCCGCTAATCCAGAAATAGTACCTTAGGTTAAGAACTTTGCTTCAGGATGAGAACAGAAATTGCACGGCGGTGGCATGGCGGCAGCGGGAGGCCCCATTAGCTAAAGTGGTGCTTCAGTTTAAGAACAGTTTCAGGTTAAGAATGAACCTCCGGAATGAATTAAGTACATAACCAGAGGTACCACTGTATATTCCCTATCTTTATACATAACATATATTTTATGGCTTCGTAGAATTATAGAGTGGACAGGGACATCGGCAGTAATCTATACCAAGCCTACTCAGTGCACAATCGACAACGCAGGGTAGAACAGGAAGAGATATGATGGCCATCTTCAAATAACTAAAGGGCTGTAACACTGAGGATGGAGCAAGCTTAGTTTCTGCTGCTCCAGAGATAGGACTCAAACCAATGGATTCAAGTTATAAGAAAGGAGATTCCGACTAAATGCAAGTAAGACAGTAAGATCAGCAATGGAAATGTCAACAGACTCTCCTTCCTTAGAAGTTTCTAAGCAGAGGATGGATGGCCATCTGTCATGGATGCTTTAGCTGAGATTCCTGCATTGCAGAGGATTGGGATAGATGACCATTGGGGTCCCTTCCAACTCCACAATTCTACGATTTTAGATCACTTTGAGGGGTTTTTCTACAATCAAGCGGTGTATAATATTTATGAAATAAAGAAATAAAATATCCATGAGATATGTAGCCTGCAGCTGGGCTTACTTCCTCAAGTCAAGCCGGAACCCTCCCTATTAAGTTCCAGACCACTGACTGAAGAAAACCACCATTGAGGTAGACCGCATATGCCAGCCAATCCTCTGCCTGTTTACTCAGAAATGGCTAGTAATGGCATTCACTCCCTGCATAAGTGCAAGAGGATCCCTGTCAGGTCGAGTCAAATGGAACCCACCTAGTTCACCCTCTTGTTCTCACAGATGCCCACAGGAAGTCCATAGAACTGAAAGCCTGCCACACACAAAACTCCATGGAGAATTTGCTTTCTCAGTGGCCACTGGGATGGGGGTGAGGCACAAAATGTCAAGACTCTCTTGAAGGGGAAGAGAAAACTGAGGGCCATTGCTTGAACCATTTTACAGCAGGGTTAGCTAACCTGTGGCCCTCTGGATGGGGTTGGCTTCCCAGCTCCCATCAGCCCCAGGCAATTGTCAGAGATGATGGGAGATGTAGTCCCGAAAGCCGGCACCACAATCCCAGTGGGATGTCATCATGGCTGCCCCCCCATGCTGGGTGCCACGCCCCCAGGACGCATGCCTGCCACGCCCATGTTTGCTGTCCGTCCCCGGTGCGGGAGCATGAAGCTCCGCCACTGGTTGCAGGTCCCACTTGTGGGACTGCTTCCTAAGCATGTGTGTATGCAGGATTGCAGCCTTAACCAGCTGAAACAGATGATCCATGCTGCCTGAATAGACAGTGCAGGCAGGGTAGATGATGAGATGCCATTATACAATGTTTGCACAAAGCCTCCAGCTTTCTGCTTTCAAGTCATGACATTACGCATCCTGAGCCTCCCTCCCAGACCCCCTCCTGTGCAAAATGTACAAAAGCACAGAAAGATGGTGAAATAACCAAGGAAATAATTTTTTTTCCAGTCAATTGAGTTGTTAATGGAAAAAAGCTGTGTGAATGTTATCTTATAAATTAGAAGATCCCCTCTTTCTAAATAGTTCAATTGAAATCAGCTTTTTGCATTTATCCTTTGGGTCCTTCGGGCTGCAAATGCTGTTAGCTCAGAGTCAAAAAGTCAGATTTTTAAAGGGAAAATGTCAAGTCCTTTTAGGCTGCAACTGACCTTTTAAACCAGATTAGAGATTTGAAGCATTACACACGGATTTTCTACATTTTATATCACAGTAGTTAACGAAAGATCAAATGCAGCTCCCAAGAACACTCTTTGTACGAGTGTGACATTTCCAGCCTTAAAAAAAAAAAAGACACGGCCAGTCTATTTTACAGAAAATTACTCTCGAGAAATTAATCATTTCCTGCCCATCTCTGAGGACTGCTGTACATATAGTTGCCATGCGGAGATTGCATTAATCCAATCAGTCTACCTAGAGACGTGCGCTTCAAGCTCTAAATCGACTCTAACCAGGTTGATGCCAATAGAACTGGCCCCCATTAACTCAGGTGTTCAGTAGTTTCACTGCCCATTCATTTCAAGAAGGGCAAATCAAACCTCTGCTAACTAGGGCATTTCCAGACGGTGGCTATTTTCAGGTCGCATTCAATCAAATACTGGCAAATTAAAATTGCTCTTTCAGGAAGTTTTATAATAATAATAATAATAATTTATTATTTAAACCCCGCCCATCTGGCTGAGTTTCCCCAGCCACTCTGGGCGGCTCCCAATCAAGTGTTAAAAACAGTACAGCGTTAAATATTAAAAACTTCCCTGAACATGTCTTTTAAAGATAGGATAGTTGCTTATTTCCTTCACATCTGAAGGGAGGGTGTTCCACAGGGTGGGCGCCACTACCGAGAAGGCCCTCTGTCTGGTTCCCTGTAACCTCATTTCTCGCAATGAGGGAACCGCCAGAAGGCCCTCGGCGCTGGATCTCAGTGTCCGGGCTGAACAATGGGGGTGGAGACGCTCCTTGAGGTATACAGGACCGAGGCCGTTTTGCACATCAAACCCGCTTCTGCCAGTCAGACTTTTTGCCACATGGAAAGTGACAGGGGAAACTGCAGTGGGGAGTGTGGGGTAACACTTACCTAAAAGGTAAAGGGACCCCTGACCATTAGGTCCAGTTGTAACCGACTCTGGGGTTGTGACGCTCATCTCGCTTTATTGGCTGAGGGAGCCGGCGTAGAGCTTCCAGGTCATGTGGCCAGTATGACTAAGCCGCTTCTGGCCAACCAGAGCAGTGCACGGAAACGCTGTTTACCTTCCTGTTGGAGCGGTACCTATTTATCAACTTGCACTGGCGTGCTTTCGAACTGCTAGGTTGGCAGGAGCTGGGACCGAGCAACGGGAGCTCACCCCATCATGGGGATTCGAACCGCCGACCTTCTGATCGGCAAGTGGTTTAACCCACAGCACCACCCACGTCCCTTATTATTTAACCTACCAGCAAACAAATCAGAAGGAGTTCTCATTAAATGGTCATTAAATTAAAAAAATGAATGAGAATGAATGTTCAATAAAGAGATCATCTAGAAGCACCATAAGTTAAACCTGTTGTTTTTTAATTAAAGAGGAGGGGGAGATAATACACGACACAACAGTTGATCCTATAGTTGTTGAAGAGTAAACAGAGTATATTAGGAGATTCAGGTTTACAAAAAAAAAAAAAAAATAGATATACATACTGATGGGTCCAGTTCTCTTCTGCAAGATGTTTCAAAATGAACTGCTCAAGGGCATGGTAATAAGCTGTACCTATTCATCTCAATGGGGCTTATGGAGGAAAACTTCTCAGCCGTTGGGGAGTGGTTGCCTTTTTTGAGGTTCCGTCTCAATAATCCAAGTGCTTGGGCCAGCCCTGACTATGCCAACTGGGTTAAGGAAATGCTATTTTTGTGGAAAAAGAGGCGCCAGAACTGCCTAATTCACACTTTCTGAATCATGAACCAAAACGCAGCCATCCTTCAGAATTTGCCCTTTTCTGAATTTTGCAGTCAGTACTCCAGCCTAATAATGCATCTACAAATGCATATACTAGGGTGATGTATATATATATTAGTTAAAATAATATACAAAATTGCATCACATTACAGAAAACTGCTTTGCGAAAATGTGTCTATTAGGCTAAGTTGCACACAAGCTAGTGTTGGTATGGTGGTGAGAGTGTTGGACTAGGGCCTAGGAGAGCAGGGTTCGAATCTCCACTGGGTTATGAAGGTCACTGAGTGGCTTTGGGTGAGTCATTGCCTCTCAGCCTAACCTACTTCACAGGGTGTTTGTGGGGATTAAATGGGGAGGAGGAGAACCACAAACATTAAAATGTTTTAATGTTTTAATGTTGTATTTTAATCTTGTTTTTAAGTTGTATTCATTCAACTTGTTTTTATTATTGGTTGTTAGCTGCCCTGAGCCTGGCCTTGGCTGGGAAGGGCGGGGTATAAATAAAAATTATTATTATTAATATTATTATTATTATTATTATTATTATTATTATTAAACACCAACTTGAGCTCCTTGGGAAGAAAGGTGGGAAATCAATGAAATCAATGAAATAAAATAAATGGGGGAAATTCATACTAAATGCTGATGATATGCAAATGTGCAGAACTGAATTTAAGAATGGGAAAATGGGAATCCAAAAGAAACCAGCACTGACAGATTTGCCCATCACTAGGAGGAAGGGAAGCATTGTTCTCACAAATCTGTACAATGGAAACATAAAAACAGCTTCCACCGCAATATACACACCGTGTGTGTATACACACACACACACACACACTTGTAAGATGAAGTAAAATAGCCAAATTACCCTAGACATCTAACAGACGCCATTTCTCTGATGCTATTGTCGGTTCTAAAAGAGCGCTTCTGTGCTGCTATTTTAAAGATTTCGTCAGAATTCATCAAAATCGTCTACCTATCACTATAGATATGCTATGCATAATGGAAAATACCTGTAGTGTGACAGGAAGATTAGGTTAAACTGAAGCAAATCAGTGTGATAGTTTTCCATTAGCAGAACTCAAAACAGGATTGTCAACAAAGGCTGACACAGAATAATGATTCCGCTGTCATCTCACACAGAGGAGTCCATAAAGAAAATAGGCATATTTTGATATATGTAACTCCTCTTATTTTTCTCAGTTGTATCGTGTAAGTCAGCAGGTCTATCTATAATTATAATTCACTGAAGGCAAGCAAGCGAGAGTTGAGTGACACTCTTTTCTCTTTCTGGGCAATGGGGGCTTGTATCGAAATTAAACCCTTGACTCTTCCTCAGGCTGGAAATTATACCAGAAAACCCTTTAATTAAAAATCCTTCTACCTTGTTTTTTTGTTTAACTTTTCACTTGAGGAAGTTTTTGATGTTACTCAGAATCTCCCATGCTACAGAGGGATTTGGTCCAAAAAAAGGCGTTATTTTACTGTTCCCGGTCGGATTTGTTTATTTTAGAAAGGGTTATCGTGACTGCCTGTTTCTGGTCTCTCCACCTCATTCACAATTTTATAATCCTTCAGGGTCCCCTTGTGCCCGATATCTGTAGTGTGGACCAAGTCACAGGATCACAGTGCGTCATGGCAGTGATTCATAGAATTGTAGTACAGTGGTACCTCAGGTTACATACGCTTCAGGTTACATACGCTTCAGGTTACAGACTCAGCTAACCCAGAAATAGTGCTTCAGGTTAAGAACTTTGCTTCAGGATGAGAACAGAAATCGTGCTCCGGCGGCGCAGCAGCAGCAGGAGGCCCCATTAGCTAAAGTGGTGCTTCAGGTTAAGAACAGTTTCAGGTTAAGTACAGACCTCCGGAATGAATTCAGTACTTAACCCAAGGTACCACTGTATTGGAAGGGACCACAAGGTCTAACCCTCTGCCATGCAGGAACCTTACGGCCAATGTGGGGCTCATACTCATGACCCTGAGATTCAGAGTCTCATGCTCTACTAACTGAGCTATGGCAAATTCCCTTATTACATGCCAGGCCAGTGGTCCACCCAACTTGGCATTACAGCTATTGGCTAGCCAGGTTTTCAGAAAGCCTCTCCTCCTCCCAGAGGGGAGGGGTTGTGATCGGGAGCCGTTTCCCGCCTTTAGCAGGGGGCGTTCCAGCCCCTGCTCTGTTGCCCTGGCTGCCTCACCATGCCCCCTGGCAGCCATCCAATCTGGGGGAGGCTTGAGGATGGGGTTTAGCCGCTCAAAATGCGGCCGTGGCAGTGCTTCCTCCTCATTGCGCTGCTGGTTTTCGTCGGATCACCCACCCACCCTCCCTCTAGCTTATCACTTTTCTTGACCTTGCTATGGACCTATGGTTGGTCACCTTGGTTGTCCAAGGGTCCTGGTAGGAATTTTTATCCAACTGGCAAATTGGCACCAGCCACTTGGTTTTTCGCCTACCTCATAGCAAATCATCACAACTTTTAGGTATTGGTAGTTAGGCATTGGAATATGTTTGTGTATTGGGGGGCAGGGTGTGACCATCGCCTACCCCTCCACTTTATGGGTATTCTGTTAAAGAAATCCAGCGGTCGTGGATCCTGTCTGACGTGGTGGCTAGGGCCATGGCACGACCCCCGGTGACATCAGGGGGAGCTTACAGTTGTATTTGCATCAGCAGGCTCCTCCTACTGGTGGTTAACCCTTGTTAGACTCACCCCTTCCTGAGGGAGTGGAGTCACGCTCTGTTGTTGTATCCAATCCCTAAGCCAATACCTCTCACATGCTGTAACTAATAAAGTTGTGGCCTTTTTTAGCCCATTAACCTAATATTCTGTGTCCATGTGTCTTTTATTATCCTCAAGCGGGAGGCGGGTCCTCAAATCACAGGAGTCTTTTGTTTTACTCTACTTTCAGCAGAACTTAGTTGGATACCTTTTCTTTCTTCCACAATGGAATTCAAGGCAAGTTTCCCCTCCAAGCAGTGACCTAACCCAGTTTCCTTCAGCAGGTTTGCTGCATAATGCAGCCTCAGACAACACACTTGGACTTAGTCACAGGAATCATAAGAACATAGGGAGTTACCTTATACAGAGTCACACTATTGGTCCATATTGGGTACGTGGGTGGTACTGTGGTCTAAACCACTGAGCCTCTTGGGTTTGCTGATCAGAAGGTCACTGGTTTGAATCCCCGTGACAGGGTGAGCTCCTGTTGCTCTGTCCCAGCTCCTGCCAACCTAGCAGTTCGAAAGCATGCCAGTGCAAGTAGATAAATAGGTACTGTTGGGGCAGAAAGGTAAACAGTGTTTCCTGGCGCTCTGGCTTCCATCACGGTGTCCTGTTGCGCTAGAAGCGGTTTAGTCATGCTGGCCACATGACCCGGAAAGCTGTCTGTGGACAAACACCGGCTCCCTCAGCCTGAAAGCAAAATGAGTGCTGCAACCCCATAGTCTCCTTTGACTGGACTTAACCATCCTTTACCTTTACCATTGGTCCATACACACACACCAACCCCATTCTTTTTATTAGGTGTTATTTGTTTGTTTTTTAAAGAAAATCTGAAATTTTCTCTCACAAAAAAAAAAATCTTCAGAGAAATTTCCACTTAGCTCTACTGTCAATGGCTATTTGTCATGGTGATGCTCAGCATCAAAGGCAGTGAGTCTGGGAAGAACAAGAGAGGGAGAAAGCAATTACCTTCATAGCTGTTTGTGGGCTTCAGAAGGTCGTCTGGATGGCCACTGTGGGAAGCGGGAGGCCAGGCCAGATGGACCTTTGGTCTGATTCAGCAGGACTCAGCTATCAAGCGGGATACCCCCACACACTTCCATATAATATGCCAGTTAAATGCAGTTCAAAGCCATATGCTCAAAGGACCGAATATCTCTCTGTGTTGGTTAAGATGAATGTTTAAGTAGCAGAAGCAAGCATGTTAATAATCTGTCCATCCATCTGATAGTGGGCTGACATTGCCCAGAACTCCGGTACATTGGTTCCAAAGCCCATTTTGTAACACACAACCTGCTGGTCCAGGCCATAGTCAGGGAAGGAGAAAGGCAGTTGCCATCACTACAGAAAAATGCACAGCTTTTTGTTCTCCCGGGCAGTCACCATCTTGCCCTGTGTTTACCAATTTCACGTGTCATTAAATCAGCCCTAAGACACCTTTTGTTTGACATGCAGAAGTAACCGCAGCCTGTAACTTTAATGACCTTTTATGCGATTCAGTCTATGAAACATGCCCAGCAACGGTGCAGCGTATGTGGCATTTAAAGAAATATTTTAATATTGAAGGATATGTCCATGGTGAAAGAAATAGGCTGGCTTCAACAAAACTCAGTTGTATACCCCCAAAAGGGGGGTGGGAAAGTAACAAACTAGCAAAGCAAAAATATCGGGTGAAATCTTTAAGTTTAGTAGATCCCCTCAGTAGATAGTTTTGTTTTTTTTTAAAAAAATCAGTCAATCTTTCCAAGTGAGGGTTACTATCCTACTCTCAGGAAAGCTACTGTCATCCCATGAAAATCAACAGGATTCAATCTGTGCACAAGATCACAAGCCATTAAATCAGTTATGCTTAAAGGGATGCGGGGTTGAACAAATTTGTTAAGTTCTGTTTTTCTGAGTCTCTTATTTTTTGCACTCTTCAGTTTGGGCGGGGCAGGGGGGAATGGGGGGGGTGTCCTTATGGAAATATATCAGCATTTCAGTATACTTTTGTCCTAATATACACATTTTTTGCAAGCAATTTCCCTTAACGTAACTCATTTCGACTGTCACATTCACCAAGATGCATGCTTTCTCCAAATATACACCTTTTTTGTACACATTTTTGGGGTAAGAGAACTACATCGCAACATTCAGAGAAGCGCCAATTTCAAAGTCAGTTCCAGTTTGCCTATTGTTTAGGGTAGTGCAAATCAGATCAGTTCTGACTGAAGCCCAAACTGAACCAAATTTCTGCCCCATTTCTAGATGGGCTGATCTCCCTTTTATAATACTATTTTGTAAGTGCAACTTTGCTTGTTGGCAAAAAAAAGTTGAGGAAGGCTTCCCTTGCCCAAATTCCCCCTTCCAGGCAGCTTATTGTCCCAAATGAATCTGGAAAACCCCATGATTAAATCAGCTTATGAGGTGCATGGTTCGGGAAGGAAACTTATCCCCTTTAAAATAAAATAAAAGTCAAAGCCATGGGATTTTCTAGCAAGGGAGAATTCCAAACCGTCTAGCCCTGAACTTCGTCTCCGTCAAACAATAAAGGGGTTCTGCAAGGACGTGTGGTTGGCAGGAGCGTTTAGCATGCTGTAAAGCACCCAGTGAGGCAGCGGGTGTCAAGATGTCAAAAGCAGTGAATGGTGGCCACAGAGCTGAAGCCAAGAAGTGACTGGTACTCTGACAGGAGGACGTATGTGAAGAATGTTTGATGCAAATATGGTGCCTGGGATAATGGATAGTATAATTTAGCGCCTCTTCTGAGAATCTGAGTAGAAAGGACACCTGGATTGCAGAGATGAGCCTCGCAGAGGAATTCTCAGCTCCCACCCTCAGAAATGCATTATTCATTCCTTGCCAGGATGGGGAGAGGGGGTGGTCTACAATTTTATTTCCATCAGACATCTTAAGCAGTGAGAGGACAAGCACTTATCGGGTGCTTTCGAGGAAGGATTTTGGTTTTATTATACAGGAAGGAGAAAGCCCTGGGCAACTGTTCTTTTGCCCTCTCTTCCTTGCCATACTTGGGAGAAAGGGTCGCCGTACTTCAGCAGGCTTTTAATCCTCCATCACTTGAGGTTGCCTTACTCCTTCCTTTCCCCACCTGCGCTATTCAGGTCCAACTTCCTGCTGTTCCTGCGCTGTGTACTACTGCTGCCCCCTAGAGGAGGGAATAAACCTGGATGTTATTAGCAAGGGACTGGATACTCCTTTTTCTGGAAAGGATGAGTATGAGAATGGTCTATTTATTTATACTCTATCTTTCCCCCTCTGATGGGACTCAGAGCAACTGAAAACAAGAATTGCTAAAAACACGGCGGGGGGGGAGCTAAACAGTAATAGAATTAAATCTATTTACGTATATAACATCTGTTTTAAATGAGCTGAAAACCAATTGAAAATGAGTTGAGGCCAGTCTGATATTATTGGGAGCTTACTCCTGGAATCTTATAACTTTTTGAATGTGTCATTTTACACATCGGATGATATCTGAATGGTTAACGTTTCTTTCAAGGTACCAATGTTTGCTAATTCTTTCAAGGGATCTCTCTTCCCTCAGTTTTCAAGAAGTCCAAGCTTTGTTTTGAACATAGGAAGGTGCTTTATACTACAGTGGAACCTCAGTTTTTGAACGTAATCCATTTCGGAAGACTGTTTGACTTCCAAAACGTTCAAAAACCAAAAACTGAAAGCAGAAGTCTCAATTCAATTGCTGTTGTAGTTTAGTCTTTTAGTCGTGTCCGACTCTTCGTGACCCCATGGACCAGAGCACGCCAGGCACTCCTGTCTTCCACTGCCTCTCAATTCAATAGGGAAACTCTAAAAGGAAGTAACGTCGGACGTTCAGGTTCCAAAACACATTCGAAAACCAGAGCAGTTACTTCTGGGTTTTTGGAGTTTGGGAGCTGAAACATTTGAAAACAGAGCCGTTCGAGAACCAAGGTTTGACTGTATTGAGTTGGACCATTGATACACAGTTTTGGGTATTTCAGTGGTTGTGAAACTGGATTCTCCAGGAACTTGAGTGGAAGCCTTTTCCAGCTCTGCTACCAAGAATTCCTTTTAACTAGAGATGCCAGGGATTGACTTGGAACATTACAAATGCACACAGATGCACTACAACTCACATCAACCCCAGTCACCATGGCCAGGGATGATGGGAATTGTAGTACATGACATCTGGAGGGAGCCATGCTGGCTATGTCCATTATACAGGTGAGCCTATTTAGGCTAACTCTGTCTACTCCATGTGTGGGGAGCCTGTGGACCTCCAAATGTCCCGAGTTCTCATTGTGACGTTAACATATGAGAGTGCTGGAGGTGAAATAGTTAAACAGATTACCCAATCAGAACCCAGGGGGGTGGAGTCAGAGGGACTATAAAACCAGCTCTGGGAGGGGTGAAGGGAGGAGTTCGTTGGGAGTTGGGTGGTTGGTTGGAGTAGGAGTGAATTGGGATAGTCTGTGGGTAGGTTGAGTTTGTGTAGCGAAATAAGCTGAGTCAGAAATAGTTAGGGGCTAGGAAGACAAGTAAATATCTGAGAGGTGGTTTAGTGAGTGAGAGCAAGTAGCGGAAGTTATAGGTCTGGATAGGCACCCCATGATTGTAATTGACCGATACCGTTTATGAAATCGCACGCTTGTTAAACTGCAATAAATAAACAGAAGTTTATTTAACCCTGACTGGACTCAGTATTGTACCAGGTAGGGCCTGGGTGGTGGCAGCGAGAAATAAAGTGGTGGCACAGGGATCAATAGACGGTGAAGCGTCCAGAGACCCTGTGTGGTCACCACACTCATCACCCCTGACCACTGAGAATGCTGGCTGGAGTTGATGGGAGTTGAAGTTCCACAACCTATGCGGGGCTCTGGCTGGCAGCAGCTCTCCAGAATCCACTACCCAATCCCTTTTTAAAGCAGACATGCCAGAGACTGAACCCAGGAACTTCAGCATACAGAACACCTGTTCTGCCCTTGTGCTACAGCCCACCCTGTTTCAAAAGCAATTTCTGAAAGAGAATGAAGTAAACCCAGCTGAAAAAACTGAGATGTGTTTTATGATGTTCATTGCCATTCCAGTGTTTTACAGTTCTGCAGCCGCAGACGAGCTGTTTCATGCACTCCTGAATCTAAACCTCAGTTTTGAATTTTCCCTTAATGGACTATATATTGCAGCCCCGGTAGGTTACGTGGGGCTTAAATTTCCTACACTGCTGGTTGAACAGGAAAAGGAGATGATTGTCTTGCTCCAGCTTGACTAAAGAGAAAATATCTTATATATTCATATCCCTGCTTTGTGCTCACTATTTTCTCCTGGAAAGCTATTTAAAAGTGGGGAATTAATTATACATTAAATGGCCCATTCTTTGCAATTATCCCCTACCTCTTTCTTTACAATTTCTGTGCCATCAGTTCCCCCCACCCCTGTGCGTCCTGGAAGATCATAAGTTCTTGAGATAAAGAAGCCACTACCAATCGTTTTGGAACGGGGGATGGGAGTGGGAGAAAGGACCTGTAATGAAATATGCTAGCATTGCACAAAAAACGGTGCAAGGGGCTTCTGCCTTTGGCAATATGAGCACACATGAATGACAGTATTGTGAGAGGCCGAGCATTGTGTGCTTCAGAGCGCCACCAGATAAAGGCTCCGTCCTTTTTGCATAAATATTTGACTGCATTGGGAGATGTCTGGGAATTTATTTTTGGTAATCATCCAATTGCGGCCAAATGCATTAAGTCTAGTATTTGAGACTCTGTGCTTTCTAGTCAATATTTCTTTTTTGCCCTGTCATGTTTTTTAAGTACGCTATTCTGTGTTGTTCTTGTGAGGAATCTTCTAAAAAATCTCAAAGGAATGGTGTGCTGTTGCAGGATCACAAACCTCGATCTTGTCATTTGCGATTCCCTGTGGTCTTACAGACGAGGGTGCATTTCCCACAAAGCAAGTGTTCACGAGAGGAATGGGAAAACACCCTCCTGCTCACCTCAAAAACTGCTTGGGTTTGCTATCATTCATTGTGAGGAGGAAAGACCGTGAACGGTAGACTCCTCTCACCCGTGGGACCAGTGGCTGGAGAGACCCCTGGTTCCCAAAGAGACTTAAGAACATGAGACTAGCTCTCTTCTCCCAATGGCCAGCCAGATGGTCATGGGGAACCTGCAGTCAGGACCTGAGCAAACATCACTCTCCCCTCCTGCAGTTTCAACAACTAGTGGAGGTGATGTTAGGATATTTCCGTTCCACCTTAAAAGGGAGCAGGCTTTTGTGAGTCACAGAGTCTGCGCATTTCCTGTTCACAGGATGTTTATGTTTCCTATTGCTTTCGTTTTCTCTCTCTGTGTCGTAGACACTGACGCAGGCAGTCATGTCTTTCTTTGTTCTGATCAACGCAGAATAAAACTTGTAAATAATGCTCTCCTGAGTGCAACTTTTGGCTGTGCATTATCTGCTGATAGAGTGTGCATGAGCTCTGGAATGTGGCAAGATATTTTCTAGAAACTCATGTCGCTAATTGCTGATACTGCGTGCCTACGGGAGGTCGATGGATCGTCCGGCAGACGGCTTGGGGGCCATGATGGACTTTATCTCCCTGGCAGTATCCCAACAGGTAGAACATAGCCATTACGATTAGTAGTCAGCAGTAGCCTTATCCTCCATGAATTTTCCCAGTCCTATTTTAAAGCCATGGAATCTGGTGGCCATCACAGGCAATCTGGCTTCCAGGCGGACAACAGCCTGTCATGGCTGGCTCCAGAAGAGCCACATGCCACTCATTGGGACTGAAACAACAGTAGCCTTAGGACCTGGAGTCCTCACAAGGGCTGCTGCCACAGCCCTTTGGAAGATTTGAAGGTTCCAAGGCCACCTCTCTTTCATTCCTTGTGTCTGCACTGTTGGAATTCTGCCTGGGTCAGAGGAATGTGCCACAAGCGTAGGCACCGGCAGATATTCCTGTCGACCTCCCCGCGTCTTCCAACCTCTGCTGATAAGCAGGCGAGGTCCGGCGATTCTTCTCAGATGTATGAGAGGAACACACCGTTCTTCCTCTCTCCCCTTTGGTGTCCCCAGGGAGGGGAAAGAAGCAGACAGAAAACTATTTACATCATTTATTTCTGCCTCTTACATCAGTACAGAGAATCATGTCTGCACTCAACAACAGCAAGAAGAAAACTCCTCCCAAGTACATCCAGTACGGGTCATATGACACACACACACACTGAGCTAACATCCGGTGCTCAGTACAGAATGGACTGCCCCTTTGTTCCCATGGCAACAGTCACAAACATCCTGTCTGGCTTTCCAGCCACAAGCAGCTGGCTGAGCTGCTAAAGCCTTTGCTTGCTGCAGCATTGGTGCTTTATGGTAACATACTCCCCCTAAAGTATCAATGTGTGCTGCGAGCAAAGCGTCATCCAGAGAAGAAAACAAACAGTTGTTATATTTAAAACATTCCCCTGTTGTTTCAGTTCCACCCTTGGAACTACCCGCCACTGGTTTAACCAATGTACCTCTCTGGTTGTGTGATTTCGCATTACCTCGGTTAACAACTCTCTGTTGTGCCTTTGTCTCTGACTCAGACACAGCTTCAATCTGTCCTTGGTCGTTTACAACAGCAACATATGCAAGGTTAGCAAACTCCTTTGAATACCTCTTGGGTGGTACACCCTTCGTTGCTCTCTCAGACCTACGTATGAGGTGCTGATCCTCTGTGCTCACCGGTTCAACCTTTGAACTCTCTGGAGAACCAGTACTAAGCTTAATCAATGGTTCATCCTCCTCTTCTGAGGGTCTAGTCATTATGTGAGATTTCCTCTCAATGACTGTGACAACTGAGCTGTCTGAGCTATCGCTGTCATCATCAGTACTACTGAATTCAATAAGATCAAACTCATCATCATCATCTGAATCGTTTCCTGTGGGAAATGTCTGTACTATCCGCTCTTGCTTTGGAGCACTCTCTAGGAACTTTGTGAGAATCACCTGACCAGATTCAGACAAAATTACTCTGTAGAGACCCTTTTCATAACCCACAAAAATGCCTCTGGCATTCTTTACTCCACCTGGAGCTTCTGTTCTCACATGAGACCCGAAAACCTTAAAATAGGCAACAGAAGGTTTTCTATTGAACAGCTTCTCAAAAGGAGAACATCCCAACTCTGTTGAGACTTTTCTCAGCCACACATGAAGATAGGACGCTAGCGATTCGGCCCAATATTCATGTGGCAAATGTGAACTCAGCAATTGCGCATTCATCCCCTTTTGCAATTCTTTGTTCACTTTTACACAAACCCCCCTATTCCACGCTTCTTGTGAAACTGCCACTTTGTGGTTTATCCCTTTTCCATCCAGGAACTTCTGAAACTTCTGTAACAGAAAAATTTGCTTCTCATCTGTGAAAAGACAATCAATGTTAGCATCATGCATATTTTTAACCTTGTCACAAAACTCCTGAAACTTTTCTAAAGTTTCTTGCGGTTTCTCCATCAAATAAACCCAAGAATAATTAGTGAAACAATCCACACACAAAAGGTAATACTTTGCACTGCCTCTAGATGGTTCTAGAGGACCAATCACATCAGCATACACCCGCTGAAATGCTCTGTTGACCTTCTTCGTCTTAGTCACCTTCCTGGTGCTCACACTGGTCACACCTGCGAGAGAGATTTTGTTAGAAACAGAAGAATTACATTTCATGTAATCACTTTGATCAAAAGTCAACAAATACAGTCCATCTTTCTCTTTGGCAGTAAGAAACAGTTCTCCATCTTTGTAGATCTTGCAGCTTTTAGCATCATAGGACAGTTTCAGTCCTTTCTTTGCAATCTGCGACACGCTCAGCAGATTAAATCTCAGTTCTGGAACCAGGTAAACATTGCTTATAGTCAAGTTCAGACTCTCAAGATACACAGTCCCAATTCCAGTCGCTTCCAACTCTTGACCATTGGCCTGTTTCACAGCGAAGCTTTGCTTCTTCAACGTCGAAAAAAGTCCTCTGTGCGGGCACATGTGAACCGTTGCGCCCGTGTCGATTATGAATGCGTTCCCAACATCTGGCGTGGTTCCTTTCGTCATCATAGCCTTTGCAGGTTTCACCTGGCACTTGGTACGGCTTTTGCCTGACGCCTGAGGCTTCGTAGAGCTGCTCTTTGCTCCTCTTGACTGGCGCGGCTTCTTACAGTTTCGCTGTAGATGCCCAGTCTGTCCACAATTGTAGCATCGGACAGCACTCAATGCTACACCATGCTCTCCAGTAGCATCAGCAGTGGGGGAATTAGAACTCTGTTCTTCCCTCCCCCTGTCTTTTTCTTCCAGTGCAGCAAGTCTGTCGTGTTCATTCAGGACCACAGCACAAACTCTCTCCGCGGTCAGCTGCGCGGCAGGTAGGGAACCAAGCTGACTGGCAACAACCTTGTAGGTGCGGCTAAGGCTGTTTATCATCATGAAGCAAAACACTTCCTCCTGAAGACGGAAATTGCGTTCCACCATCTGTTGACGCAGAAACTTCATTTCTGTCAGGTGCGCTTGAACATCTCCATCAGGCGCAAGTCTCAGATTGGTCAATTTCTCAAAATACAGCAACGCTGAAGAACCAGCATCTCTCTGATGCGTTGTACGCAGCGTGTCCCATACCTCTTTCGCATTTTCTAAATGCTGAACATGCACCAACTGATCATCTGAGACACACAGAATTATAGCAGTCCTGGCCCTTACATTCTGTGACTCCCAACCTCTGGTTGGTGCTGCAGGGATGGGGTTTTCAATTACATCAAAAAGCCTCTGATTCTGCAGCAGGGCCTTCATCTTTACAGACCAAGATGAATAATTGTCATTGGTCAGGGGAGGTGGGCAAGGCAAAGCTCCTTTCTTGGCATCCATCTTGAAGCCAAGCCTCTTCAGCTTTCCAGCCCACACTCTCAAACAAACTGTAAAATCCAACAGTTGTTTTTTCCTTTCTCACGCAGCAAACTGCAAATTGTTTGTGCTTTTTGCACCTGGCAGCTAAACTCAGGCTGCTATTGAAAAGTCCCTTCCAAGAGCTCGTAAACCTTGTAGCCAAAACATTCTCTGGTTTTGTTTCGCTTTCCCAGGCTTACACTCAGAGCCTTCTGCGCAGCCAGTAAATTTCCACTTCCGTTACCTAGCAACAATGCATTTCAATAAGACATCTTATCTACCACAAAAATTTGTGGAATGCAGGCTTCAGCCTTCAAGCTGCAGGCCTCTTCCTCCGGAGCTTTTGTTTTCTTTGAAACGCAGCTCCGTGAACCAGGGAATTAATCTTCCTGCGTTCACACTTTTAGCCCGAAATGCAGCATACCTTGAACTTTGTTGCTCTGGAAAACACCTCTTCTTTCCATCAGCTGTCTGTGGAGCCTCTGGCATTTCTCAGACGCTTTCCTTCTCCCTTGGAGCAGAGGAGGACAATCCACCAGCCTCTCATGCAGATGTCCGATGAATCGCAACCATCCTCTGCTACCACTGTTGGAATTCTGCCTGGGTCAGAGGAATGTGCCACAAGCGTAGGCACCGGCAGATATTCCTGTCGACCTCCCCGCGTCTTCCAACCTCTGCTGATAAGCAGGCGAGGTCCGGCGATTCTTCTCAGATGTATGAGAGGAACACACCGTTCTTCCTCTCTCCCCTTTGGTGTCCCCAGGGAGGGGAAAGAAGCAGACAGAAAACTATTTACATCATTTATTTCTGCCTCTTACATCAGTACAGAGAATCATGTCTGCACTCAACAACAGCAAGAAGAAAACTCCTCCCAAGTACATCCAGTACGGGTCATATGACACACACACACACTGAGCTAACATCCGGTGCTCAGTACAGAATGGACTGCCCCTTTGTTCCCATGGCAACAGTCACAAACATCCTGTCTGGCTTTCCAGCCACAAGCAGCTGGCTGAGCTGCTAAAGCCTTTGCTTGCTGCAGCATTGGTGCTTTATGGTAACATGCACAGCATGGCAGAATAATGGGGAGAGGAGAGAAGGACAGAAAGCTTTCTATTCCCCACTGTCTGCTTGAAGGTAAGGAAAGGTGAGGTGAGGATCAGAGTGGTGCTTTGGGGTTGGCTGAGAGGTGTTAATTTATGAAGCATGTCAGGGAATCACAGAACTGTAGAGTTGGAAGGGTCATCTAATCCAACCCCTTGCAATGCAGGAATCTAAACTAAAGCATCCATGACAGGTGGTCGTCCAACCTCTGCTAAAACATCTCCAAGGAAGGAGAGCCCACCACCTCCCAAGGGAGTCCATTCCACTGTCGAACAGCTCTTCCTGTCAGAAAGTTCATCCTGATGTTTAATCAGAATCTCCTTTCTTGTAACTTGAACCCATTCGTTCAGGTCCTAGCCTCTGGAGCAGGAGAAAACAAGCTTGCTCCCTCCTCCATGTGACAGCCTTTTAGATATTTGAAGATGGCCATCATATCTCCTCTGTCTCCTCTTTTCCAGGCTAAACATAACTAACTCCCTCAACCGTTCCTCATAAGGCTTGGTTTCCAAACCTTTGATCCTCTTGGTTGCCCTCCTCTGCACACATTCCAGCTTGTCAACATACTTCTTAAATTGTGGCACCCAGAACTAGACACAGCATTCCAGGTGTAGACTGAACTGATTTATTTCAGTTTACACAAAACAGTTGAATCCAAAGTCACCCTGAGGAGTACCTAGAAAGGTTCACCTATCTCCGTTCTAGCCAGCATTAGCCCCTGAATATGGTGGAGTCAGGTAAACGGTACATCCAGTTTTTTGTGATAATACCCCCCCCCAGAGGTGTACGTATATGTATGTGTGTGCATGTGTGTATACACCAAAACACAGAGATACATTGGGTGACACTGGTGAGGCTTCCATGCAATCTGTTCTGATTGGTTGTCTTCTATTATTCTCCCCCCCCCCCCAAGATTGTATAGCAATTCACATAAGTTATTTCAGCTGTTTCACTTAACTTTTGTATAACACGAGTCTCCCCCCCCCCCCCCCCCGTTTCGCGAGGCTGAAAACAGTTATTTTCTCCTGCGACAGTAAAAACGATATCTATATTAAGCTACAGCCACTAAGTCACTCCTCTGGAAAAGTAGTTAAGGGATTAGAAACATGAAATGCTTATGCCAAAGAAAATTGATATAAAACTCAAACATAAATATTTTGATTGGGGAAAGCCTTGCAATATTAACTGTTTTCAGAGGCTGACTGCTCCTAGTTCACTATACATCTACAAAACCAAGATATTTGGGTGTGTGGAGCTGCCAACCTGGAGTCCCGCCATTAAGCATTGACAGATCAGTCCCTTTCTATTCTGTGCCAATTTTATATGTGTTCATTCATGATTCCATTCTGTCCTGGTTCCTCAACAATCATAGGAAGATTCCTATTTAAATACATATACATATTAATCCATATTTTATCACAAAATACTGCTTCACGGCATATCTAGAGAACAGAGATTGTATTTTTAACTGGGTGACATGGATATTGAATTAAATAAATAGTTTATTGCAATACATGCCTTCTTAATGGCCTATACTGGGACTTAATGTGTGACCCTGCATCCTGGCCTGCCTGGCAGCAAGTCAGTATGCCAAGTCCAAAGTTCAAAGTCCGGGGGGCAAACCACACAAGCAAAGTCTGAAAGTCAGGAAACGCAGTCCAAGGTCAACCCAAGTAGCCAAGTCTGAAGTCCAGCAGTCAGGATACAGTCCAGAGTCAAAGCACAGTCCCATAGAGGTCCAGGAGCATCCAGGTCAAGGTCCATCAACATGGGCAGTTGAGCAGACGCAGCACCTCAGCACCTCACCTCTGCTTCCCACTTGATTGGGAAGTCGATTGCAGTATCTGTTGATTGTTGATCTGTTGATTGCAGTATCTGGGCTTGACAAGACATGTGACCCTCACCTACTCCAAGCCTACTCCAGCTGAGGAATCACATATCTCCTTCCAGAGCTAGCAAGCCCCTCTTCACTAGCTAGGGAGCTCGGCTGTGGGCCCTTGCCTGCCTCAGCCTCCTAAAGCACCCCTCCCATTGCTCCCAACACCTCAGAGCCCGCTGTGTTCATAGAGACAAGGGCCCCTCTGATTGTCAGGCATGAGGAATTCTCTCCCTCCCCTGATGGCACCAAGAAGCAGAGAGGAAACAAGAAAGTTCTCACTTATGATTTTATTCAGTCATCATGGTGAAAGACAAAGAAATCCAGTCATTCCTCGATGATGGCATTGATCACACTGAGCTCCTCCCCCTTCCTTTCCACCAACAACACCTGCCTCTATGGCGTCCGCCCATGGTCAACTCTCTGTGTGCCCTTTGTTCTTGCACCCTTAATGAATGCTGTGTTTTGGGAGAAGAGGGGTTGGTTATACTGTCCAACGATGTGTCAGCTAGCTGCTCTGCCTCCCCTCCTCCTTCTTCTAACACCGCATAACTCTGCTGTTCACCTGTCTCTGAGCAGTTACCTTCCCCAAAGTCCTGCTGTTTTTCGAGACTGCCTTCCTCTTCTCTGGAAGCTACAGGAGAAGGTGGGGCGACCTCCACCATCCCTCCATCTTCTTCAGTCCAGTCTCTGTCACTGACTCTGGTGATGGGTCCCTCCTGTGCACTGAACCCCATCCCCTTTCCATCCCCATCTTCCTTCCTCATCCCCTGCTTGCCCAGGTGTATCCCCAGTTCTGGCTACGCCCCTCTTTGAGACCCTCTTCCTCCTCCCTGTTGCCCGGCCAGTTCATGATACCCTGCTGCTCTTACTCAGTCTCTCAGCTTTTGATTTGAGGTGAAGGAATCAGTTTTAAATGCATTGATGCACTGAATTTGGCCGTTCCAACTGATGCAGTCCAAAACATTTGGAAGGCACCAGGTTGGCTAAGGATGCTGTAGATTCCAGACCAGGCATAGAAAATCCATTACAGTGGTACCTCAGGTTACAGACGCTTCAGGTTACAAATGCTTCAGGTTACAGACTCCACTAACCCAGAAATAGTACCTCGGGTTAAGAATTTTGCTTCAGGATAAGAACAGAAATCGTGTGGCCCCATTAGCTAAAGTGGTACCTCAGGTTAACAACGGACCTCCAGACCTCCAGAACGAATTAAGTTCTTAACCCGAGGTACCACTGTACATATGGCTTTTATTACTACTGGTGCATTACGACAGTAACAATATAAAAAGAGTCTGCTGGACCAGGCCAGCGGTCCATCTAGTTACATCATCCTCTTCTCACAGTGGCCAACCTGATGCCTATAGGAAGCCAACAAGCAGGACCTGAGCACAAGAGGACCTCTCCCCTCCTTTGGTTTCCAGCAAAGGGTTTTCAGACTCTGACTCTGACAGAAGAGAAAGAACATATCCATCAGGGTTAGTAGCCACTGGTATGCATCCTGCCTGGGGGGCAGGGCTGCAATGACAAGTTACTGTCAGTGGGATTACTGCCATTTTTGGGGTGGGGTGAGGCAGTGGGACGTTAGCATGATGCAGCGTCCCTGGTGAACCAAATCTAGGGTTTAGCAGACATCTGAGTTTAGAAGACATCCCTGTTTAGGGAAGTTTTTTTAAAAAAGTTTTTTATTAACAATTTCAACATAACAAATTATCAAAACAAATCATCTTCATTATTTCCCTTCCCCCCTTTTCCCCCTCCCACCTCCCCAGCAAACCCTCCCTCCCCCCCCCCTAAGACTTCCCTCAGCTCCTCTCTCTGATTTCTCAACCTATGTTTTATACATCCTTATATTATATATCTGCTATATCAACCCTCAATAGATTTGTGCATGTTTGTTCAAAACCTGCCAAGGAGTCGAGTTCATTTTGTTGTCTTTTTAGATAATTTGTAAAAGGCTCCCATTCTTCTTTAAAGTCACAGTTGTCCTTGTCTCGCAGTTTGCATGTCAGTTCCGCCAGTTCTGCATAGTTCATCAATTTCTCTTGCCACTGTTCTTTCATTGGGGTTTCCTCATTCTTCCATCCTTGTGCAATCAAGACTCTTGCCGCTGTTGTAGCATACATAAATAAATTCTTTATTTTCCTTGGCAGTTCGATGTTTTAATGTATTTTTAATCTTTTGTTGGAAACTGCCCAGAGTGGCTGGGGAAACCCAGCCAGATGGGCAGGGTACAAATAATTTATTATTATTATTATTATTATTATTATTATTATTATTATTATGGTTCCTGCTGGTGTGCCTGCAAGGTGCCAGCCTCCTCAAACACCCCCATCCTGGTAAGCAGAAATGACCCCACTGCCAGAAAGCTCAAATTGCATCCCCACACCGCTGGGCAAGGCACTTCTGTGTGCATGAGAGCAGCTGAATTTCAGATATTGATAGAAACTCAACATCAGTATAAGCTCACTATGTTTGGCTACAGGATTCTAGTTTCATTTACACAAGAAAAATGATTTCAAATGATAACATCTGAGAATAGTAGGGTTTCCAAAAAAAACAAAAAAACCCTAGTCTGGTTTAAAAACTTGGGACTGCTAGGGACAAACTATTCATCTATTATTCTCAAGCTAGGGACAATAATTAATATCAGGGAAGATTTTTTTAAAAAACAACAACTGCCGATCTCCCATCTTAACTACATTATTTTGTACCTTCAGGCCCTTGTTGTATTTTTTTTTATGAACATGATTCAAATAAATTGGCTTTTTTTCCTTGGTGGCCTCTTTAATTATTTTGTTATTATCCAAGGAACTGGTTTAATTTAAATGAACACGGTATTCCTGCTGCTGCTACCTAGAGAAAATGCTGGCTTACAACATGCTGTTTTGTAGTCAGATTCTCTGTATCTGTGTTTTGATGCCAGAATTGAACTGCTTTTTTCTATTTACTAACTCTGCTGATCTGTACGTTCCAAAAACCTGTTTGCTGACTGAGCGTCTGCATGTGTGTGTGTGTGTGTGTGTGTGTGCTTATTGTTGTTGTCTTAAGTGTGATAAGGTTCAAATGTAATTGCCTGCTGCAATTGTTCAGGATTATTTCGATAATTGCTCAGAGTTAGACTACTGTCATACATTCTAGGTGGGGCTGCCCTTGAAAAGTGTTTGGAAACTTCAACTAGCACAAAATGCAATTGCCAAGGTATTGATTGGGATGAAGTGATCAGAACACATTATGAACATTTTGTGTGCTCTACATTTTCTTTGCAAGTTTGTTTCTGGTTTAATCCTTGAAGTCTTAAAAGACGAGATCTGGGAAACATAAGGACTGTTTTCTTTCATATGTTTCTCCTCACATGCTCCAGTCATCATCTGAGGCCTGGCAATCAGCAACTGGGGACTTTTCAGTGGTGGGTCTCACCCTATGGCATGCCCCATGGCTGAGAGATATAAAACCCTGGCATTTTATGGTTTTCAGGACCGGCCCTACCATTAGGCAGAGTACAGCAACGACCTCAGACAGCAAATGTTGGGGAGTGACAGCCAAGTGAAGTAAGATTTGACTGTACTGAAATAAGAGTCAAAAACAGCTTTCAATTGTGGAAAGGAGACTGCCATTTCCCCCTTTGCCACAGGCAGCAAAAGGTGTTGAACTGGGCTGGATATTTGGCCAAAACCTGGTTGTTCAGGAAGGAATTCAACAGAAAAACATTTATCCACATGTTATGAATATGTGGGAAGAGCTTTTCCTTTCGCTGTGTTTTCAGTTGGTTTTAGGGGGTTTATGAGTTGAGATTTTTGTTAATGGTTTTGGTTTTTCTGATGGTAAGTATGCTCAATGAACTCCAAACAATAAAGCCATTCATGCAATCTCTAGCAATGAAAATTAACTGGATCACACCTCAGGGACACACCTAAACAAAAATGTCTTCGGTAGGTACCCAAACATCATCACACTAGGTGCCTATCTGGTTTTGGCTGGGAATTGATTCCAGAGAGCTGCATCTGCATCACTAGAAGCCCTGTTTCTAGTGCTCCTCTGGAGCATAGGACACTCTCAGCAGTGCTGCATCTGAGAAGCATAGTTGCCAGGCAGACATATAATGGTCAAGGCAGTTTGCCTTCTGGGCTTCTTCCCTCCTGTACAGGTGAGTGGCACTGTCATTCTCTTAGGACAGAAAACTGGACGGTGATGTGGGGAAAAACGGGAGGGACCTGGATTGGGTTCAACAGGACTTTCCCACAGGCTCAAACAGTTTACTGTTAATGTGGCCCCTTACATCTCACCAGAAAAGAGGCTGAAAGAGAGTGGAATCCAAAGTGCAAGGATTGATACTTGCCTAATGGAACTTCGCTTCTCCCACAGTGCCTTCCCTTTATTTGCTCTAAAGGATGGGGAACCCAGAATAGACTTAAGGGAGGTGAAAAGATGGCGGTGGTGGAAGCTCCATTGCACAAGGATAAATCCTTGCGTTAATGGAATAAGAGACCTTGCATTACTTTGAATACAAGCCAGATATTTGCATCCTATTTGCATGTGCTAATTTATACATGTAGATGCGCATTTAGCCATAATTACTATAATTTAAATAGAAATACTATGCATCTCACCACAGTGGGAAGAAATGGGAGCCAGGTGGCCTACATGCCTGCTTAGTTTGCTACCCAGGTGTTAAAAGTTGATGGGCAGCTTTACATATTCTCATTTCTTGTGGCTATTTAACTTAAATCAGTCTTGGGCCCTACAAACATAGGACAGGGGTACATCTGGCTCCTTTATCCTATAGCTTTTGTTATATGCTAAATGTTATGTACTGAAGTTCTCACCTTGGGCCAGCAGGGGGATACTATAGATAGTTATGCAAATGAAGGATCGAAAGTGACGTTCAGTGATTGGATAGTTTTAGAAAGTTGCTACAGTAACGTTGTACTGGAGCTCTATATAAGCAGGCTGACTGAGCCCTTCAGTCAGTTCTGTTCTGGCCTCTGAATAAACAAGAGCTGTTTGAAGAATCGCTGTGTCGTCTGATATGTTCACCCACAACTTAACACTAAACATACCTCTTTACCTTGGGCCATGGCACCTGAGATGTCTGGATTTAGGGCCCACCCTATTCTTTTGATTGTAAATTGTTTTAACTTATTTCATTGCTGCATTTTTGCATTGCTGTGGCCAGCCCTGGGACCTTGTGGCGAAGATTACCAGTAGGTAAGAAATCTATTTGATGATGATGATGATATCAACATGGGACACATGGCTACCTTATTTGCTGTTGATTCACAGATCCGGAGAGAAAGGCCAGAAACGAAATGGGTTACTGGAGACATTCCCTCCACATAACAGCTGTATATATACAAAGTGGGGGTGGTTTGCTTATATAAACCTGTTTCTGCCTGCAGAACACCTCTTGCTGGATTCAACCACATGGTTACAATAATACAGAGCCAACACCACAGCCCTTTCCCATAGATGTTGAATTTCTCTTCTCCCTGCCCCCCCCCCATATACACTTTGGCTTCTAACCAGCTAAAGTACAACATAATATACCTAAGAATTAAAACAAAAACCATGTGGCCATTTGTACATCATAAAAATTCGATGTAAATCCAAACTGTATTTCATTTCCTGAAATAGTAAGAGTTTCAAACCAAGTTCTTATAAAAAAACACACACACACACAACCAAGCCCAGATGTGTTGTAAGCAGTTTTAATCTGTATTTTTTGGCTAGGTTTTTCTGAAACGTATCCAGTAGCTACTGTTAGCAAAGTGAGGTTATCGAGAAAGAATCTTAGCAATCAAAAGTGATTACAGGTAGTCACCTGAGTAGAGTACTTATATGGGATACAGATGTGAGCAAAGGTACAGTAATAAAAAATGCCATGAAAAATGATCAGAACTCCGAAGCACTTCAGGTATTAAAAGGTGCCTGTTTATATAATAAAATCATAAAACCTATTAAACAGAGAGAGAAACAATCTAGACGTTCAAATAAGAAAATGTAATTATTCAAAATAGGTATGTGCTGTTTTGGAATGTTTGCTCTAAGGACAAACATGTTCTTCAATGTGTTGTTTTTGTGCATTGAAATATTTACATTGAGAACAAACCTGCTTACACTCAACTTGGGCTTACAGAGCTTGCTTTTTCCATCTCTTGGAAGACAGAAAGTGCTGCTGCAAGGCTGTTTCCTACAGGAACCAGTGGTCCCCCAGTCAAGTAGAGCTGATTACCGTACTGTTCCAGCCTGGCCCTGTCATTAGGCAGAGTGAGGCAACTGCCTCAGGTGGTAGATACCTGAAGGTGGTTCATTGTGTTGGAGGGCAGAGCTCTATGTGCCAAGCAGCCTGCCCTGCTTATGTGCCTTTTCTTGGGTGATGGGTGGGTGGGAGTGAAGCACCACTTCCTGCTCACCTTGGGCTGGTCCCGGACACTATACTTTGTAGATGTCCAGAAACCAATTGAGATACACCAAGGCCTCTAAAACCTTTCCTTCAGAGCCAGTTGCTCAGTCATCACTTGAATAGCAACACACCCTGTCCAGGAACATGCCTTCTGCCTCATACCCTTGACTCCTGTTTGCCTGATCCAGTAGTAGACACCTGGCCTAGTCTTGACTCTGGCCTGACACTTCTTTACTCCAGCCATTCTATACAGTTTCCACCATGCAGCCTGCAGATGAAGGCCATAAGATGTAGACAGGTCCTTATGTTCATTTTTCCAGGTCTAAATTGCCACATGGGATGCTAATGGTGGAAGAACAGGAGTTCTCTTGTGCCCAAAGTAGACATCTGCTGACTAGGCCCTGGCATATCTCCAACATTGACTTTTCTTTCAGCCATCCAATAATATTGCAATCATGGCTAGAGACTATGGCAAGCTGTGTGGCTCGCTTTTTCTTTCTTTCTTTCTTTCTTTCTTTCTTTCTTTCTTTCTTTCTTTCTTTCTCCAAGTCACCTCTCAAGTAGGCAGGGTGTGTGTCTAATTAGCTCTTTACTATAAATATGGCTGACCCAAAGGCCGAGCTGATTTGTTTGACAAAGGTAATGCATTTGATCTCTGCACTGAAGTCCTTCCCCAGCTGGAGTCCGACAACATCGACAAGCCTCCCATGGCTTCATCTCACATCTCTTTCTCTGTGCTGTGCCACACAATCTATCAGACGTGTCAATCAGATCCCATACAAAGAAGGCGAAAATGCCACCGCCTCCTCCTTCTTCAAGCTGAACCTCTGCTGCCCACCGCAGCGTTACATTCCAAACAGTCATTGCTTCTTGAAACTACCACTAGGATGTCATGGTGTTGAAAGAAAATAATTAGATGCCAACTTTGGAATAATAGAGTATTTAAAAATCAATTAGCCCCTAATGGGAATACATCTCAAGTTTTCTCATGATTTCACCAGTTGACACACTATATTGAAGTGTGCTTGTACACAGGGAATGGTCCAGGATCTCACGGGAAAACAAAGCCTCTGATTCAAGCTATGAAGAGCGCTTCTTCTTCTTTTGCTGCTGCTACTTTTGACTTCTGGACTCCCCTTTCTTTTCTTGGCATGCTAGCATCAATAAACCTCTTACGACACAATCCAAAGCCCAGATCCACCAAGATCAGGGGTTTCTGAGAGCTGTAACCCTCTCCGGAGGCTTCAATACAGGGTTTAGAAATAGCTGAATTTATGCCAGCTTATATTTTGCCAGCATTAGGTTCCACTGGGGTCCTTTAAATTGTTCTGCTTGCTGCAATTGTCATATTCAGCATAGACATCAAGTCAGTACTGGACATCATAAAAACGGATGGCAATCAAGGTTGGGCCATAGCTCAATGGTAGAGGTCTTGCTTTGCATGCAGAAGGTGCCAGGTTCAATCCCTGGCATCTCTAGGTAGGGCTGGGAAAGGAAGATTGTCTGCCTGGTGTCTTGGAGAACATCTGCCAGACATTGTAGACAATGCTGGATTAGATGACTCAGTGGTTTGACTCAGTCCAATGCAGCTTCCTATATTCCTATAAGTTATTTATGATACAGACCAGGAGGGGGGAAAACAGAAACTTACATCTACCATGAATCAAAGCCCTTTCAGGATCCAAGTTTTCAAAGTCCCCCCCCCCTTTTGCAGAAGTGGTGACAGCACTGGTCACTTTCTGCAGAACAGCCTATAGTTCTGAGAAGAAAAGCAAACCCAGTTCCTGCAGTGATTTCATTTTAAAAACAAAACCCCAGTGTGTGTACCCTGGTGGTGAATCTGAGTTCCAAATCCTCCCAGCACTGTGCTGTTCAGTGTCAATTATATAAAAAAAGATAACACCTGTTGTTATGATTGCTGGCCTTCCAGCCCGATGAAAGAGGGGAATGTGTACACGTGTTGCACCAAGAAACCCAATGCCCCACGTTGCCACAATGAGTAAAAAGAGCTGCTTCCAAAGAAACACGGGAAATTGCTGCTTCAAAACCGATTCCGAAAGGCTAACTTTAATGCAAAATAGAAAGCAGATGTGTCGACATATTGCCTGGATTGAGGCAACGGCCAGCAAATCGAAGCTGAATCTTTCTTGCAAATACCTAACTGCTTTTTGGCAGCAGGGTAGCTTGGACTAGACCTCCAGGAAAAAGTGCAGAGTCCCACGGCCCTGGTGGGGCCCATATAACTGACCATTGCAAGAGCAGCAGAGGATTGGGTGGCAACTAGCAACTGGGTCCATATGGGGAAGGGCTCTAGCTCTGTGGTAGGGCATCTGTTTTGCGTGCAGAACGTCCCAGGTTCAATCCCCAACATCCCCAAGCAGTGATGGGAAGATCTGAAATCCTCAAGAGTTTCTATTGGTCAAGGTAGACAATATAATGAGCTGTGCAGCCTAATGGTCTCTGTGTTTCTGTGAGTGTGCCATGGTCCACTGAAGCTGATGCTCATCATTCCACCCTTCCTTTCCTTTTTTCCGCAAACCCACCCCCCATTTAACAGTCAGCAAGTGGCCAATGTGGCATGTACATGGTTAGAAATGCCCTATTATATGATGGTGGCAATTAAAATTATTATTATTATTATTATTATTATTATTAATTGGATTTATAGATTGCCCTTCATCTTAAGTTCTCAGGGCAGTTCACAGAACAAAACACAGGATAAAAACAAGTAAACAAGTAAACCAAAACAGCAAAACAATAACCCCTTTTCTACAACCAAATGTTTCTTATTCCCAAGTAAGTACCGTATTTTTTGCTCTATAAGACTCACTTTTTCCCTCCTAAAAAGTAAGGGGAAATGTGTGTGCGTCTTATGGAGCGAATTCAGGTTGTGCAGCTATCCCAGAAGCCAGAACAGCAAGAGGGAGTGCTGCTTTCACTGCACAGCGATCCCTCTTGCTGTTCTGGTTTCTGAGATTCAGAATATTTTTTTCCTTGTTTTCCTCCTCCAAAAACTAGGAGCGTCTTGTGGTCTGGTGCGTCTTATAGAGTGAAAATACGGTATGTTTGACCAAGTCAGCATAAGAAAACTCCTTTTCTATCCTTGTAGACCTGCCGGTGCTACAATTTAAATGAGTTTAAAATGTGAAACTACGACTGTTCTGAACATTCCCTTTTACCCCCTTTTCTTAAAACCTAGGGTGCCAAAATGTTGGTGTCTTGTCCTAACCAATCCGGAATGTAGAAGCAGTTGTAAAGCAAGGGAAAATAATATAAGGGCTGGGAGAATTAATGTCATTTGGGTGCTTCAGAGCTGAACATGGCCATTTTAAGGGGAAGGGGAGAGACCATTAAGACCTAAACGTGTCCCAGCTCCACTACTGTTTGTTGGCTGAGCTACAAATGCTGCCTTCGCTAACTTCCCTTCCTGCCCATCCTCTCCCAGTTTTTCTTTCTTCCCTGGCTATGGCACACCCTCTCTACAAAGAGTATAAGCTAAAGGAGATATATCTCTCAGCATATATCCTATGGCTTCCAGTTACCTGTGGTACCTACCAGGACTGTGGGGTGGTTGCCAGGCAACCATCAGTTCTTTCTTACCTAATTGCTACCTCTTGTGACAGCACAGAAAGAGAGGTCAGGGAGGCCGGGAACCTCTCCCCGCACAGGCTGCAAGTACCTCAAGCATGTTTAAGGGTAAATTGAGGAGAGGGGGAAACGAGGGCACATGACACAATTCTGCTGCTGAAACTAAAGCAGCTTTGTTTGCCGGATGGGAAAGGTCTCAGAACTAAACATAAGACATCATGAGCTCTTTGGAAGAAAGAAATGGACACAACTGTCATAAAAAAGTAAAGGCAGCACACAGTGTTTCAATTTTACTCCCTCCTCCAGCCAAACTATTTTCTGACTACTCTGAATGGGACACCTATTAGGAGTATACCAGCAAAAGGAGGCACAAAGATTGCACCAGGTTATGTATGTTTCACATGCACTCAGTCACCAGTCCAATCTGTCCCATATTGTGTGAATTTTGTGGTTTTTTTAAGAAACATAGAAAATTTTGCATTTAAATTGTATGCATTTTGTATGCATTCTTCCCCTGAAATGCACCTCTTTGTGTGGTTTTCAACACATTTCCTCCTAAAATGCACACTGCACACATTTTCCCATTTAAAAAAATGCATTTTTGCGCACATTGCTTGAACCCAAACTATGCTGCACAATTCCAAGAAGGGAATTGTGTTCCAATTCACCTATAAATTTGGAACCAGTAAATTAGGTTAGTTTGTTTTAAAATGAGGACTGAAGAAATTCCTTATCCATCACTAGATTACACACAGAGAGAGCAAAGGGGCCAGGGCAGGATATTCCAACTAGATCACACAGTAGAGCTGATCCAAGATATTTTGCTTGCTAAAGTGAAGGACAATATAGTTTTCTGCACCCCAAACACCTGGTTCTACATACAGAAGCTAAGTGAACAGGCAGTTGAATTTTATTTCAACACTGACGAAGGGACCGTGTTCCCCCATCCCATCTGAATATAGCGGGATAACTTTAGTTTAGGGGTTATTATTTGTCTTTGTTTTGGAGTGCCCATTTTTCTACATTCTCAGGATCCACCTGTGACCCAGTTTTGTTTGTGAAAGGGGGCATCCATTTGCATTTAGTGCAAAGAACATGCAGCCTTTTCTGTCGCATCGGCTGCTTGCTATGCAGAATGTCTGCAGAAAACAGAAATAAAGTTGTATAAAAGAGATTACGTTTATGGTAATATATTTATCGCCAGGCAACATAGCAAAGTAGAAGGGTTTAAAATGGCAAAACATTCTAAACACAAAAAAACATTTGTACAAGTAAAGTTCCCTCTGGGGTGACATCCTTCCAAAGCTTTAAAGTCTTAAAAGAGATATTTGTATCATTTCTACTGCTACAAAGCAAGCTTGGCACAGATGAATATTAGTTGCTCCTGTGAAAGCTTCATTGAAATGAGCAGAGTTGGCTCAGTGGCTGAATTATTATTGTATTGCTTGGAGGGCTTTTTCCCTGGTGTAAATTCTGTATGCTTAACAGCAAAGGAAGTTGTTGTTGTTTAGTCGTTTAGTCGTGTCCGACTCTTCGTGACCCCATGGACCAGAGCACGCCAGGCACTTCTGTCTTCCACTGTCTCCCGCAGTTTGGTCAGACTCATGTTTGTAGCTTCGAGAACACTGTCCAACCATCTTGTCCTCTGTCGTCCCCTTCTCCTTGTGCCCTCAATCTTTCCCAACATCAGGGTCTTTTCCAGGGAGTCTTCTCTTCTCATGAGGTGGCCAAAGTTTTGGAGCCTCAGCTTCACGATCTGTCCTTCCAGTGAGCACTCAGGGCTAATTTCCTTAAGAATGGATGTGTTTGATCTTCTTGCTGTCCATGGGACTCTCAAGAGTCTCCTCCAGCACCATAATTCAAAAGCATCAACCCCTTCATGGATCACTGCCTTGCCGTGGCGAAGGGGCTTGAATAACTCGGAGAAGCTATGAGCTATGCCGTGCAGGGCCACCCAAGATGGACAGGTCATAGTGAAGAGTTTTGACCAAATGTGATCCACCTGGAGCAGGAACCGGCAAGCCACTCCAGTATCCCTGCCAAGAAAACTCCATGGACAAAGACAAAAGGCAAAGGAAGTAGGGAGGTATAATTCAGTTCGCTTCACATTTAGTTAGTTAGTTAGTTTTCAAAAAAAAGTATTAGTGACTTTGTGCACTAATAATAAGTCTTCAACAACCATATTGAATACGAACCTGTATAATCCATTCTTCTCAAAACAATCTGCAATAGCCACAACAGTATTCCTCCAAAATGTGCACTTCTCTGGGTTTTGCAGTGCTCTATTGCACCCCAAAATGCATGCATTGAGGGTGTGTGCATTTAAAAAAATACATATATTGGGGAAAATAACATCCAACAATGCACTATGTTAGGAGAAACTGCTTGTAAAAAATGTATATATTGATCAAAATGTCACCCCCAAAAATGTGTATTAGGAAACGCTAAAATGTTCTTGTGAGGACTTTAAAAATAATAATCACAAAGTGATGTGGAAATATGGAGAACTCAATTTAAGACTGGAAAAATGAGAAATTGAAAGAAGCCAAAATTGAAAGATTCATCCATCTTCCCATGGGAGATTGTGGGACTGGTAGTCACAATCCTATCCCTGAATACCAGAGACTGGGGCCAACTTGCTGCTGAATTCTCTCCTCTTGCCCTAGGAAAATACTTGAAGGGTTGAAGAGGAGGGGATAAGTAAGTAAACAAAAGGGTGACCCTCTGAGAATTTTCATGCATTCATATTGAATGTTTGCAAAAAATAAATAAATCTTAAGCCTGCCTGAGCACTTAATCTGAGCAGTTGCAAAGACCTTTCAGGGTGAGCAGAGGGGGTGGGGCTGTCTTGCACTCCTAGTGGGTGGTAACACTGTTGGGTGACCACAAATAAATGTCCCATAAATGTCATGCTCACATTGGTTTGGCAGATAGGCAGACACATTGTAACATCCCTCATGCCTCTTGTGCCAGATATGTCGGAAACCTGGCAAGCCGCACATAACTCCTTCAACATGCTGATGGGTTGGGAGCTAATGAGTTTTTAAAGAGAGAGAGAGGGAGAGTTCGCACTGGAGCACTGATGAGACAAGACACAACAGCAGAGTGTCTCTATTCATACTGGGATCCAGCAAGGGCAAAGAGACTGACACGCCTACTTTTGACAGTGCTGTCTTGTTATGCATCATTCCCAACTGGAGATAGGAGAGAGCATCAATGAGCAACAGCTCAAGCTTGAAAGCATCCTTTGATGGTAACGTCTGGAAATGGCATGCATAATGCCTAAAATGGGCACTGGTGCACCCAGAGACTTTGCCCTCTTCCTTATGGACCTGTCAGAACTGTGTGGGTTTGTGTGTTGTTGTTTTTTCAAAAAAAAAAAAAAAAGATCTCCCTCTTGCTACTTGCAACATAATCCTTTTCTCCTTCCGTGTGTTCCCACTGCTGCACCAGTGATGAATAATTTACCAGTGTGGAGACAAGAGAAGTGTCACTGGGCTCATCCCTCATAAGCTTGTCACATGGACAAGAGGCATCAATGCCATTATTTTGTGCGAGGAAATGAACACACAGACATTGCAGAGATGCTCCAGCTTTGTCCATAAATGGTGGCAAGGGGGCAGGTTGGCTGCTGTGTATCAAAATAGTGGCATGGAGAAGGATATGCCTCACTGACCGGTTCTGTCCAAAAACTACATTCTTTTACAGAATTTTGAGACTTGTGAAGGACAGTGATGAGATTCCTATGTACTTTCACATTCAGCGTCTCTCAATAATTTAACTATCAAACCTGCTGATGCTGTATTTTAATCTGGTTTCTTTAGGCATTCCCCTCTACTAAATTCCCCCATCTGATTAAGCCTCTACTAACAGCCTCTACTAAAGATCATAGATGCTTCTTGTTAGGGCAAGCAAGATAACAACTTCCTTCCCCACTAGTACTAACCTTTTAAAAAGGGAGTTGCTTGTATGTTTCACAAAGGACTCTGATATTTGTTTTATATTTCCTCTTCCTTTTAAGTCAGCATAGCTTCATTCAGATTTCTCTCTCTAATAATAATGGTTTGCATCGGCTCCAATTGCCCAGAAGCCATTAGTAAGTAGGGATCTGTTAGTTTCAGTTTCTCATAGTTTCTCATTTTTCCTATCTTAAATTCAGTTCTTCACATTTTCACATCTATTTGGGGGTTTTTTAAGTCCTCATTAAAAGTCATCAGCTTTGTTCAGAATTGGTATAAGGCTGCTTATTTAATTGCTATGATTTAGAGTACAAAAGTTTGTGACAGCTTCAGAGCTTGTTGTTCAAGGTCGTAAGAAAATTAATCAACACAGATATACTGGTTCATAACCTTTAGGACCAATCTTCCTGTCTAATGACAAAATTAATGCATTTAAGCTGACCTTCCTGTTTTACAAAGGAATGTGAACACTCATTTGCCCAGAATAACTTTTCTCAGCTGATTGAGGTTTTATTGCTGGTTGATACATTTTTGCAGTCATTACTTCTTCATTTTAAGCACTGACTTGTGTGTGTGTGTGTGTGTGTGTGTGTGTAGGTGGAATAATGGATGTATTTTGGATTGCTTTGAATTTCCTTTCTGGCTATAACAGTGGAATATAACTTTGACAGATATACATAGATCCACCAAGGATTCACAGGGCCAGTCTTATCTGAGGCAATATCTTTTATCAGGCCTGTTTATGTTAGTGCATGAATATGCAGGTTTATGGGGGATTAAACAGAATACTTCAGTTAGAAAAGGAAGGTGTCTAACAATGCAATTCTATGCATGTCTGTGGAAAAGTAAGTTCCGCTGATGCAATGAAGCTTCCTTCAAGGTAAATGTGAATAGCAGGAGTTGCCAATGTGGCAGCCTCCAGAGGTTCTTGGACTTCAGCTTCCACCATCCATAGCTCTTGACCATGCTGGCTAGGGCTCATGGGAGTTGTTGCCCAACAACTTCTGAATGGCAGCACATTGGCTGCCCCACACTGCAGCCTCAATCTCAAAGGGTGCATACACTCCAAGTTGATTTTCCAGTAAATGCAATTTTGCAGGGCATGTAGCCTATTGTCAAGATACCACCCCACCTCCTTTCTACCATTCGTAGATGACCTGTATACCTAAATGACTCAAGGAAGAGACTGTCAGGGGGAAATCAGGGCGGGCGATTTGCATCCTACTAAAGAATGCTCTCTTCAATTCAATCCTTGCCATTAATCTTTTGTCAACTTTTACTTGCTGCTGTAAATCATAAATCCTATCATGCAGCCACTCTCAGTGGAATCTCTTTCTCTACAGAATTAAACAGCTGCTTGAAAAGTAACAAACCCCACCACCACCCTCTCCCTGGCTTTCCCCGCATCTTTTGGAAAGAATTTGTAAGGCTGTGTTTTATAGCCTGCAGTGCCTGTGTTTTCTCACACTTTACTTTTTGTCAATTAACAAGGCCAAAGAGAGCCTCCACTTAGGAAGGCTTGAAACACTCTCCCTCCTGGTTTTAATATGGCACATTGGTATCTTCTGCATGTCTCGCTGTGTAGCTCTCCTTTGCCTTTGCAATCCTAATTCATTGCTTCGTGGTCAGCACCAGTAGTGATGAGGACAATCAGACTGTTAACCATCACAAAGCAATCTTCTATCAAATAAAACAAGTTGATATCCTCTTGGAAAACATGAAATATTTGGGTAAGGAGATGAGAAGAGAAATCACCTTGCAACTAAACTGGCAGTTTTCCTGCACTTAAAGGTTGAAACTGGCCATTCAGTGTTGGTTGGCCAACATGCTGCCCTCCAGAGGTTGTGGTCTATATCTCCCATCAGTCCCAGATCACATCAATAATCAAGAATACTGGAAATTGTCATCCATGATACCTGAATGGCATCATATTGGCTGCCCCTAGCATAGATTATATCTTTAGAGTAGTTTAATGTAGAGTATCCCCTTCATGGATCACTGCCTTGTCATGGCGAAGGGGCTTGAAGAACTCAGAGAAGCTATGAGCTATGCCGTGCAGGGCCACCCAAGATGGACAGGTCATAGCCGAGAGTTTAGGCTAAATGTGATCCACCTGGAGAAGGAACTGGCAAACCACTCCAGTATTTTGCCAAGAAAACTCCATGGACATAAAAAAGGAGAAGCTTTGAGAAGAAAGTGACAGTTTCCAAGGCATGCTCTGGTTCATGGGGTCACGGAGAGTCGAACACGACTAAGAGGACTAAACAACAACAATGTAGAGAATGTGGAAACATGTTCATTGTACATCACACTGGTTCCTGAGAAGGCTGTCTGGAAGGGTTTGGGCCTTTCTAGGAGAAATGTCACAGGGTAACTAAAGCTCTTACTTTGCCTCAAGCGCCAAGCAAAGTTATATGGAGGATCTTGGTTATGATGCTATAGAAGAAGAAGTCAGCTAGGTACCAACATGAGGTTTATCATCAGTTCTGTTGGTGTCAAACTTGCATGCTAACTTCTAATCCAGGTCATCGTTGAAGCCAGCCAGGAACCTTGCTCCTTTGCCATCTTACACATCACTTACTTTCCCCCCCCCCAGACAGTTTTCTGACCCGAATCCTGACCTACAAACCCTGATTGCTGATGAGAGTACCATTTTTAAATGTTGTGAACCCATTGTGAACTACTTAGGAAAATTGTAAATAAGCATTTCCACCAAAGGAGCAAATCTGCTTGAAGAAATGATTTGGAATGGGGAAACAGTTCAGATCCCCCTTCTGCTTTTTTACCATTTTGATGTTCACCACTGAGAAATGAATCATAGAATCATAGAATTGTAGGGTTGGAAATGACTTTAAGGTCTTTTAGTCCAACTACCTGCAATGCAGGAATCTCAATTAAAGCATCCATGACAGATGGCCATCCAACCTCTGCTTAACAACCTCCAACGAAGGAGAGTCCTCCACCTCTTGTGGAAGACCATTCCACTGTTGAACAGTTCTACCTGACAGGAAGTTCTTCCTGATGTTTAGTTGGAATCTCATGTCTTGCAACTTGAATCCATTGGATTGAGTTCTGCCCTCTGGAGCAGGAGAAAACAAGCTTGCTCCATCTTCCATGTGACAGCTCTTAAGATATTTGAAGACGGCTATCATATCTCCTCCCATATAGTGTTGGTCCAAGTCAAATAGAGACCAATAGACCGGGAGTGTTTAATAGACTGGAAGCTAAGCAAAGTCAGGACCTTGGACAAGGTACTGGTTCAGGACCACAGATAGTAGCCCTGCAGTTAGTAAAGAGAAAGTAACTCTAAAAGCAATGTCTTAGAGCAGAGCTGTGGATCCTCCAACACAGGCCTGCCAGGGGGTCCAATCTGGAGCTCCCACAGGAGGAAGTGATGACCACCAACTTGGAGAATTATACAGATTCATGGGTGGAAAGGCTATCAACAGGCACTAGCCATCATGGCTGTGTTCTACTTCAACTGTCAGAGGCATTATGATTCTGAATACCAGTTACTGGGGCTTGCAGATGGGAATAAGACAGGCTTGCCACAGGCATCTGGTTGGCTACTCTGAGAACAGGATGCCATTGGCCTGATCCAGCAGGCTTATGTTCAGTTGGTAGAGCACGAAACTCTTAATCTCAGGGTCATGGGTTCTAGCCCTGTGTTGGGCAAAATATTCCTTCATTTCAGGGAGTTGGACTAGATGACCCTCATGGTCCCTTCCAAATCTGCAAATCTGCAATTCTGTGTTCTTATTCCCCCACCAACAGTCCAGTGTTGGTGCAGTGATAAGTGCATTTGAATGTGATGGGGATATGAATGGAACACTTACAGTAGCCCTGTGAAATAGATTAGATTGAGAGATATTTCTGTCCCATAGCCATTCACTGAGCATCGTGACAAAGACAATGGGTTTGGATCAAACCAGGACTAGCATTTTGCCCACCACGTTGCACTGCCTTGCAACTGAGCTCCACTAGAACATGGCATAAACTGTGAAGTCAGTTTTCTGCTAGACTTGGAAGATCTGTTTTTACAGAGTACACAACTGCTGTAGTATGGTATATCATCTAGTATTTGTTATTCTTTTCCTGAGCAAGGCTATTTTCGTCTTCCTAACTACTTGTGATGTTTGTTTATGCATGGCAGTTCTGTTTTGTTGTTTTTCCCACCCCACATGCTTGTGAGCAAGTGTCTGCTCTAACACACACACACACACACACACACACACACGTGCATGTATGTGTCTTCCTCAATTTCCTGAAAGTTTTCTCTCCCTGCAAAAAGGGCCTCCATTTTGCTCCCTCGTTGACTGATTTATTGCTTGATTGCATTTCTATGCTACTTTCCATTCAGATGAATCCTAAAGAGGCTTACAAACAAAAAGCAACAGTGACATAATAAATAATAAAACCAACATTTCTCTCTCACTCACTCTTACACACACACACACACACACACACACACACCATGGCCCTTTAGAATTTTGAGGTGTGTGGCTTTGAAAGCTTACCTCATTGTTGCAAGGTGGCCAAAGGTGGTCTGAGGTTCTCTACTATCCCCTAAACATTTCTTCAGCACTCCAAAGCCTCCTTGACTTGCCTGTGCTTCTGGATCGGGGGGGGGGGGAGAGGGAGACCATAAGGAGAGTTACCTCACAATGTCTCCCTCTGGGCTTTAATTCAAATGAGGGCACCTGGGAAGGCTGCTGATTACAGACAACAGAGAGAGATTCCTTAATCAGTGGAAAGAAAGGATGTTCACAAATGCCCTTTGGCCACCTCAAAAGTAAAGTATGCACAACAAAACCCCTCCACCCCATTAGAATTTCACTTATTTTTTCTTTCATTTTTGATCATTTTAAATGCACTTTATTTTATTGCTAATTGACACAGAATGGTTGGGGGCTAGAGTGGGGGACATGGAATAAATTTTCAGCCCAGTACTAGTTTTAACTGTCTTGAGGAAATTTCTCTACACATATCTGCCATCAGCCAGCTTGTTGGAAGGTCCAGTTCCAGTTCAAGCACCCACCTGTCTATCCAAGTCCATGGGGGCAAACCCCAGATGTTGTTTTACTGACTTTAACAGCATCAGCACAAATGACGGATTCACCCTACTGTATTTTGATGCAGAGACATTAGAGACAGAATCATTTGCTACAACGGGAAACAGTCAACATCTTATTTGCATCCATGCATATCAACAATGCAATTAGGACACACTTCTCTCAGAATTAAATTCAGATGGTAATTAAAGAATTGCGTTATGAATTTTAATTTGGCATTAGGGAAGTAAATTATTCTGTATTGCTCTGTTCTCACAGTTTGGGGAGAATACATTATGCTGTTCTTACTGAGACCTTGGAATTAAAAAAAAAAACTCCCCGCAAAAAAAAATCCAGTCCCAATGTCCTTAGAATCTAATTGTGTGGAAGAAAATGAGTCACATGAAACCCCTGACAAAGATTCAAAGTAAAACAACAATGACTGCTGCTGGTTTGATTTCCTTGCACCTTTTTGAGACAGCACCAGTGGGGAATATGAGCAACAGCAACTAAAAAAAGTGCTAATCACAAAAGCATAGACTTAAAAGGTCACTTTTTATATATAAAAAGGCTGCTGAGGAAATAAAGTGTTGCATAATAATCAAAAGTCAACATTGTTCCAATAATTTGCAGCAATCTAGTGCCAAAACCTGGCCCTTAAGTGGTTGTGGGGAAAACTGCAATTTGCTTTTTCTCTCCCTTTGAATCTCTCTCTCTCTTTTCTCTTTCTCTTTCTCTTTCTCCTTCTCTCTCTGCCTCTGTCTCTTCCTTTTCCCCATTACAGAAATGTAGTCTATACAGTGGTACCTTGGGTTAAGAACTTAATTCGTTCCAGAGGTCCATTCTTAACCTGAAACCGTACTTAACCTGAGGTACCACTTTAGCTAATGGGGCCTCCTGCTGCCACTGCACCGCCAGTGCACGATTTCTGTTCTCATCCTGAGGTAAAGTTCTTAACCCGAGGTACTATTTCTGGGTTAGCAGAGTCTGTAACCTGAAGCGTCTGTAACCTGAAGTGTCTGTAACCTGAGGTACCACTGTACAAAATCATTGTAAACAGCTCAAAACATTAGCAGGATTCTAAATACACTTGTAATGTAATAGAAACTACAGATAATTTAGGAAGATGAAAAATTTGGAGAAGTATTGATATGCAGATGAAAACAGAATTAAGAGGATCCATAGATGGGATGAGGGTGGGTCAGGAGATTCAGAGTAATCTCTGTACATGAATGTGTATGATATTGTGTACGATGTAACTTTATTCTTTTTCTTTTCTGTTCTTTTTCTTTTCTTTCTTTCTTTTTGAAAACCAAATAAAAAAAATTATAAAAAGGAAAGCAACTAAGAAGCAGCATTATCACCTAGCCCTGATACAACACCTCAACCAATATGAGATATTTTTAGTAAAACCATTGGCTTGCACTCACTTTGCAGAATGAATATCTCTATCCATCACAAGCGCAATAATGTATGAAATCAACCATTCCAACCCACAACAATCTCCAAGAGAACTATGCAATAATATGCCTCGTGTCTTTATCTCCTTTGGGACTAAGTAAAGCAAATCCCAAGGCCAAGCAGGTGCAGAAGCCAAGATCTCAAAATGGAGGTTTGGTTGGTTGGGTGTTTTGTTTCGTTTTAAGTGAAAAGTAATCTTTTAAATTGGATGGAAGGCCTATTTTTCATTTTGCTTCACTCTTTATTCCTCTCCCATCTGTTATACTTGATAGCTACAGCTTTGGGGAGGGAGGGGAGGAGAACAGCATGAGGAAAAGGCTTGTCCTTTAATAAAGCCACTGGATTTATTGCTCGTGGAAGGTACTAACCTCTGATAGCCCCGGAGTCCTGGAGCAAGTGACCCCCTACAATCTATCCTTACATCACTTGCAATAACTTTGACCTATTAGCTGCCTCACTGCAAAGCTAAGTTGAAACATCTGTGCCGTGATAAAAGGTGGCAGCATGCTTTGATTGCAGTCAGGGTGTCTAGCGTGGTGCAGGTGTGCTTTATGTAACTAATACATTATTGCAGGTCAGTGATCAACGCGGTCAGCCCACATCTCATTTCCTCCCTGAAGGTCGGAAGTCTTTAATGTGAGGCAGCAGAGAGTTTTGAAAAATGTGTTTGTTTTGATGAGGATGATTTTTCAGATACAAGCATATCAAAGGCTCGAACGGCAGGCTGAGTGGGCCATATCTGAACCAATGGCTCTCTTTTACACATTGGGTCTGAGGACTGCGTGCAACAATTTGATACAATGTGCTGAACGGTCAGGGATGATGGGAGCTGGGAGTGCAACTACATTTGGAGGACACCAGGTTCCCCAGCCCTGAAATAAACACATATGCACAAAAACCGACGAATTGCACATGGATGTCACATGGAAACAAGTTCCATTCCATGTCGGGGTTTTGTCATGGCCTTAGAGGTTCAGCTTATAAACGTTTGGATAATCAGGTGTACTCTGTTTAGAATATGCCGATTCCGAAGTGAAGTTTATGCATTATCCCTAACTCTGGGAGAAGTGCATGGCTTTGTTCATGCTCATGTGCTAATTAGGCCTGTGTGGTACAGCTATCTGACAGTTGAGCCCTTGATGACTATTTGCAAAGTAGTTGAGAAAATCCAGTTTCACAATTCATAGGAAGCAGCAACCGCAGAGACATAATTATCACAGCAAAACTGGGAAGTCCCAGGCCATCTTTATAAAAAAAAGACAACTGAGAATATTACAAATGACATCTTCTGAACTGCAAGAAAAGTGTGTGGCAGTCCTCTCTCTCTCTCTCCCTCACACACACACACACAAAATAGCAGCCTCGTTGCTTAATATGGATAACAATGCTAACTTGGAGACAGAGGTATCATTCTAATGCCTAAAGCTGAGAAACTGCGGTTCATTCTGTTGAGATTTTGTTAGCTCCTGCGCAAGCCGTGCTTAACGTGGAAGAAAATATCAGTTTGTATACAATCTTTGTTGAGATTTACATTCTCATATTGTAAGTGTTTACGTGTAATGTTTATCTCCAAAGAGTTGAAAAATCTATCTCCATACGCTCAGTTCCTGTTTCTCAGCCAGGGTGCAAGCAAACATATGCCTCAGCCAGCTCCCTATTATCGTGTGATACCAACTGCAAAACACATATGAATCCTGTGTGTTCGTTGTGTGACTGTCAGGTTTGTGAGCACTTGGAGAGTATTTGCCCTTTCCCTTACCACATTCTTTGGGTGTTGGATAAACAGAACAGGAAATCCAACAAAAGGGTTAGAGTGTTCTGCATCCGTGGACACAATGTGTTAGCAGCTTTTTGTATCATTTTCCCTCTGCAGGCAAACTTTGCTACATCCAAGAGGTCCTGGGATGTCCATTTTGCTAGTCGTCATCTTTAAAACGATCAAGAACAGAATCTGAACCAAGATTATTCCAGGTTCTTTGAAAATAATTCTCGACACATTCCTCATTAGGCATCTGTTTATTCCAAAACATACACACACACAGGGGAAAGAATTAGATAACACTTTTCTGGCTTACTAAATGGGTTCGACTTAGTAAATATGGTACTCGATTTTCAACTGATTCTACCATCTGTCAGCAAACTTACTGCTTTTAGCAGGGTGTTGTTTTTTTCCTCCCTTTTCCTGGTGGCAGTCTACGAGGTTTGTTTCCTCCTTTGTTCTTTTTTTGTTCATTTTTTTTCTCTTCTCTCTTTTTTTTTTGCAGATAGACTTTCTTATGATGTTCAGCAGAAAAAACACAGGCAACAAATTAATCCTTAGAATATTACAGAGCATGCAAAGGGTTTCCACAAGAAGCTACAATGGGGATTATCTCATATTCCATTGCACAGCAATTCCGTACACAATTTGGTGTGTATAAGGCTTATTTATCATGTTTGTTTTTAATGAGGTCAGTCACCACAAGGTGAGTTTTAACAGCCTTTGTTTGTTTGTTTTCTGATGTGATGAACATTTCTCATGGATGCCATCCCTTCCAAAATTTGGGAATTGCTTCCTGAGCAGATGAATGGGAGCAACAGTAGGCATTAGAGGTATACATGTCCATGCACTGGGGAATAAATAAATATACAGTGGTGCCTCGCAAGACGAAATTAATTCGTTCTGCCAGTTTTTTCGTCTTGCGAATTTTTCGTCTTGCGAAGCACGGTTTCCCATAGGAATGCATTGAAACGGTTTCCCATAGGAATGCATTAATGGTTTTAAGAAAAAGGAAACAAACTTGCAAGACGTTTTCATCTTGCGAAGCAAGCCCATAGGGAAATTCGTCTTGTGAAGCAACTCAAAAAACGAAAAACGCTTTCGTCTTGCGAGTTTTTCGTCTTGCGAGGCATTCGTCTTGCGAGGTACCACTGTATAGGGAAACTGCCCAGCATGAAACAGCTCCTGGATGTAATGGTCTGGAAGAGAAAGAGGTGTTGTGGCCTGTGTGACAAATTGGTAATGCAATGGGCCTGATTCTTCATCACTTCATTGTTTGACTTAGTGTGATGTCTGAACCTGGCCTTGTAGTTTAGGTCTCTCCTGACAGACCATGTGCTATAACCAAGGTTTGTCCTGTGGTTTAGAGCTCATGATTTGTCTGGAAGAGTCTGACCATGAGTCCAGGTTTGGATAACATGTTCAGCCAAACCATGGTTTAGCTCAGCACAGTGTAGGCTTGTCAGGTCATGCTAAGCCAAACCATGGCTTACCTTGAACTAGCAAGCCTTCATTGCCCTTGTTATTATGTGTGAACAAAGCTGGATTCATGCAGGGGCTTTTTTGTACAAGGAAGCTTTTTTAAAAAATTAAAGAACAAGTCTCTAACTTCTTTATTTTCTGACTGAATTTGATGCAAATTCCAGATGTGACTACCCCTTCTGAGGGAATGAAGCCTGCCATATTTCAGAACTCCTGGGTGTAGCACTTCTCCTGCAAGAGTAGAGAAACCTTTTTGGGTGGGAAAATAGAAATCTCCCAGAAACTCTCCTAGAAAAACAGAAACTGTCTGTGAACAAACGGTTAAAAAACTGGGAAAATGAGAGAAGTATCCCTGGGTAAAAAACCAAGTTTAGACAATTAGGTCCTGGGCTGATTATGCTAAACAGTTTTACCTTTGTTGCAGAAAACTGAAAATGTCTCAGGTGGTCACTGCCATCCCGTCCTGCAAGTATCCTCTGTGAATAAAATAGAGAGAGGGTGCAATGAATTTAAACGGTTTGTTAGGAAAAAGAACATTTGAGGAAACTGCAGTCCACCCAGTAATCTATTTCTCCTGCTAATGCTGTAGAGCAGGCATGTCCAAAATCCGTTTCAGGGACCTAATCCTGCCGCTGGTCAGTTTAATCTGGCCCCTGTGGCAGTTTATTTCCTGGGGTAAAATCCTAAAAAAACCCTCAGCAACTTCAATCCTAAAAGAAGCTCAACAACTTCAATCCTAAAAAAACAACTTTGGTTGGCCCTTTGGTCAGCCCCCATGGCCCTTCACTTCATCATATCTGGCCATCTTTGAAAAAAGTTTGGACACCACTGCATAGAGTTTTGGCTCTCACAGCCAAAAATTAAAAGGGGAATGGTGACCCACATGAAGAAAAACTTGGCTTTACTTCAGTATCATTTCCCCAAATCACTGTGATTAAAAACTAATCCATCAAAACAAAACATCCCCTCCAAGCCTCTCTGTCTCTGCCTCACATCCCACGTTTTTGACTGGCTGGAATATGCCCTTGAACTCTATTAATGCCCTTAGCTTGCTTGGCTGGGGGATATAGAGGGGTTTGTTGATGTGTGTAGAAATTAGCCTTTAGAAGTACCATTTTAATTTGTTGCTTTGTCCATTTTTGCCTCTGGCCCCACAAACCACTGGGGTGTGGCTCCCAGAAGGTTGCCCAGCATGGATTGTGGCCCTCAGACTGAAAAAAGTTCCTCACCACAGGCATAAGGTGAGGAATAATTTGAATTAGCTGCTACAGCAGATATATAGTGTGACGATAGGTTGGTCCTCTATTAAAGGAAACCTCTCTGGAGGAGGAGTGAGGACCAGGAGCTGCCTGTGACCTCCTTGAACTAGCCCTGTAGTTAAAAAGGAAGCATGAACCCACTTTTGTGCAAAATACTACATCCTGTAATACTGTAGGACACACTGCTATAAGCATGGTGCCATTGCCTTGGGCCATGAAGAAGGCAAGTTGCATGAATTAACAGTGACTTTAAGCCTCTCTCATTTCCCACTCCCTACTTTGGTAATTCTAATTTGAGTCCAATTTATTAAATCCAAAAATGTACCTGGAGAGTAAATCCACACTTTTGGAAAACCTGCCGAGATTTTAAGATCTAATGAACTGGTTCCTTGGTAATTTGTGCCAGTGTTTCTATACTGGAAGGCTGTTTAATCAAATGGTGTTGCCTTGTGTGGTACATTAGGAATATATAATGAAAACATATGAAGTATGTGTTTCATAATTACCTCAGACAGCTCATTTCGATGTGCTTCCTGCTTAAATCCCCAAATTCCTATCTTCTTGCATTGTAAACATTTTCCTTCCTATCTCATCAATCTGGGTTATGTAAATTAGGTTGGTCAAGGGGCACAATTCCCCCACAAAACAGCAACACACACACAAAAAACTCTTTTCCGCCTTCCTGCATGTAAAATCAAGGCTCTCTTCTCAGATGCACACACACAAACACAGAGTGGATATATACTTGGCTGCAAAGTCATAATTTAATATAACATTGCAAAGAGCCCAGGTAGGACTGCTGGGGCATTTTTATTGCACTAATAAGTGTTTAGTTATTTTGGAAACACAGGCTCTGTGCAAAACCCTCTCTGGTGCTTCACATCAGCAGGTGAATAGGAGAGATACTCATCTTGCAGCTTGTTTTGGAAGAGTATCTGCAAGCATTTGGAAGTAACTCCTTTCCAATAGAGTTTAACTAGCATACTTCAGATTACAGAAACATGCATGTTTGTTGGTATGTGCATGTTAACACATGTACATTCATTGCCTGTGCCTGGTTCACATGTGTATGTCATGATTTCTCAACACTTCATTACCATTTCCTTGATGACATATGGATGAATGGATGAACTAGATGTGCTGCAAAAAATCCTGCCCCCAGGCACACTCTTCTATTGTCTCTCAAGACAGATGGATGCCAACTAATCAGATTCACCAGCCTGTTCACTGGTGGCAAAAATGATGGGGGCACCTGTGTGATTTTTCAAGGTGACATTTTTATAAACACTTTTGGGGTGATGCTTGCCATTGGCAAGAACAAGGGAAGCAGTTTCTCACCCCCTTTTTTGCCCCCTCCCCAATTCAGGATGCCATTTACCCTGAAACACTGCATCAGAACAACATGAGGTATTTCTTGACATAGTGCCATTGTGGGAGGAGAGGTCGGTGCTGTGGTCTGAACCACAGAGCCTAGGACTTGCCGATCAGAAAGTCAGCGGTACGAATCCCTGTGACGGAATAAGCTCTCGTTGCTTGTTCCCAGCTCCTGCCAACCTAGCAGTTCGAAAGTATACCAGTGCAAGTAGATAAATAGGTACCACTGTGGCGGGAAGGTAAATGGCATTTCTGTGTGCTCTGGTTTCTGTCACGGTGTTCCATTGCACCAAAAGCGGTTTAGTCATGCAGGCCACATGACCCAGAAAGCTGTCTGTGGACAAACGTCGGGTCCCTTGGCCTGAAAGCGAGATGAGAGCCATGCCCCATAGTCGCCTTTGACTGGACTTACTGTAACTGTCCAGGGGTCCTTTACCTTTTACCATTGCAGGGGCACAGCTGCTATTGCCACAAGTTGGAAAAAGCCTTATTTTTAAAAATGAACATGTTACCCAGTTACTCACCAATGGTAAAGTGTGCTGTCACTGAAAGGGTTCATTTAGACCCCCCCTAAAACCACCCCCTGCCTTGCCTTGCTTCAGCCTCTCCATTGGAGCAAAACATTCCTAAACCTCAGACTTTCAGTTGACTCCTAGTATGAATTTCATTGAAAAACCATTGGCTTGGACACAGATTATGCAAGGTGCCCCCACCCAACTCCCACCAGTTGCCCCTGCCATATAGCCCCCTCCCAGGTTGGTTCACAATAGGAAGATACAAAATAAGAATGCAAAATACATAATAAAACAAAACGGGAAAAGGCACCAATAATTTCCCCCCTGAGTTGCTGCTGAAGTCGCACTCCAAATGTACAGGGAGGAAGAGATGGGAGAAACTCTTTCACTTCCTTCCTCCCACAGTTACTGCCAGATCAGTAGTCAGAAAAGCAAGAGAGTGGGGAGGGATTTGGAACCTCACAAGGGATTGGAGGAAGGATTTATCCCTATCCATGCATAAAAAGTCTATGGGACACACTTAACCATTTCCTTGTTTATCTTGGAAAATAGCACCATTTGCCAAACCTAGTTAGGAATCAAACCAGCAAGGATAGGGGTTCACCCATGGCTAATGTTAGTGGAAAATGTGATAGCGCTGGCAAGCATGCTTTTGAAGAGAGAAGCGGGGAAAGAGAAAGCCCACAAGTCATGCAGAGCATGTAATTCAAGTGAAGTTGCCTCATTAAAGTAACAATATTGACTTGATTATCACTGCCTGGCTGCAAGAAGGAAGCTATTTTTAAGTCTAAGGTTATTCTGGTAAATGGTACTCTGACAGGCAGATTGAACTGAAACAGGTATGCGAAGTATCTCTTGGTAATTTAGAAAGTGCAGGTTATGATATACAGCAAGAGCTATTCCCATAAATCAGCCACAGATGAGGTCATTGTGTTTCTCAAGGGTCGACTGAAACCCACCAGCCCAGCTTTGTAGATCTGATAATTCCCTGAAAGGGATAGCCAGTAATTATCTCATTGGGCTTCCCAGATGCATGCCTCAATCACTGGGGTTAGGAACGGCCCACCAGCGAGCTCCTGACAGCTCAGAGGGTCTGGGTTATGTTGGCCATACAACACAGTACCTATCAGACATGCATTTTCAAGTGATTTATAAGATGGTCTTAAGACCTTTATCATTACTGAAGCATAAATAGAGCAGCATAGCTCTCTTTGAGCTGAATAATAGTTAGCGAGGCTAAGACCAAAAATATTTCTAATTATATCATATTTAATCTGTGAATGTGGAAGAAGATACACAGTGCTAGAGGAGATGGTAAAATATTTGAGGGCATTCTTATTGAATATGTGCATCTGTGTGCACACCAGTGATATATAAAATCTCAAATTAGAGAACTGCATATTCTCCTCTCGTGCATATTCACACCAATACCAGTGTGACATTTTTATGTTGAACTGAATGTCTCAAATATTAACATTCACGTGTAAATATTGACCATTGCAGAAGAATTTTGTGGATGCCCCCTCAAAAAAAGTGTGTGTGTGTGTGTGTGTGTGTCCCTGTGTGTGGTATGTGTATATGTGTTGCATGTATATATCTATTGTTACGGAAATTACGGGGGGGGGCACCTCTTTAAAGTTAAATATTACAAATATTATGCCTGAATGTATCCTTTCAACTTGACAGCTCAGGGAAGTTACCTAGCTTTAAAAATAAGACATATTTGTCTATGCTAATCTTGTACCTGAGTCTTGCCCTGCCATGTCTGCTTATGCTAATCTTGTACCAAGGACTTCTCTGGACATGTTTGCCAAGGTTAACCCCTCCCCTTTTGTGACATGTCAGTGATGTAGCAATGATGTAGCAATGATGCTGTACGAACTGTATTCTGGGATATGGTGGGAAAGTTTTAAAAGTCTTTGTCACCCCATCCTCGGGGTTCAAATTTGCTCTTTGAACCTATTGTGCAACAAACTTTGGTCTACAGCTATTTGCTCCGGTTGGCTGCAATCCTTCCTTTACTCCGCAGGGGCCCGTGGGCTCTGCCCGACAATCTGGGTGACTGAGCAGCCTCACACCTAGATTTTTCCCTAACACTATATATAAACTTCAGGCCAGCGAATTTTGGACATTTCCTGTAACATAATATTGCATTGGTCACTTGTCTAAATGCGCAGTTCATTTACTTTGAGAATGTTTAGCTGCAGGAATAAAAGCCAGACCCCGAAATAACTTTTGTATTCAATGTCATTTTCAAAATGTATGGCACTCACAGAAAAATGTTATCCTCAAACACAATGGATTTGGAGAATGTGTGCATGTATGGCGAGGAAAATCGAGAGAGAATGTTGCAGGGAGAAACAGCAGTCCTGAAAACAACAGATAGGAATGAGTTGTCTAAAGATGCCTTCATGTTTCATGACAATCATATCTAATTAGGTTAAGTGTTCTATTTAATAATTCACTGTGTAATGAGCTAGAGTAATGGGATTTGTCAAAGATGAAGCTACTGTAGTATATAATACATGGTAGCTGTTTTAAGCACATTTACGAATTACAAGATCAATAGATTTAAAAGCCGCGGATAGTGTTGCATTGCTGTTTATTGCCCTATCCTTTGGGCTTTTCCAAGAGAAGGTTATTTCAGTGACCTTTCTGAACTTGGGCAGCAGGTTGGTGTGTGTTTGCAGATCATCTTCACCTATATGCCATGCCAGGGGGGAGAAGCTTGTATGCTTCCATTTTGCCTAGCCACAAAGAAATAGCCAGCACATAATCTCAGAAGTTCATTATAGCCTTGAGCATACTGTTTTGCATCCCAGATTAAAGGATTTTCAAAACTAACTGTGATTGTCTTGTCACGGTTGAACTACGTATTAGTTGGCTGAGCTGAGTATCAAATATGGGAAATTAGTTGCCATTAAAAGCTCGCTTCAGGCAGTTCATTTCTCATCAGCCAAGCTGTGAGAGCCTCCTGCTGCGGACAGTGAACATTAGCTTACTAAATACTTTTGCTAATCAGATGCTGCTTTGCTAACGGATGTTCCCGAATTTAAGGAGGAAGGGAGAAAAAGGCAACAAAGTCTGCAGGGGGTGAGATTAATATGCTTCCGGTTATCCAAAAGGTTAATGCAATCTCTTCTCTTGATACCTATTGAAAAAGAGGCATTTATCTTTCAACTGCTAAAGGTGCTTCCCTCCTCCATTGACTTAAAAAAAAAGGAAGACTAAAAAAAGGAAAAGCACCCCATACTTATTTAATTGGAAATAAATGTGCTTGGGAGTGGGCTATGTGCAAGGAGCAAATAAAATTACTTATTTCTGCAATTGCCACTGTGCATAGGAGCCACCTCCTAGAGGGGCCTTCTCCCCCCCCCTAAAATATTTGAGGGGGAGCCCCCCTCCCCAAGTTGATGGACACTGCCATTCAAATGGTGGGTGTGCACTGCATCATGTGATCGATTATGTGGGGTGGGTTCAAGCCCCCACAGTTGATTTTTGAGTGTCATGAAATGGCTGTTGAAATAATTTTTTATTGTATTCTTACTGCCAAGGGTGGGAGAGAGCCATTTGTGATGTTCTGCCTCAGGTACCAAAATAATATGGCAGCCTTGGATATTATGGCCCATTTGCTGTTCCACATCAGGCACAGAACATCTTGGGCCAACCCTGTCTTTCAGGAAGCCCCATTTCCTGGCTTGTCTCTGCTGCTGCCTGAGTCCCTAGCAAGGGCACTCCTTGACCTGGACTAAATGATCAGAATGCTGCCCAAACCATAGCCTGCCCTCTGGCACCATAAGGCCAGAGTGGCATTGAGAAGAATAGAATAGAATAGAATTTATTATTTATACCCTGCCCATATGGCTGGGTTTCTCCAGCCACTCTGCGTGGCTTCCAACAAAGTATTAAAATACAGTAGTCTGTTAAACATTAAAAGCTTCCCTAAAAAGGGCTGCCTTCAGATGTCTTCTAAAAATCTGGTAGTTGCTCTTCTCTTTGAGGGCGTTCCACAGGGCGGGTGCCACTACCGAGAAGGCCCTCTGCCTGGTTCCCTGTAACTTGGTTTCTCGCAGTTTGCCTAGCACATTTGTGTTACTGAAGGGCTTATTCCCTGATTATGGAGGCATAGCCTGGAGATGCAGTAAGAGAGGTATGTCCCAAACAACTTTGTTAACACTACGGAGCAGAGTTAGACAAGGCAATGGAGGGTCAGTTCCCCCTCCCTCACAAACACACTAATTATATTCTGTGAAAACAATTGACCTACCCAACATTGCTATATATGTGATTGAAGCAAACACCATGTTTACACACAGTAAATCTTGAGTTTGGCTCCTAAACTTATGCCATATACCAGGTCAGACTTATCAAGAGAGAGTGGAATGGCACAACTAGAAATTCCAGCATGCACTAAGAGCAGGATACTAGCTCAGTATTGTCTACACAAACTCACAATGGCTCTCCAGGGTTTCAGACAAGAGAAATTCAATTCAGTTAACATTTAAAGGTGAATCTATCTAATTAGCACTTTCAAAAACAATACGCAAACCTAAACACAGCTATCCTTCAAAATTCATACTTCTCTGAATTTTGCAGTGCTGGTCTTCAGCCAAGTGTACAAATGTGCACATACTAGGGTAAAGTGTGCATAAAAATGCATATATTGGTGGAAATACAAAAACTGCATTATATTAGGGGACATTGCTAGTAGGCATAATTGCATGCAAGCTTGTATATATTAGGAGAAATTTGCACTAGCATGCAAATTTTCACAAGCACCTTTTTTAATAAAAAAAATCACACTGGTGTGAAAAGGTAGAGAACTGAACTTAAGTTTGGAAACACGAGGAACTGAGAGGAACTGAAATACACTGTTTCAACCACCCATAACTCTCTCTACTGGAGAGCCAGTGTGGTGTAGTGGTTAAGAGCGGTAGATTTGTAATCTGGGGAACCGGGTTTGCGTCTCCACTCCTCCACATGCAGCTGCTGGGTGACCTTGGGCCAGTCACACTTCTTTGAAGTCTCTCAGCCCCACTCACCTCACAGAGTGTTTGTTGTGGGGGAGGAAGGGAAAGGAGAATGTTAGCCGCTTTGAGACTCCTTCGGGTAGTGATAAAGCAGGATATCAGATCCAAACTCTTCTTCTTCTTCTTCTTCTTCCCAGCCCTACCCAGAGATGCCAGGTAGGGACTGAACCTCCATGCAGATGCTTTGTTACTGGGCTGTGGCTCTTTGCTCAAAGCAGGGATTGTGAAGGCCATGCACCACATGACATCCACAATACAAGGTCTCATTCCACTTAGCAAGGGGCTGCCAAGGGTACTCTTCCACTGGTACATATGGCGACTTCCATTTTTATCAAAAAAACCCTTGCATTAACTTCAAGCTAGACAAACAGTGTCATATGTAGCCTGGAAAGGGAATCTTTTGGCTGTTTGTCATCTGATCACATTTCTGTTTTCAGGAGCCTCAAAGACAATTGCTTCCTTGCAAACACAAGACAGATTAAATAAACCACATTTCGGTCCTCTTTGCCATCTGCCCTCTGCTTACTTTATTTTAAGCCGCATGACTAAGCTTGACTATCTGACATGATGTGAAGGTGGGTTCGGCTGATTTTCCGCTCGGCTCCGTGAGGCTTGTAATGAACCTCAAGACGGAGAAATGAACAGCAAAGTGGAAGGAAACCAGAGTCAGAAAATCAGTAACTGTATAATAAATTGCTTGCCGTGCCAAAGAGCAGGATTTAGACACTGAGAGAACAAAACCTCCTCAAAGAAAGTTTCATGAATTAAGGAAAAGGCATCCACATTACGTCGTTTTCAATGCCTGCTGAAAACTACCCAGACATATATTTTAGTTCTGTATTTTAGTTTTAACATTTTTGCTGATTTTACCTGTGTTTCATTGATGGTTATTTTATGTATATTTTGGGTGTGTGTTTTGTTTTGTTTTTAAATGCTTTACTGATGTTATCTTGTTTTATTGATAAATTATTTTATGATGTGCACCACTGATTAAGCCGCCTATGTTCTTTTCTAAATTAAGTAAGTTAAATAAGGAAAAGTATGGTGGGGATGGCATGGTAGATGATTTGCAATAGGAGTATAACTAGGATTGAGCCAAAATGGCCCTCAAAATGGTTTGAGGCAAGGGAAACTCCTAGCCCTTCTTGGAGTTGCTGTGGATTGAATCTGTAGTGCTTTATTGCTGAGCTATGGCCTTTCCTCATTTAGTAGATATGTATAGGAAGATATATATATGGAATTGAACTGTTAGGCTACAACACACTAGGAAGTAAGAATGTGTATGTCCCAGTCCACTTTGGGGCCTGATCCAGTGCTTTGAAGCAGCCCCAGTGTCATCATGATCCAGGTACAATCCAATTCAGGGGCCTTGCAGAGTATTTATTCGGGATTTAAAATTCCAATTAAACATGTGGTCAGGGATGGGGTTAAGCCAGGGGTCAGCAACCTTTTTGAGCCGTGGGCCGGTCCACCGTCCCTCAGATCATGTGGTGGGCTGGACTATATTTTTTGGGGGGGGAATAAACTAATTCCTAAAGGTAAAGGTAAAGGTACCCCTGCCCATACGGGCCAGTCGTGTCCGACTCTAGGGTTGCGCGCTCATCTCGCTCAAGAGGCCGGGAGCCAGTGCTGTCCGGAGACACTTCCGGGTCACGTGGCCAGCGTGACTAAGCGGCATCTGGCGAGCCAGCACCAGCACCGCACACGGAAACGCCGTTTACCTTCCTGCTATAAAGCGGTACCTATTTATCTACTTGCACTTAGGGGTGCTTTTGAACTGCTAGGTGGGCAGGAGCTGGGACCGAACGACGGGAGCTCACCCCGCCGCGGGGATTCGAACCGCCGACCATGCGATCAGCAAGTCCTAGGCACTGAGGTTTTACCCACAGCGCCACCCGCGTCCCCAAAAAACTAATTCCTTTGCCCCACAAATAACCCAGAGATGCTTTTTAAATAAAAGGACACAATCTACTCATGTAGAAACATGCTGATTCCCGGACCATCCGCGGGCTGGATTTAGAAGGTGATTGGGCTGCATCTGGCCCCCAGGTCTGAGTTTGCCTACCCCTGGGTTAAGCCCTAGTTAACCATTCATTCGGGAGGGGGAAAGAAGGAGATGTATGCAGACTGCCTCTACACGTCTCTCTCCCTGCCTCTTGACAGCCCTGAGTAACTCCAGGTGGACCCAACCCAAGCTGGGGCTGCCTCAACCCATTCTGGCTAAACCCCAGGCTGACCTGAATATGACCCAGCCTGACCACAGCCCTACTTGGGAGTAAGCCCAACTGAACACAGCGAGAATTTGTCCTGAATCAGCATGCACAGGATTCCACAGTCAGCGCCCCTCACTGCATTCATCCATAGCTGAGGTAGTTACGAGTTGACTCATGCTTTCCTTACACGTCCATAGGGGAAAGTGGTATTTAGAATAAATGCTAGAAGGACAAACTAGAGATAGTAGGTATTATGAATTAATCGATTCCCAAGTGCAAAGGTACAGTCCTCTCTATACGTAGTATAAGGGATTCAGATGGGCTTTCTGAGTCACCTGAGTCATTGTGAGTATAGAATTAGTGGGCTAGATAAGCGATTATTCTGTAAGTAAATAATTATTTCAAAGTTGGGAAAGTAAAATAAAAGTCTGAAAAGGGGTGTGCAGGACAGGTTGTGCATGATCTGTCTCTAGTACCTTGCCGTCCACACCTGACACCTTTCACTCTGCTGAGTAGCCAGGTGAAACCAGCATGGTAATTCATTATTGTGGTCCTGTATGTCTGACAATAGGAGGTACGCAGCTTCTGACCATGAATGTTGCATCCAAAAAAGAGCTAACAGCTACTGCTAGATCCCCCTCCCATGACTGGTTTTGCCTAATCCTTTAAAAAAAAAAAAAAGCAAACCTAAACTAGCTAGTGACTGTTACCATACCCTGTGGCGATCATGTCTGTAAGTAATTGTGTGCTGCTTGAAGAAATACTTCAATTTGTCCCAAACCTACTACCAGCCAATTTAATTTCCTTTATATGACAGGGACATTTTACTGCCCGGAGCTATGATAGAGGACATGCCAAATGGGTAAACCAGTTTCGGAAAGTTAGTGGCATTCCTCCGGCAAATAATTTCTGCAAAATATTATTTAAAACATACCTTCTCCTAAAATCCAGGCAGTACATTCTACTATGGCACATCGCATCACTTTAGAATTTGTTTTAGGACTTTAGTTTTAGAATGTTTTAGAATTTGAGGGCTGAGGTGGCGTACAAACGTTCCCCCTAAAACCATGGCTTCCCCTAAATAAGCACACACTTGAGACACAACAATTACCAGGATTCACAGGGGGAAGCCGTGACTCATCGAAGCAGTATGGTGCTACTTTAAATGTATTGTGCAGAGAGGACCTTAGTTTTGAGGTGTTTAACCTCATGGTTTTAATTAATTGTGTATTATTTTAAATTGTGGTCACATTTTATGTGACCATTCACAGGGGTAAGCTATTTGTATAAGCACTATATTCACACAGAATTTGTAAGTATATACTTAAGCAGATCTTAGGTGTGCCCCTAAGAAAGAAGAATGCATAAAAGAACATTCTATATTCAGGCTGAATACATACAAACATACACAATGTGCATGCATTTCAAGCATAGTTAAAGCTCATTTCTCCCTCCAAGAATCCTTGGAACTTCACATTGTTAATGGTACCAAGAGTTGTAGCTTTGTAAGAAGTAAACTACAGTTCTTAGGATTGTCGGGGAGGCTTCAAATGTGCTTGCAATGTATACTGTGCCTGCAGCCACAGTAGAGATGTATGTACCTTAACTAAATGGTCCCCAATGAGCTCAATAAATATCCCTTTCTTTTCTGTGCCTTCTGTTGCTCTATTTTGCCTGGTGAGCAGACTGTGGCTCCACGTCAAATGTGAACTCTGCAAGCAATCACTTTGGTCCTTCATGTCTTCTTTATTTTTATTAGCTTTTAACCCCATCAGATTTGTTTATATCTCGTGAGGTATGCCGGGGTGAAGAGAGCTGCTGCTCCCCACTTGCGTTGACTCTGTGAGGTCTGACGTTTAACACCCCCCTGAACTAAGGTAGATAAGAGCAATCTTGAGCCTGTCTCAGTGTCACACATGCAACCTAAAATAACAAATTCCAGGCGGAGAAAACACAGAGTTTCTGCTTTTTGTTTGAAGTGGTGAAGAAGTGCAGGTCAGAGCCATAAACAAAGAAGGGAGGAAGCAGGAGACCGTGGCTGTCATGCCTTCAAAAGTTTACACAGTTCAGATAAGCTTGACTCACTTGAAATGTTTGAGCTGGGGTTCAGCACCACCTCGGAACCAGATGGACTTGGGCTGTGTACAAATTACCAGCTTAAAACACCACTAGGTCATTCTTTTTCTCAGTTCAGATTGAAGCCAGCTTGGGGAGTGGGAAACAGTATTTGCTTTTTTTTAAAAAAAAAAAAAAAAGCAGGATAGATATGGATTGTGACAACCATTGTGTGTACCCCATTTCCCAAGCCAGCAGTGGGAAGAGCACACTGGATGCGGAGGAAATGGGAGTGTGTACATAGCCTCATAACACCCAAGTCCATCTTTATTCTGAAGCATTCCACTCTTTTATTGAGAGAGAAAATGGACAGAAACGAAACAGAGCTCCTGAGATGAACAGCTAAGGTGGCCTTGGACTCTCTTGGGTTGCAACTGCTAATGTATTCTGAAGCAAAAGAAATGATTTTGAAATCTGAAATAATGGCTTTTATGTTTCACTTCTTTCTTTTTCTTTCTTTTCATAGAACAAGCATAGCAATAATGGAGGTTTAACAACCGATTACACACTAAGGCCCAATCTAAACTGTACATTTAAAGCAGTATCATAACACCTTAAACAGTCCTGGCTTCCCCTAAAGAATCCTGAGGACGTTAGAAATTGTCACGTTCAATGTGGCAAGTGAATGGGCAAAGCTGTCCTCATTCATCCAGTTCTACATCCTTGACAGGTGTATTCAGCAGCTTTACCTGTCTGTTGCTTCTTCATTCCATCCTTGTGGGAGCCTTCCTAAGTAAGCACAGTATGTCCACATCTGTACCATACATTTAAAACACTCTTACACCACTTTAAGAGCCATCACTTCCGCCAAAGAATCCTGGGAACTGTAGTTTGTTAAGGATCTGAGAGTTGTTCGGAGACCCCTTATTCCACGGAAACGCTTCTCAGAGTGGTTTAACAATCAATCCCTCGTACCAGAGAACTCTGAGAATTGTAGCTCTATGAAGAGAGCCGAGGTCTCTTAACAACCCTTAACAAGCTGCACTTCCCAGAATTTTTTTGAGAAAACATGAACCAGTTAGTGTAGAATGCTGCAGCTAGACAGCTGCTGGGAGAAGATGACTGGCAGAATGTGACACCTCTGCTCAAACCTCTGCACTGGCTATCTATATGCTACCAAGCCAACAATCTTTTTTAATAGACAAAGCTTTGAACAACTCGAGTCTAGAATACCTTAAGGGCCACCTGAGCTCTTATTTCCCAGCTCTGCCCCTGAAATCATCTGAAGGAGTGCTGTTAATTGTTTCCCATGTTTCAGAAGCCCAACTAATTTCATCTAGAAGCTGGGCATTTAATGTCGCTGGTTCCGGGCTGCAGAACACTCTTCCACCAGAAATTCTGCCAGCCAAAACCCTCACTGCTAACTTTCAGGCATCAACAGGCCTATTCAGTTGTTTACATTTTCTTAAGATGTGCCTGTCATTTTTATGATAGTTTGTATAGTTTTTAGCGTATTTTGTGGTTTATTGTATTTGTGCACATTGTTGTACACCACTTTGGTATTTTATATGCATGGGTGATTTGTATATAGGTTTTTAAAAAATAAAATAAAACATATCTGTCAAATGTATCTCTATAAGATTAGTGAATTTCTAGGAGTAGGGTGGAGCGGGGAACATGAATTAGACTCAGATTTGTCCAACGTTTTTCCATTTCAGAAGAGATAATCTGGGAATGGGTGAAAGCACTTTAATAAGGCTGTCGTGGCCAATGCTGGTCGAAGCATTATGCAGTCCACAGTGAAGGGCAAGATGTCATCCCTTTCCCCATTCCATGTACACAAACTGACAGGAATAGCCATGGCTGAATCTAACTTCAACACTGTTGATGGGCCAGCACCCGTCACCACATATGAGGGCAGCAGGGTAGGAAAAAATGCACAGGACAGCTTGTGTGACATGCCCAGCTCTCTCCTGAAAATCCTTTGCCATTACTCCCTCTTCAAGACCGGCTCTGGGGAGCCAGAATGGTGTAGTGGTTACAGCACTGAACTACGACCTGGGAGAGCTGGATTTGACTCCCCACTCAGCCCCTCACTGCGTCTCAGCCTAAGCTGAGCCTAAACTACCTCACAGAGTTGTTGTGGGGATAAAATGGGGTGAGGAAATCCAGGCACACCATCTTGAGCCCCTTGGAGGAAAGGGCGGTATATATAAATGAAGTAAACAAACATTTTCCACAAATGAAATAGGGAAAACTGAAGGGATATGGAGTGGTGCAACCATTGAACCAGGGGAAGATCACTGTGACCATTACAGAAGGTAATAATTAAGGGATTTAGCTTAGAGAAGCCCGGAGTGGATTCAGCTGCAGAAAGTGGAGTGGCTCCCATCCACTACCTATGGAAGTAGCTTGAGGAGGTTGAAGTGGCTTGGAGCACCAGGGTTATGCAGTGAAAAGAGGCATTTCAATTAATAGGTTAAAAGGGATCAAAGAAGAACAGGAAGGCAACAAATATTTTTCTTCAGACTTGTCTTATGTTCTTATTCTCTAGCTTGCGGCCTCTTTACAAACCTGCACTGTATATACAAAGTAGAACAAGCCGAAATTTCTCCTAAGACATTTTTTTTTTCTGAGAAAAGTTTTTCTTTTTCTCCCCCAGACCCACTTTAAAAAAGGCTGCTTCACAGAACCAGTGATCAATATTTCCCACCATTATTATGTTTTCGGTGGGCATTCTCTTATCCCCATGATGCTCTGGAATGACACTACACCTGAAGCACTGAGGAGAATACAAAATGGCAGCTAATGAGCCAATGCAGTTGCTGCTATTTTTTGTGCAGTAGCAAAGAAAAGAAAAAAACAACCCACTTAAGATAGGGGTAGCCAACAAGGTGCCCTCCAGATATTATGAGCTACATTTCCCATAATAGAAGAGGGGAGGAAAGGCCCATTGAACTAGCAGGAGGCCTTCTACTAGTTTAATGGGGCAGTTGAATTCAGCCCATTGACTTCAGTGTTACTTACTCCCAGGTATGTGCATATAGGACTGCAGTCTAAGTTAGTTGCACATAGATCCTATCGAAATCACTGAGACTTGTGTGCAACAAACTTAGGGTGCAATCCTGTGCAACCAGTTTTCACATTGATTCAATGAGACCTGCATGTGATTAAATTTCATTTAGACCCAACCCAGTGCCTCTTGCCGGGGAGAGTATTGAAAAAGATGTTTGGCACTTTTCATACATTCATACTGCAAGCACACAAAGGCTCCATACTGTGGCTGAGGGAACTTTAGACAGCAGATAGCTTCAGATAACTAATGCACACCTTACATTACAAGGAAAATTAAGCACACCCCAATTAAGCACACCCCTAATTCCTAAGAATTCACATTTGTGCAAGGAAGGCTCCCTTACGACACAGGAGTGGTTGACCTGCTGCACCAGAGCGTACAACTCTAATAGCACTTGTTGCAGCATAAAGAAAAAATAAGAAATAATGGCTAGTCGTAATGGCCTTTTATTTTTATTTTTTTATATATAATTTGTGCATTAGCAGCATGGAATGGACATGTGCTCTGCATGGAAGTTATTATTTGCTAATTTGCAGCTTAAAAAAAGAATATACACACACAGCACACACTATCTATTATGTATCACGCATTACAATTACAACAACAGTTTGATTAATCACTAGCAGTCGGTTTTGTTGCTGCTCTGCTGTGGAATTCTGGGTAATGGCGTTGTTTACCATTTAGTAAGTAGCAACATTTCACTCTGTTTCACTACATTAAACTGCTCAAATAAAGCAAATGGATATTGAAAAGAGTTGGCCATCTGCCTTTATTTTCTCTTACTTTTGTTAAGAAGGGGGGGCAGGCGGGTGGGTGTGGAAATCCCAACCTCCTCTGAAAGGGCCAGGACCACAGCCATGAAACAGATAGTGACAAAAAACACCCTTTTTATTTTTTTTAATCAGGTCAAAATCTCATCTAGATGCAGTTCTGATGAATGGTAAAAAGCTTGCTTTGTGGATTTGGAGTGGGTCTCAAGACCAGCAATGAAGTCTAATGATTATTTAATGGTGCCGCGCTTGACGCCGGATTATGTGAGACTTCTCATCCCCCGTTAAGAGTTTGATGAATAGGTTTTGTGACAGCCATTTAGGAATAAACAAGAATTCATCAGTCTGTATAAGAAGGAGCCAGTTTATAGATGAAGTTTCGGGAGGCAATTCATGAGGTCAGTCCCATTTAGATGTAGACTATTAGGGCACTGCTTTTGAGACCGGCCATACAAGGGACTTACTCCAAACGGACCCCTGAAACACAAAGCCTTCTTTCAGAAGAAAGCCTGAAATTTTTATGACCCTGCTGCTAGGAAGCACATCAACTTGTCACTGTGAAGATCTGCTAGGCCAGGACCTCATCACTCTATTAAAGAGCTCTGTGACCCTATTGATTTGAAGTATTTAAAGCAGGGGTGAAGTTCAAAGCAATTTCTTTTCTCTACTATTACTCAGCCTCTCTGTGTCCTGGCTCTAAAACATCTGCTGTCAGTTCCTCTCTGGTGTTTGACTCTGGAATCTGTCACCAGAGAACAGAGTAGTTTTATTTGGAATAAATTGGATTCTTTTTCTTCTTTCTTTCTCTTCTTCGGTTTTCAGCATTTTGTACTGAGATCAATGGTTTACACTTCTTCATGTGCCAAAAGACATAACTGCAAGTGTTTTCCTTTGTGTCTTTTTAGGGCGGGAGGGCGGGGACGGCTGAAGCAGACTTAGCTCCTGAAGATCTCTGATTGGATCCATCCTCTTCGCAAGTTAACAGGCACCACCAGTGACTCTAATTGGTGGATCAACACAAACTAAACCATAACCTTTCATTTCTTTTCTTTTTCAGGAGGAGAGCAATGGGGAAAGGCCAAAGCTTTTAATCCTGATGCATTTGCATTTTTAAGAGCAAAGAAATCAGCCTCTCATTTGCACCCATATTTTTGCATTTTGGCATCATTAGAAATCAGTCGAGCTCCATGCACAAGCAGGGTGGAGGGTCCGTGGCTAACCATCAGAGCCCTCTGGCCCTGCTAACTCTTTTTCTGGCTGTTGATGCTTGTTTGCCTGCTTTCTGAGCAGGCGAGCGAGCAAGCGGTGGCAGGATCAAGGAGAAGAAATAACAACCTCCTTTGCTTATCTTGCCTTCTCCCTCTGGTCTGCTGGGAAGATTGGGCCCAGAGGAAAAGAGCAAGCAAATTTGCAGCAGAGACATCCCTGTGGGGGACTTTTGGTCACATGGGAAAGGCCCACTCAGAGCTGACATTGACTTCCCTGACTCCCTATATTGTCATAATGTGTTGCTCAGCCTTCATCCTCCCTCCTCTCTCTTCCCTCCCACCCCATCTTTTCTCAGACTTTGGGTTCAACAAAGATGTTCTTTACATTGAGTAGCTTCACATTTTAAACTCTGGATCAGTTTTGGGTGAGCTAGCTTGAACCGCACAATGGCTCCTGAGTTGTTCTGACAAGAGTGAACACTAGAGACAGGCCAGAGAGCCTTCATCATCATGGAAATTATGAATAGCTATAACATAACTGTCATACACTCATGACAGTGTGATCCTAACCATCCTTACTCAGATAAACGTCCCACTGAGCTTAAAAGAACTTACTATTTACTATTTACTAAATAATTTAGTAATAATACTAAATTATATTATTATTATTATTATTACTACTACTACTATTTGTATAGTGTATTTGAAACTGCAGCCTCCATTTCTTAATTAATGTCATATTTGCATTTATATTCTGTCTTTCCTCCAAAGAGGTTAAGGTGTCCTGCATGGTTCCACCATCTTATGCTCACAGGAACCCTGAAATGTAGGTTAGGCTGAGTGATAGTGACCTCTTCTCTATCTGTTTTACCACACTGACTTTCAATTTGAAAGAAAAGCTCTTGAATGTAGTCTCTTTAACATAATTTAGAATCCGTTTGATATTTGTTCTCATCACTTGGATATGAACCATTTTAACCACAGAATTGTTCGTTTTGGTTTAGACTACTTATTGAGCAAAGTCTCTTTTCTCATTTAGCATCATTACACCCAGTAATATTTTTCTAGAAAAGGAGGTGCCAGAGGTCACTATGAACACCTTGTTCTCTTATAATGGCAATGGTGCCCACCCGAGAGGTGTTGGAACTGAGATCCAGCGAGTCCTACCTGGGGGGGGGGGGACACCCTGATTACACCTCTCTTTTCTGAATTTAATGCAAGATTTAATTGTGACCCACAGGACGGTTATTTTGTCATAAAATCAGTTTCTGGAGGCTGTAACTGTTGCTTCTGCAGCCAGTCTTCTCTCTTTTCATTTCACTCAGATCTGCAACCTGTATGCTTTGAAATATTGGCAAAGCCTCTCCTCCTCCAAGACGTGATTTCTGCGTCACGCAGAGGGCGTTATGCCCCCTGCCCCACTCACCTGGCTGGCGCACCACGCCCACAGGTAAGCGCCCAACCGGGCGGCTTGGGGGGGCGTGGTTTGCAGTTTAACTTACTGCTGCGCCAGCCATTCTGCCTCATTTTCCGCCTTCTCGTCCCGAGTCAGCTTGGAGTCAGCTAGGAATCATCGTTGCGGTTAGCAGAAGCCAGGGAAGAGCTCGGCCACGAGCATTTTATATGGGTCTGATTTGTCACTCGGAGCATGCTGATAGCAGCTAGGCTCCAAAGTGGGAACATATGTGACAGCCAAAGATGGGAAAGATCATGGGTTGTCATCTCCCATCTAGGCCTACTCATTGATTCAGGGCATCTGTAGAGGGTCTCCTGCACCAAGGGGCTCCATCACTGGAAGAGTAGGTGGTGGTGCAGGAAAGGATCTTTTTCATTCCATCAAGCTACAAAACTCCTTTCCCAGGAACAAAACAGTTAATAATAATGTAACATTAAACAACAGTGGGAAAACAGCATCCCAGAACACGGCCCTGCAACTAAATCACAAATGGAGTCTTTTAGTTATTTGCATGGATTGCATGTCAAAGGTAAAAAAAAAAAAATCTTGGGTAAACAACTCAGTTGTTTTTAAATGTCAGCAAGCAAACCTTGCAGCTAGTTTGGAAAGGATTTTATTTCTTTTCCCCAAAACAATTTGAGATCCCATATTTTCTTGCAAAAACTGCAGGCAGTCAAGCACCTTCTGAGCAGTTAATAATAGATTAAGCATTGCATGCGCATTATAGATTTTTTTCTGTGACACTGGGCAAGTTGTGGTAATAAGCTTGCGGAGTAAGGAGATTAGCATGCCATTTGGATGATATCAGGCATTTCAGAATTAACAAACAAAAAGTGTCAGGCTGGATATGCAAATGAAATTCCTTTAAAATAATTTAGAACAGCCATGCATTGACAGAAATAAAATAAACAACAAACATAAACATATGTATATGTATATGTTTCCAGAGGGGAACCACATTAGTTGTTGAGGCAAAAAAGGACATAGAGTCTTATGGTGCCTTAAAGACTAACAAATTTTGGATGGCATATAAGCTTTCATGACCTGCTGTCCACTTCATCTGATGTGTCTATATGTTGTTGGCATCCATCTGTCTTGAGAGACAATGGAGTGTGCCACCAGGGGTGAAGTTAAACCTCTGTGTTAGCAGCACCAAAGTGACTTCCTTGGGACACAAACCTGGGTGGTGTGTATGGAGGTTCTGGGCTGCCCAGATGACAAGACCCTATTGGCCCCACTGATGTGGTCCAAAGGAAAGCAGAGCAGTATGTTTGGCAACAGCTTGGCTACAAGAGTTGCTAGAAGGAGGCGTACAAAGCACCATCCAACCATCTTAGGGATTCCACTCCAGATTTGTGCAGAGTTTACTCCTTAGCCTTGTCTTTACCCAAAGATATCAGCATTTCTCCTAGATGGGATACCTTCCCAGGTTGATGAGCTCCATCTGCCCCTCATCTATATGTCCAACATGGGTATAAATATATTACTACTGAGCCAAAATAGGTTGAAAAGTTGGGGGATTACTAGTAAGCGGTGTGCAGTAGAGATGATATTTCTTTTTTCATAGAAGCAATGCACCCTAATCATTCAGGGTTGCAGATTCCAGGGAAATCGCTTAAGGGAGGAGCACTCAGCGTCAGGGCCAGGAGGAAAGGACCAAATAGGGCATGTAAGTGTATATACGTACATGTGGTCTATATGTGGTCTATACCACAGCAACTGCTGACCTGTGGCCCTCAGAGGGATGGAGCTCAAGCGGAAAAATATTAGCACTCCATTATTTTTCTTAGGTGAGAAATCCCAGCTGGTGGCCACTAACAGGAGCACCACTGTATTCAGCTTAAGTTCATCCCCAAAATTTCAGGGCAGACAAAAAAGTGCTCCCTCACACAGTGCATATTGAGGTAACTTTTGTACAGTAGGCTACACTCTAAGCACACAAAATCCCCAACACACACAGCCATCTCTCCACTGCCCAGTCAGACAAATAAGAGGCATTGTCACCATTCAATGACACATTCCAGCCAGACAAAGGCACTTGGAAGAGAGTGTGGAGGACCAGTGGGAAGGAGGTGCCCTGGAGAGAAGGAAGTGAGGCCTGGGTCTGGGTCAAACGGGCCATAGAGAGATGCTGGGGAGGGTGGCACATCTGGTCCCCGGGACTGAGGCTGCCCGCCTCTAGTTTAAGCATTATAATATTTAAACTGACTGCATTGGAAACCCCTTTGCGGCCTCTTCGTGATGAAAAGTGTGATATAACTGTTGAACATAAACACATGAGTGCTATGGAATTCTAGCTTCACAACACATGTTCCTCTCAATGGGACATAAAGAGGAGTCCAACCAAAGGTCCATTGGTGAACGTGAAAATATATACATATGAGATCCGATTTAGCATGCACCCCCAAAATCAGATCCAGGGGGCTAGGAACCCTCTGGAGCAGATTTTGAGGGTTCATAAAAGGGACCAGAGAAGAGAAACCAGAATTGCTGTTGCGCAAGTAGATTTCCGTTGCACAAGCTGGTGGACGTCAGTGGGTGTTGCGCCATTTCTCTGGAGGTTGCATGGCCAAATCAATTTATCAGGTTGACTTTACCTGTGTTAGTCAAACAAATCCACTGTTGTTGTTTTATAAATTGCGGAGCTTTTAACTGATTGCCACATATAGTGAAAGATTATCTGGTTCCCCTTTGATGCATATCAATCAACATATCCCTATTGATGCTGACTTGTGCTGGTGAAGTAAATTGTCTCGCAGAGCGTTTAGTTGTCACGTACAATGCTTCCCTCCCCTTTTTCTTTTACACATAACTGCTTATCAGGCTAAATGTGCACTCAATAATGAATTGTGTTTATAGAGAGATAACCGTCACACTGTTTGTTCAAGGGGTATCATCAAGGATCTGGCTAGGTTTTGCCGACAGATGCACCTCTTGCTTGTCAGTCATAACAAGTATCCTTTGCAGCTTTGCATTTTTATCTAGTCAGCAAAAGAAATCATGTTGCTGCAGCTCCGGATCAATATTAAATACACCAACAGAATCTCTAGCTGAGTATCTCTTGGTGGGGAAAGTCTGGAAGATTAGGGGAAGAGATAACAATTTTGCATTGAGCTCTCAGCAGAAAGACGGGATTAAAAAAAGAATTTAACAAAAAAAATTGATACTATTTCCTCTCTCTCTCTCTCTTTTTAAAGTGGCAACAATAACAGTACAAATGAAACACCATTACAAGCCACAACAGTTTTGAATTCATGTTGCTGAATATATTGACTTTTACAGCCTATTCTCCCGTGATACGCTGCAAAATGAAACTGAAACTTGATGGGCCAACTGTACTCCATTAAAAAAAATTTTTTAGAGGATCACATTCCCCTCCCCCAATGTATCTGGTAGAAATGAATAGTTCCAAAAACCACAGTTCTAACCCCCCACCCCACCCACCATCCCAACATGCACACATTAAACCTTAATGTTTAAGGTCAATCCAAAGTCAACATTAAAAAAAAAAATTCCTTGCCCAAGATTATGAATGATGCAAAAATTTATGGAGCATACAATTTATTACCATGCTAATGGAGGCCTTTGTTTATATCCTGCAACATATGCTCAGAATCGCTAGGAAATGGCTATGTTTTTAAAGAATAGAGTGAGAAGCAATTAGAGGCATTAGGTTTAATTATTGTGGAAAACCTTTGCAATGCATGCACACGTGTGTGTGTGTGTGTGTGTGTGTGTGTGTGGTGCTTGTGTATTCACGCATGTGTGACTTGTTTAAGATATTCAGTTTAGCCTTAAGAAGTCAGGATTTCTCATGAGGAAAAGAAAAATCACACTACTTCTGTAGCTGCAGCTATTAGCAATGCTTTATATTTATTACCTGGTATACCACCCAAAATTAATCTCCAGCCTGCTATGCTTCTTGTTACATTTGCTTTCTGCCTAACCGGAACCTGTGTGTTTTACTTAAGGCACAAGGCAGATCTATGTCAGTAGCAATCAAGCTTTATGTTTTCAGAAATATCAGTCAGACACTGCATCTTCATCCCAGAATCCTGGGGCAAAAACATGATACTTACAAGTATCTAGTAGAGACTACCCTAGTCAGCATTTAGACTGAGTCTAAATACTGATCTCAAGGCTTCGGCATCCAGCCTATTTTGTATAAGTTTTTGTTAGTCCTCCAACACCCCCTCCAAGCCATCAGACTCTGAAGTTAGTGGAACAGGTTAATCTCACAGTTGGGGGGCAGGGAGGTAAAGGACCCCAGATGGTTAAGTCCAGTCAAAGGCGACTATGGGGTGTGCAATCATCTTGTTTTCAGGCCGAGGGAGCTGGTGTTTGTCCACAGACAGCTTTCCAGGTCATGTGGCCAGCATGACTAAACTGCTTCTGGCACAATGGGACACCCAGAGCACACGGAAACGCCGTTTACCTTCCTGCCACAGTAGTATCTATCTACTTGCACTGGTGTGCTTTTGAACTGCAAGGTTGGCAGAAGCTGGGGCAGAGCAATGGGAGCTCACCCAGTTGCGCAGATTTGAACCACCAATCTGCTGATCAGGAAGCCCAAGAGGCTCAGTGGTTAAGACAAACAATACGAACAAATTCTTGTCATAGCTTTATTTTTCTAAACATTGTTAAGTTAGCTTCCCCAAGTCCCACCTATCTGATTTTCATTTTACTTCACCTTTAGCAGTTTACATATATCATAATTTCTAACCATCTTTTTTTTAATCATACTTAAAATAACTTCACATTTTATCATTTACAAATAATACTATTTTAAAATACCCTATCTTCTACTTCTCATCCTACAGCCTATATCCACTTCCAAAGCTATTCTAAGGTTTATTTTTTCAAATATTCCTTAAACTTCTTCCAGTCTTCTTCCACCGTCTCTTCTCTCTGGTCTCTCTTTCTGTGTTTTTTATTTGTGTTATAAAATGAATTTTAAAAAATGGGGGGGGGGGGAGAGGCTCAGTGGTTATACCACAGCACCCCCCACGTCCCTAACTTCAGTAGTGATCCACACCCTTCCTATGAGTTACAGAACCCTGTGCACAAGTCTCTGGAATCACTAATCATTTGAAAAGCATCTCAGAGTACTCACCCTTTTCTGTCCCCTTCTCTCCTTTCTCTCACACGCACCTGCCACAGGAGGACAGATAGCCACCTACTGTAGGAGTGAATTGCAGTTTCACTGCACTGTGAGAAGAATTCTGTACTTCCTTTTGTCTGTTCTGAATCTTCCACCACTTGGCATCATCGGAGGTCCCTGGGCCCTAGTACTGTATTAGGAGAGAGGGAGAAAACCTTCATGCACTTTCTGTGCACCATGCATAATGCTATTCAGCTCCATCATGTCTCCCTTACTCACCTTTTCTCTAAAGTAAGAAGGCCCCTATGTTGTAACCTTTGCTCAGAGGAGAGTTGCAGCCTCTTCTTATGTGGGAAGGCAGGCCAGTTGCCTGCTCAGGTACGTGCATCGCTTTTTCCTCCATAGGCGAAACCTAAACCATTCAGGATTTGGCCTGGAAACAAATGTTTTGAAAAACTGCAACAACCTGCAGAATGCGGCATTTGCTTTGGGAGTACACCGAGCTGTAGAAAGCTATATATGAGCCTGAGAGCCCTACGGGGTACTGAAAGGCCCTCCCAGCATGTGGAGCGTGCAAGCAGATGGGTATGCCATGAAATTATGAAGGAGCTGATGACCAGTCTGGACATTCCTGCAAAGGTATGATCAAACCATCTGTTCTGTATTCATGAGCTTGTTTATTGCTCGTAATTTCGAGAACTATTTTGAAAACTGGATAGATGAAAACGAGCAAAGGAGTGAATCAGCTAACATATTGCTGTAGACACCACAGGACCAATTCTATTGTCTTTGGTTTGGGTGTTTGGGTGTGTGAGAGAGAGAGAGTGAGTGAGAGAGAGAGAGAGAGACAGAGACCTTGAAAGGATCACAGGGCTACTTGCATCTATCGTTGTCATGTAGTGATTGTTTTATTATGAATACTGTACAGTACAGTGGTACCTCGGGTTACAGACGCTTCAGGTTACAGACTCTGCTAACCCAGAAATAGTACCTCAGGTTAAGAACTTTGCTTCAGGATGAGAACAGGAATCACACAGTGGTGGTGCGGCAGCGGCAGCGGGAGGTACCTGAAGTGGTACCTCAGGTTAAGAACAGTTTCAGGTTAAGAACGGACCCTCAGAACGAATTAAGTTCTTAACCCGAGGTACCACTGTACTACCATTTGGTTAAACCTGGTGCTATTTACGTAGGAAAGGGAACCTAACTCAGCTCAAGGGCCACATTGTCTCAGGAGCAAGCATTCGGGGGCCACTTGATAGTGGTGGGTGGGGCCAGATGCAAAAGCTGCTGTGGCAGTGCATTTGAGAGCTGACTACATTTCAACAGTGCAAAATCTCCGTTCCTACATACACAAACACATACCTCCACCCTGGAAAGCAAGAGCAATTATTAAAGTTGAAACAGACATCCTAAGCACTTGAGCAGGGCCAGGGCCAGAGCAGACTTTGGTAATATTTTGTTATATAGCTTCCTGCGCAAGGCCAAAATTTGGTGCCCCCAAATGAATCTTCTGAGTTATGGATTTTCTCAATTTTGATCTCCCTCGGCTCAGCGCCCTGTGCAGAGGAACAACCCTGAATCCTAAACCCAGTGGTGGCCTGAGGAGAGCTTTGAGGGCTAGATAAATATGCCTGGAGGGCTACATTTAGCCCCTGGGCTTGTGGCTTCTCACCCCTGACCAGCTGCATAAGAAGACAGGCCTCCTGCCCATTTTAATGGCTGTGTAGAAGGAAGAATCCAATCAGGTGTAACTTGCCATGCAGATTCCCTCTTTTGCCTGACAATTAAAACATGCAGGAGCCCTGTTTTCTCTTTTGCAGCTGGCCACCCTATATAATTTACCACATGTCACTGGAAGGCCGATTGAAAACTAAAGCTCTCTGAGGGGTGATTCGTATATTGTTCTGGAAGCACGGCATGAATTATTCAAAAGCTCCAACCTGACAGTGTGAGCTTTTCTCCTTTTTTTATGACTGGGTACCAGCTACGTGGCCGTAACATTCCTGAGGAGTAGAACAGTGAGGTACTCAAAGCCCCTCCAGCGGATAAGAAAGGGGTGCATAGACTTCACATACGCTTCAGGTATTGCTATTTCGGTTGTTAAACAGGCGTCTTTAGGATCACCTTGGCTGTAAATATGTGGCAGAGTGGAGGCAGTTCCTGAGGGTTGTAAGCACTCCAGTGAAACTTGGGTAGTTCAGGGCTTGCCCAATTTCCCCTCGACCATTTCTCATCAATCAACAAGAAAAGAAATGCCATGTGAAAATTATCAAAGGGGAGAACAAATTCTGAGAACATTCAGCTGAGTCGGGTGCAGGGTTGTGTTTTTTTCATGATTACCTCACATTTGCAAATCGGCTCACCCATGCTCTGCACTCCACAGCCTTCCCAGGTGCCCATCACGAAGGCATTGTGAAATAACTCTCTCTTTTTTTCAGACCAAGAAGTGTGGGCAGCCAGGGAGGCTGCAGAGAGCTGGAGACATGGTTACTGGAAAGAAACACAAGCAACACTCTTGGATACTTAGCGACAATAAAGTAAGCTCAGAACCCTGCAGCCAAACAAAATTCTAAAGAAATGATAGGTGAAGGGACCCCTGACCTTTAGGTCCAGTCGTGGCCAACTCTGGGGTTGCAGCGCTCATCTCGCTTTATTGGCCGAGGGAGCCGGCATACAGCTTCCGGGTCATGTGGCCAGCATGACTAAGCCGCTTCTGGTGAAACTAGAGCAGCACACGGCAACGCCGTTTACCTTCCCGCCAGACCTATTTATCTTCTTGCACTTTGACATGCTTTCGGACTGCTAGGTTGGCAGGAGCAGGGACCGAGCAACGGGAGCTCACCCTGTCGTGGGGATTCGAACTGCCAACCTTCTGATCGGCAAGTCCTAGGCTCTGTGGTTTAACCCACAATGCCACCTGCGTCCCAAAGAAATGATAGGGTGCCCTAAAAATGGGAGCCTCTTTCACTGACTCTTCTGCACATACTTTTTTAAAAAAGAAAGATACATGTGGAAGGGCAGCGCCATGCAGCCTAGCCCCACACATGGCCAACAATCCCAGTCTCTCCTGACATTGGCATGTTCAACGAATGGTGGAATTAGTTATCTGCTTATGCAGATGTATGCAGGTAGAGACTATACCCAATCCTGTGTGTGTGGATAGAAAATCTACCCAATCAGGGTCCTGGTGCGGGCTACCCATGCAGTGGTGGTAGGCGGGACTAGACTAAATGGCTCTGCAATCCTTCTGCTCTACATGTTTTCATTCATGAGAGTTATTCTCTAGTGCACTGCATGAACTCTGCTCCTAGTCCAGGACTTTGACCTGTACAACTATGCCGGCTCTTAATGCCCACAAACAGCTGCTCCCTCCCACTGTAGTTAATGGGAAGGCCCACTGAGCTCTGTGCAACCGAGGTGATGAAACAGAGCCATGGTCTGGTAGAAAATCACATTCTGCTAATTCATGCACATCACACAGGGGAGGGGGTGATGCAGAGACCCAGTCTGAGTCCCTTTCTAAGGGCAAATCTTTCTCTTGCCTGAACATTTCTCAGGTATGCGCACCCATGTTTCTCACTGGTTGTTTTCTGCACTCAGCATTCTGTCCTAGAAACTCTGAGTTTATTAGACATCCATTACAATTGACACATTGTTGCAGCGAGGGGTGAATAGATGCATTAGACAGATGATCTTAATTGGCTTTCATCCAAGAGAAATTAAAAAAGAAGAGAGAGAAAGGGAGACAGCTGAATTTGATTCACATTTTCAATTAGTAAAACTTTCTTTCATTATTATAATGCCTGCTCAAATAGCAGCCACATCATGGTGACAAATCCCGTTATCATGCTTTCTTTAATTGTCTTCCAAAAAGGCTTCTATTGAAAGCTTTGTCTGGACTTGTGTATAATGCTGACAATCAAGTTCCGCTCAAAGAGATGGGGAGGGGGAGTGTAGCGGCTCTGACTGAGGCACGTTATAATAACACATTTTTTTCCTTGCTGGTGGTTCTTCAGTGTGCGATTCTTGTTTTAGGTCACCATGCTATGATGACAGACGATGTGTGCTAACAAGATCAGTCACCAAGCATTAGTGGGATTCTGATGCTTCCCACTTATTTCAAGCTTTTGGGGTTTTTTTATTTTTTTAAAAATTGATCCTCTGCAGGTGTTGTTTGCTTGCAACATTATTACACAGCAAACGTGGTTCCTTTTTTTCCTTTAAGCAGCTAAACTCATGCAGCAAGCAACCAGTTCATCTAAAGATGAATTCTAAAAGGAATTATTTATTTTTCTAAACATTGTTAAGTGGGCTTCCCCAAGTCCCCCCATCTGATTTTCATTTTACTTCATCTTTAGCAGTTTACATATATCATAATTTCTAACCATCTTTTTTTTTATCGCACTTAAAATAACTTCACATTTTATCACTTACAAATAACTATTTTAAAATACCCTATCTTCTACTTCTAACCCTACAGCCTATATCCACTTCCAAAGCTATTCTAAGATTTAAATATTAACATATTTTTTCAAATATTCCTTAAACTTCTTCCAGTCTTCTTCCACCAACTTTTCTCTCTGGTCTAGGAGTCTCCCAGTCAGTTCGGCAAGTTCCATATAGTCCATCATCTTCATCTGCCATTCTTCGATAGTTGGTAAATCTTGTTTCTTCAAATTCTTTGCCCCTCCATCCCTTTGGCTGTGGCTAAGCAGAACAAAGCAAAAAATAGTCTCTTACCATTTAAAGAGATTTTAATGATCACAGAGAAAGAACAAAGAGTCCATTCTCGGAGTAAAGGTGCTCCCAGTTAAGGTTTCCACCCACTCATAGAATCATAGAATCATAGAGTTGGAAGAGACCACAAGGGCCATCGAGTCCAACCCCCTGCCAAGCAGGAAACACCATCAGAGCACTCCTGACATATGGTTGTCAAGCCTCTGCTTAAAGACCTCCAAAGAAGGAGACTCCACCACACTCCTTGGCAGCAAATTCCACTGTCGAACAGCTCTTACTGTCAGGAAGTTCTTCCTAATGTGTAGGTGGAATCTTCTTTCTTGTAGTTTGGATCCATTGCTCTGTGTCCGCTTCTCTGGAGCAGCAGAAAACAACCTTTCTCCCTCCTCTATGTGACATCCTTTTATATATTTGAACATGGCTATCATATCACCCCTTAACCTCCTCTTCTCCAGGCTGAACATGCCCAGCTCCCTTAGCCGTTCTTCGTTTCCAGGCCTTTGACCATTTTGGTTGCCCTCCTCTGGACACGTTCCAGTTTGTCAGTGTCCTTCTTGAACTGTGGTGCCCAGAACTGGACACAGTACTCCAGGTGAGGTCTGACCAGAGCAGAATACAGTGGCACTCCCCCCCCCCCGAGTCACCCAAGTCACTTCCTCGTCTTGCAACCTGGTCTTGCAACCACTGTTCCTTCTGTGCAGCTACCTTATCGAATCTCCCTGACTTTATCTAATCTCTATGACCTTGGACTGATTGGCTGGACACTTTCTAGCAAACCAGAGTCTGTTAACTCTCTCCTGGTTCTTCTCCTCCTAGCTGTTCACCACCCAGTTCTTCCCAACTTTTGTCTTCTGAACTATGTCCCTCAGCGAACCACTGTTCCAAATCTATACTGTTCCACTGCTCCTGGGAAGATTCAGGATCCTGATCAGGAGCAGAGGGAGGGGGAGGCTCCCACCATTCCTCATCTGTGCAGCCCTCCTCAACATGGTCCCTGACATCCTGCTACTGTGGTGCAACTCCACAAAACAGGGTGTCATGCTGGCCTGCATGGAAAGCAGGTAAAGTGGTGTTGGGTGTGTGGGATTGTTTCCCTAGCATTACTTTGCTTGCAGTAGTTGGGTTGGTTGTAGTAGAGAGGTGGAGCTAACATGATGCAAAACAAGTCATCTTAGGAAGCTGAACAAGAGATGGAACAAAACCGTAGTGCTGGGATGGTGCCGATCACTTTACCTCCTTTGGGGGGGGGGGGAGACTATCTACAAAAAAATTGAAAATAGAAATTCTCACTTCAGAAATGAAGCCCATGTTCATTTCTATTTTCTGTTTCTTCATAGGCTTCACATTTCATTTTAATTTCTCTTCTTCCTCTCACATGCATTTCCAAATGTCAGACACACCATGGTCCTCTGGGCAAGCTGAGTGCTAGTTCCCCATGCCCCCAAACACCACCTGTTTACTTCTGCACCTTTCTGCCCATCTGTCTCATAAGGATTAATTAAAACATTTTTTTTACAAAAACTGATGATGCCTTGGCTCCAGAAAAGCTAGACAACATAACTCTTGGTCATGTTGGAAAAATGTTTTTTTCCCTATTTGGAAAACAATATAGAACATGAAAGAAAGAGGAAGAGTCATCTTTACAGTGCTACACATAAAGCACACAATCGTGCAGAAGTCAGCCATAAATTAAGATCCATTGAAAATAGTGGAGCAGAAATGAGCAGCCTGATCCTTTGCGTGCTCACTCAGAAGTGAGTACCTTGGGACATACTCCCAAGTAAGTGTACATAACAGAAGCCTGAAATCTCAGGCATACTTACTAGGAAGTAGCAATGCAATAATATACACATCTACTCAAAAGTAAGTCCCATTGAGTTTAACATGTCTTGCTCCCAGGTAAGGGGGAAACCCCACTTTCCTGGGAGTAAGCCCCATTGAATTCAATATGATTTACATCTGAGTAGATATGGTTAGGACTGCAGGCACAGCCGTGTGTGACGTTAAGTCCCATATATTCCAAAGGGACTTAGTTGTGACTAACTTTTTGTGTTATTGTTCCTGTTTTCTTTAACAGGCCCAGAGTGCTGCTATAATCAAAAGAACCAATGGCTTCAAGTTACAAGAAAGGAGAGTCCGAATAAACATCAGCAGTAACTTTATGGCAGTAAGAGTTGTTCAACAGTGGAACAAACTCCCAAAAGAGGTGGTGGACTCTCCTTCCTTGGAGGTTTTTAAGCAGAGGTTGGTTGGCCATCTGTCATGGATGCTTCAGTTGAGATTCCTGCATTGCAGGAGGTTGGACTAGATAATCCTCAGGGTCCCTTCTAACTCTACAATTCTATGATTCTATGGAGGTGAGACACGCACAGGAGCCCTGAGAGATCAAAATGTTGGCAACTCGAGAAGATAGAGTGAACCTAGCTTCTGTGTCTCCAACTGGTGCTGCCTGCCCCAACTTCCCCTGAAGTCCCTCCTTCAGCTGCTCCCTCCCTCCCTCCCCCCCCACCAGTAACTGCCTCATTCCCCTCAGCCACCATGTCTGTTTATGACATCACAAGGAGTCCATAGCCAATGGCAGCAGCTGGGGAATCATCGACACAGCTTCCATTATCTATCCTAGGATGGGTGGAAGGCACAGCCAAACACTGCTTAGATTTATTTAGAAAGGCATTTATTTAGAAATAAAAAGAAGCTTGCTTAAGCCCTGAAATTATCTTCATTACCTTCACAAGTGGTCTTGGGAAAGATCTCACCGGCTTCAGACATCCCTGAAAGGCAAACCCAGGAATGCTAACGGGGATGGCTACCATCCGACATCATCACACAGGCACCTCCACTGGCTTCTGTATGGCAACTTGATCCCTGACATCAGCTTCCACCCATGAATTCACGAGTTCATCCATTCCCCGTGACTGGAGGGCGACTTCCACCACAACCTTAAAGCATAATTCCCAGGCACACTGTGTCTGGAGGGTGATCTGTGCATCCAGACACAACATTTGCATCAACCACATTTGAAACCTCCTGTGGCGATCACACAGGGTCCCCAGACATTTAACGGTCTATTGATCCCTGTGCCACCACTGTGCTTGCTTCCCCGCTGCCACCAACCTGTTACTCTCTGGTAAAACGCTGAGTCCAGACAGTTGTTAAAAGTGAACCAAAAAAACAAGTTTATTTTACAAACATTAACAAGTTTATGGTTTCTCTGATAATATTCCTGTCAGTATCTTAACTTTAGTTTCTTTACTGGCCTATACCTTCCTAATAAGGGACGCGGGTGGTGCAAGGGACACGGGTTGTGCTGTGGGTTAAGATAAGAAGGTCGGCAGTTCGAATTTCCGTGACGGTGTTAGCTCCCGTTGCTCTGTCCCTGCTCCTGCCAACCTAGCAGTTCGAAAGCAGAAAGTGCAAGTAGATAAATAGGTACCGCTCCGGCGGGAAGGTAAACGGCATTTCCATGTGCTGCTCTGGTTCACCAGAAGCGGCTTAGTCATGCTGGCCACATGACCTGGAAGCTGTACACCGGTTCCCTCAGCCAATAAAGCGAGATGAGCGCCGCAACCCCAGAGTCAGCCATGACTGGACCTAAAGGTCAGGGGTCCCTTTACCTTTACCTTCCTAATACCTTCTGACTGATTATCTCAACTGTTTGACTGACTCCTCTTAACAAATTATCTCACTCTCTCACACCAGACTAGCCCAACCCACAGACTTATCTTCTCTGTCTCTTCTAACTCCAGACTGTCTTCTCAACCACCCTAACTCTAACTCTAACTCTAACTCTAACTCCAACTCCTCCAAAAAACCCTCTGTGCTTAAACCTTATACACAGTTAACTCTGCCCCTTGGGTTCTCATTGGTTAGTCATTTTACAATTAGTTAACCCTTTCCTTATGAACCCAGTATGATGTCACACACCTAGGAGGGCAAACGTCACACCTCCCATTCAGACACACCCACTTATCAGCCAGTCTCCACTCACACACATGCAACACACCAGCTTCAATCCACAAATATGCATGCAGCTTCTGTAGAGTGGGCTTACCTGTATATAAAGGTGAATTTCAACCAGCTTACCTCCATCACGACCCTGAGATTAAAAGAGTCCCATGCTGTACCGACTCGGAATGCTTTCAGCCTTTCAGCATCCAAATGCAAACTCCACTGGCTTCCGCTCACCAGCATCAGCCAGCTTCCACCAGGTCCATCACCTGACATCAGCCAGGTTCCAACTGTGGATAACATCTGCCTTCAAGCTGTGATCCTAAGTCAGCAAGCAAACTTGCCTTCTCATTACTCCACAGCATCTCACTGCCAAATGATCACCTTATTCCATGTGCCAGTTCACCCTCCATGTGGAAGACCACCACCCAGTACTGAATGCCACAGCTGTTGACCTCTGTGAAGGAAAAAGTCTTTGCCCACCTTTATATCCACTCAGCAGCCAAGTACTTTTGTGACATCACAGACAGTCTACAGCCAATGGCAGCAGCTTGGGGGAGGTTGTGTATCATCATAATCTCCTTAGACCTCACAATGGTGAGTTCAGCTCAGAAGTGATTTGCTCCTTTGCTTCTTTCTTATTAAAAACATGTATAGCCCAACCCTAATAAGCACTGGTGCCAGGCAATGGCCCTTCATTAACCCAGGGGGTGGGAGGACATTTTTCAGCCTAATGGCTGCATTCCCTTACAGGCAATACTCTGAAGACCATGTGTCAGTGGTCAGAGGATGGCAGAGGTAAAACAGGAGCAGAGCAGTAAATATGACTCTTGTCTTTGTACTGGAGGCCCATTCGAGAGGTTTCTACACCACCCGGTCTCTCCGTCCAGTTAAAAAAAAAATCCCAGTTGAAGGTAACATCCCAACCAGGCAAAAGTGTTTGAGGATGGTGGAGAACATGGCTGGAGATGGGCTTAGCCTGGGGAAAGTCATCAGAGCCAGGTAGAGTGGCTTGGGGAGCTGCTTTTGGCCCACAGGCTAGAGATTCCACACCCTGGTCATAAGATAAATGATTAAAAAGAGTGTTCCCAACATTAGTCATACTCAGAGTAGAACCATGGACTGAGACAGAGGGGGAGATAGCTAACAGGCCATGCCAACCCCCTGGACCAGTTGAAAGACGGCAAACAGGTGAGGGACTGGCTAAGTAAAAACTGAGTTTGGTGGAGCAGAGCCCCCATTTGCCCTACTACACCAGCCTCCATTGAACTGGATAAATGACTTTTCACAGGTGCAAGAGCCTGGTGGATCAGGACCTTGCTGAGGAATAGGGAGCCTTGGATTGGAGCCAATGTGTACCAGCTATTCCATTGAGAAAGAAAAGCTTCCATTGGTGCAATTGGGAGTTTTTCTTCTAATACAAATGACAGGCACGAGAGTCCACAATCTGGGTCAACACCCTAGCAAGGAGTAGGGAACCACACACCCTCCCCTGCTTTATGCAGCAGAAGAAAAGCTTCCATTGGCAAAACTGTGAGCTTTTCAGGGAGGTTTGTCTGGCACCTTCATTATATATATTTTAGGTGCCAAGCGAAAACGGTTCCTCTTCAACGAGGCCTTGGGCTAATTAACATTCTACAGTCTTTTAGATGTGTTTGTGGGAGGGCGGGTGTTTGTTTTGTTGTTTCTGTTTTAACTATTTATTTGAGCTTTTTTTTTGTTGTATTTTCATCTTGTGAACCACTCTAAGATAAGGTCACCAGATTTTTTTCAATGAATCCGGGGACACTTTTCAACTTCCTACTAAATAGATGGATTTTGACAGGGGACTGATTTGTAAATCTAGGGACTGTCCCCGGGAAACAGGGACATCTGATAACCTTTTGATGAAGGGTGGTATATAAATCTAATAATAAAATAACTTACTTCAAATATAGAAAACAGGCACCGGACCTCCGATCCAGATAAGGACTGGAGCACATGTGTATGCGCACACACACACACACCAGGGGCCCGGTTGAGATAAAGATCCCCACATTTACTCATTACTTTTTCAAGGTCATTTGTCTAATTTCAAGTGGTATGTTATCTGATTTGGCCTTTGGCCCATCAGTCCTTGGTCCATTGGTTTCTCCAATCTGCTTTTTGTAGCTGAAAAAGATGCTATGTAGCTTTTCAAACTTAGATCACATTTCCATTACTAACAATACAATCTGCTTATGACATGGTTTGGGTTCTTCCATATGCCCCGTGGGGATAAATCCCTCTGCAGTATTCCCAACCCAGTTCTAGAGAAATTAATCTCTCCAGCAATATTTCTCATTTGAAATATTCTCATTTGAAATATAGAGGCATTTCCTCGGGCCCGTTAATCATGCTTGCGGAATATAATGCACTAGGGGTCTCCGTTTTACTGCCATGTTTGAGTAAAGAGACAATAACCATGAACATAATTTTGGTTATTAGTTCCAATAAACCAATAATCTTCACTGTTCATTAAAAGTAAGAGAGATGTGAGCCAAGATGAAGTGAAATTGCTCAGTATCTGCTAGCAGGGATTGTTTTGCATTCAGGGCACTTTCTCATATGCATTTCATAGAAGAGCTGATTTGAGTTGTGCTTTAAATACGTTACCAGAAATAAGAGCTTCCAATGTACGTTTGGATCCATTTTGAGAAACAATATGTACCCTGAGATATTGTGAAGTTTGGCGTGGCAAGAGAATGGACAATGCTGCCCTTTTTTATTCATTTCTACATCCTTGACAGGTGGGAATTGGAGCATTTGGAATGCAATTTATTCAGTGGCCTCACCTGTCTGTTTGCTCTTCATTCCATCCCTGTGAGAGTCTTCATGTACAGATATCTCCCCACATACATGGGGGTCACATTCCCAGGTACCGCGTGTATATGTGAAATTGCATACACCATATAAGAAACCTGTAAGCACCCTCTAAACCTCTGGAAACCCTTGAAAACCCCTTTTATAAACCAGCAGCACTTAGAAGACTCCACTATAATCACTCCCTCCAAACCTCCTTTCTCAAACTGCAACTCCTCAAAAGTCGGTGCAAAGGCTCCTAGAATTGCAGTTGCAAAGGCTTCTGGGATTGCTAGCCATTTCCCCACTCTTTTCATGCCATTTTTGCTGTTTTCCTGCTCTTTTCGGGCCATTGTTTGCCCTTTTCACACCTTTTTGCAGATTAAATCGATTTATTTAATCCTTTCCCGGTGCCGCAGATATACTCGGTCACACATGAGTCAAATGCACTTAACTGGGGAGGCACCTGTAGTTGCAGGATGTCCAAATATGCACCATAGATTTTAAAACATGTTTACACTACTTTAATGGTCATGGCTTCCTTCAAAGAATCCGGGGAAACAGAGTTTGTTAATGGTGCTGAGCGTTGTTAGGAGACCCCATTCCTCTCAGAGAGCACAATTCCCTGTGTGGTTTAACCACTCCTTCTTTGCAAGGAACTCTGGGAGTGGTAGCTCTGTGAGGGAGATCAGTACTTTTTACCCCTTTCTCATACTCCAAGGACTCAGCTACATTAGTCAAAAAACAGTGTTTTGAATGCGTTATAAACATGCAAAACCAGACGGCGCTGGAGGAGGGGGGGAAATTCTATGCAATTTTCAATAGCGTTTTTCCCCCTCCTTTCGCAATAACGATTTAATTTTTGACTTATTTATAGCATTTTTCTGCCTGTGTGTAGATGTACCCTAAGCCAGCCTCCCACTTCCTGGTGCCCTCCAGATCTTTTGGACTACAAATTTCACCATCCCTGAATATTAGATATGGCTGCCAGAGTTGATGGAATTTGTAGGCCAAAACCTCTGAAGGGCACCAGGTTGTGGGAAGGCTGTTATTGTTCATTATTCATCTTTATCCTCTTAGCAAGCTAAAAGAGACCCTGCGAGATCGACGAAAGAGGGGATCTACAGGTACCATAGTCATTTTATTGAAGCAGAGATGAAAAGATGATGGTCTACAGATTTTTGTATTAGTCTGGCTATGGGGGTGATAGAGCTTTAAATCAAAGGATTAGGGCTGATAATATTGTTGGGACTGTCTGGCCTTCCAACCTTGTAGCTCTATGGTTAGTCAGCTTCCACCACTGCAGCCAGACACATCTATCCACAACATGATTGCTTTCTTGACACTTTGTACAGAATGCACATTGCATGAAATTCCTCCTGGATAGTGCTGGCTTAGGACTCTCTTCAGAGATGTAAAAGTAACCAAGGAGATAATTCTGTAGTCTTGCCTTAAAGGCACAGAGAAAAATCGTCAGAAGAACCATCATAGCATTTCAGCTTTCTGGCCATTATGCCCAAGGCAATAAATTTCTCCTCTACCTTATAAAATAGGAAAGGTGGCTTTTAGAAAGTAATGTGTCGTGCTGTATATTACATGAAATAAAATATCCTTGCCCAGTGCACAGAGAGCATTCAGCAGATGCGATAAAATACATCTCCAAGCCTGTTGGGATAAACATATAAGCAACATTGCTTTATTTATGTCTCAGCTCAAAAAGTCAGTTTTGTGCTTCATTTGTGGGAAGTGCTAGAAATCAAAATAAAAAATAAAAGCTTTAGACTTCTGTTCTACACATTTGTATGTCACAGGGACTTACTTCTGAGTAGACAGGTACAGGATTGCACTGTTAAGAAGTCACTTCAAAGCACATGTAGAAGACAACATAGCATTTTTCTTTTTCTCATCTTCAAAAGGAATCTCCTTTTCAGTTTAAACTTGCTGGCATAGAATCATATTATGGTAGAGTTGAAAGGGACAAAGAGGGTCATCTAGTCCAACTCCCTGTGATTCAGGAATCTCAGCTAAAGCACCCATGACAGGTGGTCATCCAATCTCTGGTGAAAAACCTCCAAGGAAGGAGGGTCCACAATCTCCCAAGGGATTCCATTCCACCATTGAATAGCTCTTATCATCAGAAACTTCTTCCTTATGCTTTGCAAACTGCTTAGATGTCTATTTTTGCATTCGATAATAAACCTATAAATAAAATAGCAGCTACTGATGAATAATACGAGTGACTTTCAGAAGGCTACTTAAAGTGGGGCAGCCGTTCCTTATTCTCAGTTCATAAACCTTATTGAATGGCACTTTCAGCCTTTGTTAAGGGCAGCTTTGACAAAAGCAAAGAGGTGAAGGAAAGAGCTTCGTTCAGGCCCTGAGGCACCCTGGGTGCCCCATCCCTCTGCCTCTTTTCCCACAATGCTCCTTCCCATCTCCACAAACGGCTCTCCTTTTGGCTTCAGGGAGGGTTCTGATGTCTACATTTCAGAGAGCTGAAAATAATGCCAATATATTTCATATCTGGCAAGCAATGAGCCCCTGTGGTTTCAGATAGTACATAGGTTGTTGTTGTTTAGTTGTCTGAGTCGTGTTCGACTCTCCGTGACCCCAGGAACCAGAGCATGCCTTGGAAACTCACTTTCTTCTCAAAGCTTCTCCTTTTTTTATGTCCATGGAGTTTTCTTAGCAAAATACTAGAGTGGTTTGCCAGTTCCTTCTCCAGGTTGATCACATTTAGTCTAAACTCTTGGCTATGACCTGTCTGTCTTGGGTGGCCCTGCATGACATAGCTCATAGCTTCAAGCTCCTTCGCCATGACAAGGTAGTGATCCATGAGGGGAGTACATGGGTAGACAAGTCCAAAAAGCCTGGGACACAAATTTTTAGTGGACATATTGACTCATTTACCAGAAGTAATGTATGGAAGTGTATACTCGAATCTGTCCAAACTAAGCCTCCTATAAGCTTTCCGCCAATATCAATATAAGTAGTTTATAGTCACTATGCAGCAAGGAGATAGGTTCATATTTGTTTACTAGAGTCACATCTGGAGCAATCCTAACCATGTCTACTCAGAAGCAAGTCCTATTTAATTTCTCAGGTAGATGTAAATAGGATTACAGCCTCAGTTCTTCCTTGATTTTTCATCACTAGACATCTCGCTTGGCTTCCAGATAATTCTGTTAAGTTTTCCACCAGTCAAGATGCAGTTTTTCTGCATTTCAAGCCAAGGAAAACAGCTGGGCTTATAAATATTAACAAGGACTGCCTTACTGAAGCAAACTTTGTTCTCAAAATAGAGGACATAATTTTGGCCACAGGGTCTCTCTCCCTCTCTTACTGTGTCCAAGAGCAAAGTGTGTTCAGTTGCTTGTGATGCTGTATATTTGAAATCTCTAAGGAGATCACTGACTGACAGATGTTTTTATTTCTTATTGATTTTTTTTCTATTCTGTTAACTGCTGGTAAAATTCCCATGAAGAGCCTGATACAAAACCTGCTGCTATCAGCATAAATTCTTTAATTTTCTTGGATCAGCTCATAAACTGATGGCTGAGACTTGCACCTCATGAATGGTGTATTTCATAGCCCTCACTTATTGACCCACCAAGCTCAGAAGGAAACAGTGTCTGTGTACACTCTCTATATCTAAAACACATTTCACCCCAAAGAATCATGGGAACTGTAGTTTCTTAAGGGTGCTAGGTATTGTAACTGTGAGGAGAAAACTACAATTCCCAGGATTCTTGGAAGTGGGGGTGGTGCTTTAGATATACAGTATACCCAGAAATTAGAGCAATACATTTGTAAAGATGGAGATAGTTGCTGAGAACTAAATCAAGCAGTCACTCTCGGAGCCAACCAATGAAGCAGACTGCAAATGGAGATTTCCAGCAGCTTCACAAGAAAGTGTAAGAAAATGCTCTCAGACCCTCCTAGTGTCTCTGTTTTTAAGGGACAGCTCCAGATTTACAGAAGTCATTCCAGTTTCTGATTTGATCCCAGAACATCCCACTTTTCATTAGGACGTACCAATTTCATCAGAGAAATGTTGGAGGGTATGGAGTTGTGCAGCCCTTGAGCCAAGGAGTTAAGTAACTATACAGTGGTGCCTCGCAAGACGAAATTAATTCGTTCTGCGAGTTTTTCCGTCTTGCGAATTTTCCGTCTTGCGAAGCACGGTTTCCCATAGGAATGCATTGAAAATCATTGCAATCAAGAAAGCTTCAAAATTTATCTAGGAAAGTATTGTAAAATTAATGAGAATTAGAAAAATGTTGGAATGAAATTATCTGGCTTTAGCAGAAATGTCAAAAAGAATTATGAAAGAATATGTTATGGTTAAAAGAATTTGGGATATATAAGTTTTAAGTTTTAGGGTTTTCTAGGTAAGATAAGGTTAAAATAGATTAAGGTAATTTAAATGACAGAATATTGTGAAAGATGGAAAGGATTTGCTGAGATAATTAACAACTAGAATACAAAAAAGGGAGGTGTGAGGAGGTCGTTGAAATAAGTTAATGAAAGTTAAGGATTTGGGAATGTTAGACTTGTTTTTTAATTGTTTGTTTATTTTTGTTTTGTGATTTAGATGTATTGTGTGTTTTGTTATTTATTTATTTTTTTGACTTTGGTTTTAATGATCTGTATTGTTTAATTGTTATGTTTATCTACTTCTTTCTCTCTTTTTCTCCCTCTCTTGTCTTTTCTTTCTTCTTTCTTTGTAATTTTAAAATTCTCAATAAACATCATTTAAAAAAAAAAGAAAATCATTGCAATCAAAACAAACTTGCAAGACGTTTTCATTTTTCGTCTTGCGAAGCAAGCCCATAGGGAAATTCGTCTTGTGAAGCAACTCAAAAAACAAAAAACTCTTTCGTCTTGCGAGGCATTCGTCTTGCGAGGTACCACTGTACAACCTTTAGAAGACATCTGAAGGTAGCCCTGTATAGGGAAGGGTTTTTTTAATGTTTAATATTTTATTATGTTTTTATATATGTTAGAAGCTGCCCAGAATGGCTAGGGCAACCCAGTCAGATGGGTGGGGTATTATTATTATTATTATTATTATTATTATTATTATCATCATCATCATCACCATCATCATTAAATAGGATGTCCTATTTTCATCGGAGAAATATTGGCGGGTATGTGCTCTGGGACAGTAGTGCTGGTGAAAGGTGAGGTGGGAGATTCAAAATGGGGAAACTGAGGCAGTCTTCTAGATGTCTGCGAAAATTGCCTCATGATCATCCTATTTAACACTTCTCTGGATACCCTTTGTGCAGTTTCATTGAGATTTTCGAGGTGGGTAGTTTTGATCCCATCTTGAACTTTCCAGAAGAACATATTCCTAGTTTTATGGGGGGATGCCTGTGAGGCACAGTTAAACCTCTGCCTTCACAATCTGCATTCTCAAGAGATGCATTTAGTGTAACTCAGAAACCTTCAAAAGCACCAGAGAATGTGGGAAATAAAAGGGGGGAAAGCTGTGTCGTAGTCGCAATAAAGAGAACAGCATATGTGGTTTTAACTGAATTTGTCTGGAGTCCAATTAAGTGATAAGACACTATAGGGTGTGTCGTATCACTAAGCCATTAATGCAAGCCTCTGGAAAACTGTGAGCATAAGGCCAAAAAGAGGAGCCTTAATGGCCCAGAAATGCATGCCTTGTCATGTCCCATTGTTATTACAACAGGAACTACTCACCCTTTTAAAAAAGTCAATAGGAAAGTCTGTAAACTAACTTACGAGGAATTCAAACACATCGCTATGCGGGTGATTAACTTGTTCCTTCTCCCGTCCCCCCAAGTAGGGTCCCTAACCAGCTGGACAAGGGAAGGAAATAATCATTGCTGGAGTAATCCCTTAAATAAGAATAAACTAGGTGCCGAAAGCCACCGCTGCAGCTGATTGAGAGTGCTGCCACTGGCTCACCGAGAACCCAGAAGCCTCTGAGCTTCGGGAAACAATGTCAACAGCAGGCAAATGGACCTTGTACTGCTATCTGCAGGGAGATGTGCGCGCAATGAAAATCACCGTCGCTGCCAGCTGCCTGGGACCCTGGAGCCCAGAGGGCATGTAGCAGGCAGGGCCGTCAGCAGCTGCTAGCGGAGCGGCTCAGGATGGGGAGGAGGGGCCAATTCATGTAACACATTGCTGCATCTTCCCAGTCTGTGCACGTTTAACATCTTGCCAGCACTAGGCAAATACTTACTATATCTATCTATCATCTATCTATCTATCATCTATCTATCATCTATCTATCTATCTATCTATCTATCTATCTAATCTTCTCCAAGGACTCTTAAGATAATTCAATAGTTTAACTATTGTGTGAAGAAGAGCTTTCTTTTCTCTCTCTTGACTCCAGCATTAAGCTTCAATAGATGTTCATGCGTTCTAGTCTTACGAGAGAGGAAGGAAAACTTTTCACTATCCGCTTTCTCAATGCACTTCTATCGTGTTTTGTGAGCTTCTATCGTGTCCCCTCTTACGTGCCTTTTCTCTGAAGTAACGAGTGCCTGGAGAATCTATATTATGACATCTATGAGTTGGACTAATAAATGTCAATACGTAATCAGTTTCAGGCAGCAGAACGTCTTGGGTCAGCCCAGCAATTAGACTGAAAACTATTTAAGGCATCCTGAAAAGATGAAGGCAGCGACAAATAACATGAGTGATATCACTAGGGACAGGTACCAGAGAACACCAGGGAAGGGATGCAGCTCAGTGGTACAGCATCTGCTTTGCATGCAGGTCCCTGGCAAGTCAGGTCCCTGGCATCTTCAGAAGGGGCTACAAGAGAACCCTGCTTGAAAACCTGGAGCCGCTCAGTGTGGAGCTATATGGCCCAATGGTCTGATTCATGACTCATGCAGCTTCTTCATGTTGCCTCTTTGTTTGCATTTGCAAGTGTGTCTGTCTGTCTGTCTATGATTTCTGTGTGAGAGCAGGGTGAATGCATAGGCTAGCCTCTTTGGAAACTACTATGGTCGAGAAGGTTGATCGCCAAAGAACTGATGCTTTTGAATTATGGTGCTGGAGGAGACTCTTGAGAGTCCCATGGACTGCAAAAAAGATCAAACCTATCCATTCTGAAGGAAATCAGCCCTGAGTGCTCACTGGAAGGACAGATCGTGAAGCTGAGGCTCCAGTACTTTGGCCACCTCATGAGAAGAGAAGACTCCCTGGAAAAGACCCTGATGTTGGGAAAGATGGAGGGCACAAGGAGAAGGGGACGACAGAGGACGAGATGATTGGACAGTGTTCTCGAAGCTACCAGCATGAGTTTGACCAGGCTGCAGGAGGCAGTGGAAGTGCCTGGCATGCTCTGGTCCATGGGGTCACAAAGAGTCGGACACAACTAAATGACTAAACAACAACAATGGTCAAAAAGGAACATACAAATATTGTGAACAAAACAACCACAACCCCAAAATAAATACTGTAGAAGGGATTATTCTCTCTCCCTCTCTTGGTCTCTCCCTCTCTCCCTCTCTCCCTCTCTTTTCTTTCTTTCTTTCTTTCTTTCTTTCTTTCTTTCTTTCTTTCTTTCTTTCCAGGCCATGGTTTTCTTCAGTTCCTCACCACCTACTGTATTGGGCATGTGTGATAGATTTCAGTTGCACACCTGAAGAAACTTGATGTAAAATATTAAAATTCAAAACTGTTTTCCTGGGAATATTAAGACCTATACACCACCAAGAAGAAACATCTGCCTCGATCTGGGATCTCGCCACTGTTCCTTTGCTTTCCTTATTTAAATCTGGTTGGGATTTTACAGTCAAAAGCCTTCAGGCAAATTAAACTCGTCATGTTCACCCTAAGGGAAAGGAGACTTGAGTTACAGAGGTCTCATATCAGTTGGTGCCTACCAGACGAACTCTAGGAGATTAATGAGTCTCCATAATTAAAGAGCAGCTAATTGAAATGTAGCAACTGGGCTACTGGAAATCTCACAGTTGATCTTCTGAATCTGGCTTCCTAATGCACCATCGTTTACTTAAGAACTTATAGCACAGTCCTGTACATCAATACTCAGAATTAAGTCTTGTTGAGTTTAATAGGGCTTATTACCAGGTAACTGGATATATGATTAGTGTACTTCTATAGGAGTGTGACACCAGTTCATTATCAACTATGACTTACAAGTTCAAAAACTTGTAATTGTGCCAAAAACACTAGTCAGTTTGTAGCAGTAGCTTCATCAAATTACTTATTCATGCAATACATGTTGAAATGCAGGCAGAGTGGGCACACACTCTGATGTGGGGTGAAAGATTTTCCATTAAATATTTGCCATAGCTATATTTTTCTGCAGGAAAAAATGCCCACTTATAGAAATGCATTGCATCACAAAAATATATGAATTAACATAATGAATGAACACAATACAAGTCAATCTGGTCAACTGGGGTAGATACAATACCAGTCAAATCTAAAATCAAAGTTGTAATTAACTTTTTTTCAGGAGGTTATCCCTAGAAATCAAATACTGTACATTTTATGTACACAGCCCTTCAGCCATGTTAAAATGAGTACATTAGTCATTTTCAATGCCATTTCTCCCCTTAAAATCTGTGGATGACATCCGTGACACCATCAGAAGTGACAAGCCCTTCCACTCCTCTCCTCCATCTTGAAAACCTTCCCCTCCCCAACCTGGCCAAGCGGGTCCGCCAACCTCCATAGCAGATTTTGGGGTATTTGGAAAGGATGCAGGGAAGAGGAGAAGGAGTCCCATTTGAGCCAGTGTAAGCTTGTTGTGCATGTGGGACACCAGAATTGGATATCCACCTAGATCAGCCTTCCTCCAGATGTTTTGGACTACAACTTCCACCGGCCCCAGTCAACACTGATCTAGAGCATCTGGAAGTCACCAGCTGGCAAAGCTTGTCCTGAATAGTGCAAGGGAAATGCAAGCTATTGGGTTCTCAAAAATGTAAATGTATGCCAATAGAAGTGATTTCCAATTTAAATTATTTGTTAATTTGTTTGAAAATATATTACATTTAAATCACATTAATTAAATGGAGTGTTAGGGGAAGGGGTAGTACCTCTGGCAGGAGACACATTATGTTCCTTCTGGGATAGTTTGTCCACCTTTGGTCCCCATCCTGTTCAGGGAAACATATCAAGTATAGTGGTACCTCGGGTTACATACGCTTCAGGTTACATACACTTCAGGTTACAGACTCCGCTAACCCAGAAATAGTGCTTCAGGTTAAGAACTTTGCTTCAGGATAAGAACAGAAATCGGGCTCCAGCGGCGCGGCGGCAGCAGGAGGCCCCATTAGCTAAAGTGGTGCTTCAGGTTAAGAACAGTTTCAGGTTAAGTACGGCCCTCCGGAACGAATTAAGTACTTAACCTGAGGTTACAGGTAACAGGTGAAACAGGTATAACAGGTATCGGGTGAAAATGCCCTACCTCTTCTGTGGTGTGTACAGCAATGTAAAAAGGCAACTGGAAACAACCACACTGTGTTTTAAGCTGCCTATGGATGTGTAATTTTACTCACACGAGAACAGCCTTCTGCCTAACACAACTATGGAAAGCAGCTTGAGAATATATGAGTGTTTGGATCAAGTACATCCATTTGCTACGGCTGCATTATACAACGATAGCGTTGCAGATGCCAAAGTGTTTTGAAGGTCATCACTTCCAGCCTTCTGAGTGAGACAAGTCCTTTTATAATTGGCAGATTAGCCCACTGTAAGGTTTCCCACACTCTTTAGGCGAGTTTCAGTTCTGAGAAAATATGTGCACGAAAATTCAGGTGTGCGATTTCAGAGCTTAACACAATTGCCTTTGCTAGACTGAAGCATGAATTGTACTCACTCATGCTCTCTCTTCACATGGAGATAGATCAGTGCATTAACTTACCTGGATAGCTCAGTCGGTTAATGGTATGGTGCTGATAACGCCAAGGTTGCAGGTTCGATTCCTGTAAGGGACAGCTGCAGATTCATGCATTGCAAGGGGCTGGATTAGATGATCCTCAGGGATCCTTCCAATTCACAATTCTGTGAGTCTAAGATTCTATGACTGAGTGGCTATGGATTTCCTGGCAGAGGCGTACATGTGTACAAAGGGTGGCAACATGTCCAACGACATCCGCTATCACACCACGCGCGCTGATATAAACGAAATTTAGCATGACGTGACAGTGGTACTGATCAAAACGCCACAGTTCCATAATGCAGCAGGGAATGCATTGTAAAAGGAACATTAAAAACCGGTACAGAGGTGCCAGAATTAAAACCAGGAAAACTAACACAATAATCCCCACTTCTGAACGCATCCTCTGTCTCTTTTTTCTCTAAGATACCAATTTCTTTTCCGACTTGCTCAGATTCGGTAGTAATGTTTCTAGCAGATAAATATGCAGAAGTGTCTCTCAGTAGTCCTACAACATGCAGAGCCGGCTGCCTGCTTCGGAACATCCTCTCCAGTGAAACTGAACCGGCAGGGCTGTGACAGAGCAGGAGGACCCAGAAATTGTAGTCACATGAGGAACGGGCACTGAAATAGGATTTGCATCAAGGTTCTAGAGAAGCCTGGACCAATTCAAGTCCTATTTGACAGACTCAGAATAGACCCACCTTTTTGGTGTGTGCATCTGTATCACATCTATTACTTTAGCCTACAGATTTGATTTAAGAACATGCATTACACATGACTGTCCAGTCAATAGTACCTTCCACAATCTTACAACCAGACATTAACTGATATATTTCTCGACGCCATGGATTTGCTTTCCAGACCCGGATATTTATTAATCTGTCACATCACAAGAAAGCATCAACCCCTCGTATAAGCACACACATACCCTGTCCCTAGTATCACGTCCATAACTGAGGTTGCACAATGATCTCACTTTTTCCAAGGCCTCTGGTTGTTAGGTCAGGAACATCTCACCCTGTATCAGCATACATTCCCCTTTCCAAAGCCTCTGGTTAATGGGTTAGTTACTCTCTTACTGGATAGCTCAGTTGGATAGAGCATGGTGCTGATAATACTAAGGTTGCAGGTTTGATCCCCGTATGAGACAGCTGCATATTCCTGTGTTGCAGTGATCTTCAGGGAACCTTGCAACTCTATGATTCTATGCCCATAGCACAACTGATTTTCTTGATGGCTGGCATTTTTTATTTCTCTTTCCCTTTACAACTACATCTCCAGTGCATATGCCAATCCAGTTTTAGTCTAGCATTGCTGTGCAATGGTCTCTGCTCAAGGGCTCTATAAAAGGCAGTTCCTTAGATCCTTCCATAAAATGAAATCAGCCATTTTGAGCACATTAACATTGTGCTTTCAGTCTGTTGTCATTTTCTTTTAGGCCTAGTAGGACCAAATCATCCAGTCGCTTTTACGTGTATCGCATCTGCTCTGGGGCATGTTTAATTATGTGGTGTGTGTCTGTGTATCAGATTCACCTAGGTTACTTGAGAATTGCTTTGCAGAAGTGTTAAAATTACAGCTTTTACAGAATCATTAGAGAAGGGCAAAGGAGATCTTGCCTACCTGCTGTTTCACACCCCAAATCACTTGTTCCATGTGCCAATCAAATTGAAGACTGTTGTATGTTTCTCATTCCAGGCATTTTTTGCCAAAACCAGATTTGAAACTAGTGTTTTCAGCAAAAGGGGATGGTTCTCCAGGAAAGGTAGCTGAACCAAATATTCCAGAACTGATTTATTTATATTAAAGTTAGCACTCATTGGTATTTATAAACTATATATAAAAACATATCCCCTCGTAGCTTTTTGTTACTCAGGTCTCAGATAAATGCACTCCACGGTCCTGAACCAAATACACATACAGGTATATGCATGTTTTCACACCACCTGTTCTTATGATTCCCAACCCAATGTTAGGAACAGCTATCCAGTCCTAAATGTGAGATGTGGAAATTCATCTCAGGAAGCCTAGTCTCTTTCAATCATTTATGCATGGCTTCCTATACAGCAGAAAATATATGTGTGGAGCCCTGTCCCCCTTTGTATTGGGGACATTAAGAGCACAAAAACACAAAAATATGAGTTGAAATCATTTTGATTCCTGCTGACTTTTCCACCACCTTCAGTTCATCTCGGCCAGGTATGAGGAACCTGTGAGCCTCTTGTTGCTGCAGGACCAACAGCTACCATGGTAACGGTAAAGGTAAAGGACCCCTGGACAGTTAAAACCAGTCAAAGGCAACTATGGGATTGCAGCGCTCATCTCGCTTTCAGGCTGAAGGAGCTGGCGTTTGTCCACAGACAGCTTTCCAGGTTATGTGGCCAGCATGACTAAACTGCTTCTGGTGCAACGTAACACCGTGATGGAAGCCAGAGCACACGGAAATGCCGTTTACCTTCCCGCCGCAGCGGTACCTATTTATCTACTCGCACTGGCATGCTTTTGAACTGCTAGGTTGGCAAGAGCTGGGACAGAGCAACGGGAGCTCAGCCCATTGCAGGGATTTGAACCACCGACCTTCTGATTGGCAAGCCCAAGAGGCTCAGTGGTTTAGACCACAGCGCCACCCATGTCCTATCTGCCATGGATGGCCATCTGTCATCGATGCTTTAGTTGAGATTCTTGCATTGCAGGGGGTTGAACTAGATGAAACTTGGAGACCCTTCCAGCTCTACAATTCTATGGTTCTAACTACCTTCACTGTCAGAGGCAGTATGCTGTTGCTTTCCCCAAAGACTCTTGGGAACTGTAGTTTGTTAAGGGTGCTAGGAACTGTAGCTTTGTGAGGGCGAAGTTACCTTTCCCATGATTCTTTGGGAGAAGCCATTACTTTTAAAGTGGTATGAATACGCTTAAAAGTATGGTGTGAGTGTGACCTACGGGAGTCATTCCAGAGCAGTTTGGAAGATGATAAAAGGCAGCTGGTGGAATCTAAGAGCCACCACCAGGAGCCACCAATGTCTTCTCCTGCCACTGCTTCCCACCTTTCTTCTGACGGGAAGCCAGAGGAATGTATACGTGGACCTAACTTCAACTGTATCCACTAAGCCCAGGATCACCAGAGGAAGAGCAAGCTAAGTTGCATGAGCTTTAGTAAACCCAGAGTAAAAGTAAACGTATCACCTAATAATTTTAAAAAATCTCTAAGTGGCCTACATAAAATAATACAAAACATTTTGGGGGAAATATCAATAAAATCAACAGACACAATAAAATCATTAAATCTACAGTTTTTTTAAATAAAAAATAATCCTAATGGAATTACATATTTGGGTAGGACTGCCTACACAAAAAGTTTTTTTTAGCATTGAAAACGGTAAAAAAAGGACACCGGCCTAATATGAATAGAAAAGGTGTCCCCACTAAAAAGAACACCGAATGAACATTATATGCCATTTGTAAAATAAATACATGGCAGCTTTTGTTTTAGTCGCACCAGTGAGGGTGGGCAAAATCAACTCCATTGTTTTATGAGTCTGGAGCAAAGATGAAATAACAAGGGTGGGGTTACTGTTCTTTTCACACTTGCACAGAATCGGGAATGTTGGCTCCTTGCCACATCACGGTGTACCAAGGTGGAACAAAGCTGCCTCTGCCCCCGGTCTCTCTTGTGTGCAGCTATTGAAGGTACATGAGGCTCCTTGTTTCCCTGCATCTGGTCACCCTCCCTTCAGGCGGACGTGGGTCCTGGCATACCTGTGGGGACTCGAGGCAGTGAGGCGAGGCCATGCGGAGGCGCTCGCCGCCGAGCTGCCACGAGGCGCCTTCCTCGTTATCCCCTGCACTTAGTATGCAAAATTCCTCCCAACCATCATTTTGCATTTCCATCTTTTGACAGAGCGCTTGGCAAATAGAAAAAAATTAAAAAGTAATGAGGAGAGTTCCCAACTGCTTTTTTGAGAAGATTCCACATATGTGCTAATTAGTGATTCTGTCTGAAAATATTCCCTGGAAGCTGTATGGGTAGCGCAGCCTGGGATAAATAATGCAAATGCCCCATGGCACTGTCACAAACACCACAATCAGTGCTTCTGCGATTTTGGTGAGACTCTCCGAGTGCGGCACCTGAGACTAAAATATTAATGAAGTAAAACTGTAGTAAACAAACCTTCATTCCTCCCTCCCCTCCCTCAAACCATCACACAGAGACACATTTACACCTCTTTCTCCCTCGTTCCTTCTCTGCCTTCCCCTTTCTTAGAGCAGGTTGAATAGCAGGCTATTAAGATGGAAACAGATCTGAAACTATTTCCTTTCTACATCCAGCTATTGCTCCTTGCCCACAAGGGGTGCGGGAGAAACACGGTTCCATTTGCATTCTTATAAGAAACTACCTAATTGGCACACCTCAAATTGAAACAGAGTTAGCCTTCAAAATTCAAATGCCTCCAAAATTTGGCAATAACAACAACAACAATAATAATTCATATGCCACCCATCTTTCAAGAAGTGAAAATCAGGGAAATAAAGTTGTATCTTTTTTACGAAGTTGTTGAGTTTTCTTTAGATTCGCCAAAAATGACACTGCCGACATAGGTTGCTATACGTCCAGATTTTCCCGGATATTTTCACCATTCTGCCTATGTCTGGGAAGTTCCGGGTGTATGGCAGCCCTACCCCAGAGTAGTTCTCCAACAAGTTTGCATTAGAAAATGCATTATGCTAGTGCTTTGCAAAAATGTGTATGCTGTTTAAAACTGAATTCAGTAATGCATATATACAGGGTAATTCTCAAATAAATGCTGGTCGGTTTTCATAAGATTTTTTTAAAAATAAAATAAAGGAAATTCCAATTGCTGCAACAACTGAATTTGACTGGAGGGGGGGTGAAACTGCAACAAAAGCTATATGGTGGCATTCTGTAAGATCACATTGTCTTCCTGTGGATCAGCTGCGTCATGTCCAGATTTTTTAAACACACACACACAAACACAAAAGAGCAGTTGCACATGTATCACAAATGGTTCCCAAATTGTTGTTGTTATTACTATTATTTCATCTATTTACAAAGCACTTCATACCAATATAAATATGATATAAATATACCATTTATATACCACTTCATGCCAAGACAATTAAAAATAAGACGAAGCAAACAGTATGGGCAGTATCTAAGTAACTCATTCCATCAGCACAAGGATTTCCACTTGAGGAATGGGATATTTCCTTCTCTCCATATGTGCTTTGCACTATTATTATTAACATTTATTTATATAGCAGCATGAATGTTGTTGGCATTTGTCTGTCTCGAGAGAGAATGGAGTGCGCCTCTGGTGGTGAAGCCAAATTGTTGCATTAGCAGCACCTCCAGGGGTTGCAAGTCTGGGCAGTGTATATGGAGGTCCTGGGCTGCCCAGATGACAAAACTTCCCTGTTGACCTAACTGATGTGGTCCAATGGAAAGCTGGGGGCACTGTTATACAGTGGTTCCGCTCCTTCCTCCTGGGCCGTTTTCAGAAAGTAGTGTCGGGGGATGAGTGTTCAGACCCCTGGGCTATCACTTGTGGGGTACCTCAGGGTTCTGTCCTCTACCCCCTGCTTTTTAACATCTACATGCAGCTGCTGGGAGAGATCATCAGGGGGTTTGGGCTGGGTGTTCATCAGTATGCGGATGATACCCAGCTCTACCTCTCTTTCAAATCAGAACCAGTGAAGGCGGTGAAGGTCCTGTGTGAGTGGCTGAAGGCGGTTGGAGGATGGATAGCAGCTAACAGACTGAGGTTGAATTCTGACAAGACAGAAGTACTGTTTTGGGGGGGCCGGAGGTGGGCAGGTGTGGAGGACTCCCTGGTCCTAAATGGGGTAACTGTGCCCCTGAAGGACTAGGTACGCAGCCTTGGAGTCATTTTGTACTCGCAGCTGTCCATGGAGGGGCAGGTCAATTCTGTGTCCAGGGCAGCTGTCTACCAGCTCCATCAGGTATGCAGGCTGAGACCCTATTTGCCCACAGACTGTCTTGCCAGAGTGGTGCATGCTCTAGTTATCTCCCGCTTGGACTACTGCAATGCTCTCTATGTGGGGCTACCTTTGAAGGTGACCCGGAAACTACAACTAATCCAGAATGCGGCAGCTAGACTGGTGACTGGGAGCAGCCACCGAGACCATATAACACCAGTCTTTAAAGACCTACATTGGCTCCCAGTACGTTTCCGGGCACAATTCAAAGTGTTGGTGCTGACCTTTAAAGCCCTAAATGGCCTCAGTCTGGTATACCTGAAGGAGCACCTTCACCCCCATCGTTCTGCCCAGACACTGAGGTCCAGCGCTGAGGGCTTTCTGGCCATTCCCTCACTGTGAGAAGCCAAGTTACAGGGAACCAGGCAGAGGGCCTTCTCGGTAGTGGAGCACCCTCCCACCAGATGTCAACAAGAAAAACAACCATCAGACTTTTCTAAAAAAAGTCTGACATCTGAAGGCAGCCCTGTTTAGGGAAGCTTTTAATGTTTGATGGACTATTGTATTCTAATATTTTGTTGGAGTGGCTGGGGCAACCCAGCCATATGGGCAGGGTATAAATTTATTATTATTATTATTATTATTATTATTATTATTATTATTGCAAAACAATATGTCTGGCACCAGCTTAGCTGCGGGAGTTGCTCAATTGAAACAAGTGTCAATCAAGGTTCCTGCAAATTGATGTTTCAGCAGTAAACAGAGGGTTTTCCCAGGGAGAGCAGAGGGGCAAAAGCATAGGACCCAACTCCTAGGGACCCAAGACCATTGCCCCCTCCCCAATAAAATATTTGTGCCCCCCCCCATGTTGACAACCCAAGGGTTGGCACAGCAACCTCTGAGCAGCTTCTGGCTGGGGCAGGCAGAGGGGGGAGGCAGAGGGGAGCTGGTGGGTGAGGCTGCTCTGCTTAGCCCCAGCCCGGCTTGTGATTCAAAGCATTTATTGTTGGAGTCCAGCAACACTAGAGAACCACAAGTTCCCTGTCTCTCCTGAACACCAATATAGGAAATGGTAATATCCATGATCGCAGCATAGGTTTGTTTCCTCCCCCCACAAGCTGCTACGATAGCAGGGATTTCAGCATATGTATCTGTGTACAACACAGTTCACACTCACATCTCCACATCTGAACTGTGTAGTTCAGGACTAATGTTCTGGGAGAAGTGACTGTATAATGAATCAGCTCTTAAACCTGGGGACTGGGAATATGACTTTGATATGGAAAATGACAGTGAGCCTCTGAAGAGACTTACAGAGTAGGGTGATATATAATCCATAGTGATAGAAGTGGAAATTGTTTCCAGAGGAGGCATTTAGCACTAACTTAATGGGAGGAATAGGGCTAGACAGGAAGAGTGGAGGCTGTTAGACAAAAGATGAACTGAATTTTGTGTGAGGTGTGCTGAATGAAAAGGTGCTTGAAATGCTGGAAATGAAGAAACAAGGGGGAGCCATGAAGACTTTTGAATTTAAGACTTCAAGGGTTCTTCTCAGAAATAAAGCAATTTATTTCTGGGCTGGGCCAAAAGTCTCAGAAAATAATTTTCTGACAAATTTTGGGAAATGTTCTTTTTCCAAGCACTTTCTGAACTGCTGAAGAAGGTCCTTCATGGAAAACATTCAGCAAAATGCCTCTTCCTCCTCTGCCTGCCTGAAAATTCATCATTCATAAATTTTGGGTTCCACTATGGCCCCAATTTTAATCCTGCTGAATGTTGTTTTAATATTGTTGAAGGGAATAATAGGTTTGCCTCCTCCTCCTACAAACAACCCTCCTCTCTTGAACTAACAACAGAATTACATTCAATGTCATCTGAGCCAAAATGTCCCAGAAGAGAATTTTCCAAGAAAAACTGTCAGAGCATTTCACTCCTCTCTGCCCTGCTCCCCACTCCACTCAAGAATATTCAGCAAAACCTCCTCTTCTCAATCTTACCATGTGCAAATAGCATGGTGAAATTTCAGATGCCGTATTCACTTAGACCTGGGTTAAACTTATATGAGGCTCCATTTTTCACTTTTAAAGGGGTATCATACCACTTTAAACAGTCATGGCTTCCCCCCAAAGAATTATGGGAATTGTAGTTTGTTGAGGGTACTGAGAGTGCTTAGGAGATCCCTGCTCCCCTCGCCACTAGCAAATATGGCAGGGTTTGGAAGTGTTTTGAGTATCTCAAAAAGGGATAGGCGAATGTGTCCATTTTAGTTTCTCCACATTTCCGCATCAGTTTGTCCATTAAAAAGAAAAAGAAACATTATCATGAAAATCCTCCTACCATTTCTCATATCATATACATTTTTATATGCAATTTTGCCTAATATATACATTTTCTGCAGTGCCTCCACCTTATGGAATGCTCTCCCCAGGAAGGCTCTCCTGTCACCTTCATTGCATATATTTAGATACCAGGTAATAACATTCCTCATCTCCCAGGTCTTTGGCTAATTAAACAATTAATGACCTTTTAAACTGTGGGGGTGTTACTGGTGTCGTTTGTTATTGTTGTTGTTGTTTAGTCGTTTAGTCGTGTCCGACTCTTCGTGACCCCATGGACCAGTGCACGCCAGGCACTCCTGTCTTCCACTGCCTCCCGCAGTTTGGTCAGACTCATGCTTGTAGCTTCGAGAACACTGTCCAACCATCTCGTTCTCTGTCGTCCCCTTCTCCTTGTGCCCTCAATCTTTCCCAGCATCAGGGTCTTTTCCAGGGAGTCTTCTCTTCTCATGAGGTGGCCAAAGTATTGGAGCCTCAGCTTCACAATCTGTCCTTCCAGTGAGCACTCAGGGCTGATTTCCTTAAGAATGGATGCGTTTGATCTTCTTGCAGTCCATGGGACTCTCAAGAGTCTCCTCCAGCACCATAATTCAAAAGCCAATTCGTTTGTTATTTGTTTGTTATTATGGTACATATTTTTCTGTTTTTAGATTGCAAACTGCCCTGTGATCCTCAGATGAAGGGCAAAACAGAAATTTAAACAATAACAATAATAAGAATAAGAATAATAGCAATTCCCCAAACAATGCTTTTTAGTGTCATTTTCACTAACAGATCATATTTATGCAAAAATTTGTATATGCAATTTTGCACACCTTATTTGGCTGAAGAACTGCATTCAAAAATCCAGATAAGTGTGAATTTCTGTGTTTCACAGAAATGCAAACAGAATCCAATTTCTCCCTCACTCTTACCAGTCAGTGGTTGCTCTCCAGCAGCTGCCTGATAAAACTGACCTCTAATGCCTGCCCCATATCCAACGCCTGTGCAATACCACTTAGCTCTGCCACGTCTCCCCACACCCTTTTACAGAATTTTGACATTTTGGGCCATCTCTCAAACTTTGCAAGTGCCCCTTCATTTTTTAAAAAAGGCTTTTGCTGCTCCCTACCTAAAGGCAACAAATATATCACAGTTGAACTCAAACTCTTGCGCTTATGCAGCCTGACATTTACTGCCTCCTAGCTATTGCATTTCGGCTGCTCCACCCCATTCCTGATTTAACGGAGAGCAGAATCCGTCTAATGACTATTCACAAACCATTGCCCAAGTTACGGATAAGCATTAACCTGTGCACTTGTATGTTAGCCTACAGCTTCAAACTGCAAATCATTTACTCCTAGATTACAGGGAGTGCAGGCTCTGGGAGCTCTCTTTTTATGAAATAACAGCCCTGCTGTTTTAGCCCTCTGTTACAATACATGTCCACATTCCCTAACACAATTCAGCACTGCAAAGTGGACTATAAATGTCAGCAGTTGAATAGCATCCAGTAAAGCCAGTGTGGAAAAAATAGCGCAAGCTAGTTTGATAAATGAGGGGTAAATAACACCATTAAGATAATTTCTAGCTTTAAAGCTCTTTGCTCAGAATGTTAAAATTTGAAGAAGGCTTTAGGTTACAAGTGTGTATCTAGCAACTCCAGAATGGCTTAGAAGTTTTAAATGGTGGCTGTAAGAGGGGAAAGTAGGGGGAATCTAAAGGCAAGAGTGACTGTATTTCTTTCTCTGCTTTGATCAAGGCTGTCAAGAAATTTCATCTTGCTATTATATTATTATTATAATATCCCACCTTTTCCCCAAAATGGGACTGCTACCTGAAGTGTGTTCAGATATGAAATCCAGTGACATGTATTAAAAGATGTACACAATCATGCATAAGCTATCAGGCTAAACATTTGCAACTAGTGCCATGTTTTGTATCTATTTCCTTGATAGACCTTTGAGGGGATTTTTTTAAGGATGAGAAAGCAAACTGTTTCTGGCCCCAGATAGGTTTTATTCAGAATATAGAACTACCGGTAGATACGGTGTGAGTCATCTGATTCATCCTTATAAATAATAATAAAAATTCCCCTAACCCAAATACAACTAATATTATTTGGGGGGTGTCTTTCTTTTCTACCTACCGTATTGACCCAAATATAAGCCGCACCCACAAATAAGCTGCACCTTTAAAATTGGGGGTGGGGAGAGAAAGCCACATCCCTTTCTATGAAGCACTAAGTCAGGTGTGGGGGACTTGCAATTTCTGTCAGCCTCAGCCAGCGGCCAGGGATGATGAGAGATGTTGTCCTGCAGCCTCTGGAGAGTCACAGGTTCTCCACCTTTGCACAAGGTCTTCCCTGTCCTTTCCCTTCCTACAATGTTCCAATAATACTGTCTGCACTTCAGCTCCCTGCCTGGCCCCTACAAACACCCCTGTGCCACTTTTAATATCCCTCCCTCCATCCCATCATCCATTGCTGGAACCACAGCAGTTGGGGAATTGCAATAATGCTCGTCCCTTTTTCCAGCCATGTGAAATCTTTGAGCCTTACATGCCTTATTGGCATTATGATTGATGGGAAATTTGGGCACCCCTTTATTTGGAGTTCTGTTGGGAACTAGCACGAAACGGAAATCTCATTGTATATCTCCAGTTTCAAAAACAGCTTGTCCTGGGCCCTGTCTTGTTTATATTCATTTGTTATTGAGAACAGACACACACACACACACACACACACACACACACACACACACACATTTCACCTCTATATAAGTAAGAAACATGGCTAGAGAGACTGGAAACATCCTTGGTGCAGATTTATAATTCATTGTGATTCTGTTTTCCAAGCTGCCCACACAGAAATGAATTCATCCTGGCTGGGAAACAGGTGATTTATACATAGCAATTCAGCATTCATACAAAGAATTTTATATTCTATTTTTTTGAAAAACCTACGTGATTCTGTCCTACACATGTCAAGAACAGCTCTATCATATCCCCTGAGCATATTGTATTTTGAATTGGGAGGGAGGTGTCTACTCCTTGGATAATTTAATTCTAGTTATTATCAGACAGGCACTAAAGTTTTTATCCCTCAAGACTCTCACTTCTTGGTATAACAAAGGTCAGTTCATCCAGCAAGCAGAATTGATCTGTGCTGTCAGCACCTTGCATCAGTGCTTTAACTTTCAAATACTCAAGGGTCCGGCCATAAAGACAATTCTAAACAGGACTCAACTAGTGGCATTTCCCTCCTCTGATGGCAATACAAAACAATACAAAAAAATTTACTATCACATGTTCAAAATCAAATGTTTGAAAACAAAAGTGAGTCTTTAAAGAAGCACATTTTTAATGGCGCTCCAACACACTGCAGTATACTTCATAGGTGCAGAGGGCAGCTCTTTAATAAAAATCAACCTTGTTAATTTGGAGTCTTGTTGTGGGTCTTGTTTACTTGAGGGATATGAGATGATCCATTGGGGAGGGTTGAGGAACTCCTGTGCTTATTGATTGTGGTCCTTTGCTTTTCTAGAACACTTTTGAGAAAGCAAAGCCATAAGATTGATATGGCCTACACATAGCGTCTCATCTCTTCTCTGGGTAGGAATAGCTCAAGGCACATTACATAGAAAAAAGAATGAGAGAGGTAACATTAAAGTACATAATCTCCCCCACACATCCACTTAATATTTCCCCTACAGGTGAAAGTATGGCAAGGTTTTTGCCCAACTATGAGTTTAAAATTAGTATAGTTAAGGTCAAACTAAAATATAGACTTGATAGGACCAAAGATTCTCTCTCTCTCTCTCTCTCTCTCTCTCTCTCTCTCTCTCTCTCTCTTGCTCTCTCTCTCTCACACACACACACATGGACACACACACACACACACTTTCTCTCTCACATAAATCATTGGTTTTAATTCTGGTGTTCTAAGCATTCTGACAGACACAATCAAAAAGTTCAAAAACCAACTTCTGGAATGTTTTGGGGTTTTTTAAATTATTATTGGTACTGTTAGGAGAAGATGTTATATCTTGAACTCTTAGCAGAAGTGACATCTGTCAGGCAGGTAATTATTCATCCTTCTTAATGCTTCTTTCTAAAATTACTCATAAAATGTCAGCTACTTCCCCCTGCCCCAGTCAGAACCTTGATGAAATCAATAACCATTGTGCCTCTCAGGTCACACACAAGTAGATAATTCTCCGCCTTTCTAACAAGACAATGGCCATTAAATTCCCAGTTTGTAAACTAGACTAATTAGAGGTCATGAGGTCTTGTCACATTATGTAATTAATCAATGTCTTTTCTTCAGAATCTATGATAGGGATGGAACCTGACCGGAATATTTGCAAGTCCCCATGTATAAAAAATATAGCAGCCTTCTCCACAATGTATTAGCATTGAAGGGGACACTTTCCAACATACAGTGTGTCTGTGTTCATCTGGTCACACTGACCCATCACAGAGCTGAACCATGCACCTTTGGATCAGCTTTAAGACAATACACAGGGCAATGGGAGTTTTCACACATGTTTAAATTGCCTTTGAACCTCTCTTCTGCTGTTTATAGTAGTTCATGCAAAAGAGAATTTGCATTTAAAACCCTGAATGTCTTAGGCCTCAAATTTTTGAAATACTGTCTTCTTCCCTACAGACCCTCTGAGGTATTAAGATCAGCAGAGGGGGCCCTTTTTGTAGTTCCACCTCAGTTTCATGCTGACTTCTCCCTTTGAAGTTCACTTGTTTGTAATTGGATAGTTCAGTCAGTAGAGCATGTGATGCTTAATCTCAGGGTTGTGTGTTTGAGCTCAACGTTGGACAAAAAGTTTCCTGCATTGCAGGGGGTTGGACTAGATGACCCTCGTGGTCCCTTCCAACTGTACAATTCTATGAGTCTGTGACCACTTTAAGATCAATTCCAAAGTGCCCTGGGAGTTGGAAGCACTTTCTGTGATTCCTGAATATTGTTCTCTTTCTGGCATCAGGTTTGCCCACAAAAACCTGTGCCACCATTTGCCAACTTGGTGTCCTCCAAATGTTTTAGACTACAACCCCCATAAGCCCCAGTTAGCATGGCAATAGGATTTGTAGTCCAAAACTTTTGGAGGCCACAAACTTGGAAAAGGCAGGCTTATGATGCAATGAATTTGATAGTGTTCAAGGTCCCACAACATTCCTGGCCATTTTTTCCTGCAAAAGATTTGAATAGCCTACCTTCTTGAAATTATTAGAATGCTAGGTGCAATATAAATAATGGAGGAAGAAGAGGACAGATTGGTCAATAGAGATATAAAGAGATAGATAAGTAACCCTAGAGCAGGCAGCCTTCCCCAACTTGATCACTTCCTGACGTTTTGATCTACAACAACCCCAACCAGTACAGCCAATGGTCAGGGGTGAATGGAGTTGTGGTCCCAAGCATCTGAATGGCATCAGGTTAGGGAAGGGTTCCCTACAGGATCAAAATGTAGATGCTTGGTTCATGGATATGTCAGCATCAATAGTGGACTAGGGGAAAGAATACATATACTTTCCCGTATTTCATTGGAACTCTGTAGGAACAGAAGGATCTGCCAATTTTGATTCTCTCTCTTTCTTGTTTTTCCAGTCTTAAATTTGCTTCTCCAAATTTCTGGAGCAATTTACAAATCTTTTTTGTAAAAATCACCACGGAAATTTTTCTGGCATAATAAGCACATTTTATATTTTGACCAGCGTACACATTTTTGCAGGCAATTTCTCCCAATACAATGCATTTTTTAAATTTTCACTAACATATTCATTTGTGCACACTTGTACCTAACATATGCCTTTTGTAATGCATGTATTGGTTGTTGTATGCATACATCCATTGGCTGGAGAACTGTGTTGCGAAGTTCAGGTAAGTGCAAATTTCAAAGAGTGGCTACATTTCAGTTCTCATATTGTTTCGGAAAGTGTGAATGTGAATAACTTGGCTTCAAATCTGAAATGAATCAAATTCCTCCCTCATCCCAACTCCATTTTCAACCAAGACATCCAGCAGTAGTAGTGGAAAGGATCTTTGGTCTTCTTCTGGAAGCATCTATGCCTCTTTTGAATAGCTTGTCTGTTACTTTGAATGTTGTTGTTTAGTCGTTTAGTCCGACTCTTCATGACCCCATGGACCAGAGCACGCCAGGCACCCCTGTCCTCCACCGCCTCCTGCAGCTTGGTCAAAGTTTGAATACCACTGCTCTATTCTAATTCATTCACATTCAGACTATTGATGTTCCAGCAAGGACAAAGTATTATTCCTGTGGCGTCATCCTTTTGCACTAAATTTCTGCCCTTTTTGTAAAAAAAAAAAAAAAAAAAAAAACACCATTTACTCACAGTTCTGCTCAAGTAAATGAATGAATAAATAAAAAGCCCAGGACATCGACATAGTAACACCACATTCCCTAAGGGAGTGCTGAGAGTTTGCCGAGAGATCTTCATGGAAAGATGATGGGAGAGGAGAGGAGAGGAATGGAGGGCAATAGGGAAAAGATCTCATTGTGACAGATACTTAGAAGGGGGACTGCTGAAAGGCAATGGATGTATCTGGTGTAAATTTGGATCTGTTCCAGAAAGAAATTTCACTGGGTGGAGGAGGTGAATTAAGAGAAGGAAAGTCAATTTTCCAAAAGAGAATCTGCTTCTCACTTGTAGTCCCCCTCCTTTATTTTTCTTGATCCGTATTGCTAAGACTTACTTGCTGCTCTGCCTTATTAATTTTTCACTTGAAGCCACACTTAAAAAAAAAAAAAAAGTTAATTATTGAAAATGCATCTCATGCCTGATGGTGAAAGGCTGTCTCTTTCAAACAGGTGACTCGTTCAGATAACCCCGGAAGGCACTTCTGGGTCTTCTAAAGCCTTGATCAAAAATTTCTTTTTTAATTTGATAAGAACAGAGGTGATTAAAAGTGGAGATGATGGCAAGCCTAATGAAAGCTTCCTTCTTATGTCCCCCAAGAGCCAAAATAATTGTTTTATTCCATTTCCCCCCTCCACCCAAAAAACCTCCTTCTTCTTCTTCTTTATGAATATCTTCAATGCCTGCCTCCTGCTAGCTCTCTATGACCATCTAGATCACTGTAGCAGTTGAGTGTGCGGATAATATTACTCCCTGCATTGTGGTAGTTCAAAGACTGGAATGTCCAGACTAAATACACAGCGAAGAGATCAGCTCTTTAACATTTCAATGAGACAGGAACATGAAACAACAGACCAGTGACTTCAGAGCTCAAAAATTAAACAACCAGGCTGAGACACTACACAGAGCAGGCACTGAAATTAATTATGCCTTTGTCATTAAAAAAAGAAGTCCAGATCACATCTCTGGGCAATGGCCTAGTTTCCTCTTCTAGTGGCACTGTAAAATATCCAGTCTATCAACAAACTTGTTACTTATGGCCACTGGGGATCCAATCTGAAGGCCTTTCCCCCAAGCTTTGTTGTTCCCGTCCAGAGCAAAAGCTACACTGCAGTGGTCTGCCTCAGGCAACAGCGGGGGGTGGGGTGAGGCGTGGACCAGCAAGAGAATCCTTCGTAGACTTTTCTACAGTTTTGTTTTGCTGCATAGAAAGAAGATTGGTTATTCTCTACAAACAAGAGTCTAACGATTCATCTCAAAAACAAAAATCCCTGCACCCACACCCCACAAAATACCGTAACTCACATTTATTCGCAATCCATTTTATCCCATGTGCATGTTTTGTTCCCAAGCACAGATATATGGGAGGTTGGGAACTAGCAAATACTGGTGGTCAACAGTTGTTTCTTTCCAGAACTCACAGGAACTCAGTTCCAGCACCTCTCAGGTGGGCGCCAATGCCATTATAAGAGAACAAGGAGGGATTCCTGTTGAGTTCTGGCACCTCTTTTTCTAGAAAAATAGCTCTGGTGGCCTGTCTCCACACTTACAAACATGGAGTGTTGGAGTTTCCACATCATCTTCCAGCGATGAGGAAGACGAAGAGCCACTGTTCATGCCAGTCTGGTAAGTGCTTCTGGGTTTTTTTTAAGGGGTTTCTAGAGCTCCAGAGCTTTTAGATGGCATTCCTCACTATAGGCATACAGCGTATTTCGCATATATGTGTGGTACCCAGGAATGTAAGCCCCGTGTAAGTGGGGAGACACCTGCAACAGCCCTGAATTCCATCCACAGTGTTCCTTTGTGAAACTACAGAGAATTCAGTCTTGTTCTGATGTCCAGGATATACCTTTCAGAAGTGAAAGTTTCTGCAGTATTTCAGCTCCATTTCATAAACTGAAATGGATATATTTGCAACCACAGACAAAGCATTAGAGATCCTAGAGGAAAAATTTCTGGCCGAGGGTATTCACACAGACACATAGTCTAAGAATTTCTTTCATGTGGGAACAGGGGAATTGGGTTTGAGAGACAAATAATAAGATAAGAAAGCGAATAGTCTCATTGTTCTGGGCTATGTACTGAGCAGGATTAATCAGCTTGCGAAGGAAAGAAAGTGAACAGATAATATTGTCAGTTTGTCCGTGGTGGTGTTTGCAAGTTGTTCAGGAACCTGCCTCCCCTCCCAGAGTGGAGTTATATATTCTTATGCATAAAGAAGCCATATTTGACTTAGATTGCATGCAGGATATTTACATCCATAGGGCTGGAATGCTGCTTCACAATATTTGTTTCCATCATTGGGGCTCTTTCTCATGCATAACATTAATGCATGGGGTCCCCACCATCTAGGCATCGGACCACAGCTGTCTGAGAACAAATGGGTAGCCTTCTATTGTCTATGTGTTTGTGTGTACAGTGGTACCTCGGGTTAAGTACTTAATTCGTTCCGGAGGTCCGTTCTTAAGCTGAAACTGTTCTTAACCTGAAGCACCACTTTAGCTAATGGGGCCTCCTGCTGCTGCCACGCCGCCGGAGCACAATTTCTGTTCTCATCCTGAAGCAAAGTTCTTAACCCGATGTACTATTTCTGGGTTAGCGGAGTCTGTAACCTGAAGCGTCTGGAACCTGAAGCGTATGTAATCCAAGGTACCACTGTATATGTAGAATACGCTAAAGTCAGAAAGAGACTGTGTTATATCCAATGTAGCACTAAGGAACTTGTTCTGTCACTGCAAAGATTCATGCTTGCACAGTGGAACTGCCCGCCACCCCCTGCTCCCCCTGGGTGCCCCCTAAATCTGTTCTGAGAACATTCCCCAATTCTCTAGAACAGATCTGGGAGGAGATGTGTTGCAAAAGCATAAATCTTTATGCAAATTGAACAAGTGCTGCAGTCCTAACACTACTTACCTGTGAGCAGACCACACTGAATGCAGTAGGAACATGGGTAGGCAAACTAAGACCCACGGTCCGGATCCGGCCCAATTACCTTCTAAATCCGGCCCGCGGACAGTCTGGGAATCAGCATGTTTTTACATGAGTAGAAGGTATCCTTTTATTTAAAATGCATCTCTGGGTTATTTGTGGGGCATAGGAATTCATTCTTCTTCTTTTTTCAAAATCTAGTCCGGCCCCCCACAAGGTCTGAGGGACAGTGGACCGGCCCCCTGCTGAAAAAGTTTGCTGACCCCTGCAGTAGGATATGCTCAGTAGACATTGTTAGGATTGTGCTGTTGGTCTAGTTTAAGGGAGATCCAATGGGAAATGTTAGTCATGTCTAGTTTAAGAAAATAAAAAGAATGTGCTGGATCAGGCCAATGGCCCACCTAGTCCAGCATCCTGTTCTCACAGTGGCCAACCATATGCCTGTGGGAAGCCCACAAGCAGGATTTGAGTCCAAGAGCCCTCTCCCCTCCTGTAATTTCCGGCAACTGGTATTCAGAAGCATTCCTGCCCCCAGCTGTGGAGGCAAAACATAGGAAGCCTGGTAGCCATTGATAGCCTTTCCCTTCCTGAACTTGTCTAACCCCATCCAAATTGGGAGCCATCACTGCCTCTTGTGGGAGTCAATTCAATAATTTAACTATACACCATGTGAAGAAGTGTTTTCTTTTCTCTCTCTTGATTTTAACATTAAGCTTCATGGGATGTCCATGTGTTCTAGTGTTATGAAAGAAAAAGAAAAACTTTCTCCATCCACTTTCTCTATGCCATGCATAATTTTATAAACTTCTACCCTGTTGCCCCTCGCAGTTTCTTTCCTAATGAACACTAGCATGGAACCTTCCCTTTTCACAGCTGCTACACATTGGGCCAACATTTTCATTGAGCTCTCCACGATGATCCCAAAGTCTTGCTTCCGGTCAGTCACTGCCGGTTCAGAGCATATATGTGAAATTAAGATGATGATTATTTTGCCCCGTTATGCATCACTTTACATTTATGCACAATGAGTTGCATTTGGTAAAAAGTAAACGTAAAAGACCCCTGGATAGTTAGGTCCAGTCAAAGGCGACTATGGGATACAGCACTCATTTTGCTTTTCAGGCCGAGGGAGTCGGCGTTTGTCCACAGACAGCTTTCCAGGTCATGTGGGCAGCATGACTGAACCGCTTCTGGCACAATGGGACACCATGACAAGTTCCAGAGCGCACGGAAACACCATTTACTTTCCCACTGCAGTGGTACCTATTTATCTACTTGCACTGGTGTGCTTTCGAACTGCTAGGTTGGCAGAAGCTGGGACAGAGCAATGGAGCTCACCCAGTCATGTGGATTCAAACCGCCGACCTTTTTTTAAATTTTTAATTTTATTTGCTCAACACATAACAACAACAACAAAAAGACAAATTACATCATAATAAGAATATCATCAGTCACGCATTACATAAAGAATTAATATAAATTTCATAATCCATAAACTGTAATGGTCTCTTCCTTTTAAATCTGACTTCCCATCCACTCCATAAATCTAATTACCATTCTTTGCTGCCAATACATGTTATTGCTATCATCTCAAATCACTTCAGAATATATTATATCATATAACTAGTGAACGATATTGCTGGTATTATTCAAATGCCGCTATGGATTTTAAGTCAGTATTATTAATTTTCAGATACATTTTAAATGCTCCCCATTTTGAAATAAATTCTTTCCTTGGTTTGTTCTTTAATTTTTCGGATAGGCTGTCTAATTCAACATAGTCAATCATTTTTTGGGCCCACTCTTGTCTTGAGGGAGCTTTTTCACTTTTCCACATTGTGGCTATAAGAACCCTCACTGCCACCGTTGCATAGAGAAAAATATCCTTAAATTTATTAGGAAAGTCTGTATCAATAATACCCAGTAAGTATGCCTCCGGTTTGAAGTTAAAGGAGATTCTTAACATCTTTTCGAGTTCTAAATGGATATCCTCCCAGATTATTTTAATTTTATTGCATTGTCACCATACATGATAAAAGATCCTGGTTGTACTCCACAACCACCGACCTTCTGATCAGCAACTCAAGAGGGTCAGTGGTTTAGACCACAGTGCCACCAGCGTCCACCCATTTACTCACTTGGAGAGCTTAGTTTGGAGCTTTTCGGAATCCCTTTTTGCGTTAATGACCTTGAACCATTTAATAGCATCTGCAAACCAAGGGAAAAGGTTAAGAAGCACAGTTCCCAATACTGATTCTTAGGGTATTCCACTTCCTACATCCTTCCATTAGGAAAATTTAAGTCCCATTTATTTCAGTGGGTATACTCTAGTTGTGTCTGGATCCAACCATACGTCTCACTGCCCCTACCTATATAAGGGATTTTCTGTTGGAATCAAGGAGAAAGGCAGACTTAAGGACCTGGTGTCAAGGACTAGTCCAGTGCTACAGGTCTGGGAAAATGTAAGTGAGAATAGACATTAAAGTTTTCAACTTGATTCCATGAGATGCTCACCGCAATCTGAGGGGAAGATGCGCCGAAGCGAGATGAATTTGAGCTGGCTGTCAGGCCTTTGCTGAAGACAAAAGTGCCAACTTGATAGTAATAATTAATAATCTTCTACTGCCACTGGGATAAACAAGGAAGGAAGAAAAAAGGAGAGAGTGAGATGAAACGAAAAATGTACAAAAAGTTCAAAGGGGGCACAAAGGAGAATGTATGGAGTGACAGGCCTTTCAACAAGGGACAGGCAGGCAGCAAGTAAGCAAGCCTACCGCCAGACAATTTAACCCAGAGGGGACATAAGGTGACCTGAAAGGAGGGTGAACAAACAAAATACAAGACCTAGACAAAGGCGAGATCGAAATTACGGAGGCTGTAAAATTAGTGCAAGACATCAGACAAATATAAATACATAAACCGAATAAACAAATAAATAAAATAAAAAGATCCAGCTGGTCAAGCCAACCCATCTAGTCCAGCATCCTGTTCTCACAGTGGTCAGCCAGCTGCCTATGGTGTCTCCTGACATCGTGCTGGCCAGTGCAGCTTTTCAGTAAGCCACCCCGGTCCCTGCGGAGTCTCCTGATGCTGTGTAGGCCAGTGTAGCTATCTGGTAGGCCACGCCCGGTGAAATATACTCAGAGTCGAGAGTGGATTTCATGCTCTTTATTCAGCTCATAGCGGTGAGGAGGAATGGAAGTTCCCCCAGCATGTCTACATTATTTACTCGATAGGCCCCACGTGATTGGCTAATTCCGGGATTCACCTATAGGCCAATCAGGTTGCGGATTCACTTCTGCCTGGAGCTGGATTGGGTGGCTCCTGTGGACCAATCAGACTGCTGCATTCTGGATCCTATTGTTCTAGGACCAATCAGACTGCTGCATTCTGAATCCTATTGTTCTAGGACCAATCAGACTGCTGCATTTTGGCTCCTATTCAACTCAGTACATAACACCTGGCCTCCTCAACATTGAGGAGGCGGGCCCCCTTCAAATAAATATTGAGAGGGCCCAAGACACCTTAGCCTCCTAGAATTGTTGCGCCTGTTCAGTAGGATACTGCCTCCAACCGTGGAGACAGAGCTTAGCCATCCTGGCTATTAAGCACTAATGGTGCCTGAATTGAGAAATGTTCTTTGGTTGTAGTTACACTCTGTATGTAATCTCATGGTCCTCCAGTCAGTAAATGTCAGAGTTATGAGCAGGTGCACAGAGACAGCAGTTTAATGGCGCTTTTTTGCTTTCCTCCCTTGTATTTAATGCCTAAAATTCTGGCATTCTGATCTTGTAAGAGTACAGCCGATTAGAAAAGGAACTAGGCATCTGCCTGTGCTGTGGCGAACTTGGTTATTGTGATGAAATTTTGTCTGCGGCTAATGAATGTTGTCGTGGGCAGTACTTTGACTCAGTACCATCACCTATAGTCCAGGGGTCAGCAAACTTTTTCAACAGGGGGCTGGTCTGCTGTCCCTCAAACCTTGTGGGGGGGCGGACTATATTTTGGAAAAAAAATAATGAACGAATTCCTATGCCGCACAAATAACCCAGAGATGCATTTTAAATAAAAGCGCACATTCTACTCATGTAAAAACACGCTGATTCCCGGACCGTCCGTGGGCCGGATTTAGAAGGCAGTTGGGCCGGATCCAGCCCCCGGGCCTTAGTTTACCTACCCATGGCCTATACCTTCCATATCTCTCTTCTGTACCAAGCTGACAAACTGACAGCTTGCACCAGTCAGACGGAAGTGAGATGGAACACATGCCACATTAAAACCACACCCACCAACCCTCCACAGAGGAACCAGGAATGCTGCCTATACGTACCCCACACAAATGAAAATATTGAGGATCTGTTCCTGATCTTTCACAAAAGTTGGATTTTGGGGGACAGAAGAAAAAGAGGTTCCTCAAGTAGATTATTCCAGAATATCAACTGGATGATGATATGGTGTGGCAGCATGCCCAAAAATCTACAAAAAAAACTCTAGCAACTATACCACTCTAAATGTTAAGAGCAGGAAGGCCCTGGCTCTCTGTATAGTCAGCTGGCCTTGCCAGCTACTGAAGTTAATTGCAGGAGGAATTGAAAATCTCACATTCAGAACTACCATTTGGAGTTTGTGCCACTGAGAATCAGCCCCTACCTCCCCAAAGCTATCTGTTCTGACAACCCTTCAGTGAGAAAAACAATGCAAGCTTACATGCCTGTTTTTAGAGGCATGTAAATTTAACTGTGTCCAATCACCCCTGCTTTCTTCCACAAACACCGGTAATTTTCTCAGACCTCCTGCATGGTTCGGACACTTCCCCACAAAAGCAAACGTACGGTGTTCACGTTGGGAACGTGTGAATTGTGGGTATTTACAGCATCCCTGAGAACGTAATCCATCTTCCAAGTCCCAAATGGAATATCGAACCGTCACTAAAGTGGTGTGTAGACAGACACAGCAGGAACTGAAGGACCTAAATCAGAGAGTCGTCATCATCCCTCCAGGTAAGTTTTTAAACAACAGACTCTTCTGTCACACCGTAATAAAAGCATAAGGCAGCACTTCTAGGCCAAAGCTTTTTATTTCAAACACACGGCTCGAAACTAATTTGAGGACCCAAGTGAAATGATTCCAAATATCCTGCACATTGTAAGCCACCTCACAACCTCTAACAGCCACAATTCCACACAGTTAGTATTCGATTAAGCAAGGCCAGAGATTAAGACATCATGGAGACGGTATGATCCCACCCCAGCAGGAATGAGGTTGTTTCATCTCTTCAGTTGTGTAGGCGATGGAGCGACAAATGGCAATGAACTTGGAAGAGTGTATCCGGTTTGCTTTCTAAGGCCATGGAGCCAACAGTCCCCATTTATGCCAGAAAAGTTGCATTGATTTTTGAAAGAATTATTCTGGAACAGAACACACTGCAGTTTGCTTCTGAAGAAAGATTGCATTTCGGTGTGTCTTTTGCTCCAAAAGAAAAAGTGAATTGCTAGCCGTTTTCTAGGTGAAATATGCAGAGAGGCCAAACTACGTATTTCTTTCGAGAGAAATATGTGCAAATATTACTTGCAAAGAGACAAAGATCTCCACAGTGTATCGGTCTCTGTCATCTTTCAAAGGCTGAAGATAAACATAGAATTCACATCTATTGCTTAGCCTGTTGAACTACTCACATGAATCTCTCTGTTTACCTGTGTGTATTTTATTCTTCTCTCCACCCTGCCCCCAGGAAAATCAGCTTCTTAATTCTTTGTCATCTGCTTAGTATACTTTGTTCCATATTTCAGATGCACCCTCAGTTGAGTTTGTTTCTTTAAATAAATAGATAACCCTTAAACTTCTTGGTTGTTATTTTCTCTTAACAGCATCCCATTTATTTTCTTTACATTGATGTATCCAGGTTAAAAGGACCCTGGAGGTAGAGAATTCATTTCAAGGGGCTCCCAGAGAGATGGCAGCAGTAAATTTACAGGTTCTTGCCAGGCACAAGGCGTAGAATTAGCAAAATCAGAAAACTGGTGCAATATATATATATATATATATATATATATATATATACACACACACACACACACACACACACACACACATACACATACATATATACATACATACACACACACACACACACATACATATATACATATACATACACACACACACATATATATAATTAAAACAATACCAGCTGTAGTCCAAAATTCTGAATCTGACCACTGTTGCTGCATATTATTAATAGGAGTATGACAAACATACGGTGCAAGACTGGAACAACTGGTAATGAGGGCTGTGGATCCTTAGGGGCTGGTTATTTGTCTTGAGCGGGGGGAGGGGGGAGAGAGAAATTTGATTCAGTTTGAATTTAATGGCCAACCTGTTAAATTTGTAAGTTTCTGAAACAGTATGCAAACTGAGGCACTGCCTTCTTCAAAATTCTCACTTTTCTGAATTTTGCAGTGCGGTCCTGCAACCAAGTAATGAGTACAAAAATCCATATACCAGGGTAAAGTGTGCATATAAATGTAGATATTAGTGAAAATAGCATATAGAAATGCCTTATATTGGGGAAAGAATGCATACAAAAATGTGTATATTAGGAGAAATTTACACAAAAATGCTAATGCATTTTCATGAGGACTTTTTTTAGAGCAATTCACAAACTGATGCAGAAATGTGGATAACCAAGCTTAAGGCTGGGGGGAAAGAGAAACTGAGAGAAACCCAAACTGACATTCTCACCCATCCCTAATCTTGAGCAGTGGCCCTGAATGATGCACTAGCTGATCAGACCCCACAGCCCTCTCTGCCTCCTTGCTTTCCCTCCACTTTCACAGCCGTTTTTGTCCATTTCATTGTGAGTAGCAGAAACTCCATCCCTGGAGCTCTGGCCTGAGTTCAGTCTCCTTCTTTCGCCTTCTTCGTCTTCTCATTTAGCATTCATTTTCCTACAATCTCAGTCCTAATGAGATGGCGATCAATGCTTCCTAAATTGCCCCCTGTCTACGTGTCTTCAATCATAACTCCTTCTAATCTACTCCATTCTCCTTTCTGTCAACCAATTCATGTTTGCTTAAGAAAACTGAAAAGCAATCTTTTCCAGATCCACCTATATGTCTCGAGCTTCATTAGTTATTCTCTCCAACTTATTATAATCCAGCTCACTCCAGCAATTAACTCTCTCCTTATGGATAGCCCACACTGCTTGTACAAGTTTTGCATATTTATTTTCCCAGGCTCCAAACCTATCTTATCTTAATGCCTGTTTTTACTGCATTTTATGATTGCAGTTTATGCATTAAAAAAATGCATAAATTCTGAGGGTGAAGATAGATAGGTGATAGAAGATGATGATAGATAGATGATAGATAGATAGATAGATGATAGATAGATAGATATAGATAGATAGATACACCCACGTGTGTAGATACACACATATATGGGGATATGTGGGGGGGGGGTTAGGGAAGGTGTAGTATCTCTGGTAACTACTCTATTCCGAACTTAAAAATGGCAAGTGTTATGCCGGTGGTCAACAAAAGAGGTTTAAAGACTCTCCCAAGGCAAATCTTTAAAAATGTAGTATAAACACCAACAACTGGGAAACACTGGCCTGCGAGCACTCCAGTTGGAGAACGACCTTTACCAAAGGTGCCATGGGCTTTGAAGATGCTTGAATACAGGACGAAAGGGAGAAACATGCTAAGAGGAAGGCACGCTTTGCAAACCCTGACCATGATCAACTCCTTCCCGGAAACTTATGTCCCCACTGTGGAAGGACGTGTGGATCCAGAATTGGCCTCCATGCTCACTTACGGACCCACTGTTAAAACCATGTTTATGGAAGACACTCTTACTCGGCTATGAGTGATCGCCAAAGAAGAGTACCTCTGGTGGGGGTGGCCCATCTAGGAGAAGGAAAACTCTGGTCCTAAACCTCCACTGTCTTGTGGGATATCTTCAGGAGAATAAAAGGCTATGGACCACATCAGCAAAGCCAAGAGGGGGATCTTGCCATCTGGATAGCCCAGAACCTTCCTGCAAAGGGTCCTTGGCCTATAACAGAAAGGCAGTAATCTGCTTCTATATGTTTGCTTTCCATTGCATTCTTGAATTGTAACTGCCATCAGTCCCAGGCAGCATTGCCCATAGCCGTGGATGTTGGAAGTCATAGTGCAACAAGATCTGGAGTGCCTCAGGTTGCCCATCCCTTGTATATAGGATTGTAGCCTAAGGTACCCTGTCACATACATCCACTTCTCCATGCCCTTTAGAGGAGGGCAGCCCCTTTAGCAGCATCCCTCATTTCTTGGCCAATAGGCAGTGACACCATCAGGAAAGGAACTCACAATACAGTAGGATTTCCTTGCACGGACTTTGTTGGAGTAGATGCATGTTGGGAAACCCAAGAAGCACCACCATTGTTCACTAAGCTTCCTGAACCATGAGTCACTGGGGAGGTAGGAGGCTGGAAGGCAACATTAACAGATCTGCGGTGAAGTTGCATTGACTGTTGCTCTGGGCACTGATAAAGAAACATCTATCTTCTGTCTCGTTTTGACTATGAAATGAAATTTGCATTTGATTTTAACCCAAGCACCAAGAGTTTAGGCTGTGTTACTCTAGGCCCTAGGGCTTTTTAAGGTGCCATGTATATGCTGAGTTAACTGAGAACACCAGTGACCGCCTTGGAGATGGAAACTTGCTTGGATATAGGGAAAAAGAGAAGGGAGCCCCAGGAATGGGAACAGTAGCTTTCATTGGGAGGGAAAGATATTTTTAATCCAGATATCTGGTTCATTCTAATGCAATGCATACACTTGTACTCCTAACCTTAAAAGCTTCTCAGATACAGGGAAACAAGCATGTGACATTTTATTTATTTATTTATCTCTTTCTTGTTTATCTTTTTCTTTCTCTTTCTTTCTTTCTTTCTTTCTTTCTTTATCTCTCCCTCCCTCCCTGCCTCCCTTTCTGCCCCCTCCTCCATCCTTTTCTCTCAGACACAGAGGTTTTAATTACGAAGAAGCTAGTTCCTGACACAATGGTAATGACCTCATTTCTATTTCAGTTAAAATGAGCTTATTGCTATTGACTTTTGCCTTCTCTAAATGGTTCACCAATCACCCATCAATATCTAGGGAAAGCTGCTCTTAAGAACATCTGCTGGAAGCCTCTCAACAGAGTCCCCGTTAAAGATCTACTTCTTTGGCTGCAATCAGGGGACAATGACTGGGAATGAGCTCCATGGAAGTCAACAGGACTTTGACCGTACTATTCATAAAAAAAAGAAAATATGTCTCGTTCCAGGCAGTTTCATCTGCTGTGAACCTCATGCTCTTTTCTGGGTGTCTTTGCATGTGATTCTGCCACCATTGCCCTTGTCACGTAGTGTAACCTCAACTGAAATGGGCGTGAAACATTGGGAAAGTCATCAATGAGCATGCCCAGGAACTTTCTGCAAATGTGGCAGATATACCGTAATGCAAAGAACAACTTGTTCCTGCGCCGCTGATGAATTCCTGCTATCAGCAATCAGTTGAATTATTTTAGCCTCCCCATGTAAAAAAAAAAAAAGCAAAATAAATGAAAGCCCATTCCATTCCATTCCCTGGGGTTTAATCCACTGTTCGCTCTTAGAATCAGCCAATGCTCATTGTGATCAGAAAGGGACATCTTGAGCTATCGTGCATCGTTCATTTATTTATTTATCTACCTATCTATCTGTGCTTATTATTCTGTTTGATGCATTTAAAGCTTGGAGGTCAACGTGGAACATATTCGGCCGGGCTGGCGCAAACTGTGCAGGAATCTAATAGAAAGCAATATTGTTGAAAATGGATATCAATTGAAAACAGAGAGCAGTGTCAACTATTCCCCACTGGGAGCAGACAACAATAAAACCAGCCAAGCATTACACAGTTGAGCCTGCCAAATGTCATTAGAGTGTAGGGCGGGCGGGGAGGTGCGCGGGGGGAGTAAAAGCCCCTACTATGGCTGAGCAAGGAGAAGAGGGGGCTGAGGGAGGGGGAGCTCACACACTCCTCTATTTATTTTCCCTACCAAAGCTAGAAACAGAAATTATAAAATTAGATAGCCAAAACTACCTGGGACAGTGCAGCCTTGTGAGGGTTTAGTAGGTGGTGTTACTGTACTGTCCCATTGTGGACAAGAGAGAGAGAAATGAAATGAAAAGCAATAAAGCTGAAAATGTTTGAGATTGGGATTTTTTTAATATAAAAAAGGCAGCAATGCAAAGACAGCCTCTTTTAAAAAAAATTAAAAATGCAAATTATTAGAGTCTGGTGGAGGTTTGTTGTCTGATGAATCTATATAGAATACAGATATATGCATATATATATATATATATATATATATATATATACACACACATATATATATATATACATATATACATATATATATATATATATATATATATATTACACACACATACAGCCCCGTCGTCCCTTTCCAGGGAAATACTTTTTTTTCCTGCTTCTAGCAGAGTGGAGTGGGGGCGGAATCCATATTTAATCCAACCCCTGATTAAGAAGAGAATGATTTGCAGTTTAACACAGCCAAGTCTGGTGGCAACTGTAGCACTGGAAGGGAGTGTATCATTTAACACACAAATGATCAAATTATTGCTATCTAGGAAAGTAATTGGCGGGATGGAGAATGGGAAAAACATGGGTGCTCACACAATTGGCAATCTGCAAGCAGGTTCCATGTGCCAATGCTTTGCTAATGCCCTCAACTTCTCCCATTGTCATTTTCACTGATGATTTGTAAATTGTCAAACAAAGGAAATTTGTCTCTCAGACAATGGGGGGAAGCAGCTGATTCTGGTGCTTCAAACAGCCATCCTAGAGCTCCACCTAGTGAAGACACAGATACGTCCGCAGAAGCGGTTGCTTGACAGAATGAGGAGGCCGAGTCTGATAAACAACATGTTGGAGTGTCTTGTGTTTGCTGTTGTTTTCCTGGGGTTCACCCTTTTCTGGTTTGGAAAACATGGAACCTCCTAATGTCCCTGCTTGATTACTGCTTTATCTGCCTAATGTTGAAAGCAGTGAGACAGAGATCACGCCCGTGGTAAAACATAGGTGATCTGAGATCCATTTTAGCGTACAGATTAAAGGGGAGAAATTCTATTCAGTTTGCATTTAAAGGCGAACCTGCATAGTTTGCCCTTTTTTGAAACAAGGCACAAACCAAAACACAGCCCTCCTTCAAAACTTGCGCATCTGTGAATTCCACAAGGCAGTTCTCTAGCTGAGTAATGTGTACAAAAATACACATATCATGAAAACAACATACAAAAATGCATTATATCAGAGAAAACTGCTTTGCAAAAATGTTGTATGTTAGGCATCATTGCAGGCTAAAAAATGTGCACACTGTATTAGAAGAAATTCGCATGAAAACGCTGATCGATTTTCATGAGGACCAACTAAAATGAACAATTTGCAGACTGATGTAGAAATACGGACAGCTGAACATTAGACTGGGAAATTCAGAAAGAAAAACTGAAATTGACTGAGTCACCCATTCCTAACATTTTTGGCCACTGTTATTTTAACTAAGCTCTGGACCCGCATTTTGTGATATGGGTTTTTTGCTACCATATGCGTCATCTTGATTCTTTCCCCAATTCTGGTTCTGAGGAAGTGAAGTGGTAGGTCTAAATGTGATGCTTACCTGGGCCAAAGAGCCTGTTCCCATTGCGCATGTAGAAGATGTGCCTCCCATTTCTCCCTCCACAATTTTCATAGGAACTCCTGATAATTCAGTTATTATTGACTTATTATTTCAGAATAAATCACTTATTATTTCAGTTTCTATTCCACTTATATACAGATAGCACCAAAGAGCACTGACATTATTACCACTAGCAACAGTTTTCCCCCCCAAACTCACCATTTAAAAAAAAAAAAGTTATAATTGTAGCATTAAAAAAGAAAGAGCGGTTAAAAACTTAATCAGGCCCAAATATCCTCCCACATCCACTTTTGCAGGCTCATTTGCCTTAAACCCCACCCTCAAAATAGTCAGGGATTTCAGGAGCAAATTTTAAGCTCTGAGGAGGTCTTGTTTTGAGATGCAAGGTAACCAATGGGTTTTTTCCTTCTTTTTTTTACAAGCCCCCCCCCCTTTTTTTTTTTTTACTAGCTCCTTTTCCCAAAAAAAAAAGGTCTGGCCTCTGCTTGAAGGGCTGGCATGGTTCCTTGTATGCATTCTTGAGACAATACAAGCCTAGGAGCAATACAGTGTTCTCACTTTTTCATTTGCATGCTCCGTTATAGGTTGTTATTGTTACTGTTGTTTCGGGAAAGATGTTGGAAAAGGCTTTCTTTCTTTTCAAGGTAAGGAGGGAACCCAGCCTCCTCATCACATTTGAAGGTAACACCTGCCACCACCCCAGAAATATTACCCACCCCAATACCCAAGGCGATATGTTTACATTGACCTAAAACTTCCAAAAAAAGCTCTGTGTTGAATTCATTAAACATGATGAGATTGTTCTGAGCCAGATCTTTAGCCAAACTCCATTTATTTCCCAAACAGATCAAGCAGCTCATCAGCACTGGTGAGCTTAAGTCACGCCAATGTGTTCAATGTATGAGCGAAACATGCAGTATTTATCACCACATCCAACAAGTGCTGGCTCTCCTAACCCAGTCAACCAGATAATCCATTTAATGTTAGATGGACTAGAGTTATTCAGTATGAAACTGAGGGTGGATGCAGATGATCCACTCAGCCCATCAGGAAGTATGTTGGAGTGATCCATCTTGTTGATAAAGTGGGCACTGAAGCTCTCTGATGCAAAAACAAATCTTCAGTGAACTTGATTTCCTAGCTCATGTAAGGTTATTTAGATGCCATTAGGAGCAGACATTCATTTTGACCATTAGACCTGAAAGTCAGGAAACCAAAGACAGGCAGGAGGAAACTGTTGTCCTCCAGCTGTTGGACTCCAACCCCCATCAATCCCAGCCAGCAAGGCCAATGGTCAGAGGTGATGGGAGTTATAGTAGTCCAACAACATCATCTGCAGGGCCACAGGTCCCTTGTTCCTGATGCAAAGGCACCTGACATCCCAAAAGAAGAGGAAAAGACCTGATCACTTCTATCAGAGATGGATTTAGGACAGTACAGCCATCTCTGCTGCACTGGGTGCTGAGCCGAGGGGGCACTGCAGGGTGCCACAACCATGACATAGTGAATTGAGCAGAACAGAAGGCAGTAGGTGGGGGTACCAAATTTTGGACTCACACAGGGCACCGTTGAAATGTGAAAGACCCAAGTCCATCCCTGCTTCCATTGATTTATACATGATACATAAAAGAATACTATTTGCTCACAAAGCTGAAAACTATTTGAGGCTGAAAACTCAGCTGGCAGATTTCCATTTTTCCTATTTCTTTCAGTCACTTTTGGAACCAAGTTTACGTTTCACTGACTGCACAATGAATTTAAATAAAAGCCCAGGATGGCTAGAACAGAACATTGTTCTTTATTGCATTTCATCCTTCCTTACTACCATGTGTGTCAGGCATTACACAGTCTATCCCCCTGATAGACCAACCAGCTCCTGTTGGGTATGTCTAATCTCTTTTTATAAATAATTGCTGGCAATGACTAAGAAATATTTGTGGCAAAAGCTGTATTCTGTGGCTCTTTTCCTCTTGGCTTACGGCTTTGAAACAAACCTAATAGATGAGAGACGGCGCCTGAAATCTGTGCTGGCCACAGGCAATCATTTTTAAGGGAGAGGAAAGCCACTTATGAGAGGCATTGCTTCTCATAGGGAGGGACCCTATTTTTTCATGCAGAAGGTCCCAGGACTATGGGTTTGATCCTCAGCGTCTCCAGATGCAATGAGTGTAAACTACCTCTGCCAAAGACCATAAAGAAGAAGTAGGAAGGAAGTAAAGTCTGAAGGGAAGTAATCTACTGGACCAGCATATACCGTATTTTTCCATCTATAAGACGCCCCCATGTATAAGATGCCCCCTATTTTGGGGGACTCCAATTTAAGAAAATGGGGGGGAGATCTCTCTATGTAAAAGACACCCCCAAATTTTGGACATTATTTTTTAGGGGGGAACTAGTCTTATACATGGAAAAATACGGTACAGTGGTACCTCAGGTTACAGACGCTTCAGGCTACAGACATTTCAGGTTACAGACTCTGCTAACCCAGAAATAGTACCTTGGGTTAAGAACTTTACCTCAGGATGAGAGCAGAAATCGCACACCAGAGACACGGCGGCAGCAGGAGGCCCCAATAGCTAAAGTGGTACCTCAGGTTAAGAACAGTTTCAGGTTAAGAACGGACCACCAGAACGAATTAAGGTCTTAACCTGAGGTACCACTGTAGTTACTAAAAGAGAAAGAATCTGTGAGGAGGAGGAGCAAGCTGTGTTTCTGTCTATCAGCCTGTACTGGTTCAGGTACCTTGTTGCAAGCACTGTTGTAATAACCTCCAAACCATTTTTGCAGTTCAGAAAGTGACAGGAAAATGCACTGAGAAGTGTGGCATGAATGATCAACAGGAAAAAATATATGTAAGCACCCTGCAAGCAAACATGGATGAATGTTCACCATCGCATGAGTGAATCAATACTCAATGCTCAACCAAACATTGCCACAAGAACCACGCAAATTTTGTGCAAGCAAACCAACATGAACGCTGAAGAAGCAGTTGTGGGAAGCAGCACTCATCTACTGTGACCCTCTAAAAGCTTTCTGCGTTCTCCACTGTTGTCTCCCATACCTGCAATTCCCTCCTAAAAATTTCCTCTCTTCCTTCCTTCAGATCCTTCCTTAAAACCTACCTTTTTCATGATGCCATTGGCTAAATGGACTAGTTTCCATTCTTAACAGGAATTGATTTAGTTTTTTTTCTATTTATTAAAATGTATGTACCACTTGGTTGTAAAAAGAAAAATCCTCAAAGCGGTTTACAAAAAGAATAAAATCATGTAATTATCAGTTTAAAAAACAGTTAAAAACAAGTACTTAAAACATTCAAAAAAATTAATTGAAATCAATGAAAAGCTAAAAACCAGATGAAAACACATGTCAACATTCTCTGTATCTGGGTAGACTTGCCTAAACAAAAATGTTTTTGGCAGTGCTGGACAGAGTACGGGAAGGCATCTACCTGAGGTCAATAGACAAAAGATGGGTGGCATCACACTAAAGGATTGAGTATTATGTGGTACATGTAGCAGTGCCAGTTCTGCAGATTGAAGTGGTTGAGAGGGCATGTATTGGGTAAGGCACGGAGCCCAAGTGTGTGAAAAAGAATCGACTCACATTCATCTCTTGTTATTCTTGCCCCCCCTCCACCTCCTCCTCTTCTTTAGCATCTCTCCCACTGTCAAAATTTGATTTGGAAGGTCCTTGGGGCAGGGAACTGTCCTTTAAAAAAAAACTTACTTTGTAAAGCAAAATAAATATACATTGAAAATGATGTTTCTAAACTCCATGAAACGGCCCACTTTGCCCTGTGGAAATACTGGCTTCGAAGGAGGGGCCGTTGTTAAAATGCAGGAAGAAGTTCAGGGGTGCTCCTTTCCTGGCTGCCAACATCAGTTTTATAGATGTTGCTGCTGCTGCTGCTGCCGCCGCTGCTGCCTCAACCTTTCACAGCGCCTGGCGACAGCAACATGCTGTGCAAAGCAGCAGTAGATTCCGTGAAATGTCATCGGCACTAGAAAAAGATCATTACAGCCTACTCTGCTCAAAACCTCTTCTAAGCATTCAGTTGAAAGCCTCAACTATGACCTGGCTTTTTGTTTTACTATTTGTGTGTTAGGGTGTGTGCCTCTTTGTGAGTGTGTCTTTCCCCATAGCCCATTTCCATGGTAAAATATTTAACAACGGAGCGAGCCACAATTTGGAGATGCTTTGATCTACTCCTAGCCTTTGAGGCAGAAGAAAACAAACATAATGGACTGCAGTACACGGATAATTCAAACTATGTCTTACTAGCTGGAAGTACCTGGCATTGCTTGGGAATTCTAAGAAACCACAAAACCCCTGAAATCTAGACTATAATTTGTGGTCAGGGAGCACCTGACCAGAATCTGTCCCCAAATCAATTTGGGGTGGGACTAAAGGTGATGTGGGAAGAAGGTCTCCTCTTCTCCCCACCTTCCTGACCACGGTACAGAGAGCAGTGAGGTTCAGTTTTACTTGGGCTGCTTTACCAGCTGTTCCCTGTGGGGAACATGAGGGCGAAGCAGACCCTTATAGCCAGCAGGATTGCACCCTTGATGGGTAGCTCTTGCACTGCTGCTGCACATGCTTGGCTGCCAAGCCAGGTCTGCTTGCCCTCCCCTCTCTGCCACACCTCCTCCCACTCCATGGCTCCCCCATGCCAAATCATGATATCTTCAGAGGTGTCCAAATTGCAAGCCCATGCACTAACCTCTGACCCCCAAAAAAGAGACATGACACAACAATGTATGGGATAAATTAGGTCACAACTTTATTGACTTCAGATGTAGGAAACATTGGCTTAGGCTCTGGACGGCATCCATCTCAGCCCCATTTTGGTCTGAGGATACGCGGGACTGACAGGTGTTGTGAGGGAGACTGCAAAATGTGAATTTACACAGCAGGCTCTCCAGTTCACCGATGTAGGGAGTTTGACCTTACACCGCTGCTCAGGGCCAGTGACTCCCGCAGTCAACCCTTTAACGGGCCCTGCAAACGCCACCGAATAGGGGTGCATAATAATGCTACCCCCCATTCTGAAGAGAAACTATAGGATACCGTCCAAGGCCTAAAACCGCCAAAGTTGTGACAATTGCTATGGGGAAGCCAAAACCTGCAGAGCAGGGGGAATTCCTTCCCGGCTCTGGGAAACATCAACCATTGTGTGACCGTAGCAACGCCTGCAGACCTAGGAAGGAAAGGTTAACCTGCAAGAAAACCACATTAAATGAGAGTGGCAGGTGGGTGGGTGATGCTCCAAAGACTGACAGGAGAGGACAGGCTGGAGCCTATCCTACCAGGCCCTTGCTCCGCCCCGCCCCCAGCCAGCTGCCGATTGGCCAGCCATGTAGGGGAGTGGAGCGACAGCCAGCCAGAGATGGGGGTATCACCCTGGCTTAGGAAATCTGTGTCAGGTCACAAACCCCGCCCACAGCTTGACTGATGAGTGGTCATTGCTGCAATTTGGAGTTGTCACACTAAACTGGGCAAAGCCATACCTAAGTTACTTTTCAGTGCACCATCTTGACTCAAAATGGCATCCAGCAGCCAAACATAGACAATGAATGGCTCCTCCAACTCAGAAGCCATCACACCTAACTGGTTTCTGAATGCATAGGGAGAAGACAGACAAAGCAGTTTCCAAAATATATAGCAGATAAGATAAGAAGAACCATGCTGGATCCAGACCCACCAACCGTCCTGTTTTTACAGGGAAATCCCAGATCACAGATGCCAATCCTGGCTTCTGTTTTGATCCCCAAATGTCCCTTTTTCAGTCCGGTGCTCTGGCACGAGTGCCGGACCCAAAGAAGCTCACTCGGGTGATTGTCAGTAGTGTCACACCAAAGCACCTTCCCACCCAGTGCTGCCGCGCGACTCTGCTGATCTCCAGAGTACTGGACGAGAGCGGGTGAGTGGCGTGAGCGAGCAATAAGAGTGGGTAGGGTGGTGAGAGCAGGCAAGAGCAGACGGGGGAGCAGCATGGAGCAGTTAGGAAAAATTGGGGCGTATATGAATCAAACCAAAGGCATATTTACTCTGGCATCCTGTGTCCTTCAGTGGCCCACCAGATGCCTTCAGGAAGCCCACAAGTAGGACACAAGTGTGATAGTCCTCTCTCTCTCCAGCAACTAGTACAGTAGTACCTCAGGTTAAAAACTTAATTCGTTATGGAGGTCCGTTCTTAACCTGACATACCACTTTAGCTAATGGGGCCTCCTGCTGCCGCCGCACAATTTCTTAACCTGCGTTCTTAACCTGCGGTACTATTTCTGGGTTAGTGGAGCCTGTAACCTGAAGCGTTTGTAACCTGAAGCTTCTGTAACCCGAGGTACCACTGTACTCGGAGAAGAAGACTGCCTCTCCTACTGAAGGAAGCATACAGCCATCATGACTAGTAGTCATTGGTGACCTTAAAAAAGGTAAAGGTAAAGGTACCCCTGCCCGTACGGGCCAGTCGTGACCGACTCTGGGGTTGCGTGCTCATCTCGCTTAAGAGGCCAGGAGCCAGCACTGTCCGAAGACACTTCCGGGTCACGTGGCCAGCGTGACGAAGCTGCTCTGGCGAGCCAGCACCAGCACAGCGCACGGAAACGCCGTTTACCTTCCTGCTATAAAGCGGTACCTATCTATCTACTTGCACTTAGGGGTGCTTTCAAACTGCTAGGTGACCTTACCCTCCACAAATTCATATGATCCCCTTCTAAATACATCTAAGTTGATGGTAGCCATCAAATCTATCATCTTTCATTTTAAATTAAGGAAGTTTGGGGTGAGGTTAACCAGGCAAAACATGGAAACGAGTAAATAAAAATAAAAGAATGTCTCAATATTATTATTTTTAATAGACATGTTGCTAGATTTTTTTTAAATTATTTGGGTTTGAACTCCTTATGCTTGATCTGAAAAATGCCATGCTTTTGACAAATTGACTTAAAAGGCATTGTGTATTTTCTTGTTAGCCTACATTCTTGTACTGCTTCAGTTTTTTTGCCCAAACCATCTGCATTAAAAATATATTTTTAATCTTTCTTTCTTTCTTTCTTTCTTTCTTTCTTTCTTTCTTTCTTTCTCTCACCCAAACATCACCACCCCCACAGTGGGAACATCAATACATGAGAACAGTCTCAATCTTGGGAAGGCTTTCTTACTTCTCAATCATATTCCTTCCCCCAACTGCAGCCCTCCCCTGTTAGAAGGTAATCTCTATCCCCCTCTTTGCCCCACTCCCTCCCTTTCTTTTTGCAAAAAGAAAAAAGAAAGCAGAGAAATTTATAGGCCAAACCCCTGTTCAGATAACATTACAGGGTACATCTTTTCTAAAGCATTGCATGGGTTTTAGCCACACATCTCCCACTGACTTTAATGGGATTTGCATGGCTAAAAGTCTGTGCAGCATTTTGAAAATGTACCCCTAAGGGTCTGACATGAATTCATAAAACCCTACAATTTCTGAGTTAATACCAAAACACACTACTGGATGGATTTAGATGCTCATTAGTTAGCACTTTTCTAATTAAAACACAGCTTACTGAGCATTAGATCTTTTTTGGAGGGAGCTGGTGGGGTTACGCACATGTATGTGTAATCTAAAGAGCTGAGTTATTTATGACGAGAAGCATGGTTGCCGAGAGCACGCTAGCTAATTTTCATAACACTTTTATTACACCCTATGCATTAAGCCCGAGACAATGGGAAGGAAACTGCACATATTTCTTCCTTAGAGACTCTGAATATTTCTAAGAAATAAACTCATGGTTAATGGCGAGTTGCTTATTATTAGTATATATGCACAGTACTTATTCATCTGTGTGTGTGTGTTTATTTCAAGATGAAGAAAGCCAGATAGCTTGAAGAAAGCTAAATGTCTGGCAGCCTTACGAAATCAAGGTTGATCTGGTGAGAGGGACACTTCTGTTTGATCAGCATGCCTCTCGTGACAAGAGACCTCCAGATGAGTAAAAGAATAAGATTCATAAATCAGCTGAATGGAAAGGCTAGTGCTCAACTGCTTCCTTTCGTAATGCCTCAAGGAATTTCAGATATATTCAGACTCACATACCGAAAATACTTACACCTTTTTTCTCTTTCAGAGGAAATCCTACACATAAATTATAATGTTACACACAAGCATAAAGAGTCTCCTAAATGCAGCTATCTGTTGCTCCACGAAAATATATGAGAATCCTGTCTGCAAACATATTCCTGGGTCCTGGACTTCTGTCTATACCCTGACACAAGTGACGACAGAGACAATCACGTGCGATCTACATTGTAGATACATAAATAGGCCAGAGTCTTTCTCTTGCCCTGCTTACCTCCAATACAATGTAGAACACGGATGGAGAAGTTTTGGCCCTGCAGAAATTGTTAAACTACTAATCCCATCATCCCTGACCGTTGGTCATGATGGCTTGGCCTGATGAGAGTTGGGAGTCCAAGACCCTTTGAACAACCACAGGTTCCTTATTCAGTAGATATGATTGTTTGACCAAGATTGGGTTCAAATCTCCACTAAGTCAAGAAGCTCAGTGGGTAACCTTTTGACCAGCCACTTTCTCTCAGCCTAACCTAACTCACAAGGTTTCTTCTGATGATATAATTAGGGGGGCTGGTGGGATAAAAATGTATGGGATAATAATACCTGAAATGGTATGGAAAACATAGATATTCCAATGAGGAGGCAGGGTGTATTAAGCAAATATTCATTGTATGCTGAGAAACATCCAAATTTGACTGGATAGACTTGTTCTCTCGAGCTGTGAATCCATCACACCACAGAGTTTGGGGGTGTTGTAAGTCATCCCGACCAATAGACAGCTTTCTAGCTTGTGCTTGAAGACCTGCAGTAAGGGAGACACAGTCCTAGTAAAACGGATCGTGGCTTGAGGGTACTCCTGGGTGAAATGTTGTCATTGGAGATTCAGGGAGCCTCAGTGGCTAGGAGGGGCTATTTCCAGCTCTGGTTGCTTTGCCAGCTATGATCTAATCATTTCCAGATTGGATTACCACAATGTGTTTTACATGGGGCTGCCCTTGAAGTACTCCTTCAGGTAACTGAGTCCTAAGTTATTTAGAGTTACCATCTTGAAGCAGGCTCCTTGGCAAACAGTGTGGCTATTCCATACTGACTTTATATGTGTTCAACAAGAAAAGCCAGGCTAGTACTCTCGAGATAGCATTCTGCTGCAGCCATAGCTCCCATACTGTTTTCAAGGGCAGCTCCATGTCTAATGCATTGCAGCAATTTTATTTGGAGCTTTGTACACTGGAGTCAAGCTATCCCCGTCCTGGAACAGTCATAGCAGGCAATTTGGGCTCTGAGCCATGATGCCACTTGGGCTTCCAATGACAAAGATGAATCCAAAATGAGTCTGAGCTCCTGGTACAATAAAGCAATAATGAACTTCTGACCATACTGCAAGATATGGGGAGCATAAGGGCAATTAAATCAAATCATACAATATGCAGTACTCAGTCATTACCAGAACACAAGAATCAAGGTGGTCTCTTTGCTACCAGTTCAGAATTCTGGGGTCCAGTGTCACATGCTCCTCCAGAATCCAAACTAACAAACTTAATTGTTACCCCCCTCAAACCTCTTTGGGAGAGACTTACAAGACAAACTTTTACATGTTTATTGAGCAGTAAGGCTGGAATTCTAAATACATTTACAGTGGTACCTCTGGTTATGAACTTAATTCGTTCCGAAGACCCATTCTTAACCTGAAACTGTTCTTAACCTGAGGTACCACTTTAGCTAATGGGGCCTCCTGCTGCCACCGCGTGATTTCTGTTCTCATCCTGAGGTAAAGTTCTTAACCCGAGGTACTACTTTTCCTGGTTAGCGGAGTCTGTAACCCGAAGTGTTTGTAACCCGAGGTACCACTGTACTAGAGAGTAAGCAGTGGGTCTTATGTCTGAGTCAACATGCATAGGATTGTGTCCCAAGTCCCACTATCTACAGTGGAGCTTACTCCCAAGTTACTATCTAGGACTGTGGTCTTTAGGTCATGTTCTGAATGCCATACAACTCCAAACCCCCAGGAAAGTTCACAATTCATTCTAGGTACTGATGTCAACAATCTAAAAATAAAAGGAGGGGCAGAGATTATAATTATTTATAAAAGCCATAGTAATGGACCACCATAAAGAAATCAAATGAGATTTATATGGATGCCAGAAATGACTCCATGGGAATCAAGTTTTTAACCATAAACTCTAGCAAAGTGTGGAAGTCTTTCACTTTTGCTTTGTGTTTTCTTTTTATGTATGTACACTAAGCAGAAAAAAAGCATTAAACCAGAATGTCCTCTGACCACTGTTTCCATTTTATCCAATCTTCTGGATACGCTTATAAAATAAAGATAAAACTTTTCCAAATACTTTTATCTGCTTTGAAGTCTGCAGAATAGCTTTCCGCCGTCTCCCCACTCCGCCATTCACGAAATGCTATTTTCATCTGAGTGAATTTCTCTCGTAATGTCTTTCACTTAGCAATATGGAATGAACAGACGACGAGGCAGCTAAGAGATGTGTGTGCCTTTATATAAATCTGCTCTCAACAACACACAATCATTCTCACCACTTAGGCTGGCTCAAAGAAAAGGAAAGGAGGCCTGTCATCTAATACCATTCCTTGGCTGGCTGGCTGGCTGGCTGGCCAGCTCAGATCCACAGCGCTGCTTTCTTTCCTAAATATTCCAAGTCAAACCCGCAGTGTTCCAACATTTGGGCATGGACATGCATTGTTAAATGTTGGGGAGATGCTACTTAATTGCTTTCCTTTTGTTCCACAATTGGTAAATTACACCTTGAGGAATTATTTTATTTTATTGTGATATTTCTGACTCGCCCTTCAGCATAAGGTCTCACAGCAGATTTCAACAATTATTTATGTATTTATTGCATTTATTTTCCACCTTTATCTTTAAGGAGCTCAAGGTGGTGTACATGGTTCTTGACTTCCTCATTTAATCCACACAACAACCCTGTGAAGTAGGTTAGGCCGAGAGCCAGTGACTGTCCCAGAGTCACCGAGTAAGTCAGTGTGTGGGGTATTGAACCCTGGTCTCCCATATCTTAGGCTGAAACTCTAACCACTATGCCACACTGGCTCTCATAGAGTATCCCATTATAAAAGAGATCAAATTATACTACAAGTAAAACCAATCCAAATGGAATAGAACAACATACATTCAGAAAAAGAGGTGGGTCCTGCAGAACAATATACCTTAACTGTCAAGGCCAGGATAGAGATGAGTTCTTCAGCATATTGGTTGGCATCCATCTGCCTCAGGAGACAATGGAGGAGTGCGCCTTCAGGGGTGAAGTCAAACCGTTGGAGAGTTACAACGCCTGCTGTAGCTGTAGAGACTGATACAGGACAAACATGCTTTGTTGCAGCTGGGGCAGATGAATGTGTCTGGTTGTGCTGATGCACATGCACCATGACATTTTTTCTCTCCGCACTCCTCCCAGTGGTTACAACTATAGATACACGACCTGGCTGGCTGTCTCAGTATATGATGAAAGCCATACAGTTAAGGTGCTGGAGGGGGTTCCAAAACTGAAACCAACAGAAATGATAGCTCATTGGCCATTGGTGACCATTAGCCATGTTGTCTGGGCCTGATGGGAACTGGAGTCCATCAACCACTGGAGGCCACCATATTGGCTGTCCCTGGTCTACAATGACCAGCAACAGCTCTACAGAGTTGCAATCTATTTCCCTGACCTACCTAGAAATTTAACCTGAGAATTCCTGCACACCAAACCTGTGTTCTGCCACTGAGCTACAGCTGTGCTGGTCCAGACGGATGTGACATAGTCCAAAACCTCTTGAAAGAACCAGACTGGGGAACTTGAGCTAGATGACCCAATATCTTGTTTCTACATGTTTCAAATTCCTATTTTCTGCAGTGAAGCGTAATTTGAACCATCCATTTGGCTTCTCTGCATATTACAGTATCAACAGTGTGAAAGACAGCATCAACTGCAAGCACTGGCTGCAGAGAGCAATTGCGTTCATCATTGTCAAACATCTCCACATCGATAAATTTATTTCTGACCTTCTTACAAAGGATAGACTTTGTTGGAGATGGGGTGGGAAGGAACGCATGCTTTGCACCTGAGATCTCTTACATTTGAGCTACGTTACTGCCTTACTGGTCTGTGTTGGGGGCGATGGAGAGTTCTTCCTATCATATTGAGAGATACTGATCTTGCATGGATGCTTATACAGCCATTTCCCCCTTGTAGAGATATTAGTCATCTGCTCACAACAATAAGGCCGCATTTTGATCAAGCATATTAGATGTGAACGATTTGCATTGTGGCAAGGTTTCCCTAAGACCCCATTGAAGGGGTCCCATCCACCATAATCAAGTTTGCAGAGACATGGCTCAGTTCTCACTGTTGTCTCCGATCAGCACAAGTGTCAGTCACTGGACAATGCATTGCCCACAGCCCTCTGTCCTCATTTTTTCATGGCGGGATGCATGTTGTCCTTTCAGGACAATTTCCTTTCGCCTGCCTTCCCCGCATGCCTGGCCCTGACAGGTCTGCCCTGGTTATGGCATTCACCATATGGCTAGCTTTGGCTCCGCCCCATCTCTTAGTAATACTGTCCAAGACGCAGGACTTTCACTGGAGGGATTTCCGAATCTAGAATAGAACCATTGATTTGCACTAGCTTGCCCATGTCGAATCAAAGTTTCTTCGCGTCTTTTGCCCACGTGATGATAGACCCCAATGTGACCTTTTTGGATTTATGCCGCATCTCATCTTCTTTACGTAGAGTTGATTACGGAATAGGAGAGCGTGGACAATACAGATTGAATTTATTGCCATATAGCAAGATGTTCTTATGATTAAATGCCACGACTTAACACAATTCCAAAAGACAGTCAGTATCTTGTCAGAGGCATACCTAGGGGTTGGTGAAACTGACCACTGCTGGGGGCACAGGAGAAAAACAAAAAGTGGGCTTTCTATCCAAGGTCTGGGCAGCATCTCAAGTGGAATGACTGGATATGTGTGGAAAAGAGAAAGATTGTGGGGCAGTGAGGATCTTAATTTCAGATCATCACCACCCCACATGATGTTGCGTTCTCTTAAGAGCATCGCCGTCCAACACTGTCTCCAGCTAGCCTGCATTCCTGTCCTCCCTCCCCTGGGAGTGAGCTCCATTGAGAACAGTGAGACTAATTTGGGAGTAAAAAATGCATAGGATTGTACTGCTAACATTGCAAAGCATGTAAATCCAAATCAGTTTTGCACAGATTTATACAGTTTTATACAGATTTCTATGCTTTTTTCAACCCTGTTATGTGGGCAATGGAAAGTCCAATGGGAGTGAATTAGAGAATTTAAAAAAAAAAATAATAATAATCGTGGTGGTGGTGTCTGCCTAAGAAAGAGAACGACCTTGGTAAAATATGCCATGAAATAAGAAAAATCCAGGTGGAAATATAATAGTTGCCACCAAGAGAAAGCTGTTGATGCCAAGCTGTTGATGTTCACTGACACAATGAATATTAATAAATCCCATAGTCCCCCTAGGGCAGCAGCATCCCAAACAGCAAAGTGGTGGGCCTACCTCCAGTAATGAGAATGACAGCGACAGAACACTTTCTGAGCTTGTTGACAAATTATTTTATTTAGTGGACAAGTTGTTGTTCTTCATATTTTGCTTGTGGTTTTATACGCATATTTGTTCCATGGAATCTTCTAATGTACTTCAGATGGGCGGGGTATAAGTAATAATAAGTTGTTGTTGTTGTACTGCTCTGAGAATTTTCTCTCGGGGAGAGGAGTAGGGTCTCCTAACCATTCTCAGCACCCTTAACAAACTACACTTCCCAGAATTCTTGGGGAGAAGCCATGACTGTTCGTGGTCATACCGTAACGCCTTTAAATGCATGGTGTGAATGTGGTCTTAAGCAGTCAGGACTGCTAAATAGAATCTCCATATTCAGCCTCAGAGGCAGAACACCTCAGAATACAAGAAACTGGGGGTAAATTGGGAGAGGGCTATTGCAGGCTTCTCATTGGCACCTGATTGGAGACAGGATACAGGACTGGTTGGGTCACCCGCCTCATGTCCTACTTGTAAGTTTTCCTGCAGCATCTAACTAGCCACTGTTGGGGAGGGAATGTCGGAAGAGAAGCTTCTTTCTTCTGCTCTTCTTGTATTACTGGCACCACCCCGTTAGAACAAAGCATTGTTGAGTATACAGTTAACCCAATTAGAGACTTTTAATTGTTGTTGCATCTAGTTTGGTGGGGGTGGGGGGTTCACTCTGTATATAATCATCTCTGGTTTACTTTATGCAGCACAATGATTTCATTACAGAATATAATGATATTATTGTACGTTTTTTAATTTGTTAAAGTTTGCCTTCATTCATCTTAATTTACACGCAAATTATTGGCTTCTAATTTGTCAAACACATCCTGTCTTTGAGACTCTTGAAATCAGATACAGAGCTTAGTACTTCCAGATGCAGACAAACATACAAATTAATAATACAGAAGAACAGAACCCACTTTTGACTCACTGGCACATTTCACAGAGGAGAATTTATAAACACTTCTGGGCTTCAGTTTCATCTGAGTCTGAGGTCCAGTCCTATGGATGCTTACGAGGAAGTAAATCCCACTGAAGTCAGTGACTTGCTTCTGGATTAGGGATGGATGAATCCATTTCAAATCTTTGTCACTTTTGTGCGCTTTTACTCATAATTCCTTCCACTCCACATTAGTCTGAAACTTAAAAAAAAAATCCACTCAAACAAATAAAAAAATCCACTCAAAATTTAAATGCATATCTTGATATTTAAACTGTTTGGAACTGTGTCACAACATTCAAAGAATAGTGAAATCCAGTGGATACGGATCACACATTAGTCCAATGGTGCAGGTTGTTGGGACTTGGTTTCCAGCAACATCTGGAGGGCAATAGATTCCTTATCCCTGCTATAAAGGAATTCCCAAAGATCAAATTATTCAAACATCCCTACTCTGAGTAAACATGCATAGAATTGCACTGTGTGGAATGATTCTATGAAGAGACAAAGGCTTCTGGCCTATGCCAGAGTATACTCAAACTTAATCGAATGAAGTAAGTGGATTGACCCCAGGGCAAAAAAAGAGAGCATTTTTGGCCTACATTGCTATCATCACTAAATTACATGTGCAACAATTAATTTCAACAACCGTATTCATTTATCAAGCTTTAATGTTACCAACAGACACAGGCTGTTACAATGAAGAATTAATTGACATATTCATTACATTAGCTGTTATGTTAATTTCACCGGGCTTGGACAGCTACAGTCAATTCTGCCCAATCTGTAATTACATTTATTATCATTGCCCAGACTGGGAGAAAAATTATGAATGCACACAAAAATACTGACCACAATCTCTAAAACCGAGCAAATGGAAGGGCACTTGAGCTGTTCTCTCCCCGCTGCAGATTCCATTTCACCATGCTGTGATCACTAAATATAATTGGTTTCTCCTCATGTCATGTTTAAAGTCAAAACTTATAGCTAACAAGTTAGCCTAGCATTTCGATTCCATGCGACCAATAAAATGTGAGTCTGGTTTCATCTTCCACACAATGCCTTTTCACACAGCTTCTTTCTTTCACATGCCTAGATTTGCTTGCCTTGCTCTTAAGGAGCTGTTTTTTTTAAAGCCATTGACATTTTAAAATATCTGCAGGTGTTAATGCCATTACCTACCTAGCCCAATGGTGCGTACTTAACATCATTCCAGTCGGCCTAGAAAATGCATGACTAAGTGCGGTGATCTGCACTGAGAGTAAGCAGGACCAGAGTGTGGGACTCTCCCCACTAGCAATTCCCAGCTGCTGGTATGCAGAAGCATACTGTCTCCAACGGGATGAGGATGGTGCTGTGGTCTAAACCACTGAGCCTCTTGGGCTTGGCGATTGAAAGGTCAGCAGTTCAAATCCACATGACGGGGTGAGCTCCCATTGCTCTGTCCCAGCTTCTGACAAGCGAAATGAGCACCGCACCCCATCGTCACCTTTGACTGAACTGTCCAGGTCCTTTACCTTACCTTTACTGCCTCCAACACTGAAAACAAAACATAGCCATTCTGACACAGCCATTGATAGTCTTGTCTAACCCTCTTTTAAAGCTATCCAAGTTGGTGTTCATCTGTCATGTGGAGGAAAAACTTAGAACACATTGCAGCATTCCCAAAAAATAGACCAGAGGCAATTGTATTTCATCCAGCAGAGCTTTACTGCTACTGAAGGCAAATGAGCATAATGGTCACAAATCCAATACATTCAGGATTGGCACTGTCCAGCTATACTCTGTTTCTCTAAATCAGGCATGGCCAAACTGGGCCCTCCAGATGTTTTGGGACTACAACTCCCATCATCCCTAGCTAACAGGACCAGTGGTCAGGGGTGATGGGAATTGTAGTCCCAAAACATCTGGAGGGCCAAGTTTGGCCATGCCTGCTCTAAAGGAGTAACCCAAACATCATGAATCTTCTTTCACACAGAGAAGCTTCTTGAAGCTTCCAGAACCCTCTTGAATGAAGCAGAGCACATCAGATCAATTCTTTCTGTACTAAGAAACGCAAACTGACATTGTCCCTGCCTGTTATGGGAACAAATTCTGAAGTTTAATTATGTGCTATGTAAAGAATTGCTTTCTTTTGCCTGTCCTGAATCATCCAACATTCAGCTTCACTGGTTACCCCTAATATTAGGTTCATCCACTTTTTCCACACCTGCCCCACTCTGGAGCCTGAGAAGGGTGAGGGCTCTCCTTGGACTGACCTCACATTGACTTTGAAAAGGCCTAGAAAGCAACAGTACATCTCACTATTCTTCAAAGCTCACTATAACAGGATTGAATACACACACCATCCTTCTTGGAGTTGGTCAACATGGGAACATGCCCCCTGTGGTCACTCAAAGACTTGCAGGCTCTTAGTAGGCCTCCAAGTCTCGGTATGTGACAAGATCTCAACCCGTCCCCTCTAAAAGGGGGGGAATTAATGGACTTTTGTCCATACAACCTTTTCAAGGCACAAACAAACAAACAACTAATGACAGGTGAATGGGGGAAATATACAGTCTGTTTCAGGTTTGCAGCCAATGCAAGTTGCTCTTTATATATAACACCATGTATATATATGGTGAGTCATTAAGATAAAACCACAGAGATTGTACATTTCAGGCTTGGATTCTGAATTTGTGGCATTTGGAGGATAAATGAGAATACCCGAGTGCTTCTTGATGGTGTCAGTAAGTCATTGTCTTTTAAAATGCACGCTTCCCCTTCTTTTTAATTGAATAATGTCAGAGGCAATATAGGAAGGCAGGTACACAAAGGCAACCCAATATATTTTTTCCTCTCTCCCTGGTTGTTCTGAGATAGAATCCATCCCCTTAACTACAACTACGGCTGCCTCACCTGAGCTCCACTTTACCACAACAGGTAATTGCAATAAATCATTTATGGTCCCACTCCTGGCATTGTAAAGAAGATTAATGTTACCAAACACTAGAACTGCCTGCTGGGAAGATTTCTATGGTGGTTTTAGGGACGTGTGATAAAACACTACACACGGGGAGTATAATAAAGTGTTTGGAGAGAAGCAGAGGTCCTCTTCCATAACATGGGATCTGCCCCGCTCCTCACCAACAGATCAGGGTATGTTTAGCCTGGGGATCAGAAGGCTGATCAAGAATATGCTAGCACTCTTTAAACACCTGAGCACAGCGCTCTTCCAGAGTGTTGCTATTTTCAGGGAGGATTCAGTTACATCTCAGCAAAATTGGGTCATGCAATTGAAGTTGATTTGGCACTCTTGCACAATAAACCCACTTCATTTTAAAAAATGGAATCTTTGCAATAAGGTAAGTAATGAGAAGGACGCGGGTAGCGCTGTGGGTTAAACCACAGAGTCTAGGACTTGCTGATCAGAAGGTCGGCAGTTCGAATCCCCGCGACAGGGTGAGCTCCCATTGCTCAGTCCCTGCTCTTGCCAACCTAGCAGTTCGAAAGCACGTCAAAGTGCAAGTAGATAAATAGGTACCGGCGGGAAGGTAAACGGCATTTCCGTGTGCTGCTCTGGTTCGCCAGAAGTGGCTTAGTCATGCTGGCCACATGACTGAGGGAGCTGTACGCTGGCTCCCTCAGCCAATAATGCAAGATGAGCGCCGCAACCCCAGAGTCGGTCACGACTGGGCCTAATGATCAGGGGTCCCTTTACCTTTACCTTAAGTGATGAGAAACCCCCCTGGAAAGTGTGAGATAACAGTTGTTTGGCGCAACTCCACACCATACATTTAAAGCACTCTTTAACAGTCATGGAGAATCTCATTAAGGGTGCTGGGAATTGTAGCTCTGTGAAGCCAGCACCTTTAACCAACTACAGTTCCCAGGATTCTCCCTCATAGCTGAAATCGTAGAAGAGTGTGATGCCATGTGCATGGGACATGTGAGGCATCACATCATCGTGAAGAGGCACAGCATGGAGCCCAGCACTGTGTGGCTTCAGTGCCCAGCGGCTCCTCCTCTCTTGTGCTCAGGAGGAGCCAGCCATTGAAGACACGCCACAATTGGCCTCCTCTGCCCCCTCAAGACTGAGGGAGCCCCCCCCACACACACACACAAATATTGAGGGGGGGCCAAAGACACTTTGGCCCCATAGAGTTGGCATGCCTGGTGTCTACACAGTATTACTTAGAACCACAGAACCTTATAGCAGGGTGATGGCTCCTCAGATAGACTGTTCCCCCATGGTGGGCAGAGGGAGAATCCTGATCTTCTTTCTGATATCTCATTTCCTATGTGCAGGGCTATTCTTTCATTTTCTGGTATGAAGGAGCACTCCGTTATATATGTCCCCATCTTACACAGGGTTACCGCTTCCTACGTTGTTGGTGAGAATGATGCTGTTGAGACGCACCAGACTGTGGTAGTACTAGGAGGAACATCACATGGGGAGGGGTAGGAAATAGCAACCATAGGGTAATGTCAAGATATCATGCTGGCGTGTCACATGCCATGGGTAATGAATAATTGGGCAATGACCACTTTCTGATAAGGAGGAAGGCAAGGGAAGTGATATTGCACCAGACTAAGAATAATTGGCCACACTTGATTTGTAGGCTCCAAAGGCCCTGCTGTCAGTCTCTTTGACTGAGAGACAGAGATCGGTGTCAGAAGCAGCTCTCCCAGAAGGAAATTTATTACTGCAATTCATCTGAGTTTGCTTTGTTTCAAAGGGGGATGTTGTTAGGGGAAAGTGATGAAAGAGGCCCTGTTTGCAATGCATCACAGTGCAGAGCATAAAAGGATGGGACATTTTAATGTTACTGATATTTCTGCTATTGTTTGCTCTTTAACGGGGCTACTGTAATAATCCTGGTGGCTGGAATACCTGAAATTCACCTACCTATCTGTTTGTTCAACTCCCTGTCCATAGAAACCAAGGTGCTCATGGCCTTCTTCAAAAGGGTGTTGTGAGAAATGAAAAATAAGCAACAGCACAATCCTAATTCAGGATAAGTTCCATTGAGTCCAAGTGGACACAGAACTGCAACCAAGGTATCTGATTGGCCCCCTGTGAAAACAGGATGTTGGATTAGATGAGCTTTGGACCTGATCCAGAAGACCCCTCTTACGTTATTAAGAATTATAAACCCTTTTGAGGAACACAAGTACTAAAGTTCATTCATAATGGTCTTCATGAGTGAAGAAGAAATTTTGTTGGAGGAAACGTTTTCAACCCAAAGGCCACATTGTTTTCTGGACCGCATACCAGTGGTGGACAGGACCAGTGGCAAAAGTTGGCAGATGAGGTTAAATGTGTAATTATTGCAGGTTTATGGTTATAGAATCATGGAATTGGATGTCATCTAGTCCAGGCCCCCTGCTATACAGGAATCTTTTGGTTATCTCCTCCTTTTGGCACATTACAAGTACAGTCGTTTGGATGTGCTTTTTTAATCTAATCACAAAAACTCCGGTCCAGCTGTAAGGAATTAGCCATGTAAAAACTGGTGGGCCCAGATGGTGCCAGTTCAGCAAAGCTCAGCTCAAGTGAACAGTTGGATTCAGATGGGTATTTTGTTTTTATGTGGGGGTTTTTTTGGGGGGGGGGGTTAATGGCTGCCTTTCTGTGAATTGAGATTGCTTACAAGAGGTATCAAAACAGATAAAATTAATAGTCAGAATCTCCGAGAAAAAGAAAATGAAAAAGAAAATGCCAGCCTTTTCTTAGCTTAAAAAAAATCAAGGCAAGGTCTTTTTGGATCTCTACTGCAAACCATTAAGGAGGGGGAAACATACAACTTGGAGGGCCAAGATCATTCCCACAGCCTTGAAGCATGTGAGGTTAAAGGCCTTGTTTCATAACCCAGGACCAACCTTCTGGACTTATTTTTAATAATAATAATTTATTATTTATACCCTGCGGGAGGCAGTGGAAGACAGGAGTGCCTGGCGTGCTCTGGTCCATGGGGTCACGAAGAGTCGGACACGACTAAATGACTAAACAAACAAAAAAACCCTGCCCAGCTGGCTGGGTTTCCCCAGCCACTCTGGGCAGCTTCAAACTGAATATTAAAAACAATACAGCATTTTTGTTGGTTTGCTTGTTTGTTTTATTTGTATCCCACCCTTTTTTTCTCCCAAAGTACTTTTATTACACTTTGGTAATGAAATACACTTAAAAATAAAATAATATTTAAAACATTTAGGGTGGGATTCATCTGGATGAGCCCCGTCAACGAAAGCCACACAACGCAAGGAGTTCTGCTTGAGCAACAAGGCTTTGCCCTCTCTGTCTTTTGCAGAGAAGTATATCTGTAGCCCCTGAAATCGACCTGCAGGACATTATGCAGCGGAAGGAGGGGGGAGGTTGCATCACCTAGGAAGCTGAAACGCTTACACTGATGGAACGTTCAAAACAGTGTGACATTGAATTCCTCCCTTAAAAACTGCTGGGGAAAAATTAAACACACGACAACATCTGAAGCACATCAAGAAGAGATGTCACCAAATTATGTGTTTGGATAGGCCTGCCAAAGCAGACGTCTCAAGGAGTACAGTGGTGGTGCTTGCCGAATGTCAATAGACAAGGAATTTGAAAGCACAGGCACTGCCATACTAAAGAAAAGACTCCTTACAAAGAGAACAGACAGTGTGTGGTGCTTGCAGAAGGGCAAATTCTGCAGACTGATGCGACTGAGTCAGCACATATGGAACTTTGGGGACATCTTGGTTGCTTCCATTGGTAGATCTCTTGCTCATGCACCTTGCAATCACAACTTCTGGACCCAGTGCTTGCTACTGAGCCTGTACCCTTACTAGTCTGAATAAGGAACTTCTCCTTACTCTCAAGTAAGAGCCACTGTCGTTCTGTTTTGAAACAGGAGCATGACACCAAGAGCATTTTAAAAATACCTGGCAAAGTTCCATGGGAGCCGTTGTAATTTTAAAGGACATTTGCAGTTAGCTAATGAGTGGAATTAGCTCTCAATTTCCTCAAAACGTTTCAGTCAATCACTAGGCCCGGCCACGTGGAAGTGGCTCCCACACCACTCCAAAAACATAAACACTGGGCCTAGGATAATAAACCGTTTGCATTCCCTGTAAAGTCCTCTGCCCAATGATTAATAATGATGATTTGGAGAAACAAAGGAAGCAGAACAGAAATGCGCCTCATGTCATTATCCGAGACTGGGGATGCTTTCAGCGCCGCCTCTTGCCGATCTCTGCTGAGAAATTGCTCGATGGCTCCTCCACGGCTCAGTGCAATGGATCCAAATGCATCTCGTCTGTCCAAAGGGGGGCCAAGTGGCTCGCAACAGCTGTTGTGCTGCTTTGTAAACAAGTGTGGGACATCGTTCTTTAACCTAGAATCATGCCTCAGAAAATATGTTTGCCTCTCCAAGGAGTTGGCTGGAAATGCTTCAAAGGATTTTGTTTCCCCCCAGAAAAGTGGCTTCACAATATAACACACTTTCCCTCGCTCTCTGCCTGGTGCTCTTTGAGCTTTGGTGCTGTGTTTTACTGCTTCAGGAGAAAAGTCCTTTGCAGCTTGATAGAAAGCCTGTATGTGGCAGGATTCAGAAGCTGTGCTTAACTGGCTTGGTGTCTGTCATGAGAAGATATTTCTCATGGTAGAGGAATGAAGTGTGTGATGGTTCTGAAGTCAATGCTATGAAATACACCATTAATGACTGTCAGCAAATGCTTCTTCAGACTTGGCTTGCGTTTCTTGACCAGAGTGAGGAGCGTTGCAGCCCTGTTGAGGAATTCTGCACAATTTCACAGATCAGCATGCATGTTGATGCACAGATAAGAAGGTCCTTTTCAAAAGAGGACAACGTACCGTATTTTTTGCTCTATAAGACTCACTTTTTCCCTCCTAAAAAGTAAGGGGAAATGTTTGTGCGTCTTATGGAGCGAATGCAGGCTGCGCAGCTATCCCAGAAGCCAGAACAGCAAGAGGGATTGCTGCTTTCACTGCGCAGCGATCCCGCTTGCTGTTCTGGCTTCTGAGATTCAGAATATTTTTTTTCTTGTTTTCCTCCTCCAAAAATTAGGTGCGTCTTGTGGTCTGGTGCATCTTATAGAGCGAAAAATACGGTACTTTCAAATGCCCAGCAAATGAACTTGTAACTTATTGATCAGTTACAGTGACTTATCCTCTGTTTTCCTTTGGTATTTGAACCTCCCACAAGGATATATATTTCTTGCTGGCATCTGTTCCTTGTCTTCTGGAAAGAATGAGGTGTATCAGAAATGCAGAATTTTTACAATTATGCTTACAGCACACCCCTATGCTTGCTTATTAACAGCTTGATGGTGACCGTTACCTTTGTACAGTAAGCTACTTTCCAGCCTTTGCAAATGTCAGAGGTTTCAATGCATACAAAACCATCTCTCCATCCAGGCAAGGAAGAGGCAGTCTCATCATTCAAAGACACATTCTTTGAGCCAGGTGAAAACAGTCAAATAAGACATGGAGAAGAGCCATTGATGGAAGTAGCCTTGTAAAAGAGGTTGGAGCCTGGGCAGGGGTATGACCTGGGGAGAGGCCCAAGAACCAGATAGAGAGGCCAGTTTTAGGGTGGCATGGCTGGTCTAGCAGTACTGGGCGTGTGAGAGAGGGGGGTGAATTTTAGTGTTGCACAGGGCATTGCTGAAATTTGAGATCCCAAAGTCCTCTACTGCCCAGAGTGTTGTATTTGGCTCCTGTGCCTGTGGTTCCCAACCCTTGATGAAGATAGAAATGTCATTAAATTCTACTCAATATTGATCCAGAGTGGATTCCAGTGTATAGTTAGCAGAGTAAAAACTTAAACACGTTGCAGGATTCCCAAAAAAAATAGACCAGAAGCAATTGTATTTCATCCAGCAGATCTTTACTGCTACTGAAGGCAAATGAGCATAATGGTCACAAATCCAATACATTCAGGATTGGCACTGTCCATAAGAAATCCAGTTTCAGCAGACTCAGCTTAAACTTACAGTAACTTATAGTAAGTCTAAACCTCAACACTAAGCATACATAAGAACACCACACCAGAAGGAAAAGAGATAGAAAGAGAAAGTGAAACCCAGGCTTCTTTGAGCCTTGCTTTTATAGCATGACCTTGACAGAAAGAGATAAGAGGCCCAGTATAGGCCAGCTGTACTCAGCTTCTCTGAAGGAATAACCCACACATCATGAACCTTCTGCTTGTTTCTGTCACACAGAGAAGCTTCCAGAGCCCTCTTGAATTAATTAGAATAGGAAAGATCTCTACACATCGGATCCAATGCTTTCTGCACTAAGAAATGCAAACTGAGAAGAAGAACTGGGTTGCTCAGAACTTGTGCCGGTTTCCTCACAGGGCACCACATACACATCCCTCAGCCCAGATGTATCAGGGGAGGACCACTTTATTCAGCATCCCTCCGGATGCAGAGTTTCCCATCCAGCTATGGTTATGTGGAAGCCTGCTCCATACATGTACCACTTGCTACCTGGATCGGATCTCTCCTCTCCATTCTCTATTTCTCTTTGCCTTCCTTGATCCGTCTCCAATTTCTTCTTCTCCTTTTTTTTTCCGAAAAGAGGAGGTGGCGTGCAGAACGGTCAAAACAAAATATACAGTAATAAGTCTAGCTGACATTAAACATTGAAAGCATGCGGAACTGCTGTGCACTGGAGAACAAATGTAATCTGAACTTTATAGCTTTTATATTCAATTTTTATTATTAATTTTTTTCCTTGTAGTGCTCAATATGTTTCATTTGCATTCAGAGGGAAAAGCCGCGGAATCCTCCAGCGGCTGGCTTTACCCTCAGTAAACTCCCCTTGTGGCAATCAAGGGCTGCCTAGCGGTTAAAGTGTCCCCTTCTTATTTCAAAAGGTAATGAAAAATCTAGTTAGCTAAGGTAGTATAGGTCTCTTTAATTTCTTCAGTGCAATTATAGCTGCACTTTAACCAGTTTTCTAATGGAAATATAATCAAAGCTGATGTATTTCACTTCTTAAATTGCTATACTGAGGAAAGTGTAGCACATGTGAAAAGATAAGGAACAAGAACAAATAAATTGGTTGTGGGGGGTGAATGCATTTTAGAGATCACACACTTTTATTCTGGTATTAAAAAAAACACTTTGCTGTTTATTTTCTCGCAGCAGCTAACAGATTTTTTACATCACAGTTTAGGAAAAGGTGTCCATGATCTCTCAATGCAGATTAGTTAACTCTTGGCTTGTTTTAATCTTTTTAATCACATTATAAAAGGTAAGCAAGGCTCAGTACGGACTTCTTCTTTTAACCTTCTTTCTATTAATATTTATGGGTGTGTTTCAGAAGCCCATATCAATCTAGGTTCTTTACTCCCATTTAATGGGCCGGGAGTGTCCTCACAATCACACCATCAATCAGAATAATCACTTAAGTGCTCTTTGGCTATACTTTATGCAGCTCAATGTTATGAACAAAGGGATACAAAGGGTATGTGTATGTGAATCTGTATAAAACCCTCTTTGGCTTTGAGAATTTTGAAAATTTCCTTCCCTGTAACAAAGCTGACAGACTCATTCCCCACTCCCTAAATGTAGCAGTCAAAGTACTCCACCTTCTTCTTTAAAATGATCTGCGCATAATTTTACAAAAACGGTGGGAATTTTTTTACACACCAGTGATTAAGTTACTTAATGGTTCTAAAATTTGCACCGGACAACAAAAGTTATTAAAAACCTTTTTGGAAAAGTCTGATGAGCCTCCTAAAAGAGAGAGTCCTAAAATATTGTGGCTGCCATAAATAATCCCCCATAGGTGCACTAACAAATTGAACACTATGGATTGATAAGTGGCACATTCTCTGCTTATTTTGGTAGGCAAGGAAGGGGCACTCCATAAAATATGCTGAAGTGCCCTAGGCTTTGCAGATCAAACAGCACCTGTAAGATAACAGCGTACCAGTGCAGTTACTGAATACAGGTTAGATTTGTTTCTACCACTGAAACTTCAGGATGTTCTTTGAGGATGGACACATGTGAAGCATATTACGATAACTTCTGAAGTCACCAGACACCACCATGTCTATGTGAGGCCCCAGCAGTACTTCCCATTTGAGAATATGTTCAGATAAGGAAGCACTAACCAAATCAACGATGGGATACCCCCACCACCACCACCACCACCACCTTTGCTAACACTTGGGGAACATATTTGAGATCACTTTCATTCTGGCTTCTTCATTCTGATCAATGCAGGCAGTCACCATGATTGCTCCTCCAGGACAAGAAAAAGACAGGTGTCATCACTATAACACTACATTCCAAATCATTGGATGCTGGGTTTGATCCACAGTTAAGTATCCATAAAGGGCTGGCGAATGATCTGCCAGTGGCTCTCAAATTTCAGTGGTGCCCTGTGCGACACTAAAATCCAGCACCTCTTGCACTCCATTCTATAGCATTGTCATGGCCCTCCCTACAGCTTGTCATCCAATGAGGCTACACCGGTCGCATTACCCTAAAACCACCTCTGGCTTTGCTCTTGGAAATTGACCCATCTAGTCATCAGGGATCCTGCCATCTTCCCCCTCAGCTTCCTGTGCCAAAACCCATCCCATTCAGCAGTACGGATGTCAGCCTCCAACAGCCCCATTACATATACTGAAATCTGTATTCAACCCTAATGCTTGGGATTGGTTTTTTGCAGACAGCCTCAGCATTCATGTTGAAATACCTATTTGTTAAGATCTGCTTCTGAAGCTCAGCTGAGATTCTTGGCCATAAAGAAAGTCCCCACAATTCTGCAATGTGCTTTCATGGGTTTTTTAATGGTCCTTAAATACCTGCCCCTTTATGTAGCCTTTATTAACAAATCTGATTTACAGAACTAGTATTTTTGATGTGTTATGCTAGATTAGGGTTGGTCCTCTTTGTATTTAGTAATGTTTTGAAATATTATTTTGAGAATTTTGTGGTGTTTCATATGATTTTCAATATGGCTGTAAATTGCCTTGGGGCGATTTTTTTCTTGGAAAACAGTATACAAATTTATGAAATAAATGTATATATTTTAACAATAATAACAGCAGCCTTGTATACATATCTGGGGGATAAAATATTTTAACTTGTGTGATACTATCTGACCTTCTAGCACAATCCTATCTATACATGTTTACTTGGCATCACCTACCACTATGTTTAATGGGGTTTACTTCCAAGAAAGCATGTGTAGCATTGCCGCTTGAGTTCAAACTCAGCAAATAAGAAACTTGCCATTTCAGTACCCTGGACAGACACACATCTGCACACCGAATACTTCCTGAATTGCAAGTGTTCTAAAACATCGTTTAAAATAAAAACCACCCTCCTGGCACTGCAGCAATGGTACTATGAGAATTCATCATTATTGAGCCACTCCTGATCTACAATTCTACGATTCTAATTTTCTATGCAGAATTTGGTCTGCATCAATCAAACACATTTTTGTTGTTGTTTAGTCGTTCAGTCGTGTCCAACTCTTCATGACCCCATGGACCAGAGCATGCCAGGCACTGCCTCCCGCAGTTTGGTCAAACTCATGCTGGTAGCTTCGAGAACACTGTCCAACCATCTCGTCCTCCGTCGTCCCCTTCTCCTTGTATCCTCCATCTTTCCCAACATCAGGGTCTTTTCCAGGGAGTCTTCTCTTCTCATGAGGTGGCCAAAGTATTGGAGCCTCAGCTTCACGATCTGTCCTTCCAGTGAGCGCTCAGGGCTGATTTCCTTAAGAATGGATAGGTTTGATCTTCTTGCAGTCCATGGGACTCTTGAGAGTCTCCTCCAGCACCATATTTCAAAAGCATCAATTCTTCAGCGATCAGCCTTCTTGATGGTCCAGCTCTCATTTCCATACATCACTGCTGGGAAAACCATAGCTTTAACTATACGGACCTTTGTTGGCAAGGTGATGTCTCTGCTTTTTAAGATGCTGTCTAGGTTTGTCATTGCTTTTCTCCCAAGAAGCAGGCGTCTTTTAATTTCGTGACTGCTGTCACCATCTGCAGTGATCATGGAACCCAAGAAAGTAAAATCTCTCACTGCTTCCATTTCTTCCCCTTCTATTTGCCAGGGGAAGAAATGGAGGCAGTGAGAGATTTTAGTTTCTTGGGTTCCATGATCACTGCAAATGGTTTTACATTTTTACATTTACAAACCCACTAGTCTCCGCCCCCTGCCAATAAGACAGGGAGAAACCCAAAAGAATGTACAAAGATCCTCAAAAATAGAAACAAAGGTGGCTTAATGAGTAAGAGGTCAGCATGTACTTATTCTTTATTGCTTATAATGCAAAGTATCGTTTATCTAATACTGTACAGAAAAAATATAAGACCGTTTCTTCCCCTGGAGATATTACTCTGTTGAGTTGACCTCTAGAGAAACAGCTGCCATGGACAAAAGAAAGACTAGAATGGTTCTACAACAATGTTCTTCACCTTTGGGTCCCCAGATGTTGTTGGACTACAACTCCCATGATCCCCTGTCATCTTAGGCAATGGATGATGGGAGCTGTAGTCCAGCAACATCCATAGACCTAAGGCTGAGGAACACTGATCTATCAAGTGTTTCAATTTGAGATTTTTTAAATGAATTTGTTTATTTCTACAGCAATTTTCAGTGCACATTCAGTACAATTCTGATTCTGTTTCTCTTTGAAACAATTGAGTGAGAAAAGTGACTGTTGAATTGTAGCAGCAAAGTACAAGGATTTTAACATTAGAAACATATTGCAATAGGAAGCAATGGTTTGTGAATTCTGGAGCCCCTTTCCGAAGCTTCAATTAAACATTAATTTATCTTTAATAATTATATTTTATATTTATGGGACACTGTCCTGTTTTAGCCTTCTGAGCCAGATAAAGGAGCTGCTCAACATCAGAAGAATGAATGTGAAGCAGAAAAGCTCTTCAGAAGATTGCTAGACTAGGAGCAGGTCTATAGAGCCTGATCTATCAACAACTCCCAGGCAGCAGCCGAGGGTTTAAATACTCAAGTCAGCTGTCCCATCCTTCCTGGAGTCCTAGTGGGACGCAATCTCAACTGCACCTATAGTTCTGTTTCCTTCACTCAAAAGGACATGGACATGTGACGTCTCATACTGCCAAGTAAACATTGTGATTGTTGCCATCTAGGTAGGGCACATTAGGTTCCCCAATACTGGAGGTTTCCTGAACTGGATAGTGGCATGGGAATTTGTCTCAGAGGTTCCCTTAGGTACCCTTTTTCCTCCTGGTCCATGCTAGGGGCCATAAGACAATATTGTCCAATTCTGTTTTTGAGGTAAACATTAAATTCAGAAACCTTCCATGGTATTCAACTAAGTTCACTCAGACTAGACCCATTGAATTAATGAGCATGAATAGGTTAGGTCCATTAATTTCAATGGGTTTACACTAAGTGAAACACAGTTGAATTCTACCCTTTACTTTGAAATTGTATTGTCATGTTTTCCTCAAAACCTTCTTTCATCTCTAACATGTGTTAACATTTCTGAATGTATAGTGTCCCCAAAAGGTATTTTAAATGTCCCCCTAACAAAGGTGTGTGTTTTAATTTTCTGTCACTTATTTCAAGTTGAATATATTTATGCTCACTTTAAACCCTGAAGAGGCTTTTTTTAATTGATTCTTTGAATATTTTAAGGTCTATTAATTCCCTCAATGTTGCACACACTGCAATTTCTGTATTCCAACTGTTCTTTTAATCATGTTCATTAAGAGGATTACTTTTACCTGCCAGTTAACATTTTACGTTACATTAATAAATCTCAGGTTTGCTATCCAAACTGAAATAAAATGAATTACTTTCCTAGTTCCTGCACAGATCTAGCATGGCTTCATTATGTCACTACGTCCAGAGATTCAGCTCAATGCAGTGACAAAATGACAGCATGATAAGTAATGTGGGTATCTTACCAGTAGCCAAAGGAAGGAAGCACAATGAGCGCAAGCTCCACGGTGAGGTATGGAAGATGCACAAGAGCAAACCCATTCACTTCAATGGAGCATGTGCAGAAGTTTCCCCCTCAGTGCCATGGGCTACAAGGGCATCTTTTGTTGATACTATTTGGAAAGTTTAAATTTGTCTTCATTAGAAATCAGCACCAATGACTTCTTGAAATTCTCTGCCCTATTTCTGGACAGAAAGATGGGGGGAGGGGGGGACCATTTCACCAAAATTCTCTGGGGGGGAGGGATTATCAACTAGTTTACTAGGGGTGAAGCGAAGAAGAAGAAGAAGGAGGAGGAGGAGGAGGAGGAGGAGGAGGAGGAGGAAGAGTTTGGATTTGATATCCTGCTTTATCACTACCCTAAGGAGTCTCAAAGCGGCTAATAATCTCCTTTCCTTTCCTCCCCCACAACAAACACTCTGTGAGGTGAGTGGGGCTGAGAGACTTCAGAGAAGTGTGACTGGCCCAAGATCACCCAGCAGCTGCATGTGGAGAAGTGGGGGAATGAACCCGGTTCACCAGATTACGAGTCCACCGCTCTTATCCACTACACCACACTGGCTCGCTAATAGTGAGCACACTGTTTTCTTGACCTCCAGTTGCCCATGGCACTGCTGCATACTAGAATTTAAAGGCAGAAAGGCAAGGTGGCAGTAAGGTTGGGGTGGAGCAAACACCCTGGCGGGTGTACTGAATTAGCTCCCCCAGTGTGTTTGCACTGCACTGACCTCTCTGCTGCCTCCTCCTCTCCCTCCTAGTATGCAGCAGAAGCGCTAGAGATGTGACAATATTCATAGGTGGAAGTGTGGTTGCATATGCTCAGCCTGCTTTCGTTGTCATGCTTCATGCCAGTCTCTCCCCCAATGTTCTTCATGCATGGGGGGGGGGCATGTCTGCATTGAGGCAGCCTGCCAGATGTACCCAGACTGTCCCCATAAGCTGGAACCCTGAACACTGAGGGTAGATCCATTTAAAGCACATTCAACGCACATTTGAAACACATGGCTTCCCCAAAATAATCCTGGGAACTGTAGTTTGTTGAGGTTGCTGGGAATTACAGCTTTACAGTTCCCATTACAGTCATACCTCAGGTTACAGACGCTTCAGGTTGCATTTTTTTTGAGTTACGGACGCGCCGAAACCTGGAAGTACTGGAACAGGTTACTTCCGGGTTTCGGCAGTCACGCATGCACAGAAGCGCTAAATCACGCTTTGCGCATGCGCAGAAGCACCGAATCACAACCCACGTGTGCGCAGACGCGGTGCTGTGGGTTGCAAACGCTGCGGGTTGCGAATGTGCCTCCCACACGGATCACGTTCACAACCCGAGCGTCCATTGTATTCTGTGGGGGAAGACGTGTGATTTAAATACGTGCTGAGTGTGCTTTAAATGCATAATGCAGATCTGCCCTCAGTCACGTTTCTTCGTTTGTGCTGCTACTAGGAAGGTATTCTGGAGTTTGCAGGAAAAGTGTAAAACTTGTAGCACTTGATCATATGGACTCCGAGAAAATTTCCCTTGCAGCTCAGCCTTAGTTAAAGATTAGTTAAGAATAGACACCACACACAAATCTCGGCTGAGTGCTCTCTCCTGCTCTCTCTCTCTCTTGCAGCTGAGAATAATTAACTGTTCTTTTGTGACTGTCATTTGTTCTCAAGGAATTAAATGCCACCTTATTTCCCAGTACAAGAATTCAACTACCATCATTATAGCTTCATTTCAGGAGCAAGGGAAAAAATCATAATTTATTACAGATTGTTCAGCATGCGCAATAGGTTTAAATGCCACTGAAAGTAAATTGTGGCATGTCACAGAGGGCTTTTGCCATCGCTGTAATTGATTTATAATTTCACATTTCAAATTAACAACATTCATTCATTGTACCTTCCATTATGTAAGTCTCCATCAGGGACTTGAGAATTATGGGTTCGGTTCGACCACCGTCTTATAATCATCATAATAAAAAAATAATAAAGTTATAGTGGCTTGAAAGATTTTTTTTTTTCAAAAGTTAGTCATTTGAAAGAGAAAAGTGATAGTGTGAGAGACTATGAGACCGATATCAGCCTTAAAAATTATGAGTTGGAGGTTGAGAATAGTGTTTAAAAAGCTAATGCTTTGTGACTGTGACCCTGTTCACACCTTCAAAAAGAAAAGCCGGAGGCTAAATGTGTTGCTGCGAAAGGATGATGAGGAACATGCAGGCTTCCTGATCATGTGAAAGCTGCCAAGGTGAGTAGAAATTGTACATGCCTAACCTCTATTCCAACCTTCTGTTCAGTATAGGGAGACCAGGAGGAGGAGGAGGAGGAGGAGTTTGGATTTGATATCCCGCTTTATCATTACCTGAAGGAGTCTCAAAGCAGCTAACATTCTCCTTTCCTTTCCTGTCCCACAACAAACACTCTGTGAGGTGAGTGGGGCTGAGAGACTTCAAAGAAGTGTTACTGGCCCAAGGTCACCCAGCAGCTGCATGTGGAGGAGCGGAGACGCGAACCCGGTTCCCCAGATTACGAGTCTATGGCTCCACTCTCCATGTGTTGAGTCCACACACTATTTGAAGATGTAACTACTGGCAGATGTGGATTTAGGGTAGCACAACTGGTTCCCCTGCACTGGGCACCAATCCAAGAGGAGTGCCACAGGGTGTCACAACTATGACATAATGCGTGCACAGGATGGAAGGTGAAAGGTGGGGGGAGCGCAAATTTGAGGCTCGCGTAAGGCCGAAATCTGAAAGACCAACGTCTGCCCCTGCTACTGGGGCTCGAGAAAGCAGTTAAAAGGGAGGAACAAAAGTGAAGACTCAGAACAGCCATTTTCCTGAGAAAAGTAGAGTGCTTTCAAGGATTCCCTCCGAATATTCTCCCCTTTGGGAGAGTATAGGTTCCCTTCTGCAGGCACATGTTTTAAGTAGCAAGTCTCACCCAGTGCATAAACTATTATAATAACTAGGTACAGTGGTACCTCTGGTTACGTACTTAATTCGTTCCAGAGGTCCGTTCTTAACCTGAAACTGTTCTTAACCTGAAGCACCACTTTAGCTAATGAGCCTCCCGCTGCTGCTGCCGCTCTGCCGCCACACGATTTCTGTTCTCATCCTGAAGCAAAGTTCTTAACCCGAGGTACTATTTCTGGGTTAGCGGAGTCTGTAACCTGAAGTGTCTGTAACCTGAAGCGTATGTAACCTGAGGTACCACTGTATGGCCACAGATACCCAACCTCTTAACATTCAATGGGAGGTGAGTACATGGCTTTCTGTAGCATTCTTCTGGCATTGCTCCTGTGGAAGGGTCGGGCATGGTGAAAGGAACAATTCCATTGTTCCTCCCGCCCCCACCTTTACCGTTGCTTTGTTTGGGACATAACTTCCTTGTGCATTGAGAACCCTGATCACAGGTGAAGCCACCATGCACAGAGCAGCGTCAGAGGTTATGCCCCAACACAGTGAGAATGAATAGAACTGCATGGTTTTGGGAATGGAGCTAAATGCATAACCCAACAGTGCCTTTCACCACAGTTTCCCCCTTCAACCAAGCGACACCTGAAAAATGCTTGCATGCCCATAGGCTCTTCCACACAATATGGAACCCTGTGTTCTGAACTGTGCAGACAGAGCCCATCTACATACAGCTGGATGTGTGCGCTGCCCCATTCACACCTTCCACTGAATGCTTGGAGGTTGGGGTAGATATAACAGGGTCAGTGCCACTCACACACCCCACGCTCTCATCTTCATGTATTACACGGGTGTGACCTGAGGCGTGAATGGGACCATTGTTGCTCACCCTTCCCTGTTCAAAAGTACAGACCAGGCTTAATGACTTAAATGTCAAATGGCTGCTTTTCCCATCTACAAATGAAACCTTTTCCCTCACTCAATGGCACTTATCTGCAGCAGTGAACTACATCAGAGATTCAGAGCTAGAGCGCTGCTTTGCATGCAACAGTCAGAAGGAGCATGAAACCTAGTAGATAGCCAAGTTCAGATCCAGACATTAGTCCCAAGTTGCAAAGGACTTCCTTTCATCTAGGGACGCGGGTGGCGCTGTGGTCTAAACCACTGAGCCTCTTCGGTTTGCTGATCAGAAGGTCGGCGGTTCGAATCCCCGCAACGGGGTGAGCTTCCATTGCTCGGTCCCTGCTCCTGCCAACCTAGCAGTTCAAAAGCACGCCCAAAAGTGCAAGTAGATAAATAGGTACCACTCCGGCGGGAAGGTAAATGGCTTTCCGTGCACTGCTCTGGTTTCGGTGTTCCGTTGCACCAGGAGCGGTTTAGTCATGCTGGCCACATGACACAGGAAAACTGTCTGCGGACAAACGCCGGCTCCCTCGGCCAGTAAAGCGAGATGAGTGCCGTAACTCCAGAGTCATTCACGACTGGACTTAACTGTCAGGGGTCCTTTACCTTTTTCCTTTTGTCTAGCAGGCATTGGGACTCTCTGGCCCTCCAGGTAATGTTGCACTACATGATGGGGAAGGGCCATAGCTCAGTGGTAGAGCACATGCTTTGCATGCAAAAGGTCCCAGGTTCAATCCCCAGCATCTCCAGGTAGGGGTGGAAGAGACCCCAGCCTGAAACCCTGGAGTGTTGCTGCCAGTCAGTGTAGACAATAGGGAGCTGGATGGGCCAATGGGCTGACTTAATAAAAGGCAGCTTCCTGTGTTCCAGTGATTCAGCTGCAAGTCAAGAGTTGTGAGTTGTACAGTGGTACCTCGGGTTACATACGCTTCAGGTTACAGACTCCGCTAACCCAGAAATAGTACCTCGGGTTAAGAACTTTGCTTCAGGATGAGAACAGAAATCGGGCAGCGGCAGCGTGGCAGCAGCAAAAAGCCCCATTAGCTAAAGTGGTGCTTCAGGTTAAGAACAGTTTCAGGTTAAGAACGGACCTCCAGAACGAATTAAGTACGTAACCAGAGGTACCACTGTATTAGTATTTTTATTTTTATTTTTTAGCATTTCTCCCAGCCGGCTATATTTTAAACCATATACCAGCTCTGCGCAAGCTATAAGAGCTCAAATTTTTGTACTCTTCTAACTTTGTGTGATTAAATAAACAGGACTGTGTCTGGACTCAGTAATGCTTAGAGTCTGTGCAATTAAAATCAATGGGACTTAAGTTAGCCAAGTCCCACGGATTTCAGTGGCTCTACTCCAACTAAGTCTGGATACAGCCCCTGACTATTTATGCAAGATTTATCAGATATCCTGCCATATTGCAATTTGACGCAACCCAGTTATTAATATTAGCTACACTCTGTACTTATTTCATAGCTCATACTCAACCTTTTATTTCCCGCACCAAAATAAAATTGGAAATATGCCACTCAGTGATGAGATTTATCTCCATTATTCTCCTTGCCTCAGACAATGAAGAGAGCGTACTGTAATGGGACACTGGTTTTGCAGTGATCAGAAATCATCTTCCTTTTAGATATCCATAAAAAATTCATTTCTCTTTGATCAACCTCAGGCAAAGGTTATCACCTACTCCCATTTATGTCTTTTTTATGGTAACAAGTGCTCTTTTTTCTCTCTCCAGTACTATGGAATTACCATCATTTGAAAGAATTGTTTAGGTTCCTTGACCAGAAGAGGCATTTAACTGTGTCATGTGTGATGTATGGCACGTTTAATTGCTCTTTGCAGCTATTCAAAAAGCATTCAGAAGTAATCATTTAGCATTAATATCCTGGGGCAATCTGAGGTCACAGTACATTAAAAACTAATTCAGAGTGGTTCAAGAATGCATTTTTCATACACAGAGTAGCACAATCCTTTCATGGGCTAAAAAGTGATAGTGGCAATTCAGCACAATGGGAGACAGGTTATTCCACAGATCTGCCACTGGCTCTACAGTCACAGCTAGGAGTTATGCATTTCTGTCACCAAAGCTCAACACACCGTTAGATCCAATTGAACTCAAACAATCTTGTTAGCTTCTGATGAATAAAGTCTGTCATGCTGAAAACCAACTGTAGCTATTTGTTTTGCAGCGTGTAGTGAAGTAAAAGTTAGATGCTGCAATTATGCCTTGATCTTCCTATTCCCCCACCCCTTCCACACCGGCAAATCAAGAATCAGAGCTTTTAGTGTGGTAGGACCCACCCTCTGGAATACACCCAGCCCCCCACCAGAAGACTTCTTTATTCAACCAGGCTGTTGAGTGGTATTGTTCATGGCGGTCTTAGAGGGGGGTTTAATGTATTTTATTGTTATAACTTTGTAATTTTTTTGTTTTATTTCTTTTTTGGTACACTGCCACCATGTTTTTGAACAGTGAGTTGCTTCTAAAATCTGTAAATAAACAGGAAGGCTCCATCCTGCATTTACGTCATCCTAGTCTTTTTTAGCAGGTGCAAGACCTCTATTTCAATAAAGGTGTCTATGAGGGCATGTGATAGAGATGTGTAAAAGGACAAATGATTATTGGCCCAAGGTCACCCCAACATTGGATCTTTGTCCATAACACTACCAACCAGTCAGGGTTGGCCAGCCATTGTTGGAAACATAAGGCACTGATCCATAAAGCTGTTGTTGTAGAATACAGTAGTACCTCTGGTTGCGAACCATTCCATTCCGGAGGCCCGTTCGCAACATGAAAGGAACGCAACCCGCAGCGGCGCGTCTGCGCATGCGCAGGTTGCAATTTGCCACTTCTGCACATGTGCATGACGTCATTTTGCACGTCTGCGCATGCGCGAGTGGCGAAACCCGGAAGTAACCCTTTCCAGTACTTCCAGGTCACCACGGGACGTAACCTGAAAGAACGTCACATGAAGTGGACGTAACATGAGATATGACTGTAGCTGTGTTAGCTGCCTGCTTGTATGTATGTATGTATGTATGTGCCCATGCATTGAAATCCCTAAGAGAGGTCCTTCTCTGCATATCCAGCTGAGATATGGTGAGGGGCTACAAGAGAAAAGGCCTTCTCAGCCATGACCTCTTATCACTGAAATGCCTTCAGTAAAGAGGTGGTGCCTTCTTTAATAGCTTTTTGACTGTGTATTCCTTCACAGGGAACCAGACAGAGGGCCTTCTCGGTAGTGGCGCCCACCTTGTGGAACACCCTCCCTTCAGATGTGAAGGAAATAAGCAGCTATCCTATCTTTAAAAGACATCTGAAGGCAGCCCTGTTCAGGGAAGTTTTTAATATTTAATGCTGTACTGTTTTTAACATTTGATTGGGAGCCGCCCAGAGTGGCTGGGGAGACTCAACCAGATGGGTGGGGTATAAATAATAAATTTTTATATATTTATTTATTTATTTATTTATTTATTTAAATTTTTATTATTATTATTATTATTATTATTATTATTCCCAGGTTAAGGGCGTCTTTGCTGCTTCTTGTGGTTTCAGCTGCTATTATTGTTGGACTATGTGACTTCTTTTCTGCCTTTTGGGGGGGGCTTTTTTAACATTTACAATAGCTCAGTTGGTAAAGCACGAGGCTCTTGATCTCAGGGTCGTGGGTTTGAGCCCCACGGTGGACCAAAAGATTCCTGCGTCACAGGAGGTTGGACTAGATGACCCTCATGATCCCTTCCAACTGTACAGTTCTAGGATTCTATTATTCTATTTGCTGTTGGGTGTCTTAGCAAGTTTCATTTATTACTAAATAGCAGAGGAAAGGAAAGAGTGTAATCAATGATGTTCTAGTCGCTTCTTCATGACCTATGTGGATCTACACCTTTTGCACACAACCGTCCCCTGCAGTGTGAACACACAGTATACGTGCGGGGAAAAGAAAGGGTTAACAAGCCAGCTTGATTGTTCCCTCCTGGTTTCAAGATGAAAAATTAATTTTAGCATCTTAATTTAATTAGTCGACTTCTTATTAGTACCTCATGGCTCTGGAGGGAGAGGAGAGGGACTAAACTAAGCCAGGAATTGAGCCCAGGTGTCAGCAGGTGACAGATTCTACATTAATTCAGTACATTTTCTGCCCTTTCCCTCCGCACCACCATTAATGATCTTCATTTTTAAGTGCAAGGTTAGATAAAATCCTCCATGTTAAAAATAACCACCACCCCACCACCACACCACGCAAGGAATTCTACCACAAAGGAGAGATTAGGACAGCCAATTTAATGACTTAATATTGTACAATATAAAATCATTCCAGTTGAATAACTTTTAATTTATTATAATGCATAGATGCCAATTATGCCTGATTTATTAAGAGAAGTTCAGCAGTACCAGGGCCTTGTGTTTTGAGTGGTTGTCATGGCACCAGGCTTTCACAAGGGCAGCTTAAGGATCATTAAAGTGTCAAGGTGATAAGTTTTGACACTTAGTGGATTTAATGATGGATGATAATGTTACCTCTTCACATTGCAAAACATCTAGGATTCAAGATAGGCTGTGTACATTCCTGATTTATATTAACCATTTTAGAAAAAACCTGGTGAACCTAGTGTAGGTGCTACTGGTTTTGTAGCCATCACTCTCTTAACGTCAGTTATCGGTCGGTTGGTTTATTTGTTTGTTTGTGTGAAACATTTATACCACCTTTCAACCCAATTAGGGCCCCAAAGCAGCTTAACAGGTACATCAAATGCTGACATTGCTGTCATTCTGGTGTTTAGAAAAGACATACCTGCTTACTCAGGCTAATAAGACTTTTAATGAGTTATTGTTTTAGCCTTCACCTCTGTTTAGCTGTTTTTCATTCTTTTGTTTACTGATGCTCACAAGAACTGAGTTTTTGTTCTACTGGGGGTTTTTTTAATGATTGTATTCCACCCTAGTATAGATACTAGTGAAAGGTAGGCTGTAAATCTTTTAAATAATAATTTAAAGAAACATCAAGGGTTGGGGGGGATTCCTTGGGCGCAGTTTCTCTCACAGAATAGGGTGCTCTCAAATCTCAGCTTCCTTTCACCCAACAGATCCCTCGCCCCACAAAAATCTGTTCCTGAGGTCTGGAAGACCTACCCTGGAGCAGTATGGATAACGGTTAAGGGGATCACAAGAGTCTGAAGAAATAAGTGGAAATTCTTCCCCTACCTTTGATTTGTGGAAGTTCTGCTGAATCCAGGCCCCTTCTGTTCATGGAAAGGGCACCTTTTGAACCAACCCAAGATGTACAATGATGAACATGAAGTCCACTCTTCCAGTGGCCTATACAGCATCTTCCTTGCAGCTACAGGATATTGAGTTAAGATAACAGTCTTCTGGGAACCTATCCACATTGACCAGTGCACCCTAGTAATGCTTCTGGGCAGTGCTTTTTTCCTGGGGGGATGCATACCCCAAAATATTTTGTGAATCTAATGGGAGAAGAAACTAAAAAAAAAATAAAAAAAATAAAAAATTGTTTCTCTTGCATGGTGAATAGTGCGTATTAATAATAATAGTAAATTATTATTTATACCCCGCCCATCTGGCTGGGTTTCCCCAGCCATTCTGGGCGGCTCTCAACAGAATATTAAAAACACAACAAAACGTTAAACATTAAAAACTTCCCTAAACTTCCCATTCCATTGCTACCCCCGATGTCCATTTACTGTATTTATTTTTCCCAATTTGAACTATAAAATGGTGATTTTCTTGAGTCAAAATGAGAGTACCCATAAACATTTTTTTTTAGAAAAACAAAAAAACCCCACTGCTTCAGGGATTCCCTTGCATCTGTGAAATGCAATTCGCACTGAAAAATAGCCTTGGTGGGGTGGAGTGGAGGCAACTGCCAATAGATTTCTTTCCTTGAGATTGGTAGCACCTAGCCAATCAGGACACAGCTATCTGCGGCAATTTGCAAAAAGTGGTTTGGTCAACAGCAGCACCCATAACCGATCCACTACAGGCACTACAAAATATGCCTGCCATTTAACCCTGATTGGAATTCCTGGCCCAATCCCATTGTTGCTTCTGCTGCAGTTCCATTCTGAGAGAAAGAAGCTAAGAGAATCTTAGCCAATGCAACTTCAGAGACTGGGTGGGAAGCAGCAGGCAGAGCAGTTGGAAAGTGTGTTTCTTACCTTGGTTTAAAAGCAGGAGCTTTTAAAACCACGAATGGCTTCTATGAGTGCATCCAGCCTGAAAAATATTGTGTAAGTAATTAGGATGCTAGTGCTTCTGTCCCACTTTCTAATGTTCCTTTTGCACGACAGTACCTGTTGTATAGGGACACGGGTAGCGCTGTGGGTAAAACCTCAGCGCCTAGGGCTTGCCGATCGCATGGTCGGCGGTTCGAATCCCTGCAGCGGGGTGAGCTCCCGTCGTTCGGTCCCAGCTCCTGCCCACCTAGCAGTTTGAAAGCACCCTTAAGTGCAAGTAGATAAATAGGTACCGCTTTATAGCAGGAAGGTAAACGGCGTTTCTGTGTGCTGCTCTGGTGCCGGTTCGCCGGAGCAGCTTCGTCACGCTGGCCATGTGACCCGGAAGTGTCTGCGGACAGCGCTGGCTCCTGGCCTCTAGAGTGAGATGAGCGCACAACCCTAGAGTCTGTCAAGACTGGCCCGTATGGGCAGGGGTACCTTTACCTTTACCTTTACCTGTTGTATTATGGAACGGTGACTTTTTTACCAACATACCGGCATGCCATGCTAAATTCCATTCACACCAGTGGGCATGGTGTGACACAGCAATGAACATCATCTCTACTCCCCCACTTTTCCCACACATGTGTGGTTCTATTCCACTGTGTTTTAAGATAAGATCCAAAGGGCAAAACAATACACTGGCACAGAATAAATGAAGGTAAAAGGTAAAGGGACCCCTGACCATTAGGTCCAGTCACGGACAACTCTGGGGTTGTGGTGCTCATCTCGCTTTATTGGCCGAGGGAGCCGACATACAGCTTCCGGGTCATGTGGCCAGCATGACTGAGCCGCTTCTGGCAAACCAGAGCAGCGCACAGAAAAGCCGTTAACCTTCCTGTTGGAGCGGTACCTATTTATCTACTTCCACTTTGATGTGCTTTCAAACTGCTAGGTTGGCAGGAGCAGGGACCGAGCAACGGGAGCTCACCCCATCGCGGGGTTTCGAACTGCCGACCTTCTGATCAGCAAGCCCTAGGCTCTGTGGTTTAGACCACAGCGCCACCCACGTCCCTGTGAAGGTAGCAATGCTGTTGATGTTGTTTTTAACAGATCTGTTCCTTGAAAAACACATGATAAACTTCTGAGTGCCAGACTTCTATTCAAGGTACAGGAGCAGGGGCAATGAAAAAAAATGTCAGCCCTAGGTGAAATAATCTATATTCCAGCTTCTGGTCCAGACTTCCCATTGCTCTGGAATTTTTTTTTTTAAGGTTCTTAAAATCTATCACCCTTTATCAGTTTAAATGGGGGGGGGGGGGAATTAGAGCCAGTTTGTTTGTTCAACTATGAGGGCTTTTCCACACCAGTGTTTGCCCCACTGCTTTTCCCCAGGAAAACCTTTGGCTTACTGCGTATCTGGACCAAACGGCAATCAGGTTTTCCATGGTAAAGAGTGGGTTTTCCAGGGGAAAGCTGTGGGGCAAATGCAAAACCGCTTAAATCCATGCCTAGAAAGCACGAGGCAAGTTGGAAACCACCCAGACCCATGCTTTCTAGGCACGGGACAAATGGGCGAGCCCTGACTGTCTCTTTCAATGACTGAGGAAATGATGCCTCTCTCTGTCAGTAAGGGCCATCAAACTCGTATGACAATTGATACCTGGGTGTGGAGCACCTTTCACACACTTGTGCAAAACCAGTTAAAAGTGCATAGTTAAAGCTAAATAGGACTAAACAGAGTGAACGTTACTTTTCCTGGAGGGTTCTCTGAAAGCACGGGAGAAGATGTTTTGATATGAATGACAGTTATTTAATACATAGCAGGTTTGGCCGTTACATTCTCCAAGTGCCCAGGGTTTTAAAGTAATCCTCCAAGCAGCAGCTTTTGCCTTTGTTAGGCTTCAGGTCTGTGGTGAAAACTCCGTATGAGAAAACTCACTGGAAGACTTTAAACTCTATCAGACCTGGCTTGATTGCAATCACCTCTCCGAGGCTTCCCAGTCATTCACCAAGCCAATTAGTGTAGGCCTCGGTAGATCTCCCCCAGCTGTGAGCTGAGTGAGGGAGCAGGACTCCATTTTGTGCTCTGACACACCACCTGAGTCCCACAACCAGCTAATAGAAGTCTTCCAAGGGCAAACGCATCACAATGCCATTCCATTCACTCCGCAATTCTCCTTTTCTTTCCGCCTTTCCCCCTCCCCGAAGAGAACTGATCTGCAGGCAGAAAAACCCATTTACTCAAAAATAAGAGTAAAATGTTTTTTCTCCTTTCGATAATGTTCCCGGTTCTTTCAGTAGGTATTATGCTCCGTAATGTGCTGCGCACACCCATTTTGTCATCGCTTTGGGTCATCCTTGCTCACAATTGGTTATTTACTCAGGGGCTTTTGAAATTATTGAGTTGACACATCTGTCAGACGGCAAAAGCAGAAATGCTAAAAGGTCACTTGGAGAGAAACCAGCTGCTTCAGACAAACCTTTCTGTCTTCAAATAGCACAGTCATTACTGCTTGGCAGATGGGGCCCCGGCTTTCATTTCTGTTTTTTCTCCTTCACTTCAGGTATTTAGATATATACTACCTCATTGCCAGGTAAGCGTAGGCCTTGTAATTACCTACACAATAGGCAACTCGCTGCTTAAGGAAAACAGCTCCATTTCCCTCCAAACAGAGAGCCTGTTTCCTCCACAGATACAAACTACAGAACAGCTCACCACAAACTTTCCAATTAACAGATTAATTTTGACAGGAATAAGTATATTTTTATTACTCCTGCTTTCATCATGATGCCATGAGACTGGCATTAAGTGCTGAGTATAATGCTCTGAAGCACCTACAGAGACTTTCAGCAGCTATGGGATATGGCTGGCCAAATAATTCTTAATCACAAATAGATCTGAGAAGTTTGGCCTCCCTTCTGGGTAGCCAAATATTCATGAACAGGTTATTCAAGCACTACATTAAAGCTGGTTGTGATAGAGTATTTTGCACTGGCTGCATATGGCAAGATGGAAGAATTTAGAGAGGGGTTGCTTATGAGACCACAATCAGAAGGCAGACTTGGAAATAAGTGAACAAAGCACAGCCATGTTGCCTCTACAGTCATGGAGCCTCGACTCTGGAGTGACAATTCTAAATCTGGAGTTTAGAAGATTCAAGGAACAGAATTAGAATGAGTTGGGCAAATTATAATTATCTGTACAATCTACCTTTAAATACTTTCTAGTGAATTGTTTATTTATCACATATCTCACCCTTCTCTCAAAGAGCTCCAATGGCCAAGCTGGAGGTTATCCAATTAGTGTTACTATATTCTATCAATGTAGGGCTTATCCAAATAGCATTATTCTATGTTGTATATTGTGTATATATATTCATGACTGGTAGGTGGCAAACTTTGTCTTTAACAGCTGCACTGCAGGGGCTCCTGTGTCTTTAACAGCTGCATTGCATGTAGAGTGCAACAGATGAAGTTTTTCTCATCTCTTTATTTAATGTTCACTCAGTGGGGTAAGTGTAAGTGTGTAACAGGATGCACTGTGTAAGAAAGACACAAATTAAATCATTGCTAAACTTTTAGTTTTATCCATATTTGTTTTGAATTTAGATGGTAAATAACAGGTGGGGTACAACATGCTGCCCTCCTAATCCTAATCTGGCCCTCGGCTTGTGGTATTTACCATTTTAAAAACAGTTGTATAATGTGATTGTTGGAAACCCAGTTGTGCAAGAGCTTCATGTGGGCAGCAGAGCAGGTATGGCGCTCCAATGCCATAAACCTTTCACCTCTGTGTCTATCGTTCTTCTTGATACTCAGTAAAGAATTCTGACTCTGAAAGCTTACGTAGAACCAAGCAGTTCTCTGTGCTCTTGTCAACACACAGCCTTCCAAAGCGCATAAACCAGCTGAATCAGACTCTTGAGGCTTATACAGGAGACAAAGAAGAAACAACTGTATAAATCTGATTGTACCCCAATCCCAAATTGGAGTGATGCAGAAAGCTTCTTGACAAAAGCTACAAGAGGCAGTGCATGCAGACTGTGAGAGTCACTTCACCCGGACAATTATTAATAATCTTTTCAACCAAAAGCTACAGCTCACTTTCTTTTGTTTTTCCAACAAAAGCTGTGCTGCTCTGAGTTGAAAAGGACAAGTGACTATAAAAATGTAAGCAGGCAACCCCCAGCTGAGAAATTTGAAAAAGGGGCCATTAGGTCCAAAAAAAAAAAGGCATCTATTTGTGTTCCTCTTCTAGATGTCTATGTAGGGGATGGGTGAACTGCTTTGCCTCCCTGAACAAAAGTATATTATGACATTACAACCCATCTGTTTTTCACCAGCACAGAGGTTTCTTATCCCTCAATGCCTTCTGACACTGGCTTTTAAAAAGCATGGTGATAACACGGATACTCGGTCAGTGTTGACTGCCATCAGCATTTCGTTTGAATTGCTGGGGCTGAAAACAGTCTAAAGAGGCATATTAACAAAATGAGAGTACAGGGAGCAGAGTTTTGTTATAGCCTCAGCTCTTATCAAATTGGGTACTGGTATTCAGGAGTCTTCACACTGATGTATACTTTGAAGTACCTGCATAGAGTCCTCAGATAATCATCTTTGGGGATTTTCGGGTGCTGATGCAGCACTGGAACTGGCATGTTCTGCTATGTGCTTATATCTACACTCGTGTAATGAATGTTAAGTTGTTCTTCTGTAAATGAACAATTATTATGGTAGCTTAAATCTCCAGTGATCTTTCCTCCAGATGGATCTGTAGTCTGTAAATGTCTGCCTTGCCACTCAGGGAAGTAAGAATGTGAAAACGATATATTCCTCTTGAACAAAGAACATATACAAGACTCATTATTTACATGGGAGATTCACCCTCAAGTATGTTTTATAGTTCAGTGAGTTTATGTTATAAGCATTCCAACATATGTGTGAGTATGAAGTTCATGCTACTTTGGGAAGATTTACTAAGGAGGCTCCTACCACAGCTACCACTCATTTCACAGCTGTTTAGTTCCAGTGGCATACCCTGTGTTGTACAGAAAGTAAGTGCCTTTGCCCCTGTTCAGATGGATTCCAGGCAGGAATGGAAACGAGGCCCAAAAATGGCACAGGAGTGCTGTGAACAGAAAGCAATTATTGTGACATGTAATCCTCATCAAGCCAGAATCTCCCAAAAACAACCTTCAAGTGGATTCACCTTTCTCAAATATTTGAAACAGACCTGCGTTTTCCCTACTTACTGCTTTCATCATTATGTCTGCGATTTGTCAACTGCATACTTATAGCTCCCACACCCAAGTGCTGGTTTTAATTTTTAAAGCAGGGATGGGGAAACTATGAACATCTGGATGTTACTGGATTCCAATTCCCATCAGCCTAGCCATAAAGGTTTCTCCCATATGTATGTACCCAAACTATGAAATCCTCTTTAATGGTCCCACCATATGAGGTGTGTAGGCACTAGAGCGAGTGCCTTTTCAGTAGTGGCACCCCAGTTATGGAATCCCCTTCCCAGTGATGTTCACCTGGCACCATCTTTGTGGTCTTTTTATGACAGGTGAAGACAATTCTATTCATCCAGATCATTTATTTATTTATGCATTTATTACTTTGTGAACCAATGAAATCACTAGTGTTACAGGGCTTCTATAGAAATGTGGTTATTATGTTAGAAAGAAAGGAAGGAAGGAAGGAAGGAAGGAAGGAAGGAAGGAAGGAAGGAAGATTGGGTTTTGTTTGTTGGGTATTCAGATAGTTGGGAATGGAAAAGAAGCAATAGCTATTGCAGTGAAGGCCATCCTTTGTGAATCATGGCACAATCATTCTCACACAGTAAAGACAGACCACACCCCATTCCCCAAAGACCCTTGACATGTCTATTAGCTTTTCCTTTAGGTTTGCATACCTCTCTTGCCTTTGAGTTGGCAAACGTGTGGATTGCAACCTGCCTTCCTCAGGGAGCCAAAGTTCCATCTGGCCCAGAATTCGGGTCTCATAGTGTCCAACTCATGGGAAGCTTATCAGTCGGACATGAGAGTAACCACACTCTGCCCACTTGTGCTCCCTAGCAATTGGTATTCCAAGGTTTATCACCTCTGATGCTGGAGGTAGTGCATGGTAGCTGATAGCCATTCACAGCCTTGTCCTCTATGAATTTGTCTAAGCCCCTTATAGCTGGAGTAATGCATATTACTCTGCCTTGGGGTACTGGTGAAGTAAAACATATTGTCACTTAAAAGGGAGTAGGTAAAACCATTCTGCCCAGGGTCTAACTGCACTACTGTCAGAAACCCAGATTTGGCCCTGGGATCTTCAGTTCCCAGCCCATACAGTGAAGTAAACGCTCTTGCCTCTGGTGCAATATCTCAGCAGTGTTGCCAAAGAGGGAATAATCTGTTTACCTGGCTCATGTCCTGATTGCAAGCCAAGAAGCATCACTTTGGCATATTCCTTCATTAGGTACACATTTTTGTTTACAGTTTTCGGCAACAGTTGTAACATTTTGGTTCCCTCCTTGTAAACCTTTTTTTGGTGTGTGTTTTTGGATGCATAAATATAATAGTAAATACTGTACTTGAAGAAAGCTGTAGTCTGAAAAATGGGCAGATGTTCCCTGCTGGGTAATGAGAAACATCTTTCTCCAGTTTTCCTGACAGACATAAATGAAAACGAACACACAGCCACACATACATTACATTGCACTTGTCTCAGAAACATAATAAAACCTGGAGCTTCTTCCAAGAAGTAAACAAGCAAAGGCAGGTGAGCATCAGATGTGTTTTGAATGTTCTAGAAAGATACGCTGAAATGTCACCATTAATTCTATAACACCAAATAGTATCCAGAATCAATTGTACAAATTGGGGAGAGTTTCATCATTTTGATTTGCACATCTTGCTTTAAGAATAGGGAACATTCTGATGCAGTGCTTGGGTTGAGGATACATATAAACTTGCACTACAGTTCTGTATTTGCCTACTTAATGGGACTCATTCCTAGGTAACTGTATAGGATTGCAGCCTAACTCTTATTGCTTTCTTGTAAGCAGTGTTTTTTTATGGAGGGACGCAAGGGTACGCATTCCCCTAAACATTTTGTGAATCTAAGTTTGGCCTCATTGAGGGGCAGTATTTCAATATGAGTAGGAAAATGAGAGAAAAAGAACAGCTTGTAAGCATTAAGGAATTATTCACATTTGCCACAAAAGTATAAAACCCATGCCTTTGCCATGGCAAGATTCCATGCTGCTAAAACATGCCAATGAATAAAGGTAAAGGGACCACTGACAATGAAGTCCAGTCGCAAACGACTCTGGGGTTGCAACGCTTATCTCACTTTACAGACCGAGGGAGCTGGCGTTTGTCCACTTCTGCAGACAGTTTTTCCAGGTCATGTGGCCAGCATGACTAAGCCACTTCTGGCAAAGCCAGAGTAGGGCACGGAAACGTCGTTTACCTTCCTGCCGGAGCGGTACCTATTTATCTACTTGTACTGTGTGCTTTCGAACTGCTAGGTGGGCAGGAGCTGGGACCGAACAATGGGAGCTCACCCGGTCAGGGGCCTTGAACCACCAACCTTTTGATCAGCAAGTCCAAGCGGCACAGTGGTTTAAACCACAGCGCCACCTGTGTCCCTTGCCAATGAATACTGGGGCCCTATAAGACTTTCCCACCTGATTAAGGAAGATGTAAGGTGGCAAATACTCATATGCTGGCTTCCTCCTAGCACAGAATGCCAGTGAATACTTTCTTCTGGGGAGCAAAAATGGAGCAGAGCTATTGCCTGCTGCTCTTTGGGGGGGGGGGCTACCAGAAGTACCTGGTCGGCCACTATAGGAAATAACAAGAATAAGGCAGTGAATAATCCATAATAAACATACCCAGGCATTACTTTAATATCATGTCTACACTGCAGCATCCCAGCCGTGTTCAGAGGCAGTGCTCATTTCTTGGTTTGTTTACTTGTTAGATTTATATTCCACCTTTGCTCCAGTTAACTCAAGCTGGTGTGTGTGGCCTCCCATTCCCACCACGTTATCCTCACAAAAACTCTGAGAGGTTTAGAGTTGGTTACCAGCCCAAGGTCACCCAGAGAGATTCATGGCCAAGTAGGAAGTCCCAGTCCTAGTACAACACTGTAACTGCCATACTACTGGATTAGGGCTGGACGCGGGTGGCGCTGTGGTCTAAACCACTGAGCTCCTGTTGCTCTGTCCCAGCTCCTGCCAACCTAGCAGTTCGAAAGCCCACCAGTGCAAGTAGATAAATAGGTACCGCTTTGGTGGGAAGGTAAACGGTGTTTCCGTGCGCCCTGGTTTCCGTCATGGTATCCTGTCTGCCAGAAGCAGTTTAGTCATGCTGGCCACATGACCCGGAAAGCTGTGATTAATAATAATAATAATTTATTATTTATACCCCGCCCATCTGACTGGGTTTCCCCAGCCACTCTGGGCGGCTTCCGACAGAATATTAAAATACAATAGTCTATTAAACATTAAAAGCTTCCCTAAACAGGGCTGCCTTCAGATGTCTTCTAAAAGTCTGGTAGTTGTTTTTCTCTTTGACATCTGATGGGAGGGCGTTCCACAAGGCGGGTGCCACTACCGAGAAGGCCCTCTGCCTGGTTCTCTGTAACTTGGCTTCTCGCAGCGAGGGAACCGCCAGAAGGCCCTCGGCACTGGACCTCAGTGTCTGAGCAGAACGATGGTGGTAGAGACACTCCTTCAGGTCTACTGGACAAACACCGGCTCCCTTGGCCTGAAAGCGAGATGAGCGCCGCAACCCCAGCCTTTGACTGGACTTTGTCCAGGGATCCTTTACCTTTACCGCTGAATTAGTTACTGAAGACAACACTGGGTAGGGTTTGCCATATTTCAAAAACTGAAAATCTGGACACAAAAATTGAGCTTTTTCATGTAAAGTTGTTGAGCTACCCCCCTCTCCCACCCCAAATTCTGCCCGGATGCTATTTCCAATGGGCGAATCACAGATATGTCTGGGAAAACCTGGACATATAGGAGCCCTAACATTGGGAGACTCATGTCCTGCTTGTGGGCTTGCCATAGGCATCTGGTTTACCACTGTGGAAAACAGGATGAGATGGGCCTTTGGTCTGATTCAGCAGGCCGCTTCTAATGTCCTTATGTTGGATGTTGCAGGTACAACCAGAAATAGTGCCCCTAAGAAAAGGTATTTCCCTTTTCCCCAGGGTCAATACACCAACCTACCCTCCTCACAGATATATTAAAAGTGGAAAGCCAGTACTGAAGGCTGGGCAGCCTGGTCTAGTTCTTGCAATTGCTCCCATCAGCAAAGTGTAGCCAACTGATGCATGTGGACTTTGAGGAGACAGCGTATCAGAGCCCCGAAGGAAGCATTGTGCAGATGTGCAGATATGCACTAAATCCTACATAGCTGCAACATTGTGATGCAATGGCTGGAATGATTCTCAGCACATGGTTCAGAGCTAGTTTTTGTTGACTCTCTAAGAGAAAACTAATGAGTTTCTTAGAAGAGCTTTGGGGCTTCCTGTGATTTAAAACTGGCAGTAAAAGAAAAAAAAGACAGAGAAGGTAGTTGGTTAATTGACCTTTATTGTGCCTTCTGGTTCATTTAGAAATGGAAATTAAATTAACATGATAATTCAGTCCTACTGAGTTAAGGCTGCTATAAACCCATTAAATTTTATGGCAATTGATTTAGCATTTTTTTCTATTAACTGGGTTTAATTTTCAATATTGTCATGCAGATTCGGAGAAGTGGTTCATTCACTTGGGTTCCTTCAAGTTACCAATCGTAGCTGTTTTATGAGGGTAACTTAATTATGGAAGAGCACAGGCCCTTGCCATCAAGAGCATGTATTAATCTTGAAAATGAGTCTGTGCAAAGAGCATGGAAAAACGAGGGAATCCAGAATATTGTGTGTTAAATGCCATGGGAAAGCTCCTTTCACCTATCACCAGTGACCCCCTTCCCCTGAAATTCTCCAATAGCCAAAGATATGTTTAAGATTCACCTGCCGTTCACCATAATACAAACTCTTTATAAACCCCACATTTTGCAGTAACTTGTTTTTTAATTTCATTTCTAAACCCAGTATCTCTAGATCTTAGGCAACCTCAGGCTTGATTCTGTTCTGCTCACGCCCGTTTTATTGTGGCCGGTTTGTATTTTCCTTCTGCTAGGACTAATTTTGCTATTTCGTTAGCATTGCAGGAGATGATAACAACTATATTTTATCTTATGCAATGACCAAACTTCACTAATCAACCAGGATCCCACAAGGAAGTGATCACAAAACAAGGGTACAGATTAGAGTTGTAATGGTAAATTAAATTTTGAAGGGAAGGAGTTCATTGTGGCAATTCTCATAGCCACACCTGCAAGGACAGTCCAAAAAATGCAAGCGGTTGTGTCAATCTATTATTATATGTAGACACAATCCACAGAGCAGCAGTACATAGATGACTGCCCAATGTATTAGAAACAACATGATCGGAATCCTATACTGTACATAATTTCCTGGGATGCACCTCCATTGAACTTTATTGAACGCAGTGATAATTCTAGCTGCCTAGGTTGAGCATGTAAAACATACTGGATCACACTGCATGGGCGGGGAGTATTTTATAGTTGGAGTTTTTAAAATTATTTTATTTATTTTTAAAATTATTTTATTTGTCCCTTTCTCTCTTCAGCCCCAGCCACGTCACAAACTTAAAGCACATTTATAACATTTTGTCATTAGGGATGGAGAGAAAAAATCTTATCTCACCTAATTCACATTTTCTGAAACTATATGTGAACCAAAACACAGCCATCCTTCAAAATTCACAAATCTCAGAACTTTGCAATGCAGTTCTCCAGCCAAGCAGTGTGTACAAAAATCCCTGTGATAGTGTAAAGGCTGCACATAAATGCAAATAACAGTGAAAATAACATATAAAAATGTGTCAAATTGGGGGGATTGCTTGCAAAAATGTGTATGTTAGTCAAAACTGCATACATACAAAACATTTATTAGGGGATATTCGCCCTAAAATGCTGGTGAATTGTTTTAACTAAAATTCACAAATTGCCCCAGAAATGTGAACTGAGTTTAAGATTGTAGTTTACCCCTCCCAGAGCTACAATTCCTAGCACCCTGCAGAAACTACAATTCCCAGGGTGCTTTGGAGGAAGCCATGTGCTTTCAATGCATGCTGTGGATGCGACCAATACATTGAAAGCTCACTATAAGGCAGTTATATAAGTTCTTCTGTGCCAGTTTCGTATCAGTTCATCCGCATAAAACTGATACTGTAACCACCTTCTTATGAGCTCTGCTGTCTGAATGAAAAGCAAAAACCCCCATGATCGCCATTTTACCTCATCAACAAATCTGTGAACTCCTCTGAAAATATATTTTCCTCCTGTTTAATATCTGTGCTTATAAATTTCTGCAATATTGATCTATCCTGTGTTGTTTGTTTCTGTAATTGTGTGTGTATATATATATATATATATATATATATATATATGAAAGAAATAGCAACATTGCTATGCGGTTTGGTGCCTTAAGGGCGCACACTGAATGCCTGAACAAAATGACAGTAATAATAATCAGCATTTCAATGCAAGATTGAATTCAACTCTCTGACTCAAATTCAGATACAGTTTCGAGCAGATATTCCCCAGGGAGTTCTGAATGCTAGGTTGGGTTAGAGCAAGTATTTCTCGGGATGCTGTTTGTAATTCGTACTGTTTTGAGATGTATTATTTCCGTGTAGTCCTTTTCTTTTGCATCTACTCACTCATGGAGAGACTACAAGGGTGTGAATCCTGGCTGAATGGTGAACGTCAAATGTAAAGTATAATTAAGACAGACAGATGCTTACTGCCCGTGACTATGTGGAGCAATTCTGTTCCTCACTCTTTCCCCGCCAATGATGATTTGCAAAAGAGCCTTGTTCCATATTTAAACATTGTTAGTGTATTGGGAGCGCTTTGGGTAAGCCTGGAGTTATTCAGGAAGCAATTTTAGAGCAGTTGTTGTTTTTTATTAGCTGGTAGGCACTGGAATTTGTGTCAACATCCTATTCCCCTGAATTCTTACATGACTGAAGCTGACATATTTTCCATAGCCATAAATATTGCAGAAGCTGCTCTAGTGTGCAGGTAAGCATTTTACTGTGAGGAATTAATGGCAAACAGCTTTTCTTTATTTGATCAAAGGGGAAGTTATACAAAATAGAATACCCAGATCATAAATTCTTCACTGATGTGTGTATATGAGTAAATTTCTCTCTCTAAAAAAAATAAAAATAAATTCATTATAAACTCTTTTGATGAAACCGAAAGATCCAGAAATATATACATATTTAGGCACATTTCTTTTCCGTCTGGCTGTGGACTTTTTATTATCTGTGATCTCTTGGGTGGGTGGGATGTTTTAACCCTGCCATTTAAATATATATTTGACTTTTAGATTTTTATTTGTTTTGTTTTATGGCTGGCCCAAGACAGACAGATGCCAACAACGAAATGTATATGGGTTTGTTCATTGTTGTAAGTCACTTTGAATTACTTTTGAAAAATAAAGCAACTAATTAATTTAATAAGTAACTAACTAACAGAGAGGGTGGTAAACATTGAAATATTTATCAGTTCTAATAATCAATGGAGTAGGGGGGAAAGTATTTTTAAACAGTATTTAATCTGCTGTTTTAAGTCAAGCTGTACTGCTAGTCAGTGTTCCTTAGATTTGATGGGACTTGGTCAAGGGTAGTTAGCTGTTCTCAAGGAAATGGATGCAAGTCATGTTCACCTGCCAAAATCAGGGCTGAAGTCAGTCTTGGTAAAGCGGTGTGTACCACACACAATAAAGCTTGGATTTCACTGCCCTGTCCATTTCAGATACACAGTCATGAACCTATCACTACCAACCTGCTTGCTTTTGAAGATGTGAAGCTAAGTGGCAGGACAGCCACAAGAAGCTGCCATATTACCAAATTAGACCATTTGTCCTTCTAGTAAAGCATACCCTCCAACAGTCCTCAGATAGGGACATTTCTCACTCTCCCACCAACTGACCCTTCTGGACACCCCGGTTTTTTGTCGTTCCCCCACAGAGCATTTCCTATCAGAGGAAGGGTGAGTGCCACCACCATGACACCAAATGGACACACTAAGAAGTCCCAAATTCTGCACCCTTTTCCTCAGAGGGGTGTTGCTCACTAGGTGCCAGGTACCCATCTAGAAACTATTGAAGACATTTTCGTTTCAACAAGCTTTTCCAGCTGGGTGGTAAGGAATCCATTTTGAATTGTTTTTAATCCTATCTTCTGAAGGGGTTCAGGTTCTGTTTTTAACTGGTTCAGCTGGTTGTTGGGGTGTGTTTGCCAATTGCCTTGAGACACATATTAGAAGATGACTAATAAATTAACAAATGAATCATTCACACGGTCCCGTATGAGAAGGGAATTCTCTTCATATGCATGGTTTCTGCTGTGGACACTGGAAGCTCCCCTCTCATGAAAGGGAATGGCTCATCTTAGCATGAAGGAATGCACATGTTCACTATCAAAGCCATGGCCTTTGCCTCAGTCAGTGACTAAGGAATGTATTATTACATTCAGAAAGTATCTGAAGTGTAGGTAGGTTCCTACGAGGCAAGACAGAGTGATAACAGCAAGAACCTTTATTGAACTAACGGAACTGGACAGCAGGGGCAAAATAACTGCTTATATACATTTCTGAAGGCCTGGGCCACTCTCACTCCCAACATGATTGGCTTTCTAAACTTATAAGCTACGAATCCTGACTCAGAGTTTAAGGGCCAATGGCAGAGGCCCAAATCCTGAAATGTTTTGTGATTGGATATCATGTATCAAATCAGAGCACAGGGGCTCAGACCCCTTAGTCCAGACTCAAGATCAGGCAAACACAGACCACTGAATACGTAACAGTACCATAATGGGATTCTGTACTATAATTAAAACTGTGACGCTTGTTTTAATGCATATGGCTGATGAAGTGCACTGCCCATGTGTATTCTTTAAGAAATATTGTATTAACTGCATTTTTAAATATGTTGTTGTGAGTTTCCTTGGTTTTGTCGGAGAAAGGCAGGATTAAAATCAAGAAAGAAACTCTAGGTATCACTGCTCCCCTTTTTACTATCCTAATTTTTCTCATTTAACTCCTTCCCTCCCGGTGGAACACAGTCTGGCTACAACCAAAACATGCATTTAAGGCATGTGGGGAAACCACAGACGGGGTTGATCTAGCCCAGCTAATATTGTCCATTTTGGCAGAGGCTCTCCACAGTCTTAGGCAGTCTGTCACATCACCTGCTTACCTGAACCTTTTAACTGAAGATCCTGGGGACTGAGACTGGGATTGTCTGCCACTGAAACATGATTGCAAGAGGTTCATTTAGCATTTACATATCAATAGACCTTGATGATATGCTTTCCTTTCCTTTCTGTAGGCAGTGAGGTTTTGACACCATGTCTCTGAATACTGGGGAATGCTGAGAATCACAATTAGGAGAACACTATTAACCTCATGTCTTCCTTGTGGGGTTCCCGTAAGCATCTGGTTGGCCATTGTGAGAACAGAATGCTAAACTCAATGGACCTTTGTTGGTCTGATCCATCCTAACTTTTCTTATGTCCTTATGACTTGTGGAAATGTCCACAATATTTGCAGGGAGGATGTTTATCAGAATTGCAGCATTTGAGAAGGGACATTTTGACCCTTCGTTTCTCCACTGCGATTTCCACAAAAATACCCAACCACGCCATTCTGTTTGGGTCCCATGGGGTAAGGTGGAACATCAGCACAAAGAAGAGCTTCTAGTGAACAACTCGCTGTGCCTTTTATTGCTGCACATCCAGAACCTCTTTCAGACCCCTTCCACTTCTTGAAAAGTGGAAGGCCTTAAAGGGGCAGGCCTCTGGTTTACAGCACAGCGCTCCATTGTCTCTCTAGCTATGCTGCCTGCACTGATACTCTGCTCTGTGGCGTGTGAGAGCTTTGGAGGCAACTATGTGGGTCCCTTGCTGGGCTTGGGAGCTACAGTTTCTAACCCAGGCTGTGGAATCTTCAGCTCAGAAGTCTATGTCATCTCCAGAGGTTTCTGGCATCTTGAGATCAGGGGTCTTTTTTCAGTGGTGGTGCTTGGGCCATGAGCTTCCTCCATAGGCACCATTCAGCCTTTGAGTCTGTATCCAGGTCACTGCTAAACTTCAGGTATGTTACACTCTCCCTGCTAACAGATGCTTTCACTGCCTAAACTGAATTGTAATATTCCATTATGGTTGCAGTGAGGAAGGAAAGGATTAAATCTTCTCTCTCTGCATGCTGCAAATCCTACCCCCACCCCCCACAAAAAAAACCCTTCACGCCTGTAGTAAATAAGAAAAACCAACATCAGGATTGCAAGTGGCACAATTAACACATGACGTCAAGCCCTCACTCTACAAGATGACACAAGGGAGAACAGAGAAAATTTGCTGATGACACTAAATTGTTCAGGGTTGTTAGAACACAAATAGGATTGTGAAGAGCTCCGAAAGGACCTCTCCAAACTAAGTGAATGGGCAGTAAAATGGCAAATGCAATTTAATGTAAACAAGTGCTTTGGTCCACCACTCAACTTTAAGGAGTGAAGAAATCATCCCCTGTATTAGTGATTCAATAGCACTCTGCTAGTGAGCGCTAGCAGATAAGTCATGGAGCATTCACTTACCATCCCTGAAACACCCCTGTTGCTGAGACTTCTGCTCACTGACTGAGCCCCAAGCTGAGCCAAGATGTGCCAGTGTATCTTCAGCAGAGCTGGAGTTAGGGACTTGAGCCAGAGCTAGAGACTTGCCACATCCCACCTGGCAGATTTTGGCTTAGGATGGCCCAGTGCTATTTTTCTAGGAAAAAAAGGTGCCAGAACTTAGCACAAACACCTCCCTTGTTCTCTTATAATGGCAATGGCGCCCAGCTGAGAGGTGCCGGAAGTGAGTCCTGGTGAATTCCGGCTGAAAAAAGGCCCTGGGATTGTCCTCCTTAGTATAACAAAGTCACACCACTGCTATGCCGCTCACACTGCTGTAATGATATGTAAGGGATAAGAGCCACAGTAAAGGTAAAGGTAAAGGGACCCCTGACCATTAGGTCCAGTTGTGGCCGACTCTGGGGTTGCAGCGCTCATCTCGCTTTATTGGCCGAGGGAGCTGGCATACAGCTTCCAGGTCATGTGGCCAGCATGACTAAGCCGCTTCTGGCGAACCAGAGCAGCGCACGGAAACGCCGTTTACCTTCCCGCCGGAGCGGTACTACTTGCACTTTTGGCATGTTTTCGAACTGCTAGGTTGGCAGGGGCAGGGACCAAGCAACAGGAGCTCACCCCGTTGTGGGGATTCGAACCGCCGACCTTCTGATCGGCAAGTCCTAGGCTCTGTGGTTTAACCCACAGTGCCACCCGCGTCCCAAGAGCCACAATAATGCTTTTCAAATGTAACAGTTTGTTTTCTAATTCAACCATGAAAGCATTCAAGAGTGGGCCTTTGGACATTCCTGAATCTTGCTCCTCTTCACTGTTTAATTTCTGTGCATGTGTGTGTGTGCACACACACAAATACACACACACAGTGAAATCTGATGACCCTCTACCATCTTAGAGGGTTGTACAAGTTCAGGCATAGGTGATGCGTATTCAAGTGACATTCCTATGTATGAGCTCTGTTGTGTTCCTTACTGCTTAAGAAACAGACTCTGCATAGATTCTATACAGAACACATTCCTTGAGCAGTAATTATTATAAAAGCACGAAATAGAATTTAAGTACAAATCAAGAGCTTTCTGTTCTATCCGTTTTTGTGCAGCCTTCACTAAATTGTGGCAGCTACTTTTTCTTTTGTTTGTTTTCTGTTGCCATTTCAGGAGATGGTAAATACATTGTGCCATACCATTTTATGTTTTATAAAAAGGTGACCCTCACTTTCCATTTCAAATGCGGTTTCTTTAATGAAAATATTGTAATGTCAGTCCATGCAAAGCAAGTGCATATTAATATGCGTTTACATCTGTCTCATATTAATATTCATGCCTGAATCCACATCTCTACACAAAGCCAATTTTCTGGCCATCTGTGTGATGGCTGGTGGATGCAATGAATAAATTTTATTTGTGAGGGGAGTGATAAATCATGTATCTTCGGCTTTTTTTTCTTCTTCCTTCTTCACCCACAATCTCTGCTCTTAGGTGCTAAAATGTTTTCATCTTGGTTTGGAATTTTTAAGCAAAACCAAGCGATTAACCCCTTCACACCTTTCTGTAGTTCTGCCAGATTTACAAAAGGACATAGGAAGAAGCTTAATGAGAAGCAGGAATGTGTGACTCTGCAAGAGCTCCTGCCACTTTAGGTACATTGTCTCCTTGTGTGTGTGTTTTTTTCTGAATTGCATCTTCTTATTTTAGGAATTCATTGGACTTGGTAATTTAGAGCTTCACTCTGGTACCTCAGACACCAAGGAGAATATACACTATTCTGGGAGTGCCAACTTTCATTGTAAAATTCTTGATCATTTCTATCGTGTGTTTCTTTTATGTCTTTCTGTCTTATGTCTGGTAAAATCCTCAGAGGTGGGGGATTATTGTTATCGATATTCTTACTGATATTCTTATTCTCATTCTTATTATTCCTGCTTCACTTACATGTGAGGAACTGTGGTCAAGGGTTCTTTAGAGTAAAGATTTACTGGGCTTTTACCTCAAAGCCTGTTTTCAGTGACAGGATTCAACTCTGAAACATGGAACCATTTTCATCACTTTATGTGGTGAGCAAAAGGAATTCTCTCTGCCTGGATTCCAGGGGCACATTCTCCTTTTATTGCATCAGAGATGAGCCGCAACAGTCATTAGAACAAATCTAGGCCCTAGAGTAGGAAGAGTAGCGAATTCCACTGGAAATGGGAGCAGAAATGGTCAATGTTCACTTATTTGTCCTATGTCTGGAACGGAAATCTATCCAACTAATATATTGGCATTTGCTGTTGCTTTCAGTCAAACAATTGATTGTGGGTTCCCCCCCCCCCATTTGCATGGTGTTTCCTTTGCATTGAAATGAATGGGGTGGAATAAAGTAATGACAACATAATTTACATAATTAATTTTGTGCGTCACATAATTTTTGCCACACAGGACAACTAGATAAATAATGTAGTTTTTGGTGGAAGCTGAACTGCAATGGCATACAAACAAATGCATGTCACAAATGCAAGGTAGAATGGAAAACCTTCTGTCATTCCTGCCCTAGAACCAGCCGGCATACAAATCTGGGCTTCCATAGTGGAGGTTGAGCTCTTGGTCCATTTCCGAGCTCAGTTCAAAGTGTTTGTGTTTAAAAACTCTGCATGGCTTGGGACCCAGATGTCTGTTGAACCAGCTTCTCCCATATGTATGTTCATTCACTGAGGTCATCATCTGAAGCTCTTGTGTGAGTGCCTCTGGTGTAGTGGTTGATTCAACACATTAGAGCTGTGAGTGGGAAGTATGAGTTCAAAGATGGGTCTGGTGCTTTGGCTGATGGTGCCATGAAAGAGCATGCAATGGCGGTTGAAGAAAGAGAGCTTTCTTGATGGTGACACTCTGCCTTTGGAATCTCTCAGAACAAAAAGGGGTCTACAAAAGCCCCATCTAGGCCAGCATTCTGTTTTCAAATTGGATAACCAGATGTCTATGGGCATAAGCAAAACACGAGCATAATAGCCTTTTCACAGGAAGGCCAACTGATACCTATTCTGATCTCATTTTGGTGCCAGGTGAATACCTTCTTACTTTTCCCATTCTTCTTACCTGGAAGGAGTGTCATTCTAGTTACACATCTTGAATTTGAACTACTGTGTTTTGTCATTATTTTAAGTTATGGGTGTTTAGTTTCTGTTGTATTGTAGTTTCCATATTCATATTTTAGTACAAGATGTCCTGAGAACACTACCAGGTTGAAGGTGCAGGGTACAAATAAATAAATATAATTTCCAACCTTGACTGAGATCTTCTTATGAAATTTGATACGTTTAGCTTGCCTATAATGTTTGAGTGTGTGGCTGAACTGGAATTTTAATCCAAGCTGGTGGAGTTCAATGAGACTTATTCCCAGGTAAGCATATATAAGGTTGCCACCTAAGACTTTGTGTTATTCAGTGTAGAGAATCAGAATCAGCATCCATATAATGCTCCACACATCTGTGAATGAGCAAACAAGCAAGTGCCTCCATCTGCCTTCTACACATGAACCATTTTGCCAGTCTGGGTGAGATATTTAGTGATGATGAGGGGAAATACTATGCTGGATTTCCCCCCTCTGTGACCTATTATTCCCTGCTCTCAGTTACCTTCCCAACAAACTAGAAGTAAGAAAAATATACAGAAATTGGCTAAATATTAAGTCATTGGTGTCTTTCATGGCATCACCAACCAAGACACCAGACACATCTTTCATTTCATACCAATTTATATGATTCCAACTCCCAGAGCTAATGAGTTGAACCAACAGTTGTCCAGCAACTGAATGATGTAAACTTTAACCATCTCACATCTACTGAAGACAAAGATCAGTTCTGTAGCAGTACTGAAACAATAGTTTTAGTGCTCCTGTTTTAAGAAAGTGTTTCTCATCTGCAGTATTTATAACTGTATCTTAACTATGACTTTTTTTTAATTAAATTCTGTCTTTGGTTAATCTGCACCTTTTTAGTAGATCAATATGTTTTAATCAATAAATATAAGCTATGTGAGGTTGCTGTTTGGAGGAGACATCTCTGTGTTATAATATATGGTTCCACTCTCATTCTTTGCTCTTCAAAAATATTTGAATCTACTTTCTTTACAAATAATAATATGAAATTAAGGTTGGTAAAACCTGAAGTTTTCTGGTCCTTTCCCTGATTCTCTCTGTTTTCCTAAGGCAAATCTCCATTCCAACAGGACAGAATTTATGAAGTCAACCAACGTGCATAAACATACCAAAGACATTATGATAAAATGGTTCAAGGAACCCATGAAGTGGAAGGTGAGGTGTGTGTGTGTGTGTGTGTGTGTGTGTGTTTAAATTTCCTTTTGGCAGGCCAAAGGCATGTCACTAGCATGTAGCCTACTTCTGCCTTTGACAGTACAACCATATGTTAGTTTTGACATTTTTTGTTCACTGAAGTTCAAAAAGGAATTTGAAATGAGCTTCGTACATCATCTGCATAATTAGCAAGAAATCATTTGTGGCTCCAATCAATGCATGCAATTTTAATAAATTGCTCTAATAACAACTCTGCAGAAATTAGACAAAGCCGTCATTGGGTCAATCAATGCTGCTCAAGAAAATAGCATTGTAATGAAACTTCAAATGACAGTGTAATTCTACTTCATTCCTTTTTTTATATTATTTAGGCAAATAATGTTTTACTGAAAATCTTTTGCAAATGGAGGACAGAGTGGTTTGAGAGATTGTTAAAGAACATAATGCCTTTCATCAGTAGATTGCTATCCGAGCTTTGTAGAAATTGAAAAATGTTACAATGTAAGGGCTAATGAGTGAAGCATAAGTTATTATCACCCTTTAAGAGGAACTCAGTTGGCAATGGGTATCTTTTTTTAAAAAAACATACTCAGTGCTAGAGCTTTTGGATCCTGGCCCAGGGGACTGTCAGAAAATATGATGAAGTGGCCTCTGGACCACAAAAGCTTAGGCTACAATAAATCAACTTTAAGGTGCCAAAACAACCTCTTTTGTTGTTTTTGCTGCAGCAGACTGACATGGCTAGCGCTCGAGATGTTCTCAGTAATAATGTGCTTATTTATGACGTATTTATCTTGCTTTTCCTCCTAGGAGATCAGGGCAGTATATGGGGCTGCTCCCATTTTTATCTTCACTAGACTGATATATAATGACTGGCCCGAGGTCATAGCCAAGTGGGAAATTGAATGCAGGTTCCCCATGCCAAGTCTGACACACTATCCCTTACGAAACACTAGCTGTCCTTTATGGGTGGTCCAGTGCCCTACTTTGCAGAGGGCAAGCACCTAATTGAATGCATCCTCTATCTGAAGAGCTGGCCATGGGCTGTTAAACATTTCTGGTCCAATTTCAAGGTGCCTGTGATTATGTTTAAAGCTACAATGGCTTGGGCCCCAAATACTTCAGTAGGCAATTCACATTTTAGTCTCTGGACTGCCTATTCAAATCATTTGGAGGGCTGCTTTCTTCTATGTTCCATCTGTGGGAGCTGTATATTATGTGAAGACATGGAGGAAGGTCTTCTGTGCTATCTCATCCTGGCTGTGGAATGTCCTCTGCTCAGTGGCTCTATCAGTGGTCTCATTCTTCTGACAACTTGACCTGGCTTTTCACTTAATTGTTTGTGGGATGTAAACTGCAATTGTATTTAATGTGCTTATGTAACCCGAATTTTAGCTTTTAAGAGGAGTGTTGATTTGATTACTGGTGTGTTGTTTGTAATTTTATGGCTTGGAACCCACCCTGAAATAAGCATTGCAGTCTGAACACTGATGAGGGTTTTTATTTCCTTGCCTAGCAGCTATGTTACCAAACAAGAACTTTTAACAGAATATTGTTTGATGGAAGGTTCTTTCACACACACACACACACACACACACACACACACACAGCTAAGTCAGCCAGCCTTGTGAATGCAAAGATTAGAAGATTTTCATGTCTCTAGTTCCTTTTTTAAAGAGCCAACATTTTCCAAGTAGACTTTAAGAAGTTTCTCCAAACAAGAGATACAGATCTGACTTTATCGATTCCAAGTTTTTAAATAAATGTTCTGTCCAATCAAGTATAAATTATACTCAAGAACACATTTCTATGGATGCTATGTGCAAAAGCTGATTTCTTCCTCTGCTCCTCTGTTCCAGAGCAACATTTGCAACACCATACACAGAGAGATTATCTGCACTCAGTATTATTATTTTTTAGTGCACAAAGCTAGTGTACCTCGCAGTGAGATTAATTATATGGAAAATAAAGAGGAGGTTGGTGCCTCAGTTCTGTTGTGTTTTTTTCAGTAGGAGTACAGGAAGAAGAACAGAGGAGTCTAAGCCATGAATGTGCATCCTTCATCTCACATATCTGCACTGATATTCTATACAGTCTCTAGCAAAATGTTGAAGAATGTGCTTGATTCCTTTGAAAAGTTCCCAAATTCTTGGGAAAGTTATGTGAAAGAGAAGGGCCCATGCTACTGCTATGACTCATTATTAAAAGTTCAAATTTTGAGGGATCTTTCAGTGCTTGTAAACAAAGAGAAATACATTTGTTATTTAGAAAGTTATGGGAGGAATTTAAAAAGACAGACAGAGAGAGATTGCTCAAGAAATAACAAATAATTTCTTTTATCTAATAAATAATAATTTAAAATACTTTTATCCATTTAAAGCAGGCATGTCCAAAGTTCATTTCGGGGGCCTAATCCGATCTGCTAGTTGATTTAATCTGGCCCCCGTGGCAGTACACCCTGGGTAAAATCCTAAAAAAGCTCAGCAACTGTGGCCGGCCCTCATGCACGTTCACTTCATCAAATCTGGCCCTCTTCGGAAAACGTTTGGGCACCCCTGATTTAAAGATAGCTGTTCATCCTTGTAGTGACTTGTAGTCAGTTTCTTGAATCAGTGGTGAGCAACAGACAAAAAAAGCAACCTTTTCTTCCTCCTGTTGGTTCCTTCTTTAATAACTACCTGTTATCATGTAGATTGTGTTCCTTCCTTCCTCCTTCTTCTCCAGCCAGTCTTTCTTTCTTCGCCCTTGTGTTAGGACTCCTTTGTTCTCTTGACCTCATGACTCGGTAATGGGCATATGTGAGCTTGTGCTCAGAATGGCTTTGTTAACTTTAGCTTTCTTTTATTCTTTCAGCCAGCAGTCTTACCAGGCTCTTTATTTCTGCACACAGCTGCAATGTTTACCAAACTGTAAGCCTGTTCAGGTGACCACCTATGGGGCATGTGGAACATACGGAAAGTGGGGTTGGAACTGTGGCAGCCAGTCCCACCCAATTATTTGTGTGTTCAGTGTAGGAGGCGGTGGTGCTGTGGTCTAAACCACTGAGCCTCTTGGGCTTGCCAATTGGAAGGTCAGCAGTTCGAATCCCCATGACAGGGTGAGCTCCCGTTGCTCTGTCCTAGTTCCTACCAACCTAGCAGTTCGAAAGCATGCCAGTGCAAGTAGATAAATAGGTACCACTGTGGCGGAAAGGTAAATGGCATTTCCATGTGCTCTGGCTTCCGTCACGGTGTCCCATTGCACCAGAATCGGTTTAGTCATGCTGGCCACATGACGCAGAAAGCTGTCTGTGGACAAATGCTGGCTTCCTCAGCCTGAAAGTGAGATGACTGCCACACCCCATAGTCACCTTTGACTGGACTTAACTGTCCAGGGGTCCTTTACCTTTACCTTAATACCCATACAACTAGGGACCAACAAATCATAGTAGCCAGACAAACTTCATTCTTACCATGACCTTGACAGAATGGCATGTCCCACCATCACCCATATTTAAAGGATAAGGCCATGGACCAAGGAATAACATCAGAAGGTGAGAGAGAATCACCCTCAGAACCAGTCCCAGACATTCACATCCCCCAGCTCTAGAAATTCCAGCACGAGAGGTGCCCTTTGGCATGCACCTCTCTGGCCTGAGGATATTATGTTGCTGTCTTCTGATTCCAAAGCCTCAAGCCCAGAAGTCCCAGTAGAACATACTCTCCCCTGTGCTGTCAGGATGAACGACTGTTAAATCAGGCTAGGTCCCTTTAACTGAAGACGCTTTGTGTAATGCGAGTGGAGCTGGCTACCAGGAAAGCATTGCAGCTCTATTTAAGGCTCAGCCTGAGTTTGCTTGAGGATGAAGCATCATCAGTTGAGCTTGTGTTTCAGCTATTCATGGAGCTATCCAGGGTGCTACTCCCACCTATGTTCTGCAAGAAATGAGGCACAGATCTGGAGGTCAGTCGCAAGAGAAGTCCACACTTCAATTGCACAGCAAGGCAATTTTGCTATAGTACACTTTTTGTCATGAGCCGAATAACTAAGAATGGGGCTCAATATATTTCATAATTATGAAGTTATTGTTTATAGAATTGCCTCATTGGTTATGCATTGGAATTATTAGTATTAGTATTTGTTACTATGTAATTTCAGTGGTTTTGTTTAAAATGCATTTTTCTGTGTATTCTTCTAATTAATACTCTGAGACTGAAGTCTAATATCTCAGTTAAAGAGTTGTAGTGTTTATTCTGTACTCTCCAATAGGAATATGCCTTATTCTAAGTAAGATCGTCAGCCCAGGGTTTTGTCTGCGCTGACTGGCAGTGATATTCCAAGGTTTCATACAAGGGCACTGGCAGAGGAAGAGGAGTGGGGGGGGAGCGCACCCCCCTGACAGCGCGATCCCAGTGGGGTGTCATTGCAGCTGCCCCCCCGCCCGCGCTGGATGCCACGTCCCTGCAGGCAACGCGCCCCACCCCCGGGACATGCATCAGCCCCGCTCCCACCTGCTCTCCACCCCACCCCCAGTGCCGGAGCATGAAGCTCCGCCACTGTACAAGGGTCTCCTGTGCGGGGATGCTGGGGATCGAACCACAAACTCATTGCATGAAAAGAAAATCCACTAGCAATAAGCTATGGCTCTTCCCCAATAATAAAGGGTGACATTCCCTCTCAAGTCTTGTGCCATGTTGTGACACTAGTTCTCAGCCTGCAAAGAGAAAGATACTCTTAGGAAACTGATGAGCATTTCTCAACCTATTGGTCCCAGATGTTGTTGAACTACAACTCCCATCACCCCTAGCTAGCAAGGCCAGAGCTCAGGGATGATGGGAGTTGTAGTTCAACAACATCTGGAGACCCACAGGTTGAGAACCGCTGATAGACGAAGCAGGATGAGGGGGAACTAAAATGCCAAAGTCAGTCTCAGCATCAGAACCTGGCATCCTAACACCTTCACCAGGCCCTCCACACTGGGCAGCTGGGTATGCCAGCCTTTCAATTTCCCACAATGCTCTGGAGTGACACTACTGCATAGATAGATAGATAGATAGATAGATAGATAGATAGATGATAGATGATAGATGATAGATGATAGATAGAGCCTGAGAAATTTTGTGTGCTGTGAGGAGTTAAAATGGTGGCTCCCAGCCAGTCTTGGAGTACTGTTCCAACTGGGACCCATTAATTTAAGTGGTGGCTTATTAGAAGGCACTTTGCCCAAGACCTTCCAATCCTAAGCTGGCCCTGACCACTGTGGTGCTCTTTGAACTGATTGTCAGCATAACCCCTCAGCCATCTGTCTCCTTGGATCCATTCACTGAAGGATCAGTGGTAGTTTGCCATTCTTCCCCGCTCCCACTTGCAGGTGGCATAGAAATCTATGGATTAAAATCTCTGCACTGTAACTTTGTATGCATTTCGCTGGATGTTGCTGTGAATAATTCTGCTTCTTTCCAAGTACAGTGATCCTGTGTGGGGTGTAAATTAAGGACAAATTTCCTTCTTGATTCATCGTTGCATATGTTCTATTCTTTTCCACCGATGCCTCTGCTCTGTTTATGCCCTCAAAAATATGTTTTATTCATGGATCTGTACATAATTGCCCCTGCCTGTGCTCCAGGAGCTATTCAAACACCTTCTGAATATACATCTAATTTTAGAATGTTTAGGATTGCTCAGATGTTAACCGTGCCAGGTATGGAGGATTTTTGATGGCACGACAATAAAACAGTTAAACAGAAGTCCATGAGTTCAGTGTCTGAAGCATAATAATCACTTTCCAATTGCAAAACGCACAGATGTATCTCAGCATTAACAGACTGTTGATTGCTGTAACTGGCTCTATTAGGAATGGGGCTTTTCCCCCCAAAGCCATCTTGCGCGCTTGTTTTTCCCCACCCCTTTTTTAAAAACTTCCATAGCTGTAAAATAGAATTGTTTTTTGGGGAGGGGGGAAGAAATTACCGGACCTCCATTTTCAAATATTTCCAAAGGGACTGTGCCGTCTCGTGCTGGAAACTTTGTCATGCTGTCAATTATACCATCAAAATGTAAGATTTATTTTTGTCTCTTCAGTGCAGCTGGAAGGGAATAAGATTCTGCTAAGGCAGGCATGCAAATGTATAGCCATGGTATACAATAAAGCGCCTAATTAGTTCAGAGATGGCATTTCTATCCATTCCGATGTGCCAGCAGGTTTAAGGGGTGGGGTAGGCATTTGCTTGTTTTGAATACATAGAGCACGTCTCTCTCCCCCCACCACCATCGGCCCTGATTAGATTCCACTCACATTTCACAGAGAAAACTACATCTGCTCCATCAGTGCTATAAAATAGGTATTTCCTCGGGGGTATGTAAAGCATATATAAATCTCAGCTTCTGCTTCAGATTTGCATAGATACTGGCACGCAGGTCAGCAGCGCATTTAGTTTTCTTTGTAACTGTGGCGAGTTTTCAGTGGTCTAATGAGATTGTGGGCATTTCTGCTTACATGTGTAAAGTGTGAGTGCAGCCGTGAATAGGACCCCGCAGTATTCTCCAAATCTCATGGTTTAGGTCCTCGGTATTTGCTGGTGTAGAAGAAAGGGAGAGGAAAAACGCCCGCTAGTTTTCGGATGACCTTACAACCCAAGAGGCACATATAAAGATTAAAAACCACATCTAAAACAAACCCTGTGGTGCAAGGTTTCTGTTTTGTTTTTGTTTATTCAACCATGTGTTTCGTTGTGGTTAAATGATGCTTTGGAGAGAGAGAAAAGGACCTTTTCTGACTGTAAGTGCGACTTTTGCTGCAGCTTCTCAAGGAATTCCCCCTGTAGCAATCCTCTCGGTAAGCCATTAGCTGTGCACATCTGCCCACTCTAATGACCGCGCCAGTGTACACATACCTGACTGCCATCTAATTTAGATATCACCCACAGGACACAAATGCTGGTGTCTCATGGGCCAGTTAAATCCGGGATTATTGACCAGCTACAGTTATCGCTTCATTTGCCTTTGGGGTGGGGTGGGGGGGCTGAAGCACGTGGACCTGAGGTCACAGGTAGGTCAAATGCTGATACATATGGCGGGGGAAGAAAGCTGGAAGGACATGTTTTCTCTCTTTCTTTCTCTCTCTCTCTCTCTCTCTCTCTCTCTCACACACACACACACACACACACACCTTCCTTTCTCACAATGGCTGAAAGCCAAATTGACAGTGCTCTTCCAGCCCAGTCTTCTGAAACTTTGCCCGTTCACCATATCCTGGATTGTTTATTAAAGGCAGATTTGTCAAATTAGCTATATTGATCTCAGGAGACAAGTCCTGGCCTGCCGCTGTCAAAACATAGCAACCTTGGCCAGCTAAGCATCCAACACTGCAGTACTATGCTGGTCTACTCCAGAGTAAGTCCTATGACATTCAATGGGGCCCATCTTCTAGGTAAGTATGCGTAGGATTGCACTCCCAACAGAATTCTTCAGAGGACACGAGGGAGGTTCAACAGATCCGCCTGGTGCTCTAAAACTCAGAAATGTGATTACAGGCCTCCCCTTTCCTCCCTTGGCAAGTAGGCCATTGCTAAGGTTTCCATGACAACCAACCAGGAAGTAAAACAACAACTTGGGAGATAGTTGCTTATTTTGCTTTATGCCACTTGCCAGAGTTAAAACTTGCCATAGTTAAAACTCCTACCACAATTTGATGGCTTTAACAGTGTAGGATAACACTATGTCGATCATAAAAATGTCCTTGGTGACTACTACCATACTCTGGAAACCAGCCAAGGATTTCTGGTATGTTAAAATGCATAGGCAACCTCTGTACTTTGCTAAGTCCACAGTTTGTGACTGCCTCGGGATTTCAATGCCGTTATCTTCCATTCATTTCCATATTGTTTAAGGACTAGTCTGAGGCTTCTCATATTGTTTGTGCCTTCCTCTGTCACCTTTCATCTATGTCCTTTTCAGCACAGAGGCAAGCAGAGGAGGCCAAGAAAGGAAGCATTATTATTTTCCAATCAATTGCGCCCAAAGGATTCAAACATATGCCTCTGGCAGACTCCCTATCCCGTGTTGTTCCACTCTTATTCCTTCTGACTGCTGGGCCATGATTTCACTTCCCTGCTTGGAAGGGGCAAAGGACGTTTCTGAGATGCATAGGGAAGCGATCCCAGATTGCCTTAGGCAGTGGGTCTGAAGACCCTCTTCCTGCTTCTAAAGCATGTAAGACCTTGGGCTACGCTGTTCCTCAACTTCAACCATCTTGATCCTTCTAGCCCAAAACATCTCAAGCCAGGGCACTTCCCTCCATCCAGTTGCAGTCACTATTAATGTTTCTACCATTCCAGCCTAGGGTCTTTCTGGAAAAGTCCAGTCTCTAGGCTACAATTATGACAGAAAGCATTAACTTGTAATGGAGAAGTCTCTTAAGCCCACTTAACTTGAAACTCTCAAGATTTCATACATTTATAGGGATATACACACAGGACTCAAGGCAATGACCTTTTTACTTTCAGTGCATCTTAGATTCAGCCTTCCATTCCAGAGGAACATTCCTAAGAAACTGATATGAAATTACAGGCAAAGGAGCTCTCTCTGTAGCATTGCCATGGCTCAGTTGTTCACAATGTTCATCAATGGCTCATTAAGCGGATCATCCGTATTTCATATACTGGAAATGTAAGTCATGGGCACTTGCCATGGTAGTAGAGTCTGAGACCAGTTTTCTACCATATAGTGTGTATGCTGTAAGAGCAGATGAGAAAGGGGCAATTTTGAATTTGACCACAGAATCACATTGAGTGTGGTGCCGCATAGCACCTAAGCACTGTCAAGGCAGTGCCTCAGCTCATGTAGAGCGGGACATGAGGACTGGGACATTCGCAGGGAAACCAAAATGCTTGTGTACAAAGCTATTGTACTACCAAACATACTATATGCTTGTGAAACAAGGACCACTTCCAAACACCATCTCCAACTCCTTGAAAGATTCCATCAACAGTGTCTCTGAAGAATTATACACATCACTTGGGAAGACAGGCAAACTAATGCCAGTGTACTGGAAGAAGCAAAGATCACCAGTGTTGAAGCAATGATTCTTCAACATCAACTTCTTTGGATTGGTCATGTTGTGCGGATGCCTGATTATTGTCTTCCAAAGCAACTACTCTATTCCGAACTTAAAAATGGAAAGCATAATACTGGTAGTCAACAAAAGAGGTTTAAAGACTGTCTCAAGGCAAATCTAAAAAAATGTAGTATAAACACCGACAACCGGGAAACACGGGCATATGAGCACTCCAGTTGGAGAACAGCCTTTACCAAAGGTGTCATGGGCTTTGAAGACGCTCAAACTCAGTACAAAAGGGAGACACGTGCTAAAAGGAAGGCACATTTGGCAAACTCTCACCGTGATCAACTCCCGCCCGGAAACCTATGTCCCCACTGTGGAAGGACGTGTGAATCCAGACTTGGCCTCCACTGTCACTTACAGACTCACTGTTAAAACCGTGTTCATGGAAGACAATCTTACTCAGCTACGAGTCATCGCCGAAGAAGAAGAAGAGACCCTTGTGTGTGAGGACTGGGCACTTAATTCCAAATAAAAAACACTATTTAAACCAGGAACCTGCGGCCCTCCAAATGTTGTTGGACTCCAGCTCCCATCATCCCTAACCATTGACCACACTGGCTGTGGCCAATAGGAGCTGGGGGGCCACAGATTTCCCACCCCTCATTTAAAGTCAAGTTTACCAGTAATACTGAAACTGGCACCATTGTGGTGCCTGGAGCTTAAACAACTCTGCTGAAAGCAACAAGAGCTTTTGTGCAGTTACACATCCCTACCTGGAAGGCCAGATCCAAGAACTGCATCAGGCACCAAGGATTCCAGCTTCCTTTTCTTTATGCCTCTAATTAGTCTTCTGCAGAAGCAATTTAACCAGAATAAATTATTATGTCTTCTTGGAAATATGTCTGGCAGGTGCACCTTCATCCACAGAAGATTTAGCAGAGGCATCATTGTTCAGATTGCTGACACCTGGCTGTTTATTATATAACACAGTCCAATAAGAGTAATGGCAAAAATGAGAATCAATTTTGGAAAAGATAAATGCATTAGACTCTGGGCATGTGTAAACTTAACATTATCCAGCTGCACTGTAGACATTAAAGAATTATAAAACCCAGTTTTGGCTGAAATTCAAGAGTCTGCAAACGTAATGTCCAATGGACCTATTTAGTAATTATGGAGAGAAAACAGCCAATCACCTTTGTACCTGAATGGTATAATCTTTTTTTAAAAATTAAAGCAATAAAATTTAATGTAAAAGTACTTCTTCAGTGTTGAGATACTTGCCTAATGATCCTTTGATTAATCTTAGATAATGTTTTATCATTTCATCTATTTATCTATCTTCTATTAAATATTTCTGCTCCAGTCCCACAGTGGTAAAGTACATTTTCCCTGGGGATGAGGGAGGACCGTTGTTCTCAGCCAAAATGGGTTTCTCTAGTACAACTTTTCAAAATTTCAGTTATTCCTCACAGTCACAGATTCGGGCCATTCTGTTTGCCAGCTGGCCTGTGACAGGTTTAAAGTAATTTCCAGCGTTCGCTATTCATAGCACTTTGCCCAATCTTTGATCTACGTATCACAGTAAGTGATTCAGACATTTCCATAATATAGTTTTCATCAACAGGATTCAAGATTAGGATTACTTATTCCTTAGAAATCCTAAAGTGCAAACTCAAAGAACAAACAAACAAACAAAGACGTAAGAAAAAGTGAGTTAATTTTAAAAGGTCATATTGTTACTATGCAAGGTCTCCAATTTCATGAGGGAAAATTAATTTTTAAACAAAACAAAAAAAAAGTACATAGGATTATTACTTTAATGGGCACAGGCTACCCACTGTTTGGTAAATAGAGCTTTTGCACAGCCATGATATAAAACTCCAGGAAGCAACAACATAAAAGGCGAGGTAAATCATTTGTCATCATTTTAATTTATGTTTTTCCTACAATTCCAATTATAAAATTCCATATAGGAGAGGATGATCACAGCAGGATCACAAAGGTTCTGTCACAGATCCCAGCTGCTTTACCCATTCGCATACCCCAACCACACTCAGTTATGTAATGGTCTTCCAAACAAATTTCCCTTTCTTTTGGACTCGAGACTCTGATAAAGTCACAACAGAATTATGACACCTAAATAAGACACAGTATCAAAGGAGGGGTCCATGGAGAGTTTGCAACAAAGGGCTATTCAAAAAGACCTGTTTATTCAGCATGGTTTGCTCACACAAAGATTATGCAAAGGTTAGATTATACTTGGTCTTAATTGCAAGATCCTTATACATCCTCCCATTAGTGATTTGTTTATTACACATTTTTCAATGCCTTTCTCCATCACTTCCCTAGCTGCAAAAAGATCTTTTTGCAAAAATTCTTTTTTTAAAAAGTGGATTTGTTGTGCTAGGACAGCAGAGCACTTGAACTCACTTAACTTTGCAAACCTAAACTTGAATCCCTCCCACAATGTATGGCTACTGGTTTGTAACTACTGTTCATCTGATTTCACCGAGAACTTGAAATGGCTGAAGGAGATGGAACGACTCCCCTGTGAGGAAAGGTGACAACATTTGGGGATTCGTAATTTAGAGAAAAGGCAAGTAAGAGGCAACATGATAGAAGTGCATAAATTTGTTTTTCTTCCAGAGAAGAAGGGGTGATTGAAGATCTACCTCAGGAACAAGGGGGGTGGGAATAAACATCTACTGTACATTGGGAACAAGGGTAGGAGGAGCCCAACATTGCTTCCCATTTGCCAGTTGATGGCACATGTTCCCCTGGCCTGGTCTCACTTCCTTCTGCCTTCCCTCAAGACATTTTGACTTTGTACGCATTGCAGACTTTGTACACATTACAGGCTTAAAACACAGGTTGTTCTTTTTCTCAGTTCAGATCAAAGATGGGGGGAAATGCAACATTTCATAAGAACCTTGTGTATATACTGCTTCCCAAATCAGCAGTTGCAGACCCTGCAAGTGTCCCTAATTTCCAGGGATAGTCCCGGTTTTATAGAAGCTGTCCCGGTTTCTGTTTTGGTCCCGGAATGTCCCACTTTTCCTTAGGACTTCCCTATTTTCATCAGAGAAATGTTGGAGGGTATGGAGTTATCCAGTCCCCAAGCCATCTGAAGGCAGCCATGTATAGGGAAGTTTTTTTAATGCTTAATGTTTTATTAGGCTTTCATATATGTTGGAAGCCGCCCAGAGTGGCTGGGGCAACCCAGTCAGACGGGCAGGTTATAAATAGTAAAATTATTATTAATAATATGATTATGGAATACAGTAGGACGTTCCCATTTTCATCAGATAAATGTTGGAGGGTATGCTTGGCTTGCACTGGAGACAGAGTAAGCAGGTGTAAGTAGGCCCAGAGAGGGAAAGAGAGAGGGGCTGACCCAACAGTTCTCTCAGGCTGTTGATGGTTCTGTCAGGAGCTGATGGTATCTGCTTTCTGGCCTGGCCTATCTCCCTTCTGCAGATTTCTTGTGCTGATTTCTTTATTTCTTTTTTAGCACAAGAGTCTCTGCAGCCTGATCGGTGCAGGTCTCTAGCAGTGACAGAGCTCACTTTCAAGAGTGATAAGGCTCAATCTAAACAAAACAAAAAAGCATTCTGGGGGGCAGCTTTACTGAGGGGGGGTCACAGTGATTTCTATTTTCAGCATGTACGGCTTCCAGGGCTTCTTCATTTCTAACATGAGAATTCTGTGTAAATTCCTCATGCAGAAGGCATGTAGCTTCAGAAATGATATCTTTACTTTGCAGGCAGAGATCAGGCTTAAAACCGCTAATCTCATTTGAAAAGCTAATCTTCTTTGAAAGAGAACTGTACCTCACCAGAACAAATCTTATGTTTTATGTTTCCACAGTGTAGGATTGCACCTATAGCTGGGCAGATCCCACTGAAATGTAACCTATTAAAAACTGGTGGTTTAGATGCAACACAAAATTGTGCTTTGAACCAACTGTGGATACCAAACCATGATTTGTGTTATAGGCATACAGACAAACCATGGTTTCCCACGTCCCCTTGATGCTATCCCCAAAAGTGGCCTTTAAGGTCCCAAAAACAACGGTTTGGTTTGTAATATCAAGCAACTTCAAACCATAATATCAGTTCCTGCTTGCTGGTCACTCACAAACCATGACTTGCCGAATGGTATTGATTCTAATACCCTAAGTAACTATAGTTTTGCATTGTGACCAATTATTTCTTGAGTTTGTATCATGTCACAGAAACCCACACTGAGGAGCGGCTAGAGCAAGATGTTAGGGGGAATATTCCAACCGTACAAAAGACTGACCAAGAGGAGTCTTAAACCCTTACGCACATTCAGTTGCTACAGCTACCATTTTGTTTCTAACTCAAAGTATCAGAGCCAGAAACCAGAGGAAAACTGCTAAACTGCCTGAAAGGTTTCCCATATGTCTACTGTGTAATTATTTTACTATTAAAATAGCACACATACAGAGCACCTTCAACTCACAAGCACACCCCTCTCCAGAAACATCTTTTTTGGGTTTCCCCTCAACCCTCCCTATCAGACTTAGGGTGGGGGTTATACAGAGAGAGGGAGTCCCACTGCACAGGCCGAAGTCCTTGCATTAGTGGGACAACTTAGTTGGATACAACCCAATATGTTTATGTTTCATGGTGGCAGAGTGGTCAGAGAGTCAGATAAGGACTGAGGAGGTCAGGGTTCAAATTTCCACTCAAATATAAAACTGATCTGGCAATCCTGGAGCAGTCATCATCTCTCAGCTGAACATACCTCACAGAATACCTGTGGTGGTTAAAACTGAGAGTGGGGAAAGCAGCCTGTATGCCTTCTTGAGGTCATTGGACGGAACATAAGGGGTATAAGGCTGTGTACACAGCATATATTGAAAACACATTTAAAGGATGCTCTCTCTCATACACACAGACGGAGGGGGAGAGAGAATCCTGGGAACTGCAGTTTACCTTTCATAGAGCTACAATTCTCAACACCTTTAACAAACTGCAATCCTTGGTTTCAAGGGAAACTTTAAGTGTGTGGTGAGTTTGCAGCCTAAATGTAATAAACAAATTGGATCTATATCTGTGCAAAAGTCAAAACACGCTTGATCTCACTATTGTTTAATTTGCCGCCTTAATGAGAACATTGTTGGTATGTTTTATTCCTCAAAACTGAGCAACTGCAACCCAGGGCAATTTTTTTTTCTATTACAGCATACGTATTTTAAGCTTAATTTGCAAATAAAGAAAAATCAATGAAGGATTAAAATCCCACATTATCCAAAACGATGCAGAAGTATGTATATATAATTTTTCCTGTATGAATCAATAAGTATTTCCCCAACCATCATTTATTAATAGGTTTACCATCTGCATTCAGATCTCAGTTCCACCAATTAATAGACAGGAGTCTGACAGCAGTGCACATATGATTTGCAGAATAAGAAAAAAGAAACCTGATAAGCAATTCATTTAACAGCAAGCAATTCAAACCCAAGACAAAAGAGACTGTAAGAATAGATTTGTTGTTAAGCCTTAAATAATTATAGTCAGATGAGAAAGAATTCACATTCATTTCAAAAGCTGACCTTTAGAAAGAAAACAGAATTAAATGAGGGGGAGATACATCTCCTCTATATTGATTTGCGCAAGATAATACAAGGAATCAATTTGTGTGTTTTTTTCTGCTGTTGCTCCAGTGACTTCTTTCAGCTTTGAGACAGGGAGATTCAAATCTGCAAAGGAAATAAGAATTCAGGTGAATATGCAACACCTTTGTTTTGTTTAAGGATAGGCGGACTTACCAAATAGGTTGTAAAATATATACCAGTTCAATAAATGTTTGTTTGGCTGCTTCCATTGTCTGAGGCAGTATACCTCTGAATACCAGTTCCTGAGAATCACAAGTGAAGAGTGCAGCAGGTCCCAGGCCTCCTCTGTGAACTGGCCTATTGCAGGCCGGATCGGCCTTCTGCCGCCAAATTGACCGATGGCGGCAGGAACCAGAGAGCATCCCCCTGGGCATAGGACCAACTGACCAATAGCAGTGCTTGGCCCCATTCCAGGGCAAGGATAAATCCCCAGCCTGTGGGGCCTTTTGGCCTCCCTCTTGCAAAATTCCCACTAAAACGCTTTTTTGCACCTCCTAAAGGTAAAGGTAAAGGGACCCCTGACCATTAGGTCCAGTCACGGACAACTCTGGGGTTGTGGTGCTCATCTCGCTTTATTGGCCGAGGGAGCCGGCATACAGCTTCCGGGTCATGTGGCCAGCATGACTAAGCCGCTTCTGGCAAACCAGAGCAGTGCAAGGAAACGCCATTTACCTTCCCACCGGAGCGGTACCTATTTATCTACTTGCACTTTGTGCTTTCAAACTGCTAGGTTGGCAGGAGAAGGGACCAAGCAACGGGAGCTCACCCCGTCACGGGGATTCGAACCACTAACCTTCAGATTGGCAAAACCTAGGCTCTGTGGTTTAGACCACAGCGCCACCCGCGTCCCTTTGCACCTCCTATTAGGGGCCAAACTAGAGATTACATTATTCACATAAAATTTGGCCTTGCATGCAGTGATGGACAGAACGGCAGGGCTCAGTGGCGTAGCGTGGGGGGTGCAGGGGGGGCCGGCCGCACCGGGCGCAACATCTGGGGGGGCGCTCGCACTCGCAGCTCTCTGCCCCTACCTGGCTCACTCACTCTCTCTCACTGCAGTGCTGGCTGTGCGAATCCGATCCGAGCCGCTGGGTCGCCGCCCACTGTGGAGGGGGTGGGTGCCAGGCGTGCAGTGCGGAGAGAGAGCGAGGGACTATCTGGGGGAGGGACAGTGCAGCGGCCGCCCAGCGCAGTGCTGAGCGCGGGAGAAAACCACACTAGACCAGACGAGGCAGCAGCAAGAAGAAGCTGGCAGCGGCGGCAGGTTAGGGGTTAGGGGGCGCAAATTACTTGCCTTGCCCTGGGTTAGGGGGCGCAAATTACTTGCCTTGCCCTGGGTGCTGACAACCCACGCTACGCCGCTGGCAGGGCTGCATCACTTACCTGACCTCCCTCTGGCTGAGTCAGGGCTACATACATTCCAGTTCTATAGCCGGAAGTTGCACCACACTGATGCCTTGCCCCTGGGCCTCTCCATCCCAGTGTGCAGTAGCGACTGGTGGTGATGCCTATCCAGATAGCAAATGTTCCTGAATATGTTGGAGTGTTTCTCCACCTCATTTGCAGTTGTGATTCAAGGACCCGCCAGCCGCTTGAGAATAAGAAAGACACATGGACACAGTATATTAGGTTGATGGACTAAAAAAGGCCACAACTTTATTGATTACAGCATGGGAGAGGTATTGGCTTAGACATTGGATAAAACAACAGAGCGTGACTCCACCCCCTCGGGGAGGGGTAAATCTATCAAGGGTTAACCATCAGTGGGAGGAGCCTGTTGATGCAAATACAACTGAAAGCTCCCCCTGATGTCACCGGGGGTCCTGCCATGATCCGACAAAAACCAGCAGCAGAATGAACAGGAAGCGCTGCCACGGCCGCATTTGAGTGGCTAAACCCCGCCCCCCAGCCTCAACCTGATTGGTTGGCTGCCTGGGGGCGTGGCGCAGCAGCCGGGATAGCTGGGTAGGGGCCGAAACGCCCCCTGCCAATGCAGGAAATGGCTCCCGCTCACAACTCCTCCCCTCTGTAAGGAGGAGAGGCTTTAGGTGCTGAGTTTTGAGGGCCAACATTGGTGAGTTTGCAACTCTTGTAAAATTCTGCAGTTGGGGTGCTCTGGAAAACAAAGCTTAATATTTGCAGCCCCCCATAGTTAACTAAGAAGTGGGATCACACCTCATTCACCCTTGTTTGTTAATTCTTAAACTAGACTTTTCATAAACTTTACACCCCATCTCTCTTCTCTTCTATTTTTCTGAGATTTTGAAAAGAAAAGACGCTCCGTAACCTTTGCTTCCCTGCTCACAGCTGGACAGCATTAATGCAATATCTTCCCCAGTAGGATTATTAGAATAGTTAGTCAAGTGATCATTATCACCTTCCTCTGCTGCCTCTCCTCATGCCATCAATTCATTTGCAAGTTGCAATCAATTGTGTACTCACCCCCCCCCAAAAAAAAACTAATTTTAAAGGCTTGAATGCATTTTGTATCCCTGCTATGAAATCCTTCCCGCTATGAACCCCTTAGTTTTTGGTTTTTAAGCACATTTTCTTTGTTAAATCAGTCTGCTCATTCTAAACACCAGCAGAAATGTCACCGCCTTCGAAATTAGGTTTGGTTCTTTAAGAAGATCAGCTGGTAGCTTAACGTAGCTTGTGGATTTCTTAACAAGGAGATAGTTTGCCTTAGGCAACACATCATACACTCCGTGCAACAGCACAGCCAAAGACAGGGTCCAAAATGAGTGTTATGGAACTTTCTGTCAGTTTCCCCCCACCCCTTCCCATTTCATTATTTCTTATGCCAAATGATATGGAACTGAATGTTTGTTCGCATAATTATTTCAAACCCAAAATGACAGCTTTCATGTCAGTCTCATGGAGGCCGAAAACTGCAACATTTGAATAAAGCAAAGCCTTGGCAAAAAGGAACTGAACTCAGTGGAAATAGGATTAAGGCAAAACTGATTTTTTGTGCCCAGGCAGTCCCGTCTTGTTCCCCCCCCCCCACTGGGTTTGGTGAGAACCCAGCAGCCTCCACAACGGCCAGGGGAGCGGAGCAAAGGTTTGCAGGACAGCGTGGCTTCAGGAGGACAGGGAAACAGCACACCGGGCCGCAAACGTCTCCCACCACCGGACTGGTTGAGCGGCCATTTTAGGACCATCTAAATCTTCAAGTTATTAAATAACACAAAGGTGTTGACATAAATTATTTTTGATAATTTATGGCAAATTGTAGCGATGCATTTTAAATGTGAGAGCATAATTTCTCATGTCAGCTCCGATACAAAAATGTTGGTGGTAGGACAAATAATATTAACATACTTGCTAAGCACTTAAATTGAACTTTTTCCCAGTTGTCTAAAATGTAAATGATCATTATTGCAGTCCATAATAAATTGGATTATTTTAAAAAAAGTTAAATAAGATTGAAATAATAATAATTTTTGTTGGGTGACAAATTTGCATGCCTTTAAACGAGGGTCAGTGATGAAATCAGTCACAAACTCAAGAGAGATTATGCTCATACAAAAAGAAAATAAAAAAGAGATCTTCCCTAGCAAACAATCAGCAGACCTGCTGCAAATATTTACCATGTTTGCAAAAGTTATAGCCCTGTGCAGATTCTAATCATCTAATGTGATTAGGATCACTTGTTCTGAGATAAGAGGCATGCTGAGCAGCTCCAGCCTCTTCAGCACATTTCCATCACCACCTTCCATGCGCCACAGGGCTAAACACCTGTAGCCTATTGTGGAGGCTGCCGGAAAAACCCACAGAGAATCACAGTGCCTGCTTTGGCTGCAGAGACTGATAACTCATGACTGCTGCCTCCCGCGCTGTGTTGATGCATGGAGGTCCTGGGCTGCCCTGATGGGGTCCAAAGGAAAGCAGAGCAATACATTTGGGCTGCAAATGTGGGCTGCAGCAGTTGCTGGAAGGAGGCATAGAAAATGCCATCCGTCTTAGGGCCTCCACTCCAGATTTTTATAGGGTTTCCTCCTTGGCTTTTTCTTCTCCCGAAGATGTCCCTCAAGGCAGCGAGTATGGGTTTTTCCTCAGGATTTACTCCCAAAACCTTTCTCACAGATGTGTATAGTCACAAGCAGGTCCATGCAGAGCTTGGTCTGAGGCCCAGGGCAGGAGTCTTGTTAGAATAAAGTTATAAACTCAAACAAGAAAAACAGCTAGTTCCTGGCAGAGCCTGTTGGCTGGCTTAACCCTCCCAAGGGTTCCCAGCTGCCCCCTGGCTCTGTAGTGGCCTGGATGCAAGGCAACACAGTAAACCTCAGAGTTTTCTTTCTCTTAGATGGGCTACCTTCCCAGATCAGTCTTGCTTTGGCTAAACCAATTAGAGTTAAGGCAAAACTTCATGTGATGCTGGAGAGTTGTGATTGGCTCCCCTAGTGTCATTAACTTGCCTAAAATCAACTGGGGGGTGTGGACCAGAGCCATGGCAGGAAACAGTTAACACATGCAGATTATCCCCACCTGAGTTGCTATCAGCCACAAGGGGGGAAATGTGCCATATACTGCACATATACTGCATATATTCTTTCTCTTCTGCAGCTCATAGCGCCAGTAATATAAAAGGAGAGCTTTCTGGTGTGCCCTTTCTTGGCACGCACCCTCCCAGGTACAAAGACCAGACTCAACTCCCTGGCAAGCAAGCGTGACCTGAATTGCAAGTTAACCTTGATTGCCTATTAATTAGCATTCAGCGTTAGTGGCCAAGAAGCCACTAAGCAGTGCAGCAATGTTCATCACAATATTTAGATGCAGCAGAGCTGTTCTTTCATTCTGGCTTCTTACAGGCCCCAAAGACGTACTTTTTCGCAGAGAAATTACAAATCTGGATGAACAAGGAAGCTTTCTATGGCAAGCTACACCAATCAAACCGGGACTAAGACAGGGACAGGAACGCACAATTTAATTTACTTTCATGCTTCTGCAATTTACAGTGTATCAGTGTCACATCTGTGTGTTATGTTGTGCTTGCCATTTCAAGCCACTTTGTTTTCCTGGCTTTACATATATATCTTGCCTTTTCTTTGTCAACCCAAGCTAAACTTCATTTCGGCAAGTCCTTTGATGCGGATCATCCCTCAAAGTCACACGAGTCCAAGAACCACCAGAGCTTGTAGAATTTCATCTTTTATTCCAATTAGCATCAAAGCCTGCTGTGTGCTCTTTGAGATGTTTGCAAATGTTGTTTGTAGGATCATAGGGGTGAATGGTGGCCACGCACATGAACTTTGCTTAAATAAATGAGGCCGTGTTCCCCCTACAGCACTGGGAAGGTTAATTTGGCTTCTTCTCTGGACTAAGAGCAAGGAGGGGTGGTCGGAGCAGTCTCTTTCGATGTTGCTTTCACATGTGTTCATTCTAAATTAGGGATGGGTGATTTCTGCACATTTCTACACATTTCTGCAAGCGGTTTCCTCAGATACAATGCATTTGTGTGTTTTCACCAGTATATGCATTCTTGTGAACACTTTCCCCTAATAAATGCATCCGTGCTCACATATTTTGGGATGGAGAATTGCATCAACAGATTCAGAGAAGGCCAAATTTCAAAGTACAGTTGTGTTTCAGCTTGCATATTGTTTCAGGAAGAGCAAATTGGATAGGTTCATGTTAAAATCTGCACCAAATGCAATCTCTTCCCCTGTCCACAATACCATTCTGTCCTACATTCACCTGCGATTCTTTTTAAAAAATCCCACAGTCCCTCAGCCAGAAAAAGTACAAAGCTTTAGCATTTAAAACAAGGGTCAAAGAAAGATAAATGTCATTAATGGTTACAAGGCTTCCCAGGATGCTATTTACGTAAGAAGAAAAAAAGTGCATGCTAATTGCAGTCATGCAATTAATGTCACATTTAGTTTGACCCTTAACAGGAAGAGTTTCTGTGGAACTGCCATGTCTGCAGGTATGGCTGTGATAGGGAACTTGCCCCCACTCCCACCCTCCGCATAGCAAGCACAAAACTCAAGAGCTCTTCAGCTATTTATTAGAGTTGTCATCATATAGACAGTTACCTGTGAATTTAGATTGGCATTTGATAGTATTGCTGGGTCAGACCTGGCAGAAGAAAATCTCGTGTTTGGGGGGAAAGGGGAAGAAAAGCAGACAGTCTCTAGGCTTCAAAGCCCTTTCTCTCCACACAACCATCTTTTTTATAAAATCAAAGTGGGCTTCTCGTTTTCAATCAAATAGCATTTGATTTCCAGGATGATACTGACTCAGGACAAGCAGTTTTTAAAAATCTGATGGACACTCCCCGGGCCCTTTGCCCCTGATGGTCTTTAATGTGTAGACAGAAACTATTTGCATTCTACTGCGTGTAACGAAAGAGAGAGGGGAAGCTATTTTTGCATGTATTCTAAATGAATTCTATGGGTTCCCCCCACTAGCAACTCAGCTGAGCCCTCATTACTCATACAGTAAACGGAAGTATAAGATTTATATGCATAGTCCATTTCACTCAGTTTAAGAAACAATAAGATTGATAAAAGAAGTCCAATTGAGCACTTGGTCATTTTTTAAAGAGAGGGAAGAGTGAATGAATTGGGGGAGGGGGGAGAAACTAGCCCTTCTCTTATAGAAGGAAATGGTAGAGTTCCTTACATCATGCATTGATTTACTGTACTTGGGTGGATAGGAACCTCCACACTTACAGTTATGCATAGGCAGTGTTTATACTGCTGAAATGCAGTCTTCTGCTGCCCTCTAGAAGTTGATTGATGAACACATCCTACATCAACAGGACATCTTTAACAAGTTGGTCACGGAGGAAAAAGGCATGCTTAGGCAAAAAAAATAAAATTGAATTAGGCTTCAGTGCATTTCAACATTGTGTTGAATTGTGATTATTGGGTTTAGGTGAAATTTGCAGTGCTGAGGTTAAGTGAGCTAAAGCACTGGTCTTCAAATGGTGGGTTAGGTCCCACTAACTGGCTGCAGTGGGTCGCAACAAAGCCACTACTACCATGCAAATATATATATACGTATAGGGGTGCATGGAGTGTTAGGGGAGGGGGCAGTACCTCTGGTGGGGGGCACATCATACTCCTTCTGGGATAGTTTGTCCACCTTTGGTCCCCACCCTGCACTCAGCTCTCACCTGTGGCTCCTAGAAGCTGTCAGCATGTGACAGCAGCCACATCCTGAGAACAGCTTTGACTGGCCAGCTAAACCAGGTGAGGGTCACTGATGGGTCTCAAACCCTTGGTGAATTACGGACTTCTCCTGCATGCAATGACAGGCTCCAGTGGATTGAGTGGATGAGACCAATAGTGGGTTCAATGGTGAAGAAGGTGATCTCTACACATGCTATAGAGGGAAGTGAGGGGCAGATGGGGCTCGTCAATCTGGGAAGGTAGCCCATCTAGAAGATAGTAAACTCTGATCCTAAACCTCCACTACATTGCAGGACATCTTCAGGAGAAGACAATGCTAAGGAGTAAACTCTAAGAAGTCCCTAAGATGGTTGGATGGTGCCTTGTACGCCTCCTTCCAGCAACTCTTGCAGCCAAGCTGGTGTCAAACATATTGCTCTGTTTTCCTTTGGACGACATCAGTCCAAGATGAGGATCTGGACATCTGGACAGCCCAGGACCTCAATACACACTGCTCAAGCTTGTGTCCTGGAAAGGTCATTTCAATGCTGCTAAAGCAGTGATTTGACTTCATGCCCAGAGGCACGCCCCATTGTTATCTCAACATGCAACATTTATCAAAAATATTTATATGCCACTATTTCATTAGAAAAATCAAAGTAGCTTACAACAAAAATACATTCGACCATTTAGTAAAAAAATTATATTTCTAAACAGACATCAACTAACTATTGTAGAAAGATGTATTCTTAATTCCTTGCATAGGCCTGGGTTTATAGAAAAGTGTTCCGTAGGTGTTTGAATAGTTGAAACAGAAGGTTGCTGTTGAATCTCTGTTGACTGAGTATTCCACAGGAATATTAGATGGTAAACTCTGATCCTAAACCTTCACTACCTTGTGGGGCATCTTCAGGAGAAAACAAGGCTAAGGAGCAAACTCTAAGGAGTCCCTAAGATGGTAAAAGATTATTACTGTATTTTTCCATGTATAAGACTATATTTTCCCCCAGATTTTTAAAGTTTAAAATTGGAGGTCGTCTTATACACGGAATGTTGCAATGATTTATTTCTTAATTTTGGGCTCAAAAAATAGGGGTCGTCTTATACATGGGGGTGTCTTATACACAGCAAAATACAGTATATGGGTCCCCAAATGTTTGGGTTAAGTGGGTCCTGAAAATTTTTAAGATTCCTGTGCTAAAGGATGCAATTCTGTACATATTGATAGACAATATCCACTGATTTCAAAGGGATGTGTGTGTATGTTTCTAGGGCTGCAGCCTGGTTTTCTGTGTTCTGAATATTTGTCCTGGCATATCTGCTTGTAATGCCAATAGCACAATAGCAAGGGTTTTGAAAGTGAACTAGCACAGCAATATATTCACCCCTTGTAAATATGAATTGCGAGTCCGACTGGCCTCGTTGGCAGATCATAATGCTGCCATTTATGTTAACCTTGCATTCATTTTGCACTGTTGCATTCAGTAAAGGAATGAAAGAAATGGGGGGGGGGGAAACAAGCATGTGGGCTAGAATCAAAGAATTGAAGAGTTGGATGTGTTTTGTCTGCATTGACTCACCTTTGCAGATGTTCCATACAGTTTGTTCCAGCTACACTGTGAATCAATATGCAAGGCCCTGTGTTCTATATATTCACAGAAGGGTGTTTCCACTAATGGTCTTACTGACTCAGGATCATTTTTCATATGGACACTTTATACTAACAGAAAATGAGGCAAAGGTCAGATAGAGGGGGACACCCAACATTACAGATATCACATCCAAGACCATGGGACTTCTATTTTATGTTCTGCACTAGTAGCAGGTGTTCTAGGTTAGGTTTATACCTGGTTTATTAAGTGTATATATCAGTTCACACTACAAAAACCTTGCAGTGTTTTACAGTGAGAGTATGTACAAGAATAAAAATACATAGATATATTAAAAACATAGAATAAAAATCATCCAGTCATTGGTGAAGCTCAAATACTCAGCGATGGGGACGAGGACATCTTTGCCTAGTACCAAATAGGTGACAGAGTTGAGACCAGGCGGACCTCCTGGAGAGAACACTCCATAGATGGAGACTATTGCAGGAAAGGCCTGTTCTTTCATCACCACCCTTCAGACCTTCCTGGAAATGGCACAAAAAGAAGGGCTTCAGACAATAATGTTGCGGTCTGGGCAAGTTTATATGGGGAAACATGGTACCTTCTAGGTCTTGCAGTTCTTCTGCTTAACAGAAGATACCATTGTGGTGTTGAGAGTGGCATACATATTGCAGGTGTAACAGATACACCTGGTTAGAGTGTTGGACTAGGACCCAGAAAACCAGGGGAGAAGAAGAGCTAAATCTGCCAGCTTGAACTCCTTAGTGGAAAGTTGGGATATAAATGCAATCACAAATAAATGAAATAAAAGGACAAGAGTCACAACTCAGAAGAGTATAACAAAGAGCATTCAGGCAGTCTTCTTTCAGGAAACTCAGCTCGGCAGCAATACTTGTGTGCAAATGCTGCTCAAAGTTTACTCTGATCAGGAGCCAAGACAAGCTCTCAGACTTTTCCCAAGACCTCCCACCCAGCACTCTCTTCAGCTTTGGACAAACAATGCTGGCTATTTGCTCAGCTAATAAGGAGCTGTTGGAAGACCTTATCCAACAGCACCATCTAGTGACACCTGCTATCAGTTAATTGAACAGAAAGTTGATGTTGAACAATTTCACCCCTTAAATTAACACACATTTTTAAGGAGTATAAATCGTGAGAGCATGCTAAGAATAGGAACTGTATTTTCAAAAGTTTCCATGTAAGCTAACATACTTCTATTGATGCATCTTGGATATGAAATGGAAGCAGCAGGTCATCATTTTTCAGCATTGGCCATGCTAGCTGGGGCAGATGTTGTTGTTGGAGACCAGTGTGTGGAGAGCCACAGATCCCTAACCTCCGATGCAGGAAGAATGTAAGAAATGCCTGGCTGAATCACCCAGAAAATTTGATGGGAATGCAGGATAACCATTTCTATACACTCACACACAAAGGATATTCACATGCACAAACCAAAAAATACAGACAGATGAGCCTTCTTGAGCTTCTAAAACTTGATAAAACTGCAGTTTTCCTTACAAGTGAACAAGAGGATAGATTGTGGGACAAGTTTCTACATACATGCATAGCTACACGACTCCTGCTGTTTCTAAAGGTTTTGTACATACTTTAAAAGTAGGCTGTGTACATACCATGCATTTAAAGCCCATTCTTTCCCTCAATCATTCTGGGCACTGTATTTACCCCTCACAATACATGGCAAACCTTAACAAACTATGGTACCCAGAATTATTTGGGGGAAAGAATGTGCTTTGAATGTGCTGTAAAGGTAAAATGTGTACATGGCCTCAGATTTGATCTGAGGGTTCAAAAAAACTCACTACATCTAGAAAAATTAAATAATGTTTCGTCATGGCCTGACAATAATCTATTCACCTAGATTTGAAATTGAACCTTAGTGATAAAGTTTGAGGTTTTAATATAAAAAAAAGCCAATTCCCAAAATATCCTGTCTGCCCAACATTGATGTAAAAGACTAGAGCAATAATAGATCTAGATAATAACAGTCTAGATAACAGACCAGACTGTGAAAAGATATATTATTTATTGACTGACCAGGGTAAATCCATCACCTTCAAGACAACTCTGTTTACTATGACCAAAATGGTCCAATCAATAATATTTTCCTGCCATGGAGACCCATCGGCTAGAACACTGTTAAACAAAATTGAAATTGTTATCTAATTGCTTATCTGGTACTGTGTCAAATATTGTAGCATAATATACCCTAGCCTGGCAACTGTCTACATTTTGTGGAAATAAAAGCTTCTCCTGTTGCTTTTTGACTTTGGTACTGTTCCTGTGATTTAAAAAGTTGATATGAAATTAAGAGCTAGCATTTGTGTAGCACATTTCAGATGTTCAAAACTGCTGCTCATATATTATGTCAGCAATCCTTAGGGCACCTTATAGTCAAGGTGGACCAGAGTTACCCTTCTCATTTTGCACATACAGGGGTAAGACTGAGATTAGTGGCCATCCTTGTGAATTTGTACATTTCAGAGCGGGTAAGTGAAAGGAAAACCTACACTGCCCAGAAAGCTCATTTGAATTACAATGCCCACCCTCAATTTTTTTTCCAATTGCTCTTGGACTACACCTCCCATTATCCCTTATCACTGATCAGGCTGGTTGAGGCTGATGGAACTTACAGTCTAAGAACATCTAGAGGGTCACAGGTTCCCCTTCCCATATAGCGCAAGGGAAGTTTCAGCATAATTTAAGTCTCATATATGAAATGTGAGACGCGGGTGGCGCTGTGGGTTAAACCACAGATCCTAGGACTTGCCGATCAGAAGGTTGGCGGTTTGAATCCCCGCGACGGGGTGAGCTCCCGTTGATTGGTCCCTGCTCCTGCCAACCTAGCAGTTCGAAAGCACAAAGTGCAAGTAGATAAATAGGTACCGCTCCAGCGGGAAGGTAAACGGTGTTTCCGTGTGCTGCTCTGGTTCTCCAGAAGCGGCTTAGTCCTGCTGGCCACATGTACGCCGGCTCCCTCGGCCAATAAAGAGAGATGAGCACCGCAACCCCAGAGTCGGCCACGACTGGACCTAGTGGTCAGGGGTCCCTTTACCTTTATATGAAAATATGCAATGCTACCATGCAACATTACCACTGTCTTCCAGCATTCTTCCTCCAACTGTGGCAACTCATATTTTAGGAAAGGGAGGCTTGAAACTTTTGGCCAATCACAATATGTCTTTGTGATACAACTGCCAAAGAAGGCAAATGCCATTTTTGGATTCAGTAGGCATAGCTTTTCCAGGACGCGCAGGGGTGTATTATGGTAATAGTGCAAACTCAAAAGTATTGTTAATAAACCACGGCTTGGTAGATCTCAACTCAATGCATGGCAATTATTGCTACAGAGAATGACCAGTTTCAACCACTCAAGTTTTGAAAGGTCCCCAAAATAAAACCATCAGGTTTTGTCCCTTGGCTTTACCTAATAAACAATAGTAGCAAGTTCATCTGCTACTGCAAACCTCTCAAATGTCCCAGATTTTATAGGATGCAATTATGCAGTGTCAAGGAGGATTCAGAGGAGCAATGGACAGAAGAGACGGAACAGGGGCTCGGGGATGTTGAAGAGCCCTGCAACCACCCAGAGGCTTGGGAAGGAAGCTCAGACTCAGGAAGGGAGGGGGCTTTCAAATCAGCACAGACAAGGAGGGAAATGAAATGTAAGGATCAAAGTCTCGTGTGATTCCCATGCCTATTTCGTTGGCGCGGGAATCGTAGGAAGCCACTCCCCGAATCTGACTCAACAGGTTTGAACACGTAATTCTGAACTGTAGCTGTTTTTTGTATACAGTGGTACCTCGGGTTAAGAACTTACCGTCCTTTCTTAACCTGAAACTGTTCTTAACCTGAAGCACCACTTTAGCTAATAGGGCCTCCTGCTGCTGCCACCCCGCCGCCATCCAATTTTTGTTCTCATCCTGAAGCAAGGTTCTTAACCCGAGGTACTATTTCTGTGTTAGCGGAGTCTGTAACCTGAAGTGTCTGTAAACCTGAAGCGTCTGTAACCCGAGGAACCACTGTATATGAAATAAAGACTGCAAATACCAATGCTGACTGTGCTGGAGTATTAATGTGAAGGGGAAACACCACCTTTACATACAGCCTGTCATCTTAAGCAAGGACTCACTGATGAAAATCTTGCTGTGAAGCCTTGCCTTTTCAGAAGGCAGGTGAAATAACAGTAACCATGAATCAAGACATCAGCATGAATGTATGATAGCAAAATGGAATTCCTGTACAGAATACCTGGAATGAATACACACACACACACACACACCCCTACCTAAAATGTGAGTTATCATTTAATGGTTCCAATTTATTCACAACTTTCAAACTGAGTCACTTGCTAAAAGCGAACATTTTCATCTCTACAATTTTAGATACTGAAATGATATAGTCTGATAATTAAAAATAAAATTAAGACTATATTTTTTAAGCTAATATGCATTTTTGAAAAAGAAAATACTCGGGTCAGGAAATTAAAAGCAATATCTCAAGAATTTGTGAGCAAAGCACTTGCCATCTGGGCTTGGGACTAGGCACTGAAAACTCTTGGGTCTGATTCCCATTTGAGTTTAGAGCGGGCAGAAAGTGATGTAATTTCTCTTACCATGATTTCTGCTCATTTATTCCCCCGTGTAGATTTTATGCTCACTCAGCCCCAAGCAATCAAGATTATTAAAAACATCATAAAACAAATTAAAGTTATTGTAAAGAAAGCCATACTGTAAAAATGCAAATTCTACCAAATTAAAAACCACCTACTGTTTGCTTATCCACAGCAATAAGCAACTAATCCAAACAAAACTGCCTTCCAGGACTTCAAGAAAATGTTCAGGTTCAACTTTTGGCAGGTTTTTAGAGGAAGAGAGTTCTACTACTGTAGGGCCCGCAGTAGCCCTATTCATACAAGCACTGGGAATCTGGAACCGCAGGAAAAGAGATTACAAACCCTGTGTATGGTGGCTCCCAACCCATGTGAGTTGGACATGCATGTTTGTCACCATTCAAGGTTTGAATGCTGCCACAAATGCTCAAAATGCAACATTTGTAGTGCTTTGTTGCAAACTGCGTCCTGTGTCTGGTAACAGGTGTGCACTGTCCAAATTTCAGTTCAAGGACACTAAGAAACAAAGTACATATTCTCTGGGAGATCTGTGATGACTGCATCTCCCAATGTTTTCTGAAAAGCAGCTTTGGGGAGCAGACTGTTTCTTTGGAGCAGTGGTCCAGAAGGGTTATTCTCCCACTCAAGACCTCTGTTTGTCCCATGGGAAGGGAGACACAGAGCAAATAGGGAAAGGACGCTTTTTATCAGGAAAGGATTGTGAGGGGAAAGGTTAAATGTTCCCTCTTCCACTACTGCTCACACAAAAAAATGGCAGCCTCCATAGACTGAACTTCACTAACAAAACAAACATTAGTTTGCTTTGATATCCTTGTATCTATCAATTCTCTTGTTGTTTAGTCATCTTAGTCGTGTTCGACTCTCCGTGACCCCATGAATCAGAGCATGCCTTGGAAACTCTCACTTTCTTCTCAAAGCTTCTCCCTTTTTTTATGTCCATGGAGTTTTCTTGGCAAAATACTGGAGTGGTTTGCCAGTTCCTTCTCCAGGTGGATCATATTTAGTCTAAACTCTCGGCTATGACCTGTCCGTCTTGGGTGGCCCTGCACAGCATAGCTCATAGCTTCTCTGAGTTATTCGAGCCCCTTCGCCATGACAAGGCAGTGATCCATGAAGGGGGTCAATTCTCTTACTGCCTCCCAGAATAAGAAGCTTGTTGCCACAGACCAAAGGTCCATCTACTTCTGCATCCTGTTTCCTCACAGTGCCCAACCAGATGCTCTAAGAAAGTCCACAGTAAGGGATGAAGGCAATAGTCTTCTCCTGCTGTTGCTCTCCAACAAATAGTATTCAGCAACACATCACCTCTGAATAGGGAGGTCCCACTCAGATGGGCAAATAACCATCTTCTTCATTGTCTTATCTCCTTTTAAAGCCTTTCTAGGTTCCCCCTGAAAGTCACTGCACATGAAAAATGATCAAAAGAGTGAGAAGGATTCAAGTGTTGGAAGTATTTTGCATGAAGGGGCTTTCTGCTTATGTGAAGACACACTTGAATTCTGAAGTTTCAGAGTACAATGAAGACTGCACCATGCACTTTTCTTGATGTTCAGATCAGCTTTGTGCTGATTAACTTTGAGGTTCTACTACATAGCTAGGCCACTTAGAGATTTTCTCACAATCAAGCAGTGTATATGAATTTTGTTAAAATAAAAATAGGTAACAGAAATAAGATCATATTGGAAAATACAGTGGTTTCTGCTCTGTTTACCTCCCTCCCCTTCTGTCTGTCATGCCATTAGGATGAGGAGGAGGGCAGGGTGAGCAAGTGAGAGGAATCGGTGGCTTTAGCAGTAAGAAACCGTTCGCACCACCACTAGTTGTCTTGCGCTGCTATCACTCTCTCTAGCCACCCAAAGACCATCTAAAGTTCCAGGCATCCCCACACTTGGCCCTCCAGATGTTTTGGGACTACAACCCCCATCATCCCTAAGAGGGCCAGTGGTGAGGGATGGTGGGAAATGTAGTCTCAAAACATCTGGAGGGCAGAGTTTGCCTATGCCTGCACTACACCAGCCCAGATGAAAAAATGAGAGGAGGAAGAGCCCTACAGCCACAGCGACCTCCACTCTCTGGGTCACCAGTCTTCTCGCTCCAGGTGGCAAAATAATTGAGGATGGCTCTGCACTATCCAAAGACCCAGTAGATGCTGCAGAGATTGCAAAGAGCCCCCTTCCCTCCTTCATTCGTCCTCTTGTCTGTCCTGTGCGAGGTGAGGGGCTCATGTAGCTGGCTGTGGAGGGTTTGCAGGTCGCTTTGGATTGCCATGGGCGATATAAAAGACAGTGACAAATAAACAACTGCGTTCAGGACAGCACAGTTGGTTATGCGGCGCGTGGTGCTGACAATGCCAAGGTTGCAGGTTTGTTCCCTGCAGGGGCAGCTGCATATTCCTGCATTGCAGGAGGTTGGACTAGATGATCCTCAGGGTCCCTTTTAACTCTACTGTTCTATGATTCTATGACGGAAGAATGAGGGCTCACTGAGGTCTGGGGGACTCCAGGCGCAGTGGGACTACAGCTCCCATCATTCCTCACATCTCGCCACCTTATCCGGGGCTGATGGGAGTTGGAGTCCAGCGTCATCTTGGAAATGCTCTCCCCACACCCCCTGCTCTAAAAGTACTGCCGGAAAGGGCTCCCTTTTAAAATAACGGCGGTCATTTCCCCGCGAACTGACTCTGAAGGGAAGAGACGCGAGCCCTGCCCTCCCGAGGAGCGAAAGGGAGGCGAGCTCCTTACGCCGCCTCTCTCCCCTAAGGCCGGCTTTTTCGGGTGGGCGAGGCTAGGCCGCGCAGCCGGCTGGGTGGGTGGGCGGTCCTCGGTTTCCAAGGGAACCGGCTGGAAGCCACGAGCGAGCGAGCGCGCGCGCCCGGGGCTCCTTCCGCTAACTGCCGCTGTTGTCGTCGCTGCGGCTTCTGCCGCTGCCGCCGCCATGTTGATGCTGGGCCGCGGGCTGGACGCCAGGTAACGGCTCTGCGGAGAGTCAGAGGGACAAGCTCCCCTCCGCCTTGGCTGCTGGCCGCAAAGCGAGGGATCTTCGCCGACCGGGGTCGGGGGGAGGCAAGGCGAACAAGGATGCTCGCCTTGGGCTGGACAGGGGGACGCGCGATGGCCGCGCCCTCCCCCTAATTGGGGGTTTCGGGGAGGGGGTAGGTTTGACTGACTCGGGGATTCCCCCCCCCCACCACACCCATCCAATGGGTCCCCGGGTTTGCATCCTAAGAAGCAAGTAGCCCACCCCCTTCTCTTCATCCCCGAGTGTGGCTCGGCCGCGGGGGGAAAGGCACTCTGCACGCGCTCAGGAACCATAAGCGTATTTTAGAGCTCGGCGCTGAAATCCTTGGGGGCGCGTGTTTGGGAGGTCCCGCTGAGCCCAAGGGGCCGAGGAGCTAGATTCAAAGCTCCGCAGCAAGTTCTCCTTGCGCAAATCCGAGCGCAATGGAAAGCTTGGAAGGGAAACGAAGCCCGGCCCCAGTCTCAGGCGCCCCGTCCCCAGAATCGCCCACCCCACCCCAACTTAGCTGTCGCTGCGCCTGCTTCGAAATCGCCCTCGGGAGATATGACTCATTCTTTTCTCCATTCCACACACACGTTTTAGATACTAAGGAATATGTAATCCTTCTGGGTTTTAGAAAATGAGCTATACCGTTTTTGCAATGCAGCTCTAATATGTATTTGAAAGTTTTGTGCCTGTAGCCAAGGGGGCGCAGGGGGGCAGCTCCCCCTCCCCATCAAGTAAAACAATAGAAATACTGTACTTAACTAACTTGGCTCTGTGCCCCCCCCCCCCCAAAAAAAATCCTGGCTACGCCCATGGAAAGGTTTTTAACCCATCTTTCAGGGCACACAGCCCTGGTACCACCTGAAGATACATTTGCAAAGTACACACGCACACCAGCAGCAGCATGGTTTAGCAAATGTAGACTTGAATAAATGTGTTTTTATATATTAATAGCCAGCATTGAAAAGGGCATACACCACTTGGTGGAATGCGGGGTGGCAGTTCCAAAGGTGTGGGGCCACCGCTGAGAGAACTGCCCCTAGTATTCACCAGCGTAACAGCTCTTGCTGGCATTCAGGTTTTTGAACCCTGTAATACTTGGGCATGTTCATACAGGTAACCGAAGACTTGCCCTAAATATATTGTTCATCACTGAGCTCCCAGGAATGTTTTTATTACTTCCAGCAGATAATCAGATGTGGCATTTGGGGGATCACAGGAGCTGGAGAACCTTGGAACACTTATATTCCTATATGCTGTTCAAACTTGATGGAGGGGGCAGTGTACTTGAGAAAGCTACAGAAGATTAACAGCAGCAATAGCTCAGTTATGAGCCCCACGTTGGGGGAAAAGATTCCTTCATTGCAGGCGGCTGAACTAGATGACCCTTATGGTCACTTCCAACTCTAGAATTCTATGAATCAATGATATTCACCGTAAACACTTACCAATAGAGTGGATTGTTGTTTTCTTCTCTTCAAATGAACTGAGATCAAAATAATTGTTGTAGTATTACCAGAGTTGTTTAGGCTGTTGTTAATGTTGCCTGACCATAATGCTTTAACTTCTTTGTCTAGGGACAACCAGACTCGTCAAGTACGAGAATCTGTGTCAAAAGTGGAAAAACACTTTGGTGAATTGTGCCAAATATTTGCAGCATATGTACGAAAAACTGCCAGACTGCGAGACAAAGCAGATCTTCTAGTAAATGAGATTCATGCTTATGCAGCTACAGAAACACCAAGTTTAAGGAATGGATTGAAAAACTTTGCAAATGAGTTTTCCAAACTTCAAGATTATCGCCACGCAGAGGTATACAATGCACTTCATGGTGGAAAGTTTGTATTTTAAATTATAAGCTATTACTTTTATTTGCACTTATGACTTTATGCACTTAAGAATAAGAGGTTGGATCCAGAGTATGTTAGTCCTAAGGTCCTATGAGACAAGTTTGAACTTTTTCACATTGATTTCAGGGGGATTCAAGTGCATCTTTTCTTGCTCTGATGCAGCCCAAGGAAACCACTGAATCCACTGATCAGCTAACAATATAAATACTGGGGAATTAGCAGCCCTACTACCCCTTGCAAATGACCGTGGCCATTTTTGAAACTGTAGCTGCAATGTACTCATGACCACCTTGAATCTGTTTTCATGAATTGTGGTATATAAGTATTTTAAATAAAATAAACTCCTGCCATGATGGTAAAAAACTTTTGAAAAAAGGGCAATCAGGTGTAGGCTCAAAAACAGGTTCTGCATACTAAGCTGATACTGCTCCTCTTTTTCCTGTTGCCACTTCCTCCCCCAGTTACAACACTGCTCTTCCATCTTGCCATTTTAAAATGATTATTCTGTTCTTATGTGCTCTTTTCTGAACTGTGACCTGTGTTCAGCACTGTTGAGATGAGTGCACACCCTGCACATTTTCCCCTTAAAGAATGATACAGTTGCTAGTTGGGTTCTTAGGCTTGGAAAGGCAAAGACAGGTTGCAAAGCTGATATGACTTGGAAATGTTTCCAGTAATCAAAATAATAAATGTTAGTATCTTGCATAGATCTAATGCTACTCTCATGACAGCCGTTTCTTCCTGTTTTATTTTTGATCATCGTAATTTATAAGGTGCTTAAAATACTCCTAACCAAAAGAGCAAAAAAAGCACCTGCCTTATTGGCTTCAAATCTAATAAACACAAAAAGAAGAGACAAGCGTTCAGATAGCGTGTGTCACATCATGATTTCACTTAATAGCCACTGTGGTACAAGATCCAAATTACAGCTAGTCTATGAAGGTGCATGGAGACATCCTTGCTGTCTTGCATTTCTCAAAATGGTCATGTTTTATAGTTACACAAATCGCCATGCCATTTTCTGCTTTTCCCCCTCGTATCATCCAGCAAACATTTCCTTGCAGAAATACCCCGTGTTTGAAAAAAAACTCATTTAGAAACTTTAATCAAATTGAATAACTAAATCTTCAGATGATGGGGGCAAATTTCACCAGATGGTGCTGAAAGTTAATGACACATTTATTTACCTGTGTTTACTTTGGTCCTGCTTTATTACTGTAAATGGGAATGAGGAGGACAGTATTAAATGTTTTCTTTCCTACTATGCTTATTTTCTTCAATATTTCGAAAAGACAACTGTAGTGAGTGTTTTGAGAGATGTCATTTGTATTTCAATTTATTCTTTCAGCTAAAAAGCATATAATTAATCAACTGTATTTTAAAGTAAAAATGCAGGTGTAATTTGTGAGATACTAAAACCAAAACTGAATTTTCTTACTGCCGAACTGTAGTATGTTTTCCCTCTTCCTTAGTTGTGTGTTTGAATTTCCTCAAAACCAGTTTTAAGACTGATAGCCAAAATTTAAAGTTAAAACAATACTTCATTGCTCCTCTTTACAGGTAGAAAGACTTGAAGCAAAAGTTGTTGAACCTCTGAAATGCTATGGGACCATCATAAAACTTAAGAGAGTAGGTGATGGATTTTGTTTTTCATTGCATGTTTATTTTATTTTCAAGGAAGGTAAATAACTAAGCAAGTTCAACTGCTTCTGATCTCATAAATTAGTATTTCAGTAATCAATTGTTGGTAAATTCAGCAAGAAAATGTCATATCCGTAATTAAACTTTACATACCTGAACATAACACTAGAACCTAAGGTCATCCAATGAAGTAGAATTAGACAGCTTCATGGAGGATATGGTTGTCAGTGGCTATGCTACCTGAAGGATAAAACAGTATGCCTCTTAATATTGATTGGAAACCACAGCAGGAAAAGGCTGTTCTGTTGATCTCATTGTCATGCTTTTAGACAGCACAAGAATGATGTGGATCAGTTAGTAAACTAGAAACCACATTCTGAACTAATGCAGTTTCAGAATCCTATTCAAAATGCAGCACCAGAGGCAGCTCTTGTGCTTATGAGACTGAAATTCAGAATTCACACAGGTCCCGCTATCTGCATGCTCTTTATACCAAAATTCACTTATCCACACTTAAAGAAATATTCCCAAACCTTGCTATATGCTTGGCAGATTCACTTATCTGAACAGTAGCTGACTTCCTTACTTCCTTGTATTTGGGGGTTTGCTACTCAGCAGTTCCCATTTTCGGGCAGAAACCATGGAGAGAGGGAGGGGGAATGAGATCGGATGAATCAAAGAGCAAGCAAAAGCAGATAAATTAGGGAGCAAGAGAGATCATACAAATCAGTTTTTTGCTTTGTATCGCTTTTTCTAATTGGCTGCAGCAATTTCAGGAAGAAACCATGGAGACATTGGAAAGAGCACACAAATCCCTCATTAAAAGTGTATCCATAGGAAATATTGAAAAGCTATAGGCCTGGAAGTGGGAAATTACCACCTATTTAGGATTGCCTCCCATGCATTTAAGATGATATTTTATGGAAAAATAGTGCAAATATTGCCATTAAGAATGGAAAAAAATAAGAGTTCTGTTTTCAATCTTTCGTTGCCTATTATAAGAATCAAGTTTTTTTCTTGTTTTCTTTTACTTTATTGTCTTTTATTTGGCAATTGCATATATTGTGTGTATATTGAACTTTGTCATGTGATATCTGATTAAGATTGTCTTGTATTAATCCTAGTATTACATGGATACCCACAGCATTTCTTGAAGATTAGAGAACCTTTTCTTTAGAAAAAATCCCATCTCTGTTTATTTTTATTATATATATCCTGCCTTACTACCCAATAGGAGCACAAGGCTTATAGATAAAATAGGAATAGCTAAAAACAGGAAAAAATCATTTACAAACCAACATTAATAGAATCAAAACTATATATGTAATCTAGTAGCATACAGATGATTTCAATAAAAGCACAGCACCAGCCCTGTCATTAAAAGCAGTTTCCAGTTCGTAATCCCATCTCAATTAGTAGTCTTAACTTCCAAGACCTGGCATTGCACAAAATGAATGGCTAGTGTGGTAAAACTCCTTTGACTTGAAGGCTAGTTATCAAGAATGCAAATGAACAGAAATCTTTTCTGTAGAATCTTTAGACTTTGAGTGTGTCCATATATATGATTTCAGGAGGATCTCAAAGCAACTTTATCAGCAAAGAATCGAGAAGCGAAACAGCTCTCTCAGCTTGAAAAGACGCGTCAACGAAATCCATCAGACCGGCACATTATTGTATCCTTTGCAAACAAGTGTTCAGCAGCTTTCAAATATACGCTTTACTAGATGACTGTTGCAAAATTTATGTGAGAGATATGCCTCTCCAGTGGAATTTCTTCCACCTAGAATGTCCCTAAAGCAGTGGTTTTCAACCAGTGTGCCTTGAATGATGGTTAGGGGTGCAGCAGGCAACGCTGGCCTCTGTCCTTCTTTCCTTCCCTCCTGCTTCTGATGCCCTCTCACATCTCTGCTTCCTAAAGGCTTGCACAGCTGTTTGTTGCTGTGGCCCTGGCTACAAACTCCCCAAGTGAATAGTGTCTCTGGGGCTGGCCAGGGGGGCTGGTTGCCAGGAGCTGAGGCAGCCTTGGAGTAAGCAAGGCAGCTGAGCCAGCCAGTCCGTCAGTCCTTGCTGTTGGGAATGGGCAGACAAGTGGACGACTGGGCAGGCTGGCACTGGCTTTTCTTGTGCTTGCTGTGTGCATGGCCTGCCTGGGAGCTGAGTGACTGGTGCTGAAGGGGAGCCCTTCTGCCATGCAGGCCCAGCAGCGTCCACTGCTGCCTCCTAAGGTAATGTGCTGGCCTCATGGTTCACCTTTGACCAGTCTCTGTTGGGCTACTAAGATTGGGGGCATCTTTTTCCCAGGCCCCTGAGAGGCAGTGTGAGGAGGCAGCTCTCTTTGGGGCAGGGGAGTGCAATTTAGAGACCAGGGGTGGCAGCACTGACTGCCTGGAGGGCTTTCAATAAGAGGGGAGAGGAGAGGCGGCTGAGGGAACACCCCACAAGGGAGGGTGTTTGAAAAAGGGTGAGAGGCTGCCAGCTCTGCAGGCAAGGGGTGACATAACTGAGCTCCTGGGCCCCACAGCGGAGCCACAGGAAGAATGCACCGTATTTTTCGCTCCATAAGACGCACCTAGTTTTTAGAGGAGGAAAGGGGGAAAAGCCCCGTTTTGGGGGGGATCAGCTCACAGTTGTGCAGCTTCTTTTGCAAAGGGGAAAAGCCCCGGTTTTTTTGAGGATCAGCTCAAAGTTGTTGAGCTTACTTTGCAAAGGGAAAAAATCCTTTTTTTTATGGGGTTCAACTCACAGTTCTGCAGCTTCTTTAGGAAAGGAAAGGGAGCCGTTTCTACAGTTTCCAGACAGACAATCTAATCAGCCAGTCACATGTCGCTGGGGAAACAAACAGCCTCCATCTGCATAACATTCAACAATGGAGAACTGGGCAAGGGGCCGGGGCCGGAAAGGGAGCCAGCGATCAACCACACATTTGCTCCGTAAGACACACAGGCATCTCCCCTTCCTTTTTAGGAGGAAAAAGGTGCGTCTTATGGAGCGAAAAATACTGTAGTTGGTCAAGGGAGCCGTGGACTCAAAAAGGTTGAAAACCTCTGCCCTAAAGTACTCTGGCTGACTGATAGCATCAGCAGATAACATTATTAAAAAGGAGTTGTCTACCAATGAAGCTCCTGAGAGGAAAATAATCTTCTTTCTTAGCTCCCTGTTTTGTTATAGGTTCTAGATTTTTTTTTTAAATCCATCATAAATTCATTTCAATGCCTAAGAGACACTGGGAGCCGACTGAGTTATTTGTATATAAATATGCTTTTATGTCTGTAGAATACCAGTGTGTTAGCACTTTCCATAACTTAAAATATTTCATTTACTGCAAACTTCAGTCACAGGTAGGTCTCCTTTTTTGGATGAAATATCAAATTGAATTCCAATATTCTTAATTATGTTTCATCAGTTATTTGTATATCAGCATCCCAGCTGTACAAGTTACAGTGGTGCCTCACAAGACGAAATTAATCTGTTCCGTGAGTCTCTTCGTCTTGCGGTTTTTTCTTGCGAAGCAACCGGCTTAGCGGCTATTAGCAGCTTAGCGGCTATTAACGGCTTAGCGGCTTTAAGAAAAAGGAAACGAACTCGCAAGAACTCGCAAGACGTTTCGTCTTGCGAAGCAAGCCCATAGGGAAATTCGTCTTGCGGAACGACTCAAAAAACGCAAAACCCTTTCGTCTAGCGAGTTTTTCGTCTTGCGAGGCATTCGTCTTGCAGGGCACCACTGTACTGTATCTTTTTTACAATCATTATGGTGAAGCCAATAAACACCAGATGTCATCAGCTGCTCCAAAGCTCTGAGTTTGACAAATCATGTTCTTTTCTGGTAAAACAGCAGCTTGAAAAAGTAGATGAAGAAGTATAATGTAATGTTTATTACATTATTCTATTGCTTAAAAAAATACATGCATGTGGTGGTCAGCTTGTTTTGGCTTCAAAAAAATTCTTAGAGAAAGGCAAAAATGCTAGAAATTCAATTATAAGAGACTTTAACTTCCTTTCTGGTGCAGGAGATAGTAGTGTAGCAAAGGTCTTTGAGACAATACCAGGTTAAAGTGCACTGAAACCTCTTTGCAGGCTTTCAATGGGCGATTGGTTGGTCACTGAGAGTACAGGAGACTGAACTAGATGGGCTTTGGTCTGATCCAAGGGAGCTCTTCTTATGAAATACAGTGGTGCACAGATTAATAGCTTTGTTCTGAGAGCTACCACTATAGTGGTTCCTATTTCCAGGGCATTCTAATTAATAGTGTCTGTTCAAAATTATAGGAATAACATCTATTTATCATTTATATTTAAAGGCTGAAAGTGAATTACAAAGAGCTTCACTGGATGCCACACGGACAAGTCGGTACTTGGAAGAAACAATTGACAACTTTGAAAAACAAAAAATAAGAGATATAAAGGTGTGTGTGTGTATATACTCTAATATAAATCAACAACCTAAAAAATGGCTCAGGGAAAGAGCCATTTAGATCATCTATTTAATATTCCTTCACCATTTATTTTAACAAACATTAATCTGCTATTAGGGACCAATAGGTCCCCTTATCCTAGCTAGAAATAAATCAATTATAATTTCAAAATGACTTCAGTTTCACATAATAAAATTTATATCTCCTTTTAAAGTTTTCATTGGTATATCAATAAAGCACAAAAACTATTGGGGTACATTGGACCCCATGGTTGTTCCCTTAAAAAAAATGTACAGAGAGCATTATTTCTTTTGGGACGCAATGTTCCTAGCACTAACATGCTGTTTATTAATTGTAAGGAACAAGTAACTTTGTGGGTGATTAAACAGGAAAGTAATTCTTACCATGCAGCAGCTCCCTGAACAACAGAAGGGAAAGTGCAGTTAGGTTCAGATAGGAAATGCTAAAACAGTGGAAGGCTTCTAGCCAGAATGGCAAGGGGTGGGGTGAGATAAAAGAATCTAGAGAAAGACAAAGTACTTGGCTGTATGCAGAAATGAGCTGGGGCTTCATTGACCTCATATAGGCCAATACAAGAAAAGCCTCAGCCTATGAGAAGCTGCCAGTAAGGGCTGCTATGTAATGATCCATATTATTTTTATACAGCGTTTATCAAGCTACCAGTCTTCATACAGTGACAGGCAAGTTAGTCTGCCTTTATTATAAATATAGAGCAGTTACTGTAACACTTTCTCCCTTCATCTGTTTTTAGAATATCTTTTCAGAATTTGTAACAATTGAAATGCTATTCCATGGGAAAGCCTTAGAAATTTACACTGCTGCCTACCAAACGATACAAAATATTGATGAGAATGAAGACCTAGAGGTAAGAAACATGAACTTCTAATGTACTGCTGTGCAGGGTTGTTGGTTTTTGTTTTCCCTACACAATTTACACAATATTTAATGTTATTGAGGCATATCTTTGGACCAGTTTACCTACAAGAGCGCCTTACCCAATATGCACCCATTTGACCCCTTAGATCAGTGGAACTGGGACATAGTGTGGCAGCACCTACACTTTGGAACTCCCTGTCTATTGAGATCAAGCAAGCACCTTCACTGTACTCTTTTCGGTGCCTGATAAAAACATTCCTGTTTAGACAAGCTTGTCCAGAGGCTTACAATTTTTTAATGTGTTTTAGTATTTTAACTTTTTTTGTTTTAAAGTAGGGTATTTTTTTCTTGATTTCACGATTTTATCTTTTGTAAATCGCTTTGAGGTTTTTTTTACAATCAAGCAGTGTATAACTTTCATTAAAAAAATAAAATATCTCGTCCTTGTGCCATTGGCAACGCTTCAGTGAACTTCAGGTAACTGAAAATCCTTAACAATGTGTTCAGCCATAATGAACAAAATGAAGCCTGTGCTAGTGACAAGATTTAAGAGCAATTTTAGATCTTAATTTATTAAGGTGGAATATTTCTAAAGATTTCTTAAGGGAAATCTCACATACAGTGATCACCCTGTAGTGATCAGCTGCAAGGCTTGGTCTATTCTCCCTTAGGCTACCATTTTACTTCATGGTAAGGCATAGTTCAAAAAAGAAAAAAGAAATGAAGACAAGTTTGGAGCCGTAGAGGCAAACACCATTTAGCTGTATTTTATCCCTGCAACCTTGCCTCAGACATCCACTCCAGCAAGTTAAGTAGAACTACTAGAATTTATGCCAGTATCTGTTGGCCATAAGGCAGTAACACACCTGTTTTCTAGTTTGAATGTATGCTAGAAAAATCCTGTGGGCTCTATAGCAGGGCAAGCTAACCATTTTTTGGCTCCAAGCTGCAGTCATCCTTGGCCAACCCTCTGGAAGCTGCATGTTTGTTTGGCTCTTGCACACACAAACAGCCACTAATTCATGCAGATGAGGTGAGGAGAGGACATATTACCCACTTTGCTCATCAAATGATTGATCGGATGACGGAGGAGTAATCTGCATCCCCCATTAGGGCACTAGGCACCATCCACTGCTTCCCACATGCTGAATCTTTTTAATAAAAATAAAAATTGCTGCCGCCACAATCAGTATCTTGCTGAGGACAGAAAAAAAAATTATTTGCCGGATCAGGCCTCTACTCTAGGCACCCGTGCTGCAACTTACCTAGTTCTTGAGGAACTTTATAATTGGACAAACTGTAAAGCTTAACGGGACTGGCCAGTGTCCCATATGAACTCTTAGACAACACACTTCAGAATCATTTGCAAGGTGCTGAGGCTGTGGGGCAGACATGCAGTGTGTTTCCTTGGGTAACAAACTGATATAGAAAAGGTTCACAGCAGGTAGATTTGAAAACCCCTGGTCTCCTGTGTATTCTGAACACCAACATTTATTTAACAGATGTTTCGGAGTTCGCTTTATCAAACAGAACATCAGTCTCGTTTGGATATTGTCCGTGCAAATTCAGAGTCTCCCCTCCAGAGGACTGCTTCATCCAAATCTTGTCCTGGAATAGTTCAGGTTGGTTAGAAAGCTTGAATGCTTTCCTTAGCTACATTCCATGAAATATTATTAAATTAATGAATTAAATTTCCTCACTTTCTGATTTCCATCAACATCTTCTCTGACCCTTTCTCCTCAGAGTAGGAAGACCTTCCTTTCTTTCTTTCTTTCTTTTTCTTTCTTTCTTTCTTTCTTCCCTCCTCCCTCCTGAATTTTTGTCACTGCTACTTTTATTCACTATGCAAGCAATTCCTGGTGCTGACATTTGTTCAACCAAAGGTCTATGGTACTGCAACAAAGCAGGGCAGCCAAGGGAGGAGGAGCTGTTTAGACCAGCAACTTTTGACACCATCCACCCACCTCTCACACCACCTTCCCAAAGGCCAGTGTCTCGCTTACCCGGCTTTAGGAAAGCAGCATGGAAGCTGGCGGGGGAGTCATATATGAAGCTCGCTCCCACCCCACACATGCGTGCCAAGGCAGTGTGCGGCCTGCAGGGTAAAAGTTGGCCTGCCCTCGGTTAGAATTTTACAGGAAAGCTCACCTGCATGTTACTCCACACCTACTGGATCCTGTTTGAGAAACAGTGCCTATACACACACACACACACACACACACACACACACACACACACAGAATGTATTTTTAAATGCAGGTTGACTTCATTCAAGGCTAATGCTTTTTTTGGTTACAATTTTAAAAATTCTGATTTGTCATATTCTGTGTAGCAGATTTCCAGAAATCCATTGAAAAAGGAGGAGGAAGATGAAGAGTATGACAATGAGGATGAATATGAAGATTAGCATTAAAACCACCAAGGAAGAGAGCACCTTTGAGACTAGAAAGCATTTCCCCTGCAAATTGTTATTTTTCATTGTGTTGCTGCTCGGTGATGGACACAATTAAGACTTTAAACTACAGTAAAGAAAGAACTGAACACTGTTACCTGACAATTATGATTTTTTAATGGTATGAAATTTAATGGTCCACTAAAAGTAGATTCAGCAATATTAAAGTTGTCTCAGTGAGTTTAGTTGTGTTTCAAGGGATTCAGAGTTCCATAATTATGGAAGACCTGGATAGCTCAATTGGTTAGAGCATGGTGCTCATAACGCCGAAGTTGCAGGTTCTATCCCCATATGGGAAAGCTGCATATTCCTGTACTGCCGGGGGTTGGACTAGATGATCCTCAGGGTTCCTTTCAATTCTGTGATTCTATTTCAGAATACATTTTGACTTTTCATAAACTACCTTCGTAGAAAAGATAGCCCCAATCCCTAGCAACCAAGTTACTCTTCCATTTCCCGATGTATGCTAAAGCATGGAAGCAAATTAAGCAGCTGGTGAAAATAGACAGCACTGCTTTGTTCAGTTCACTTTATAATCTAGTGTTCTCATAAATGTGTCACAAAACATTCCAAAATTTTCATTCTCCGACTTACCATATTCATGGAGTGTTAAATTGGGTGGCTAGCATATAGGTTTATGTGCCTATTCTTACTTGAGGTTTTTCCTAACATCCTGCCCCATAATCTTTAACTTAGTTATAGCTGCATCAATGCAGATGACGGCATAAAATCTGCATCAATGCAGCAGTTAAGCTGCTTCAGTATTCTTTGTGAAAGTGCCTTCAGTATTACAGAACTTCTAATTTACATTTAATTTTATTTTCCTTGTAATTCCTATAGGGATACAAAATGCAAGGCAGCTGATTATTTGGGGTGATTTATTTTCTTTTTATTTCAGATGTGAGGAACTTTGGCCTTCCAAATGTTGCTTCTACTGGCTATGCTTGCTAGGGCTGGTGGGAACTGCAGTTCAGCAATGTCTCAAAGGCCAAAATTTCCCCACACCTGCCGATTTTTCTTCATAGCAACATTTCTACATTATTTTTTTATTATCAGTATTATAAAGTCTAGTCTTTCTGCATGAATTTCAGTTCTGTCATTGACTTTAAATACAACTATATTATGGCATTATCTAAGCCACTGGGAATAATTACAATAAATAAATACTTGTATTTTTCACAAAATAGCATTTTTCTTCTGTCAGTAATTCTTAACTGTGGCCTGCAGAACAGAGATGGACTTGGAATGATACAATTAAGAGGGTAAAGCTGGAAGACTTTTCTGAAGGTGCCAAATGTAAAACTCGCCTGTAAAGGAACCATAGTGAACATTATAACCATCTCAGCCATACGCAGACAGCCAAGCAGCAATACTCACCTCACACATTCGTAGCGTACTATGGTTACGTAGTGTACTACAGTGGAGCGTAGGGACAATTATTAACCCTCCAAAGCCACTGGGGTTGCTGTACACCCTTAACAACCATTAGAAATATTTTTTGAACAAACAAAGCAATTTATACTCCATCCTCAACAGTTAATGTGTTCAGTTGTCTTGAAGTGATCCATCTTCCCCCTACCCCTTTCAATTTAAAACAAAAACCCCACACTAAGTAAAGCTATCAAGTCTATTTTGCACTTACTGAATGGGTAAGTAAAATTAATTAGGTTCCATTCTTTTCCAAGTTTTACTTATACACACACACCCCTACAAAGCACTGCAGGGGTCAGTTGGACCCCAAGAGTAAGGCTCCTGCTCCAAATTGTCCTTGACCTGATGGAAAGGCTAACACTCTCATAGTTCAAACTTCCAAACACTGCTTTCTTAGATGTAATGTAATCAAACCTAATACATGCATGGAATTGGAATCTGCATGTTAGAACTATGAGATTATAGATTATACCTGTTCCATTAGGAGCAGCCCAGTGTTACACCTAGGCATTCTGGGGGTACTGTTCCTGACAGCCCAAGGGGAATTTAGATTAACATAGCCAGAACCAATATACTTTAATAGTTTGTGTGTTAGACTACAGTTTTTAAAAAATCTCTTACTAGGTAAAAATTTAAAGGTGTCCTCTGGCCCCCAAATGTTGAATACTGTCAAAATTTGTATGTGATGATGGGTAATTCACCAGTTTTTCAAGCATCCATCCCCATGGTGGCTTCAATGTGAAATAAGATGGGTTCTCTGAAGAAAATGGTTGTCTAAAGAAAAACAAACCAAAACAATGGCATGCAATATAAAAAAGCAGAGAAGGGAAATCTGGCCTTCTAGATGATGTTGAACTACAACCAACCCTGAACTTTAGCCATATAGGCTGAGGCTGATAGGAGTTAAGAGTCCAACCGGTTTTACAAAGTAAATGGGGATTTGCTACCGGCTAGTCAATACAACATCACAAATGGCGCTGAAACTGGCAAATATCCAAGGAGAGGAATAAACCATCGCAATAGCAATTTGCCAGAGGTTTGCCAAGCTTTTCGTACCAGTGAGCACATTTTGAATTTTGAGAGTGTGCTGTGGGAACCAATCACAAAATGGCTGCCATTGGGGACATGGCATAACACAAAATTAGACTAGAAACCCCATCAACCTTAGGCTTACCACAAGAAGTCAGCTATGCCCTGCTGGTCCTGATTGTGAAGATCACCACAATACTGAATATACACTGATGCTGTTGCTGTCTAGTAACAGGGAGCACAGCTCAATGCCAGGAAAACTATACAAGGTGGCCACACCACGCTCATTCTCATCTCACAGAAATCACTATTTATTTCATAAAATTTATACACTGCTTGATTAAAAAACAAATCTCAAAGTGGTTTACAAAAATATAAAATGAGGAAATCAAGGAAAATTCACAACCATACTTTAAAACATAAAAAGTTTAAATATTAAAACAGAGATAAATTACCTTGAGGTAATACTAAAATTACCTCAAGGTAATTCTAAAATTACCTCAAGGTAATTTAGAAGGTACTGTACATTTTGCTGCATAACTTACTTTCTGGGAGGGCTAGAGACCTGCTTTTTTCTGAAAATGAAAGCTAAGACTCTGGGACACTTGCCTGGAGACACATACAAAATCCTTTGCAAATGTCAAGATTGATGACCCCTGCATTTTAATATTGAAAATGCATTATAACCGTGAAAAGTAACTCCATCTAGTAGTGCTTCCTCAATTTTCATTGTAGGTGTGCAGTTGAAAGTAGTCTGCACTAAATATCACAAAAGACTGCAGTTTGAAGAAGACCCAAACAAAAGTGTTGTGCAGAGATGTGGAATAGAAAATGGCTACATTTCCTTTTTTCAAAAAGATCAATCAGGAAGCTCGCTGATACCAACATCATGGGAGTTGAAGTTTGGGGATAATACAACTTCCCTTTAAACTCTTGCTTTTACATATTCATCCAAGCAGCCTTTTCATTCAACGGACCGTTTCTTCTTCCCTGGATTTTTTTTTTTAAAAACTCCGTAAATCAGTAGTATGAGGACACCCAATTACAGTGGTACCTCAGTTTAAGAACTTAATTCGTTCCGGAGGTCTGTTCTTAACCTGAAACTGTTCTTCACCTGAAGCACCACTTTAGCTAATGGGGCCTCCCGCTGCCGCCGGAGCACGATTTCTGTTCTCATCCTGAAGCAAAGTTCTTAACCCAAAGTAATATTTCTGGGTTAGCGGAGTCTGCAACCTGAAGCGTCTGTAACCTGAAGTGTATGTAACCCGAGGTACCACTGTACCATTATTCAAAAATTTGGGAAGCCAAGTGGACATGAAAATATGCATCTTGGGTTGTTTAACCAACAGCCCTAGAACTTCAAGAGATTCAACTATCTTCTAGTAGTACCAATATATTTCCTGTATAGCCTGTAATTTGTACAATTTATAGAGGAAGACACTGCCAAACTACAAGACTGGTTCTTATTAGGGCTGTCATACGCTAATGGGTGTAAAAAAGCAATATACAAATTAACCATCCACATATTTCATTTAGGTACATTTATTTTAAAAGAAATGCTAAGCTGAAATTAATAAAAAAACATTCAATATGCCATTGAATGTTACAGACAAGAATCCAAAACTTGCATTCAACTTATTATTTATATTCAAGAGTAACTAACAACCTATGCTTTCTAACAGATGCAACTGCACTGCATCAAACAGCTTTCATTTTAAAGCAATTAACTATTTACAAATAGATGGATGTTTTGTCATCACTTTCCAAATAACAAAAACACAAATCTAGTTTTATTCTATTAATACTGCAAACATCTTCACTTTGCCTCCTAGGCATTTTCACATCTACCCAAAAGTTAAACTAACTTTGCGGTTGCCAATTGGCCTGTCATTTAATTCATTAATAGCAGCCACTGCCTCATTATAATTCATCATGGCAAGAATAGCTTCACCAGAAGACATTCCATATTCATTGCGCAGAATAGAAAGAGATTCTGGTATGATTTTATAACCGTGGAAGAAATCCAGAATTTCATTAGGAGAAGCTTGAAACGGTAAATTCTTTAATTTAATCAATGTGACACGATCTGAGGCACCACTAGAATTATAGTCAGGCCTAAAATGCCCTTCTTGAAAACTACCAGGAATGCCATCACCAGGAGGCCCTCTAAAAAGATCAGATGAGCCAATAAAATCATCAGACGGGTGTCTATAATTAGACAGGTGCTTTAAGTTCCCATGCAAAGAGGATCCTTGTGAACCACTGGGGTAAAAATGTTCACTTCTTTCATATGTATGGAGATTATCCTGTATCTTTTCATTTGATGTTGATGAAATATTAATACCAAACTCTTGCATTTGTTCCTCAGAAATACATCTTAGGAGTACCTCTGTTCCCAAAAACCGCCGGCGATTTAAGCTTTCAGCTTTGCGGGCTTGTTCTTCAGTTCTGAAGTTGACCAATGCTTCCCCAAGTCCAATTCCTTTGTCATCATAAAGCAAATAAATGTCACTGTTATCAATATTAAATCCTGCAAAGAACTTCTGTACTTCAACATTTGTCACATCAAATGGAAAGTTTCTCACATATACGCAGGTCTTTAAGCCAGAATATTCATCTCTATCACTTCTTTCATTTGCATGGTGCTGTCTTTCTGGTGGTACTTTTGCTTCAGAAGATCCAGTTAAGAACAACAGCTTTTCTTTTGAAATGGGAAAGATGAAAATCGGCTGGCCAAGCAGTTTATCCTTGTGAAAGGTCAATACAAACTCATACACCTTCAATGAGTCACACAACAGAATTGCATCTTTCGTCTTTTCATCGCCTTCTGGCTTTAAAAATATAATAGGACTGGCAGTCACACCTGGATGCCCAAAGAACTTTATCAAATCTTTCTTCTCAACAGTAGGTTGGAGATTTTTAATGAGTATATAATATTCTCTGTGTTGAGAACGAGACTGTGTCATAAACCTCTGTTGTGGAGACCTTGACCGGGTGCGTGCCATAACCCTCCATGGTGGTGACCTTGACCGGGTGCGTGCCATAACCCTCCGTGGTGGTGACCTTGACCGGGTGTGTGTCCTTACCCTCTGTGGTGACCTTGACCGGGTGCGTGTCCTTACCCTCCGTGGTGACCTTGACCGATGGTGTGCCTTAACCCTCCCTGGAGACCTTGAATGGGTACGTGATGTAATCCTCCCTGCAGGAGACCTTGAACGAGTGCGTGCCATAACCCTCTCTGGAGACCTTGAACAGGTGCGTTTTCTTGAGGACAAATAGTCTGGCTCTCTTCGTGAATGCTCTCTGCTTGAAGAAAATGTTTCCTTATTCAAATGATGACTGAAATGTTTGGTATTGACAGGACTGCCAATCTTTCCACCAAACTTAATCCACGTTCCTTTACCAGAGGTTCGTACGATAATAAATCTTGAACCCATATACTCTCGATCACGTTGAAGCCCTTCCGTGGCATCGCTTAATGTTGCAAATTTTACCACGGCGTCTCCATTATTTTTACCATTAATTTTTCTCATGGCTATTCCCTCCACTTGCAATCCAGAGAAGAAATTGCGTACATCATCTTCTGTTGCAGAATAAGGCATACCACGTATAAATAGGTACACACTTGGAAATGGCTCTTTGTTAGGCTGATTATAGTTTGGTTCCAACATATCTGTATCACTGTTTCGAGATCCATTTGAACGGAACTCATTCCCCAACGGATCCATGGAACTACAGCTAGATTGATGCATTCCTTTATTAATGGCTGCAACTAAATTTGAAATATTGCCAATTCCAGATGCGCCTGAGTTAATGGAACCTGCCCGTCTTCTCCTACTAATTTCTATTATAGTCTGCATTTCTGTCTTGCTGCTAAGAAAGAACTCTATACGTGAATCCTTGATAAATCCTCCAGAATAGCTCATTGCTTGTCGTGCATCTTCATCTGTTGCAAATATAATGAAAGCTTCCCCCTTTTCTCCTCCAATGATATGCACACCTCCATCAGGAATATTCAATCCTGAGAAGAAGCGGCGAATATCTGCAGAACCCGCAACAACAGGAAGCCCCTGTAAACGGATGACTACCGCCATTCTGAGCTCAGCCCACAGCAATAATCACCTGTGGACAAAAAGGTATATGTGATAGCAAGCCTTTAGTACACTGGGAAAGTTAAGTGCTACAAAATAAAAAATAATTCCTTCATTGGAATAACAAACCTATTTTAATTTGAAAGTTCATACACTATTCAATCTGAAATTCCGCACTGTTCCACCAGCATTCCCCATTTTAAAAGCAACAATATCAAACATCACTCTTCTTACAATCTATAATAAGACGTAGCAAACCTTTCACAGAATATATTCTAGACAACTGTGGTCCCATGTTCTTGCCATCCAACAGCAAAAGCCAAGAAAGATCTGTGATCAAAAATGTCTCACAACTCTCTAGCAACTTACACAGAAATCTTAGATTTTCAGACATTTATGTTCTATCAGTAGAACAGCCCACCTCATAATGAATCAAATTTCAGTCATCCTTGCCCCATGATCAGGATATTGAATTGCACATCTTTTCCAGTCACAAGCCTGGGAGAAAAAACCATCATCTCAGACAAAAGAAGCATTAAGCTTTGAAGCTTACCTTTTTTTCCCCTTTAGAAGACCTGATAAAGTCTGTGAAATCAATTTAACTGTGGAAAGAAAATGAAACATTATTAATGGTCAAGAAGCAGGTTTACATACTATGCTGTGTTACTGTGGTATATTCATAATCATGGTCAACATTAGTAAGAAATCAAGATTGGTATTCTTGTGTTAAAATTATTTCCCAGTCCAGAGAGGCACAAAAATCAAAAATAACCAATCTCAACTGAACAACGTTTTGGCCAGAGTATCCATTTAAGACAGATTGCAACAAGTGAAGAAAATAGTTTGAAATCAGTCTTCAAAAGATCCACAGACAGTTGGGTGGAAGAACCCAAAAGTCCCACACAAAAATAGGAGTCGGCAGTTGTTCTTAAATTCTTTTCAGAAGAGGGTGACAAGATGTTCGCCTGTAGTTTAATTCGTTGTTGTAAAGATGACCATATTGGAAGAAAAATCCAAAAAATTAAGTAAATTCAGGAAAATATACTGCTTATGCCCATTCCAATTTCACCACGAATGCTTGTCATTCAACCACAAATCCAGAATACAATATATTCTATGATATCTCTTTAGAGCACTAAAACATCACGAAAGTTAAGGCACTCAAATATACTGACTACATTCATAAAACAGTTTCATGGCGCTTTCCAAGCCAATCTTTTCACAAATTCCATAAAATACATAAATATGAAGCAACAGAAACTGGGTAGCCCAAAACCGGAGGTTCAACTGAGTTCAATGAAACCTACTCAAAAATAAATGTCCGAATTATCTAGCATATATAGGAACGGTGCAAGAACCCAATTCATCTATAACTGACCCACACGACCAAGAAAGCAAACTATGAAATCTTATTTACTTTAAACTTGATTTCAGTAAAGTACATCGAGAAGGCCTACTTTCTTTCACCCCCTCTGCAAAGATCATAGACCACCAATCTGGAAGTTTCTAACAAGGGCTTTTTGAGAAGTCTGAATAGTTCTCTAAAAGCACTATCAATATCATACTGAAATCAATGGCAGTATTCTAATCAATAGGGATTAATAACATCTCATTACTCAAAAGGCTAATATCAAACATTCTTCTTATATGTTGTTATTGTTGGGAAGCAAGAACAAGAACATAAGAATAGCCTACTGAATCAGGCCAGTGGCCCATCTAGTCCAGCATGCTGTTCTCACAGTGGCCAACCAGATGTCCTTGCAAGCAGGGCATCAGTGTAATAGCACTCTAACAATGCTAGAAAACCAGCTAAAACTGTTCTAGAATCTAAATACTCCTAGGTAACTCAAGATCTTACACCAACACCATGGATAAAATCCACCATGTTTTTGCGGTTTTTTAAAAAAGACAACTATAAATTATTTTTCAGTCCCAGCAGAGACCTCCAAAGCAAGTAGACAAGTCTTCACCGCAAGGCAAGATTTTACTTCTAGAGCCCCATCCCCCAACAATAACAAAAAATGAAACAAATATTAACAATTTACTGTAGCAACTCTTGGTTATCAGGTGTGGACAAGGCATATAAAGATTTAGATGAGTAAATAGAATTTAGATCAAAAAACAACTAGGGAAAATGGAGAAGTTGCAAAGTGTTTTGTATATCCACAAAATAGTTATTCCCAATTAAAAAAACCCATAAGTGTTCTTTACTCCTATGCAGTCCTTGCTGAGAAAGAAGCTAACACAAAACAAGAATATAGATTCCTACTAAAACTGGCACTTCTAACTCCTATCCTTAACTGTTCATGATAATGACATTACTGGAGTACTGTAGTGTCTAGGCTATTCCTTCCCAGGGATTGGTGCACGATAGAACTCAGGGATATCCTGACAGAGCAAAAATATACTTTGTACAGAGTATGTGAAGTGCAGAGAAGGCATGTCATCCTGAGCAACTAGCATTCTTCCTTTTTCTCCACGTAAATGCTGGCTAGAAGAAATCACACCACCACAGAACATTTCTTGGCCAGCCATGAAGAACCATTTCTTAAAACAAGCTGTGAATGCGGTCGGCATCTCCTTAGTCCTCCGTGGTTCTCCCATACCAGTTCCTGTACATTCCAATGCACTCCCAGGGATGCCAGCGGCAGAAAGGTCCAGTGGGTTCCAAGGGATTGCTATTAACCAACCATCCGAGTACGCGTGGGAGAACAACAAATTCTGTGGCTAGGAGGACAAAAAAGAAAAACCAAAAGCCACGATGCCCGTCACCGGGTATGAACTGGAATCACCAACTGGATCAGCCACTCCTAAGTCAGAGCTGTAATTGGTCCCCACGCCGGAATGATTTCCGTCCACACAAAAGAACTGTGTTCGTTTGAAGGCATTATTTTGTCACCGCACCTACTACGCCGGAATGGGGAAGACATAGGCGCGGCCTCTCCCTACAAGCAGCCACCAGGCTCTCCCCGTCACCGGCTGCCCGCGCACCATTGAATACCTTGAAGTTAGCACCCACCGGGGTATCGCTCGGCCCCTTTTACCACAAGGGAGAGAAGCACAGTACGGGGGGCAGGAGGTGTTTCTGCAGCTTAAGAGACTCACTACCGAGAACAGTCAGGCAGCTTACCCGCGTGCCAAAAAAACAAACACGCGTGTACACATACACCCGTGCACGCACACGCGTGTACACACACACATACACACACGACCACCCTTTTAGCGCTACTAACCAGGCCCGTGCGGGGCGAATGGACCCGGAGAGCGCCCAGGCTCCGCGACTTCCCTCAACGGAGGGAAGGAAACAGCGCGACCGCTTTGCTTTTGCTACTGCGGGAAAACTCGCCAGAACCAACGGCGCGGCCTCTTCCGTACGACCTCGCCACGTCCGCAAGCGCGCCTCGTCGCGGCCCGCCCGGCTACACCAGCTGAAACACGCGCGGTACTCGCTCGCCTCCAGCAGCAGCAGCGCTACTCTCCCCTCGCTCTGCCTCACAGAGGGAGAGGCCCAACTGCAAGAGACAAAATGGCAGCCGCCCTCGTCTCCGTCTCCCTCAGAGAACCGCCAGGACGTGCGCAGGGAGGGGGCGGAAATGGTTCTGCTGCGCACGCGCACAAAGAGTCCCCCGGAAGCCGCCCGGCAACTAGTGCGCATGCGTCTGTTGTTGTACGGGCAACTCGAGGCTTCACCAATCATTTTGCCTTGTCGTATCTCTTCCTGTTAGTATGGCACATGCGCAGAAGAAGTAAGTGGGGAAATCCAAGTTCTTGCGCAGTGTTGTTTCGATGAAAAGGAATTCGAGTGTGGAAATACAGCAGCTGATTTTTTACGTGTCTTCATTTCCACCTCTAGTTCAGAAATCAATCTGTGTGCCCTTTTTGTCTCCTGCCAATTTTCGTTTAACTGCAGCTAAGATATAAACTTCGCGCAGTTTTTTCCTGTCTGAAATCGAATGGAAAATAGGATCTGGGGTTGGCTATTCCGGTTTCTTAGTGTTTGTCCAAAAAAAATTGGTTCTATCATCACCATTGGCAGTAGCTCCTAACAGCAGTCTTATAATTAATCTGTGCTTTATGTGGCACCTACACAGTAATCTCAAAGCAACTTCACTACCAAAGAAATGCACTTATTCCCTGGTATGAACGAAACACCCATCTTCCTTGATTTGGAATTTGCAACCCTACGCTTTAACCGAGGGAAAAAACCCTACTGAATTTGGGGCAGATTTCTTCTGCGTAGACAAGCTTAGTCTTTCCCCATAGAAAAACCGTTTATTGACTTGATGTAAGAGTGACCGTGTAAGGGACGTGGGTGGCGCTGTGGGTTAAACCACAGAGCCTAGGGTTTGCCGATCAGAAGGTTGGCGGTTCGAACGGGGTGAGCTCCCGTTGCTCGGTCTTGTTGCTCCTGCCCACCTAGCAGTTCAAAAGCACACCAGTGCAAGTAGATAAATAGGTACTGCTCCAGTGGGAAGGTAAACGGCGTTTCCGTGCGCTGCTCTGGTTCACCAGAAGTGGCTTTGGCATGCTGGCCACATGACCTGGAAGCTGTACGCCGGCTCCCTTGGCCAGTAAAGCGAGATGAGCGCAGCAACCCCAGAGTCGGCCATGACTGGACCTAATGGCCAGGGGTCCCTTTACCTTTACCTTTAAGAGTGACCGCAAAACAGAAAAAAACCTGCCTTGCGAAAGGCCAATTTCCCCCCTTTATATTTGTCGAGAAAATTTTAGGCAGATCCGAGTATTCGGTCAACTAAGGCTGTAATCCTAACCCCAATTACCTTGGGAGCAAACCCCCTTGAATTCAATAGGGCACCTACCGGGGAATGGTTATGATTTGCGCACTCTGATATTTTTGGTCTGCCTGGCGTCCCGTAGCGGTCGCTCCGAGACGCGAGAGCCTATTGGCTGCGCCGCTGAGGCAGGCAGCCGCGGCCGAGGCCTCGGTAGCCATGGCGACGACGAGGCGTTGGGTTTGCGCGGCCTTCTTCTTGCTCCCGTTCGGCGCGGAACTGTCGGGAGGCCAGGGCTTCTTCCTCCCGCTGCACCGGCCCCAGGGCTGCGGTGGGACGCAGTACTTTGACATCGCCAGCCTGAGTTGCGGGCAGTGCGGGGCCTCGCAGAGGAAAAGCTCTCGGGGTGAGGCGAGCGCGGCTTACAGGCGAAATCCCTAGGAAGGGCCGCCTGGCGAGGAGCCAGCGCCTCGGGAGGGCTCCTTCCCCCGCTTGTATCAAGGCCTCATTTCTTCCCACTTCAGTCATACTCCCGAGTACATCAGCCGACCCATTGAAATCCATGGCGTTCCCATTGATTTGAATGGGCCTGCTGCTTCCAGTATGGCTAACGTTGCGTATTGCCCTATGTCTCCCTCCCTCTAATGTTTCAGTTCAAATGCAGCTACAACGAAGAAATCGTTAAAGGCCAAGCAAAATAAACTGCAAGGGTCCAACCCCAAACATCTTATGTAGTTACAACAGAACGCAGCTGTGTATGCAGTGGGTCTATGGGGTTTTCTTCAACGTGTGAAGTAATGGGATTTATTCCAGGACAATTGATAAAGCATTTTAGAGAAGTGATGCCTCTGCAGAGAAAGCTTTTTCATGAATGCCTATTTGGTCTTGGTTTTGGATACGTAAGGAGGGCCTTTCCTGCCATCTTCGCAAGAGCTAAAGAACTCTGAGCTCAAGAATTTGTTTTGAGAATCACGGCTGATTTTGCTATCCTTTGACAGAAAAATCCACGCATCATGACCCCAATCTTTCGTCACTTCATCAGTCCAATTAGGATGGGGGGAGAGTAATTTTGTTGTTGCTATTGTAAAACTATTGGGAGTACAAAAAACCCCAAGTGATCTACCAGTAGACCCTGATATGACACCTTGCTGTAAGATATGGCTTCTTCTGTCACTCCCTGGTATATTGTTATTTATATAGCATTGTCAGTGTGCATGGTTAGGTTGAAAGTGTGACAGGTCCAGGGTCAGTCAGTAAGTTGCACAGCTGACAATAGGATTTGAATCCAAGTTTCCCCAAGCAGAGTCCATTACTAGCCATCAAACCACACAGAAGTGCCAGTGGAGATGGGGGCTTTTAGGATATATTTCAGAGAGGTAACCTTGATAGAGCAAATTGGATTTCAGTTTGTAGCAACTGAAATAACAAGTTATTGTGTTTGTTTCAGGTACATCATGCACTTGTCTACCAGGATTCAAGTTAGTTTCTGATAATGGTGGATCTTCTATAACTTGTGAAAAATGTCCAGAAAGCACGGTAATGTTATACTTGCAATAAAATCGAAACGGTTTTTACTGCAAACAATGTATAGATGTACTATATAGTTATAATGCAATGAGATTTAAAATATTTTAATATGTGTTTTCTTAGAGTGGAGTTACCCAAGATGGATGGGACTGCATTACTTGTCCTAAAGGCTTAACTAGTGAAGGAAAATGTAAATGCCCTGTTAATGAGATCTTGGGTAAGAATTCTATGAAGTTGTTCATTGTGTTAAAATATTTGATTTCTCCAGCAGAGGAAGCAGTACTGAATATTTTTGTGGGTTGTACCTAATATTTTAAGTCCATGAATGGAAAGAGCTTCAATTCGTGGAAAGAGAGTTCCGCACTTAAGAGAGTTGCACACCAAGGCTGTGTACACACCATACATTTAAAGTACATTATGTCCCCAAAAGAATCATGGGAACTGTAGTTTACCCGTCACCAAGTTACAGTTCTCAGCACCCTTAACAAACTATAGTTCTCAAGATTCAGGATGCGGAAAGTCATATGCTTAAAATGTATGATGCATACACAGCCTCAGAAAGGGTCCTTCTATTCATAGGATGAAAAGATTGGATACAATACTATATGTTTGATTTCTGTCTTAAGAAAGTAATAAAAATATATTAGTCTTTTCACCTACCCAATATCAAATACTATGCTGCATTTGAGGAAGGTAGTTTTTGCAGCTATTCTACTATGGGCTTCTTAACTAAAATCAAGAGGTCAATAAGACAGAATGATAACAACAGAGACAAAAAATGAACATATAAACTTATTAACTTGCTTTATATTGTCAGATGATTTGTCTGTCTAACTTGGCATTGTCTCCTCTGGCTAGCTTTACAAGACTTGAGTTGAGGTCTTCCCTGCTACCTTAGATGCTTTAATTCAGGAGTGAGGAACAGGATCCAGTCAGTAGGCTAGATCCTGACCTCTCCCCCACCTGTGGGTCATTTTGACAGGTTTCTATAGCATTAAGAGACCCATCCATGTGTAAAAAGCACTTCCAAGTAGCTGGTTTTCTAATTGCATCAATCCCTTACGTCACATGGAGTTTCACTCCAGAGAGTTCCAAAAGATTTTGGAATGATTTTTCAGTATCCGCCAGAGCCTATGGAAGGAAGAGCAGTCCTAGAAGGCCACAGCGTATGTGCAGAACACTGAAAAGCCCTTTGGATCACAGTAAAGTTTTAAATTTGTGGCGTGTGCATTAAGCAACTGAATGTTCTAACTTTTTTTCTGAAACATTGCATTTGTACACGGTTATTCACATATAGATATTATATGAACCTATATGCCATGTTACTATATGTGTTCATATTCTCTTTTTACTTAGTGGAAAGAGACACCAATGGTGCATTGTTGGCAGATGCATTATGTGTTCAATGTGATGGGAAAGGGAAGTCATTTGCTACTTCAAATGCATTAAATAACATGTAAGTATTCTTTTTGTTGAAGACTTGCTTTGGGAGAAGGGATTGTTGATTTATTCTTTTATTCATGCACAAATATACAAAACTGGAAGTGCAATTGATACAAATTTGCAAAAAGTTGCAGGAATATGGTTGTATGCAGTGCTTTTTTTCTAAAAAAATGTTTAGGGGTACTCTCATTTTCCTACTCATATTGAAATACTGCCCCTCAATGAGGCCAAACTTAGATTCACAAAATGTTTAGGGGAATGCATTCCCCCAGAAAAAAAAGGCTGGTTGTATGCAATATTACCCAAGTAACATTCCATGCATGCAGTCTTACCCTCATCTCCCCATTCACCACAAAATCCATTTCACAGAGGCCACCAACCCTTTTGGAGCAGACTTTGAAGGGGGCTGCAGGGGAGAGGAGGAGGAAGTTCTGTTGTGCAAGTAGAACGCTGCTCTGTGAGCTGAACAGCATTGCATACAACCTATAATTTCAAACTTTCTGAAGCGCTCCCATGTTTAAAAGAAAAATGGAATCAGATCAGATACATTTTCAGCTTTATAAGTCATAGTTTAACTAAATGTCAGGTCTGTGTGGTTTGCCCTTCTTCCTCCTTCTAACATATGTTGGCTTTGGTGCTCCAGTCTTTGACTCCTTATAGCCGTTTCCTGCAATATTTTTAGATTTAGGACCCGCCTTTAACACAAGCAGCTTCTTAGTTTTTTAACCATATATTTCCCTGCTGGTGTTACCCACTTTAGGCTGGGTTGCAATCCAGTAGTGGGTTCTTACTCATTGGTTGAAGACCAATGCTTTAAAGCACAGTTCCCCATTACAGCTGAAATTGGGAGCCTCAGTTTTATGTCAGGTTTCTAAAAAGGATTTAAACTTGGTTAGTGAACTGATAGAATTCAGTGTTGTGCTATGACAAATGTTCTAGCTACACAAGCATTTTACCTGTACACTATTTCAGGGTAAAAAAATCCTTCCAGTAGCACCTTTAAGACCAACTAAGTTAGTTCTTGGTATGAGCTTTCGTGTGCAAGCACACTTCTTCAGATATCTGAAGAAGTGTGCTTGCACACGAAAGCTCATACCAAGAACTAACTTAGTTGGTCTTAAAGGTGCTACTGGAAGGATACGTATCTGAAGAAGTGTGCTTGCACACGAAAGCTCATACCAAGAACTAACTTAGTTGGTCTTAAAGGTGCTACTGGAATGATTTTTTTATTTTGATTATGGCAGACCAACACGGCTACCTATCTGCAACTATTTCAGGGGTTCTCTTGAGGGACCCCCAACCAGCCAATTTCAGAGGGCACAGTGGGAGGAGAGGGGGGAAAGTCCCATAATGGGGAACTGGATTGAAGATACCAGATCTGGAGCACTAGAGGAAACCAATGGAAAACTGAAGCAAGGAGGCTCAAACCCAACACTTGTTCCTAGCTTTCTATATTGTAGTTTAGGAAGCTGGCAGTGATATGTCCAAAAAGATCCATTTTCAAGAAATTACTGATAGCATGCAAAAGGAAGCTGATTCTGGAATATAAGGGCAGTAGTTTTTCTGTATAGGTGGAAGAGAAAGTTCAACTCAACATCCTCCTAAACATGTGCATCATTGAAAAAACCTCAGTATGTTTTTGCTACTTTTTCAGTGCTGAAAAATATGTGTAAACCTATAGCTGCCACTTGAAGATATTTCTATGAGGAGAACAAGACATTATAGAAAATGCTAGGTATCAGGCAAAAATAGCATTCCCACATCTATGCCACATCTCATCTGAAGCATCAGGTGAAACTCACTGAGGGAAATCAATACATCATTCTGCTAGTTTACCCAGCAGCAGCCTCCAATGCTTATGAAGCTAGCATGAGAAAATCCATAGTGTGATCATATTACATCACATAGTGAGTTTCATAAGATATTATAGTAGGAACAAGACACAGTGATATCATTTTTTGCAGCATTTTTGTCTTCCATAACTCTACTTATTTCTCACAAGCATATCTGAGTTGGATACTCTGAACTGTTAGATATGTGCACCTGATAGAACAAATGGTACAGTCTGATTTTCACAAATGCGGCAAGTCTGTTCTCTGGTGTTGCCTATGTGATGTTATTACATTATAAAGGATTACTAAACTATAAGGTATGAAATGCCTTCAAGAAATGCCTTCACATTCTATTTTTATCTTTTTAGGTGTATAAGATGTGAACCAACATTCATCAGTGTAAACAAGTCATGTAGCTGTTCTGAGCCCAATATTTTAGTAAGTATAATAGGACATCTTTGGGAGAAGGAAAGGCTAAGGAAATAACCCCTACACAAATCTGGAGTGGAGTCCCTAAGACAGTTGGATGGTGTCTTGTATGCCTCCTTCTTGCAACTCCTGCAGCCAGGTTGGTGCCACATGCATTGCTCTGCTTTTCTTTGGACCTCATAAACGAGGTCAAGCGGGGATCTTGTTATCTGGGCAGCCCAGGACCTCACTGCTCAGGCGTGCACCCCAGGTGAGGTCACCGGTGCTGCTAACGCAGCAAAAACAATGCAAGAGGCAGCAGTTAAGAGTTACCAGTCTCTGCAGCTACAGCGGGCGCTTTGATTCTGCAGTGATTTGACTTTGCCCCCAGAGGTGCGCTGCATTGTTCCTTGAGACGGATGCCAACAAAATAATAGGACAGTATGTAGGAGAAGCAGTATGAGTTATATCCCACAGTGGGAGGTTTGCTCATGTAAGCTACCTTCCCTGTCATCACATCCCAGGTCCCCTGACCCTCAAAAGGTGCAATGTCACGGTACTGCAGTAAGGGAAGGACACAGAAAAGGCCCATTGTGCAAGTGGGATTCTGCTCGCCTAACTGGATTCATGCCTCTTTTCATTTGTGACAAAGCTATTCTAATTCTTAGCCTCTGTCTTTAAAAGTAGATATTTACATAATTTGATTTTTTTTTAACTATCTTTTCAGACAGGAGGTTTATGCTTCAGGAGTACTGGGAATTACCCCCCAAAGGGAACTGCAACAGTACGCTTTGGAAAGCTAGTAAGTCATAATAATAATCATTTTGTTTGCATGCTGCCACAGAGTGTTTGCAGACATTCAAGGTGATACATTTACACTTAAAATGAGCACACATACACGCGTGCGTGCACACACACACACACACACACACCCAGCAACAATAGAAATACATCAATCAATGCAAAAATATAAGTACATCATAGATATAAGAGCATAAAACTAAACCCTCATGGAGGAGTCGTGCACAAGAGCGTTGTCCCTCCTGTGGTTTCCACCAGCTGATATTCAGAAGCATTACTGCATGCCAAATGTATCCACACTATGTTAGTATGAAGAACAATAAAACAATTTATATCAAAACAGCAATATGCAATGCAATAAATAATCGTGTTTACATATCATTCCAAAAATTGGTTACTCTAACTATAATTCATTGCATTAAGTAAATAATTGTTTTTTATTCATTATTTATCCCCCTTTTATTGTGCTCCTTATCTAACAGATACCTGTTTTGTGGTTGCAAAACATATATGAGAGCCAGTGTGATATAGTGGTTAGAATGTCAGAGTAGGACCTGCAAGACCAGGGTTCAAATGCACACATTTTCTCTAAAGCTCACTAGGTGACATTGGGCCAGTCACTGCCTCTCAGCCTAACCTACCACACAGGGTTACTGTGGGATTAAGTGAGGAGGGGAAGAACCAGTGCTTTTTTTTCAGGGGGTGCTCAAGGGTACAGCGTACCAGCTGTACCAGCACCTGGGGGGATGGGGGGTGTTGGGGGATGTTAAAAAGTGTGGCACTTACTGTAACAACTTCATGGTGAGTACCTGCACTTATTTTTCTAGGAAATAAAGCAGTGGGGAGAAGCATTTACAACACTGAGCTCCTTGGAGAAAACAATGGGATATAAATACAATAACATAAATAATACAACTGCTATAAATATTTACAGAAGCACCTACTGCCCACTAGCAGCATATTACTCCAAAAGCAGAATAAAGTTTCTGGTATCCATGACAGTTCAATCCTCCCACAACAACAGTAGCATTAAAAAGAGAGCACAAGCCTCTATGAGGTGAGGGCCTGCTCTTCTACCTTGAACCAAAACAATTTGCTGTAACCATTTTGACTTTCTGGTCTTATTTATAGGGCATCACCTTGATATCAGCATGGTTTTCAAAAAACCTACAAGCGTCAGCAGCTGCTTGCTGGGTAAGCTTTGAAAGTTTTTCTCTTTCAACAGGATTATTGATAAGTATTACTAATACACATAGTTTATTATTTTGGGATTCCATAGATAATCTGTGTATTGAAACCTGGTTGCAGTTTTCCCTGGTGCTTTGAGGTATTGAAACAGTGTAGAAGTGTAAAATGTGCTTCAGAATGCCTCTTCCCAGAGTTACTTAAAACTTCTCAAAGCATTAAAAAAAAAACTTAAAAGAGCTAGAAATGGTATTCTGAGATGATATTTTCAGTTTTAAAATATCTTTACAATCTTGTAATAATTGTCATTGGCTTATCTCCTTGCAGCTGTACTCCAACCTTACATCTTGCCAAACACTTGGAAATATGTGTGTGATGAACATGAATAGTTTGAGCTCTGCCAGCACAGATGCATGTGGTCTATTTCAGTATGTTTTTGCAAATACTGCTGGACTTGGTACTGTTCATTCCATATCATTTTGGTATGTGGTATTTGCTATTCATAGATAGATAGATAATCTAGAAATTAATAGTTGCAACAAACATCATGTAACTGTTTGCAGGAGACAGAACCTTCCATGGCTATACTATGGTGACCAGCCAGGATTAGCATCACAGGTTCTTGACACAACCCAGTTTCCTGCTAGTTTCACTTTTAAAGGAACAAACAAAGTAAGTTACAATTTTTTATATAAAAAAAACTTTGAGTCCAGGTTTATTCTTCGTGTGATTCAGTTATGATGGGATTGCACAGGTTGCCAGATTTCCTCAGAATTTTAATGTGTACCTTGTAATTGAGGCTGCAGTCCTCTACTCCAGGGGTGGGTAACCTGCAGACCAAACAGAGAAAGAAAGATCTGGGCCTCTGGCCAGAAAATATTCCCCACCTCTGCTCTACTCCAGTGGTGATTAACTACATTGGTCTAGATGACTGGATCATTCCTTAGCAAAAGGACTTGCATTTGGCACGATATACATTTGGTGCCAAATACAAGCCCCACAGCGATTGGTTCTGGTCCACTGAGGCTAGCATTCAGCACTAAATTTAAACAGTGGCAAATGCAAGCCCAGTTGCTAAGCAACAGTAAAAAACACATGTGTATGCTTCTGATTGTTCCTTGGCAGCCACAACTTTACCTACTCGCACATGGCATCAGGTGAGCAATAGGTCATCATGGATGGGCCCAAATACTGGCCTAGTGGGCCCAGTTTGGCTCATGGGTGAGACATTCCCCACCCGTGCTACACTCATCTGGCAGTAAGTACAATTTAGTTCAGAGAGGCTTAATTCTGAGCAGACATGTAAATGATTGCACTTTTGCAATATAAACTACTTTAAGTATCAGTCATAAAATCAGAAAGATTGGGGGGGGGGGCAATATACATGAAATGACCAAAATGTTTGTAATTTCAGCTCTAATGTCATTTGGAGAGTTTGGTTCTACATTACGCTGGCATACCTGCTAGGTTTGATTTCCTTGACTGTCTTCCCAGCCAAACTGATCTTTTACTTTACCCAAAGAAGTTGAATTCTCTTCAAGCACTTTATTACTGAGTTTATGCACAGCAGCTCAGCTAGTATTTAACAGGAAGCAGAGCTTGCAGACAGGTTGATAACCAACTGATGGTTATATGTTGCATATTATATAACTGTAATGTAACTCTGAAATAATTGTTAATTTCTAGACCAAACACATAGCATGTACTCCATATTGTTTGTTTTGCTGAAGCAGTTTTATTATACACTTTAGGAACATCTTGGGGTCTGGTTTATTATACAAAATTCAGCTTTCATTTCATTGATAAGTTTTTGTTAAAATATGGACTTCGTTCCCCACAATAGTTTGAGAACAACAAACTAACTTCACACTTGCATGGTATTGTGTGTATTATATAATGCAGCTACCTGGTAAAGCAGGAGATTTAAATTTGATATCTAAATTTCTTTAGCAAAATTATAGAGGAGGAAGTGAAATGCTAATAATATTTTTGTTTTGTTTCATGTGTGCTGTGAGAAATGTCTAAAATATAAAATCTCAGTTTTTAAAGGCACTTTTATCTTCATTGACAGAATATAAAATTGCAGTTTATTGCTGCTTCATATGATGCAGGGGGAAATTTTCTTAAATGGCAGTATTTAGAAGGTGGTATTTTGCAGGTAAGCTTGCGTTTGTTATTTATGATACATCATGGATTAAATTTACAGCCGTGAACTAAATGAGGGAAAGAATGAACACATCATTTCAAAGCATCTAGTATTTAACATATCTCTTTTTTCTGTGGCCTCATAGTTTGTAAATATGTTGGTCAGCAAAGAGGGGGGAAATGGCTCAGTCCAATACTGTGCATGGTTCTAATGAACATGCAGAGATCCAACTAAGCTGGATCTGGCTTGTTACTTCAGTGTCTGGAGAAACTTTGTGTACATAGACTCTGCTATTGAAGTGAATTTGACAGTTCGTGCTCATATAGGGTTTTGAATATGCAGTGGAGCCCCATGTGCTGCCCAGAGCCACTGAATAGAGGGCACTTTGATTATTAATCATCATTTTTTCCATTCTCTGCAAGTGTTCTGTTCACGTTTTACACTACCTGTTCGCTTTTATTCATCATTTACATATTAAGTTAGCAGAGGGAGCTGAGTTGACTAAGTTTATTTCTTTTTTCCCATCCACATACGGCATAGTTCGACCTGCCTGTCCTGAGAGACTATTTCTGAAATGTTTGAAAGATTAATTTGCTTTGGTGGAATGTGAAAGAAGCAAAGTTGGCTTTTAAAGGACCAGCTACTGTCACAATATTTTTTCTGTTACTTTTAAAGCTTATGTTTACCTTTTATTAAAAAGTGATAAATGCAGCAGTTTGTGTTTTGTGTTTCTTTGAGGGGGTACTAAGTATGTGAAGACTGCACTAAAATATGCAAAATGTTTGATGATTATCTTTTTTAAACTGCAGCTTTGCCCAGATACGCTAACTAAACTGAATGCTGCTTACGTTTTTGGGACAACTTATCAACAAAAAGTAAGAGTAATTTAAAACAATATTATATACCGGTATGTTCATGCAAGCTGGAGAAGGTGCAGAAAAGGACAACCCAAAAGATTGGGGGCGGGTGCCATTCCCCTGCAAGGAAAAGTTACAGCACTAGAGCTTTAAATGAAAAACAATCCAGGTAGGGGTAGGAGGAACATGATCAAGGCTCATGAAAGAATGCACTGTGTTGAGAAAGTAGATAGAAGTTTTTCCTCTTTCTCTTATATACTAGAATCATGGGTCACCTAATGAAGTTGAATGTTGGGAAATTCCAGACAGGTAAAAAGAAAGTACTTTGCAGAGCCCATAGTGAAACTGTGTTGTCGTTTAGTTGTTTAGTCGTGTCCGACTCTTCATGACCCCATGGACCAGAGCATGCCACGCACTTCTGTCTTCTACTGCCTCCCACAGTTTGGTCAAACTCATGCTGGTAGCTTCAAGAACACTGTCCAACCATCTCATCCTCTGTCGTCCCCTTCTCCTTGTGCCCTCCATCTTTCCCAACATCAGGGTCTTTTCCAGGGAGTCCTCTCTTCTCATGAGGTGGCCAAAGTATTGTAGCTTCAGCTTCAGTATCTGTCCTTCCAGTGAGCACTCCGGGCTGATTTCCTTAAGAATGGATAGGTTTGTTCTTCTGGCAGTCCATGGGACTCTCAAGAGTCTCCTCCAGCAACAGTGAAACTATTAAACTATTAAATGCATTACTGTGAGATGTAGTGATGGCTCCCAACCTGGAAGACTTTAAAAGGGGATTAGGCAAATTCATTGAGAAGAAGGCTTTTAATGATTACTAGTTATGATGGCTATATCATACCTCCAGGCTCAGAGGCAGTTTTTCTGTGAATACTGGTTGCTGGGGAGTAAAAGCAACAGAGGACTATTTATCCTCAAGCCCAGGTTGTGGGCACCTCATGGAAATCTGGTTGGCCACCGTGGGAAACAATATACTGCCCTAGTTAAACCATCGGTTTAACCCAGCAGCGCTGCTCTTGCATTCTCAAGAGGAGAAATGCAGCTACTTTTCAAGTCTGATACTCTGCTCTGCAAAATAAATTTTGATGCAGATTGAATCATTTCTCTGTACAGTCGCTAGAAAGCAATTGCATGTCTATACTTTTCATTCTGTGAAAGGGTAGAATTTATTAAGAATTCCAGGGGACCAATTTGCAGCTTCTGAGTTTTTCAGGGCTTTTATTGGAACAGTGAAGATACATATTTTATTCTAGTTCATTTTACCTTTATGCTCTTTTTCTACAGTGTACAATATCGGTTTCCAAAATTTTAAAGGATTATTCTAATCCTATATTTTATGATGTGTTCCTTGAATATTATGATGAAGAAGATGGACAACAGTACCTTTGGGCAGTGCCAGTGTTAAACTTAAATCTTCAGTATAATGAAATGTTTGTGAACCGAGGTAAGAACATTCAGTCTCTATTCTCAGTGAGTTTAGATTATATACATTCTGTTACATGCAATAATTCTAGGTTTTTGGCAACGTATTGTTTCACTATAATTATGTTTGTGATGTAATATCACACAAGTCTTCATTTGTAAACAGTCACCTTGTTTGAACATAATGTGACAAAGTCACAAACCTTTTTTCTCCTGAGGACTGCAGTTCATTGTAATGCATGTTGACAATTGATGGTACCAGAGCCAAGCGACATTCTTTGTTGCTCCCCATAATCTTACAAAAGAAAGGGTGGTGGTGGTGATCTAACAAAAGAGAGAGTGAGTGCTGGGTGGCAATAATCTTAACTTTAGTATTACATGAAGAAGCCTCAGGTTGCCCTCTCTTCCAGTGCAGCACTAAAAATAAGCTTTCACTTCTTATTTCAGTTAATTTGCAATTTACTGTTGCACGTGAACTCTAAACTATTTTTTTAAAGAAGCTAGCTTCATGAACCACTGCTTTAAATTGATAGTTTCAGTAAAGCATAGTTAAAACTAACCACAGTTTGTCCAATTTTCTCATGGCCTCAGCAGAGGAGGGATGGGGGGAGGCACACAATCCTGAGGCTCATTCACATAACGCTACACCATAGTTTAGTGTTATGTCCAAACAAGGTCATTGACTTCAAGGAGAATTTGAAATGTAGTTTATATGAAGAGGTTGTTGATTCTGAAATGAGAGTCAGAATTTTGATAGATCATTCTTATTATAGCTTTCCCTGTTGAATGCATGACATAGTAAACCTGCATCTGAAAACAAGGAAATGTTCATTTTTCTCTGAAAATTTACTTTCCCTAGTTTCTTTAGCTTGTATCATTTTCACATGCTAATATTTTGAAAAGCGTATTTCATTATTTCTTCATTACACTGCTACTGTTCTGTATTTAAGTTTTTTGCTTTGAAAATTTAATTTTACATTTTTTGAAAAAGGTAGCAATATGAACAATTGGCTTTTGACACGTCGAATGTTTTTGGTGGATACTTTAAGTGGACAAGAAAATGACTTAGGAAACCAGCCAAGAATAATCAGAATTGCTAGTGAAATAACAATAAGGTGAGATCACATGACGAGATACTACCAGCTATAGCTTCCCAATTATAAATTTGACATTACCATGATTAACTTACAATTTACTTGTTATCATTATTTACCTTATTTGTTGTGAGAAAAGATTTAATAAATTTTGCAAGGCACTTAGCATACTAACAATGCAATCCTGCATGTGTTGGCTCAGAACTAATGTGCTTTTAAAATTTAATGGCATCTTGCCGCTTTGGGAGTGGAAGACAATTTAAAAGAAAAACCCATTCTGTGTACAGTGGTACCTCGGGTTAAATACTTAATTCGTTCTGGAGGTCCGTTCTTAACGTGAAACTGTTCTTAACCTGAAGCACCGCTTTAGCTAATGGGGCCTCCTGCTGCTGCCGTGCCACTAGAGCACGATTTCTGTTCTCATCCTGAAGCAAAGTTCTTAACCCGAGGTAATATTTCTGTGTTAGTAGAGTCTGTAACCTGAAGCGTATGTATCCTGAAGCGTATGTAACCTGAGGTACCACTGTACTGTATATGGTTCATTGCAGAAAATCAACAGTTCTTTTACAGTAAGGCAGATTAAAATTAATTTAAATTTTGACTTTGTGTATGCACATCACAGTTGATTATTATAACCATTGTTAAAATAAAGTTTTATTGATTAGAGATCTGGGTTTTTGTTTAGTGTCTAATTTCTCATCTCCTTTTATTTCCTTGTTAACATTGTGTTGTGTATATTTCTGCAGTATTCGTCTTGTGCCTAACACTCAGAGAGGAGCCATTTATCCCCCTCTGATTACAATTGCGTACAGTGATGTTCTGGTTCAGAATCCCGGTGCTGAGAATGTGGTGGTGAGTTCCTATGTAGCTCCAGCAATTACTTGAATTTCCCTGGCATCATTCAACAGTAACTCAATCAATCAATCAATCAATCAATCAAAAATGGTATAGTGAGGTACATAATGCCAAGGAATCGAATAATGAACACTGTTTACGAACTAGCAAAAATACCGTATTTTTCGCTCTATAAGACGCACCAGACCACAAGACGCACCTAATTTTTGGAGGAGGAAAACAAGAAAAAAAATATTCTGAATCTCAGAAGCCAGAACAGCAAGAGGGATCGCTGCGCAGTGAAAGCAGCAATCCCTCTTGCTGTTCTGGCTTCTGGGATAGCTGCGCAGCCTGCATTCGCTCCATAAGACGCAGACACATTTCCCCTTACTTTTTAGGAGAGAAAAAGTGAGTCTTATAGAGCAAAAAATACGGTAATAGGGCCATAACGGTACAGATTTCACATTTTAAATTAACAGCAAAATCGGGCATGTTTTCAAAAGGGTCAGAATATACTGAATAAAAATGAGCCCTTCCTTCTTGTACCCTGCCTGCCTGATGACTGTCCAAAAGGCAGCAAATTCATCTATGAAGATTCTTCAACTTTGTTCAAACTTATTGGGGAAGAAATGGTTCTGATGAACAAGTAGTAGTTTCTGCTTTCCCTATGTGTGTAGCTGTGTTGGAGGCAACATGTCTCTGAATACCACTTGCTGGGAACCACAGGTGGGGAGAGTGCTGTTATGCTCAGGTCCTGTATTTGGGCTTCCCATGAGCATCTGATTGGCCTGTGAGGACCGGTTGCATGACTACATTTGGCCTGATTCAGTTGGTTTTTCTTACATTCTCATGTGTATGGTCCTGGTCCTCTCCTCCTCTTACTTCTTGGTTCCTAAATAGGGCTGCATCTGGAATTTCCTGGACATAGGTGGGATTCATCCTTCAAAAATGGCGTCTGGGTGGAATTTTCAAAAATCGCTTGAAATGTCCAGGGAAACCCAGTTGTATGGCAGCCCATATGGGAAGTGGTGTGTATTTTTGGTTTTTTTATTTCCCCCCAAATAGCTTAAAAACTTAACTTTGCCCCAAAAATAATAAAAGCTCAGCCTTATAATTGCAACCAACTCATTGCAGGAGCAGTGATTGCTAGATAGGATTCAGTAGTGGTGTCACATGTCCCCAGCTACACCCTGGTTCACTGCTACCAGTGGCTGCCTCTACCAAACAGCCCAAAGCTTTCCTGGGTCTTGACGACATCATCTTTAGGTAGCGTGGCATAATAGACACACAGAGACCACAAGGCTTTATGAACCAAATTTTAAAGCTTACTTAGCAAGCAGATTAATCTTAGGTAAAAAAATTATCTTCTGAATGGTTGCAAGCACACAAATCAATCCCAAAAGAGCAAAAGGATAATTAAAACAGGATGAACACATCTAGCTAATTTTATCAAAAAGGCTTCCTGCTGGCTAAAATTCTGATAGGGAGCTTGAAATTCTTCAGATCTTCCTGGGAGCCACCTCTCTATCTCTCAAGGCTACCCTGTTTCTTATATCCCAAACCAAACATCAAGAAAGTACACTTTAGTCTTAATTCCCTCTGCAAGTCAGACTGCCTGAAATCCATACTTTTAATGCCTGCTGAAGTGAATACCTGCCAGTCAATGTTGGCATTAGGAAGTAAATTAACTCCATAATTCCCAAACCAAACTATCTACAAATTTTGCAAAGTTCACTTACTGAGTATTGGCATAAGTAATCTGTTGTAGTATCTTCCAAATCCCAGATAAAATTCTGTATGTAGACCATAGATATTGGCAAGCATTTCCAACACTGTATTCATTCCTCGGTTAAAAATAATTTCATACAATTGCAGGCAATTTTCATGCAAAACTAGTATTTCTGTTGTCAATGACTGTGTTATTCATTCCTTTCAGTAAACTCCATGGTTTCTACTGGAAAAGCTATGCAAGCACATCTTTTCTTAATGTAATTCTCCCTCTTTTCATCCTTTCATGCCAACAAATTCTTGTGCCAAAACTTTTAAAAGTGCTCAACACATCGAATTAGCGACCCTTAACTTAACATTCTGTTTTACTTATTTATTTTTTATGTATTGTAATTTAATGCAGCATGAAATGTGGCATTCAGGATAGAATGATTTATTGGAGTGTTAATGGAATTGTTTCACTGTTCAGGTTTCCTTCTCAGTCAACTATGAAATGAACCAGTCGGAGGCTCGCATTCAGACTGATGTAAGTTTTCTCTCCTCATCAAATGTTAATTCCTTTACTGTATGCTTGCTGATTTCTGTACAAAATGCAGCAGAAGCATAACTCTTGATTTATTTATCTTTTCCTGCAGATAGCTCTAGGTGTTTTGGGTGGCCTGGCAGTTCTATGGTCCCTTCTCAAGACAGCTGGCTGGAAGAGGCGTATAGGGAGCCCCATGATTGACCTACAGGTATGAACGATCAGGAATCCTAGCAGATAATACTTTTTACACATAATATTTACAGTTTTATATCAGTTTGGAGGTATCCAAAGTTCTTCATGTACATAAACCCAGTAATTTTTGTACTTTACAATTTTTGTAAATTGGTCATTATTATTATTCCTATATAATGGAATGGGGAGGGCAAAGGTTAATTAAATCCTAGCGTGTTAATGACTGAGGACTTAAGTAGTACACACACTTAACCACTATACTACACCATACCAACTGTTGCAGGATATATGTTTCCGATCGTAGGTCTTCTGTGCCTTTCATGTCTCATGTTGAGAAAAGCATCAGAGTAGATACTGGGGGTTAACTTGGGTAAATAGATCTAGGGAGATGTTGGGAGAATATGGCTGTTATACGGTATCTGGTTTGAACCCCTGAGAATCTTTACAGATCATGGAGGATTTTGGTGAAATGTGGAAGGAGACCCACTAGGAAACTGTTTATGGCCAGAAAAAGTCGGGATTGTGAACCAGAAAGATGGTCACATCATAGTAAGTTGTATGAAGAAGAGCCAGAGATCAATGAAGCCAAAGTTGCAGATAGTCTAAGGAAGCAGAGACTGGCAAGTGGGGAGTAATGGACCACAGAAATCTGTCTTTTGCCAAATCAGTCCCTCTTGGTCAATATTGTTACTCTAAATGGCAGCAGCCTCCCAGGGTTTGAGACCAGAGTCTTTCTCAGTCTTACCCGGAGGTGCTGGGAATCACTTCTTGGGCTTTCTGCATGCAGTTTGTTCTCCCTCTCTGACTTCCGGAGCTCCCCCAGGCTAGATATAGGCTGGGAGGAAAGAAAAGCTAAGAAGCACAAAATGGGAGCCTGAGCTAAAAACACTGAACCTGACCTTCAAGCTTTTACCTTCTAGTCTTTTTGTGACTGTAAGCTGTTCTAAACTGTTTTAAATGTTGTATTTTAAATTGTTGTAATCTGCCCTGGATCTGTAGGGGTGAAGTGCAGGCAATAAATTAAAATAATAATAGTAATAGTAGAAGGGTTCAGTCAGGGATGACCAAGTAGGTCTGGTGGATCAGGGAAGGCTGAGTCTACTGCTAATGAAGATCTGCTGTATTGGTGGCTTATGGAAATAAATAGTTGGGCACTGGATCCATAGTACTTGTTCATGATGCTTACACATATCAGGATGACAGGGAAAATCCTGACTTTCTTTGTCTTACTGTTATAACTATGAAGTGATGGCTGCAGATCATCCTTGGAATTCAAAACAAATGAAGAATAATTGTATTATTCTTTAGCTGCTCCTCTTTTTATTTGATAATGGTTGCTTTTATAAAAAGAGATTACGCGGAGTCTTTCAAGAAGTGATTTTTTAATTTCATTTTTAAGGCTATAGCTGAATCACTGCATAAAGTTACTAGATACAGGTGTAGAGACACTGTGTAAGAATATAATTTCTGTCTGTCTCTGTTGGGACACCTTTCTGTAATTGCACCTAACACATTTGTACTCTGGTGTTGTAGACAGTTCTGAAGTTCTTGCTGTTCTACTCTGGTGACCTTGCAAATGTTTTCTTCATCATCTCAGTGGGAACAGGGATATATTGGCTTATATTTTTCAAAGTAAGTTTCATCATATTGTGTTTCTTTAAAGATGAATAAACAATTGTGCACATATAAATGTTAGATATGACATCTAAATGTTTGTGTGTTTTGTTTTCCCTTTTTGCTTTTCTCACCAGACCATTGAGGCAAGTTGTACCTGTAAAATATTCTCTGTATTTGTCCTTTATACTTTACCTCTTCCTCTAACTTTAAATGTGCATGCAGTAGTCAATAGAGATAGTTTTTTTTATAAAAAAAATGCTCCAAATCCTAATTTTCATCAAGCTCTGGTAACTTTGGCAAAAGCAACCACTATTTTAAATTTAGTTGTAGAAATTGTATGCTATGATTCAACATACATGTAGTTACAGCTTCTTTGATTTAATGAAGACCCTTCACTCCACAGGCACAGCAGTATGTCTCTGTTCTCTTACCATTACCAAGTCAAGAAGACAATTTTGTTTCTTACATTGGATGTGCTTTTGCTCTTAAGGTAAGCAGTTGGGCCATGCTCTGGAGTTGTCTGAGCCCTGAGCAGAAACTGGCTTGTTCAGAGGGACTCAGGCATCAGATGAGTCGGATACAGAGAAGCAGAGAAGCCTCTTGCTGTTAAGCAGAGGTACCAATACTTCCTGACACAGGGAACTCTTTTGCAAGCAAATTCTCTGCAGACCCCTCCCCTCGTCAGTTGGGAGAGGAATGTTTTATTAGTTTTTTTTTAACGAATTAAACATAAGCCTTGCCCCCCAAACTATGTTGGAACTGGATCCATGGTGGGGTGAGTGCCTCCCAGGTTAGCCCTGGGAGGGTCATCCAAATCTCAAGGGTAGGGGGAGCCTTGTGCAGAGCCCTAATAATTAATTAATACTGTGGTTAATTTTGTCTTCTAAATGAAAAATTGTATCAGGGTTAGCATTTTTAGCACAAGCTGCAGTTCTCTCCAGTTCTGCTGTTTTCTAGAGAAAGAAAGATGGTTTCAGTGGTAAGGTATCACTTCTTTATTTGTCTTCCAATAGCAAAAGATTTTAAAAAGAGAGACCTAACAGCAGAAACAGGCAAATTAAGGAGACTGGCCTTTGCTAGAACTTGAGAGGGGACTTGTATGCAGAATTTTGACTAGAAAGCCAAGCCAGACTCAGCCCCGCCTCTAAACTGTAGTAGTAACAATGGACTACCATTGGAGGACTGTGGCAAGCCACACTCTCCCATTCATACCCTCACCCCAGCTGCTGCCTGGCAATATAGAAATAATGGGTTATTGACACTAACAGGGCACATTTGTCTTTCAATGTTTTAAAGCTAAACAAAAGTATTTTTTTCAAATGAAATAAAACTTGAGTTGGAATACAATGTTTCATATCCAACATTGCTGTCCCACTAATGCAGCAGATTTCCACTTGGGCAACAAAAGGCTCCTCTCCTCTCCTCTTCCCTTCAGCACCCCATGCTCTCTCAAAATCTGCTCCAGATGTTTTAAGGGCCCTGGAAGAGTAGAGGAAGAGCATTGGATGCAACCCAATATCCAGTCTGTTTTTGCAGAGGGAAAACTGCCACTGGCTAACCACAGCTATGCTACAAACTATGGGCATCAGGTTAGCCTCTTGGAGATCAGTATGTTGAACTAGGGAGGCCTTTGGTCTGATCCAGCAGTGGTCTTCTAATGTTCTTATGTCCCATTGAACTCAATGGAACTTGCATCTCCATGTGAGTAGGATTTACACAGCGACAGTCCCATAGATTTCAGGGGGACAGGTGTAAGCACATGTTCTTTCACAGCAATCTTTGGAAGTTAAAAGTTCCGATTTTTTAACTGACCCTGTTTACAAATTTGTGATAGTTTCAGAGCAGGGATGAGTTAAATTGCCAAACTAGCAGCAAGTTTTTCAAGTGGAATTACACTTTAATATTCTACCCGTGATCTTCAGTTGCCACCACCAACCCTAATGCAGCCAGCTCCTGTTGATGGATATAAGAAGTGGAAATATTGATCAGGAATGAGTTTTTATCCTATTTTTTCTGGATTGCAACAGAAATTGTACAATTCTGAATGATGACTTCCTGTTTTTAATTAGTTGTCTTCCTTTCCTAAATGCTAATTTAGGTTTATTTTTGTTTCATTAAATGGTTTCCTTAGGCACTGCAGTTTTTGCATCTGCTTGTTTCCCAACTTACAGTAGATATCTTTTTCATCGACTGGGAGCGCCCTAAAGGAAAAGTTCTTAAAGCAGTTGAAGGTATGTGTTCCTACAGCTTCTGTCAGCCCTAGTCAGCATTGTTAATGGCCAGGGATGATGGGAGTTGCAGTATCCAGATAGCCACAGGCTTACCATCCCTTTTCTACGTGAATGTATGGAATAGCCCCCCAAAATTAGGAATATTTCCATGTCCCAGCTGTAGTCAGTTAAGATACTGTTTTATTTGAATGTGGGCAACATCTAACGAAGTAGCGCTGTTGACGCAAGGATTTCCACCTGTGCAACAGAACTCCCCCCCCCCCGCCACCGCCTCCTCTCCCCGTGTGCCCCTGGCATCCTCTGCAGAAGACATTTAGGGGGTGTATGGAGAGAATGGAGAGTTTCCTCGCAGAGTCTGAAGTCCTTGTGCTAAAAGAACTTTTGCATTGGATACCACCCTTTGTGCTGCCACTAATAACTGGCCATGTTCCTATGCCTATGGCTTCCTTTTAAAGCACTAAATGATTTGTGACGTATATAAACTAGCTGGGGCCCTAAGATTGGCTCCAGAAGCCTGGTCACAGACACACTATTGTGTCCCCCTCACATGGGATGTATGTTTGGCCTTCAATTTTTAATTGCTTTCAAACAGGCATTAAATACCTTTTTATTCCTATCTGCTTTTAATTACTGATAATGGTTTGAAGTTTTTTTACGGTTTCTTTCTTGGTCTTTTACATTATTTGGATTGGGATATTTTTAATTCTTCTGTCTTTAGTTTTCCTGTCTTAATGTATTTTATAAGTCTTTATATTATAGCTTGTTTTTGAGATTACTGTTTATTATATTGTGTTAAAATGTATTTTAATAGATGCAAGCTGCTTTGTGGAAGCTATTTAAGCTGGAAAAGCAGGATATAAAGAAATAACATTTAAGATCTTTACAGTTTGAACTATGCTTCTCCACAGGAGAAAATGGCGTAAGAAGTATTTCTGCACCTGTCAGCATATGGAGAACGTATTTCATAGCAAATGAGTGGAATGAAATTCAAACCATCAGGAAAATAAATCCTCTCTTCCAAGTGCTTGCTATTCTCTTCTTCTTAGAGGTGACTTTCAGATTTCATTATCATTCACTTGATTTTTGATCTTTCTAAAGAAGTTGGGTAAACTGATGGGATGTAACCAATGAAGTCATCCCATTCGTGCAGGGACTTCTGCCTGCACAACAGGACTTCCCCTCTGCTCCTTCTGTACAATCCCTCAACTGTTCTGGGGGTTCCCCAACCTTTCCCAAGCAGATTTGTAGGAAGTATGTGCGTTAACAGGGCAACTTGGTCGGATACAACCCAATGGTTATATTGTGTGCTGGTGTGCTGCTTCTTTTTTTATTATGAGCTCCCATAGTTCAGTTTTAGTTCTGTTATCTATGTACTTAGTGTGAGCCACAGAAGTTGTATCTTAAAAACAAATAGCATGACACAACTAGACGTCAGTTATAATCTATTCATCATGCAGCATCAGCTGAAATACTTGTTCTAGCTGAATTAAATGATTAGCAAATGCTTTCTCCTGCACACATAATGAGAAGGCAGGTGAGGACTAATTGTCTTGTGCATATATTATTAGTGAACAGGACAAGAGCTCTGTTATTGCTGTTTCTGTGCAACCTGCAGAGCTATTACTAGTATTGCCTTCATTTTAGACTTGCTTTTCCATAACAATACTTTGCAGATTCGATTCTTGGCTGCCAAGTGATACTTATGATGCAGGAAGTGAAGCAAGCTGCTCAGCTAAATACTTGACATCATAAAGCAGAATTACAATCAATGTTCATTCATCGGAATGGTCAAATCTTTAAGTTCCGGAGCTAAAATTATCCTGTTCTAGTATTAATTTTTGCTAAGTCTTAACTAAAAATGGCTCAGCTGGCTTTGGAAGGGAGCTGAAAGTACAGCTCATGAAATTGTTATATTTTGATTTTATAGAATCCTCTTCCGGTTTTATCTAGCATAATCCACTACATCTGCATCATCATTGCAAGTCTTTCTGTACCATGTGTAGAATTATTATTTTTATCTGAATAAAAGTATAGATCAATAAAATATTACCTCATGGTCAAAGATATACACTAAAATAACAGAACACAATAAGTCCAGCAATTTAGAAGATCTTTGTTAATGCAGATTACTAATGAGATACCTTTTGGTATTTTCAAAATTACGCTTTCAGGTTGTGGGGTTTTCAAATCTGGCCTTAATGGATTCTTCTTCCAGTCTTAAAAGGAGCCCAGAAAGTTACATAGCTCCCTGGAGTCGTATTCTGAGATTTGGCGTGTCTGCTGTCCTTTGGCTAGTGATTGCCATAATACAGGTAGACCTTTCCATTACCACTATATATTTAACTGTCTTCACTTCAAGTTATACAGATTTGCCTTTGTTGATTTTGTTGTTGTTAAAAGATTATAATTCTGGTTGTATTGGATGTCCTTGGAAAGGCACAAACTAAGTATTTGTGTGTTTCTATATTTTTCTTTAGAGGTGATTATTTGGAGATCTGTTTTCATTGGGAAGAACGTAGAAGTTGACATCCATCAATTATTAGCATAAAAGGCCTCAATTGGTGTTAGTGATCTGCTCTAACAAAACTTGTTTGTACACGTGTGTGCATACCTGCTGTGTGACATACCTGTGAATATACAGTGGAAAATCAACTTTCTGCTGGAATTCTATTGGTGCATTTGAACTTTGGAAAATTCAAAAGTTACTTGGGAAAAAAGTGGTTTAAAATATCTAATTGCAATTTGAAATACATGTGCTATTGGAAATAGTTCAAACAGAATCCTCAGATAAGGGAAGATTATTGAAGACAAAACAAAGAATGGGCCTCTTCTTGCAGTTTTCACACATAGTTGAAAGAGAATAAAAACAAAGGAGGGGAGGAGCAGCAGCAGCAGGAATGCTCAACTGAGAGTGCAGTTTCCAGATTTCTCAAGAAAGGAAAAAACACAAAAAAACCCCAGAATCGCTAAGTCACCTCTAGGTCATTAGTCAAGAACAGGCATAGGCAAACTCTGCCCTCCAGATGTTTTGAGACTACAATTCCCATTATCCCTGACCACTGACCCTGTTAGCTAGGGATGATGGGAGTTGTAGTCCCAAAACATCTGGAGGGCCTATGCCTGGTCAACAACATAGGGGCAGACAAAACATATACAACTGCCCAGCATCCCAGACTGAAGTAATTTGAGATCAACACACTACATCCCAGCTTTTGCTTCTTTTCTAAATTACCCCCATCTTCTTTGGAGGAGGCAGAATGCCTTGGACTTTATAAAACAGTGGCATAACAGGCAGCTCATGGCTTATACTCTTATGACTGTTTCTGTTTAAAACTGGCTCCTAAAGCAGAGAAATTGAAAGTGCACGTCATTAATTCATTAGTAAATCTGATTTGTTACAGGTGATATACTTTTCTGTCTTCTATGAAAGATTTATAGAAGATAAGATAAGGCAGTTTGTCGACTTGTGCTGTATGAGCAATGTAAGTATTCGATCATTTTATGCTTCCAATTAGTGGCTTTCTCTGTGAAGTATGTTAATGCTTTAGAATGCTATAAAGATGTAGTTAGTTTTGTTCTAACAGTTAGCATAGTACAGTGGTGCCCCGCAAGACAAATGCCTCGTAAGTCGGAAAACCCGCTAGACGAAAGGGTTTTCCGTTTTTGAGTTGCTTCGCAGGACGAATTTCCCTATGGGCTTGCTTTGCAAGACGAAAATGTCTTGCGAGTCTTGAGATTTTTTTTTCTGCTTCCCCCCCCCCCTTTATCTAAGCCGCTAAGCCTTTAATAGCCTTTTAGCAGCTAATCCGATAAGCCGATAAGCCTTTAATAGCCGCTAAACCGCTAATAGCGCTAATCCGTTAAGCCGCTAATAGGGTTGCTTCGCAAGATGAAAAAACCGCTAGACGAAGACACTCGCGGAACGGATTAATTTCGTCTTGCGAGGCACCACTGTATAGCAATTAATAAACCAGAGTTGCTGCTCTTTATTCCACCAGTTCTTTGCCAAAATCTCAACAGAGTTTAATGTCTTTCTCACTTGTGTAACAAGGAGAAGACAATACTATATATAGTTTAGTAGACTCAGGACCCTCAACAGTAATTTGAGAATCAACCCAGACCTCTCATCCTCACTCTACGAGTCAAGTAGGGAAGGGGGGGTGAACTATCTACAAGCACATCCTCTTTCTCACAGATGTGCACACACAGGTTTATAGATGCCTAGAAGAAAGATATGCCCAATTTCAAAATATATTGTATCTCACTAACTGCATCATGGTGGAACGTAACTCATAAATAATAACTGCAAAATAGATTAGTTGTCCAGAATTTTGCTTTCTTGTGCAAAGAATCTTCATAGCCATTGAAAAGAAACACTGTAAAGTTATATTACTATTTGAATCTGTATCTTTTAAGATGCTGAATTTTATTTTTCTTACATTGTAGATTTCAGTCTTTCTGTTGTCACACAGATGCTTTGGGTATTATATTCATGGTCGGTCTGTGCATGGGCATTCAGATACCAATATGGAAGAGATGAATATGAACCTAAAGAGGGAAGCGGTATGTAAAACAGCTAGGAAGGGGAATCCCAAAACTCACTTATATCAAGAATCCATGCACAAGAACTTTAGTTATTTTGTATTTCATTGTACTTCAATATGTGCTTAACTGTTGCCACTCTTGGGGGCGGGGGATGAGAGAGATTTAAGAGTAGGTCAAGCAGTAAAATCGGTTGCATTTTCTAGAATCCCTTTTACACCCTCAAATATTTTTTCTTGCTTATAATTTTGAACTGACTCCTATGCTTTATCAACAACTGCATCTGAAACTCCTCTTTCTTTCATAAACAATCCATCATACCAGAATGGGGTATTGATGTTTCAGAGAAACAAATAGAAACCACCCTTTTACACACCCAACTTATTTGTCCTTTGTATCCTTGCCCATATTTTTAAAAGCTTGTATTTTTTCACTTTTTCCTTTTCTATTTTCTCTGGCCTGTAAATAGCATTTCTAGTGCAGAACAGCAGTGCATTAATAATTATTAATTATTATTATTATAACTTAACTATCAGTACAAAAGGGTAAAAGCAGATGTTGCTCAGGTTCAGCGGAATGGATAATAAATTCTTGAGTTCATTCCTTGTTCAAGTTGTTCCAGCAATTCTGCTTTATGTCATTTCCTTAGGAAAATCTGTGTAGTCAAAGAGGCTTGTTACCAAACACAGATGGTCAGACTTTTCAGATTTCGATTTCAAGCAAGATGAGGCAGCAGTATGACAGGATCCATGAAACATTAACAAGGGTATGTATATTATTGGCAGACTTGCTGCGCTGTCCTCTGGGTTTAAAATGTCCTTGTCCAGATGGATTCTAGTTCAAGAAGACATAGAATCTTCCACATCTATTTTTCTTAATCTTATATACCCTTTACCGCAAGGGCATCTTCATTCTTCTGACCATTCATTGTGCATATGGATCATTCACACACAGACAAAAACAGATGATATGAGTGAAGTTTACATTGTGCATCTTTGTATGGAATGCTTGCATGTGAACTGTGGCCTCCCAGGACAGCAGTGCCTTTTGTCTATGAGTATTGTTTTGTGTCTGGGTCCTTTAAGTATCCGTGTGGCAGAACCTTGATGTCCAAAAACTGAAATTGAAGATATGACACATGGTGTTGAATGCTGTTCTAGTGCTGGTACATACCTTTAAAACCTTACTTGACTTGGGTCCCAACTACCTTAGGGATCACCTCTTCACATACCAGCCGGCCTACATCTTAACATTTTCTGCTGAGTTCCTGGTCTTAAGTGTTGTCCTCAGAAGTACAGTTTATTTACCCATGCATTTTAATTTGTACAACCCCTTAGTCTGTGTTATAATTGTATCTGCTGTCTTTTATTATAATTTCTAGTGTGAATGTTTTACTATATTGTATTAGATTTTATAGGGACACGGGTGGCGCTGTGGGTTAAACCACAGAGCCTAGGACTTGCCAATCAGAAGGTTGGCAGTTTGAATCCCCGCGATGGGGTGAGCTCCCGGTTGCTCGGTCCCTGCTCCTGCCAACCTAGCAGTTCGAAAGCACGTCAAAGTGCAAGTAGATAAATAGGTACCGCTCCGACGAGAAGGTAAATGGCATTTCCATACGCTGCTCTGGTTCGCCAGAAGCGGCTTAGTCATGCTGGCCACATGACCCGGAAGCTGTACGCCAGCTCCCTTGGCCAATAAAGCGAGATGAGCGCTGCAACCCCAGAGTCGGCCACTACTGGACCTAATGGTCAGGGGTCCCTTTACCTTTACCTTTTATTAGGTTTTATAAAAATTATTATCTATATTCCATCCTGGAATCAGTTTTGATGAAATGTTGTACAGAAATGTTTTAAATCAGTCAATAAGTATTCATACCACCAGTCATTAAAAACCGAGATCACAACTGGACTTTGATAGAACTTACTGTATTTTCAGCTGTGTGTTTCTGTGAATTTCTTCTACTAGGACCATCTTCTGGTGCAGTGGATTATTGGGTACAGTGAGTGGTTTAGAATTTTGTGCACTCTTACATGATGTTAAGGACAATTTTCTGAAGCAGGGAGCCTCCTGTATTCACAGAGGCCTCCTGTGAGTTTTAGACCTTGGATTTTCTAGGATTCCAAAACACGTGGGAAACCTCTAGAAGAACAGGAAGCTCAGTGCTTCCAAAGATTGTCCATAAACTATTTTACACATCCATTATGTCAAATGAGACCTTGCGTGCATTTTAAAATCATTTGTATTTCTTTTTCTCCCCAGAAACAGGGTCCTGTTAGACTTTTGAATTCATCTGCGACTACATTTGAGCAGAGTACTAAAGCATATCATACCATGAATAAATTTCTAGGCTCATTTATTGATCATGTGAGTATCACAATTAACATTTAATAAAAAGATTGAATAATGTTTTTGATGTTAAGGGGCTGCGATTTAGCCTCTGTTTTCATGTGATCCTGTAGAGTAGAGATTGTGTTGTGCAGATGCTGCTACACTGCCCTGCAGTCAACACCACAGATGTTGATCACTTGTATAACAAGTTGATACAAGATCACCTTACTTACTCTCTGTTGATTTTCCAGTGCCTTTTGGTAACTTTTGTTTCTTCGCTTTTGGAAAGTCTTTGGCCTGATCCTTTTTATTTTATTTTTATTTTTTACTCCCTCCCTGAATGTTTTTCTTTTTGTAGTTTTCTATTCTGCTGCTTTTGATGTGTGTTTCTAAAGTTGCTATATTCTTGTTGTTTGCTTTTAATTTGTTACATCAACCATCTTTAGTTCTTTGTTCTGAAGTGCAAAGGTGGGTTATAAACCCCTAAATAAATAAAATAGTGCTTTTCTTTGTTTCTTAGAAGTGCTTTTATAATGAAAAGTTTGTTTTGTTTTTCCACTTATAGGTTCATAAGGAGATGGATTACATTGTAAAGGACAAATTGCTGCTGGAGAAAATCCTTGGAATGGAGTTCATGGAACCAATGGAAAAGAGCATCTTTTACAATGGTATTATCAATCTAGATGTTAAATTTTTATGTTAGGTGAGCAGATGAATCCTAATGGCTTGTGTCTACAAGAGTCCCAGCAATTTCTGTGGTTTATTTTTTGACCAAGCACTTGAATGCTACTGGAGCATGCCAGAAATGCATCAAGCAGTATGGAGTTTAAATTCTCCAGTACCTAGGAGAAATGAAATTTGCCTACAAATAAATGAATCACATAATAGTAGGAGAAGCGAAGGTATATCTGAAATAGGAAAAAACATTGTTATTCATCCATGTAAGAAAAGCTTCACTAGCAATATATGAGTCTGCTGGATAAGGTCAGTGGCTCATCTAGTCCCAATTGGTGTCCTCTGCAAATTTGATGCACATCCCCTCAATTCCTTCATCCAAGTCATTTATAAAGACATTGAACAACAATGGGCCCAGGACAGAATCCTGCAGCAGCCCACTTGTCACTTTTGAGGAACTATTAATAAGCACTCTTTGGGCTCAATCAGTCAACCAGCTACAAATCCACCTAACGGTAACCTCACTCAGCCCACATTCTACTAGCTTTTCTGCAAGAATATAATGGAGGGCTTTGTCAGAACCTTGGCTGAGATCAAGATTAAGATGGCTGAGATCAAAATACACTATGTCCACAGCATTCCCAGCCTTCTCTCTCAACTTGATGTCAGGACTTGAAACTTCCACTTAGATGTCAAAGGTGTCTTATCCCACAGTGTTTGTTTAGACAGAACCTGTTTCATCTTGAACTTTGTAGTCCTTCCAGCACTGCACTTGACAGGCATAACAAAATAAGTTTCACCTGTCATAGTGTTAGCCATTAGTTTCAGTACTTGTTCTGCTGCAGCTAAAGCTGATGTCTGGAGTAGTTGGACTACTATACTTTCTTCCATAAAGTCTATCAAAACAATGGAAACCAGATGCTCCAAACTGTATTTTTATAGATACTGATTTTCAGAAAGGTCTTGAATCTCTGCAGTGTTCTGGTAGAAGTTCCTGAGACAGTTACATTGGCCAGATAACTAAGGGTTACCAGATAACAGTAGTTGATAATGACACCATAAAGTTTAGATGGCATTTATTGGTTGCTAAATTCTTAGTCCTATAATTTTGAAATTTATGTGCATAGCTCATGTTTTAGTCATGCTGGATTTGGTATCTTTAAAACATATGATTTTGAGGTGGAGTTGTTTTTTTGTTGTTCTAAGTTATATAATAAAATATACTCAGAGAGATCAGTAAGAATGTTCAGAATGAGTCTTGGTAATCTGCTTCTGATTTTTAAACAGTAAGCACTTAACGGACCTCTGTGCACAACGGGATGTCATACAATACAAAGTCATTTTATAAAATTAAGTTGTTGCAGCTTTCTCGGTAAAGGGATGAAATAACTGTATCTATTGCAGATTATTATGTTTCTAACTTTTTGTTTCAGTTTACTTGTTTTACTTTTGTTGTTTTTATCCATTCTCTAGAAGCTTTTCTCCCATTGTACCGCTTTTTTGATGCAGATATTATACATGTTTTTCAACAGGTTGTTTCCTTATTTGCAGATGAAGGACATTCTTTCAGTGATGTGCTATATTATGGCAATGAAGCCACACTTCTCATCTTCGACATGCTGTTTTTCACCATCGTGGATATGGCCACCCAAAGTTTTGTTTTAGCAGCTGTCCTGACGTATTTGCAACAAGAGGTAAGCCTCTTTATTGGAATGGAGTAGAGAATGTTGTTGTTTTTTAAATGATAGCATATAGTAGTTTGTATTCTCAGTTATCTACAAAATGTATTATTAGACATCACAGATAATTGCTTGTTTGTTTATTCCTAAGATTGCTGGGCACTGTTAAAAAAGCAAAACAGGTCTGCAAACGTGCAGTCCTAAGAGCCAGTGTGGTGTAGTGGTTAAGAGCAGTGGACTCGTAATCTGGTGAACCAGGTTCGCGTCCCCGCTCCTCCACATGCAGCTGCTGGGTCACCTTGGGCTAGTCACACTTCTCTCTGAAGCCTCTCAGCCCCACTCACCTCAGTGTTTTTGTTGTGGGGGAGGAAGGGAAAGGAGATTGTTAGCCGCTTTGAGACTCCTTAGGGTAGTGATAAAGCGGGATATCACTGGAACAAAACAGGACTCCAATGCTATGGAAGTTTCTACTGGAGGCAGTGTAGGAGAGATGTTTTTTACTGTTCCCCCCCCACACACACACACAAGCACCACCTCCCAAGCGGCTCCCAAATATCTCCCAACCCTCCAGAGCTGTTTTTCAAGGCATATAGGGGAAAAGAGAAATGAGCAAAAATCATCTCTCCCCCTCTCTTCCTCCAGTGAAATCTCATGTAAGCAGAACTCTACTCACTGCAAACCTGCATCCAACCCAAAATACATTGGAAAAGAAAGGGAAAGGGTCTATGGTAAAATTTAATGACCTTTCCCATTGAAGACTAATATATGCCAAATAGAATGTATGTGTGTATCAGGCCTATCATCCCGGCTAATTTATCTCTCCCAAGGAAGGATATTTTTAGAATCTCGTCATGCCACTTCTTGCTTCAAGTACTGTGCTAGCAGATATTGTAAGTTCAGATGGGCTTTTGCAAACATCACCCTCTGCTCGTCAATTAGTGCAAACTGGCAATTAGTGCAGAACTGTCTAGTACTGCCCCACTTTCCAATAAAATCTGCATTGTTCAAACAACAAAGGTGCATGACTGCTGTAGTTCCTACTGACTCTTAAAATGCTTTACCACATGGCCTCTAGGATTTTCAAAACTAGGATTCCTAAACTTGTTAGTTTCCAAATTTTGAAAGGATATCAGACCCATTAGCCTGACCTAGACAAAACAGTTTATAAAACTGAGCCCCAATCTCAGTACGAGAACACAATTCAGTGCTGGCACTGCAACCAGTTCTAGCCTTGACAGGCCTCTTGCATACTGCCTGCAGGCAGACTCAAATGAAAGGGAGCATTTGCTACGATTGGTGGCTGTTTCTCTTCATTTCTGGTGATGAGATCATGCTGAGGCCCCCATCATCTACCACTGGGGCATACAGTACATACTGCACAATGGTCAGTCATAAAGCTGGGGGTTTTTTCCCTTCATTTATACTGTTTAGCTATGACAACCTCTAAATGGTGTGTATAAGCAATACAATACAGAAAATGTAAAAATCAATAAAACTATAAAATCAGGTTTCAATTAAAATGCCTACTGGAATTTAAAAACAAAAACCTTAAGAAGTTCAATGGGGGGGGGCTGTCTGACCTCAACCAGAAGGGAGTTCCACAAAATTGGGCCACCAATACTGAACACACCATTCCTCTTGAATACGAACCATGCATCTGAGCTGTGGAGGAACCACTAACAGTGACTTCCCTGAAGACCTCTGTGACTAAATATGGATATAGTAGAACCTCTACTTTCAACCACCTCCACTTGCAGACGTTCCAAGTTGCGACCAGGGCAAACCCAGGAGTAACCGGCAGGTTTGCCGCCATTCGCACATGAGCAGGCGCGGGCAATCGCTGCCCGTGCATGCGCACATCGGCGCCTCTCCCAGCGACCCGTTTTGCCATAAGGACAGGCCTCTGGAATGGATTGTGGTCGTGAGTAGAGGTTCCACTGTATAAGGGAGTAGGTATTCTGGACCCAAGTTGTTCAGGGCCTTGTGAATTAATGCACAAACTTTGAACTGAACCACTAGCTTATGGGCAACAAGTGCAAGCTTTGAGGAATGGAATTATGCACTGACCATATTCTGTCCCCATCAAAAGTCTAGTCACAATGTTTTGCACCAGCTGGAGCCTCAGACCAGGCCAAAGAGTAGCCCCACTTTGATGCATCTCTTCTAGGCTCCCTTGACAACGAACACCAAAGTAACAATAAAACCATAGAAACACTGGTTGGTTGGTTGGTTGGTTGGTTGGTTGGTTGGTTGGTTTTGTTCGCACATCTCTATTGTAACATTAACTGGATGATCTTTATGAAGATCTTCCCATAATAAAGATGTTTGAAGTTGACAGCACAGTTTTGAAATTGATAACAAGCTCTGTTATACTAAATTTGTGGTTTCTTTTTTAGAAGAGTGGTCTGGAAATAAATTGTAAACAGCCCCCTCACTATGAAAAGCAGCTTGCTTTCAGGTTACTGTTGGGGTGACCAAACAAGAAGTCTTATTTTCAGCCTTTTCCAGTTACTGTTTATTATGTGAGGTGCTTAACTTGGATTGATCATACTTGACAAATCTAAGACAGTAACCTTAGATGAGATTAAAGAGCATCTAGCATTAGCTTAACATCCTGTCAAATAAGGATTTGCTGCTACACATGGAGTATTTTGTACAATTTATGCCATAACATCTGAAGTTGGTTTTATCTTTGCAGATTTTTAGGTTCATTCGTAATACAGTTGGACAGAAGAATTTGGCATCTAAAACTTTGGTGGATGAAAGATTTCTTATATGAAAAGACTTTCTGGGAACTAATTACGGCTTTAAAATGACACACATACACAAAGGATTTGCTTGCAGTACTTTGTAAATATTCATGTGTAGAATCTTTCTTTCATATTGTGTACTTGAAAACTGCTGTTTTGGATTAAATAAATTTTTACTTGTAATGGATAGTGATTATTCACATGCCTTAAAAGGGATGCCAAGATACAGAAAGATGTCACTGTCAGTATTAAAGCTGAACCCATGCATTAGTTTTGCAGATATTTTACGTGTACAGTGGTACCTCGGGTTAAAAACTTAATTCGTTCTGGAGGTCCGTTCTGAACCTGAAACTGTTCTTAACCTGAAGCACCACTTTAGCTAATGGGGCCTCCTGCTGCCGCTGCACCGCCACTGCACGATTTCTGTTCTCATCCTGAAGCAAAGTTCTTAACCCGAGGTAATATTTCTGGGTTAGCGGAGTCTGTAACCTGAAGCATATGTAACCTGAAGCATATGTAACCCAAGGTACCACTGTATGTGTACATCTCTTGTGCAGTGTTTTAAGATTTGTGGGTAGGAGCTGGATGTGTATGGAGAAAATGATCAAAAGGTAGAGGATTCAGGTTCTTGTGTACAATGAATTTGCTGGATTGAGTACAGGGGGCACTGAAGCAAACTGCATGTAGATACTCAGTTCCTGTGCTTTCAGAGTTTCAGAGGTAGGTGTGATTTCATAAAGTTCAAGAGAAGCCTTGCTCTTGCCCAGTTTGTAAGAGGAGCATTTGAAGCACTTCCTGATTTCAGGTTTTAATGAGAGAAGAAATTAATCCTGTGTGGGACAGCCCTCATCACTCTCTCTCTCTTATTGTTATTGCTGTATGGGCTTGAACCACAGATGGAATAAATCAGGAGGTCTCTTAAAAACAGCTTTGAAGTGGAAAAACACAGTTCATATATCCATGACTGACTAGCTACTGTTCCTGTATTTCGTATAAACAAGAATGTTGTGTGTATTTTCCCAATCGGCTTCATGTACTGTCAACAAAAGGATTCTGGAATTTTGGCTTTTTAGCTGACAGTTTTGCTGATCCATTAGGTGAAGGAGTACAGGGTTTCACCTTCCACAGAAGAAAAAATGCTGACAAGTATACAAATGTGCTGATCTAATTAAACAGTAGATGTGGCTTGGACAACAAAACAGGCCTCCACTGCAGGAGTCAAGGGCTAGAAACAGGGCATGCCTGACCTAACAGAAAGAGAATATTACAACCAGTGACTCTCAGAACTTTCTGCAGACTTTCTGCAGCAATGCACACTAAAATGCAAACTCATTGAAATCTGGTGAACTGAATTTATGGTGGCAATATTTACACATGCACCGTTAAAGTGTGTTCAGATTACAGAATTGGGTTTCCAAAGAGTTCGGCCCATTTTAATTTTTGTCGTGTGGGACAGCATGCATCGGTCTATACAAGCTGTATATTTTTAAAAAAATTATGTAGGGTTGCTTTTTATTTGCTAGCAGCTGTGAAGATGTCCCCTTGAATTTCTCCCCCTGCCTTGAAGCCGTTGCAAGAGCAAGGTGAGAATTTTAGAAAGCACACCAAGAGGCACCTCACGCAAGCAGCCTCCATCAGACTGCATGTCAATCAATTCCTCACGTTGCTTCTGTGTGCATCCTTACTATAACAACTGGCTCTTTCCTTTTTCCCATTCAGTATAAAATGTTCAGTGCCTCTTTAAAATAATTCTGGCAGAGTAAACTTCACATTCCTAATACGTTTCCTAGGCTGTGCTCCCAACATATTTTACTTATGAGTAATTGAGGAAATGAGCATTTCCACTGCAGCAGAGTTCCTGCCTGTGCCTTGTACTGTCTGAATCATCAAGTAGATTAAATTCAGAATGCCATGCATACTAGGCTTGGGGCCCTTGGAAAACGACATCTCTCTGGCAAATGCCACTACAACATATGCTTAAAAGTTCATATAAAGAACACTTAGTTATAAATTGTTTAGAAAATATTGAATACTTTTTCACCATTATTTTAAAAGAAGAAATGGGTGGCATATTTATGCCTTGGGATCAGTGTGTTGAAAATGACCTGTAAGTGATCTTGTCTGAGCCAATCCACTGTAGCAAGATCCTCTGAAAACAAAACAAAAAAACACTGCTCCTTTCTCCCCCACACCCCGCTTGCCCTTCTTAAAATCAGTTGAGCTTATAATTACATAAAATTAAAAATGCAACAAAGTGAGGAAGGCTTCAATACCATGAAATAATAATAGGGGGAAACCTTCAAATCAGGTCGCTAAATGCCTGTCTTGAAATGTTCACTCGTTAAAATCTCAAGACTGACAAGTTTCAGAGATGTGAGATGGTGCAAACATGAACCCAAAGCAAAGCTTCCTCAGTGAATCTAAAGAGGTTTCAGGACAGTTTGCACAGGAAGAGAAATTCCCTACAATTTACATGTCCCAGAACATTATAGGTCAAAGCCAGCCCCTTGAAGAGTGTCCAGAAGTGAAATAATGCAGTTTAAAAATAAATCTTAACTAAGTCTGGCAGCCCATGCCCATCTAGCAGTGAGCTGCCAAATCCTGCAGCAGCTGGTACTTTCAAGCACTCCTCAAGGTCAACCCCAATCAGAGTATGTTGCAATAGTCTGGTTTACAAGAGCACAGGGCACAGTGGTTAAATCCTTCTTCTGGTGGGGGGAACAAGTGCAATGGATAAGGGCGATTTTGAGATACCATCATCACCTCTTTATGTCTAATGTTGAGGCTGAACCAACAAAAATGGTTTGCAAGCCTTTTAGTTCTCTTCTATGGCGACTGGTTTAGGATGAACCTACTGGACTCAAAGTGACTGAAACCAATGCAAATGTCAGATGGTCTCCATGGTTTTAAAACAATATAATCAAAAAGGGTGATAGATGATGGGAACATAGGAAACTCTGTACTGATTCAGACCATTGGTGTACCTAACTCAGTATTGTACACACTCATGGCAGCAGCTCTCCAGGATTTCAAGCACAAATTTCCTCCAATCCCTACCCAGCCATCTACTGTGTAGCACTGCTAGTTGCTGTTCTCCTTGCTGCTGTTCTCCTTGCATGTTTATACCTCACTCCCCCTTTCCTGTGCCATTGCCAGGAGGGGGGTAAGTGACCTTCCATTGTTGCAGTTGGTGTGTGCTTATGTGTGCAAGGTATCCTCAACATTTTCTCTGGTTTGGAAATTATCCCATGGGCCCCAAAGGGTTTTCAACCCTTGGTTTTATGCCTTGTCCTTGATTTCAACCAGGTCACCCTGTTCCAGACATGGGGAAATCTATGCCCCTCCAGATGTTCCTGGACTACAACTCCCATCATCCCTAACCATTGGCCATTGAGGCTAATGGGAGTTGGAGTCCAACAACACATGTAGGGCCACTGGCTCCCCAATCCCTGCCCTATTTAGACAAAAGGCATTAAGCCCAACAGTCCCTAACTCCTGGTTTAACCACTGGTCTTTTGGAGATGTCCGTATTTTGTTAGCGTGAGGTGCTGGCATTCTCCTTCTTCAGCATTCAGCTCTCTTTCTAGAAGTTAAATCTCTGGATGCAAATAAATTGTCTCTAGTACACAAACAGAAGAGCACATGGGCATGAACACTTAATGGCACCACACAGTGTAGAAACCGCCATTAACAATCTTCACCTGCTGAGATACATTTTCAAACAGCGCTGTATTGCAAAACAATTGTTTCCCTAATATATATCTTTAACAGAAAGAACAAACATCCCATTGGCTTTGAAATCAGTGGAGAGGCTGTTTGCTGAGTAAATAAATACAGCAAGTGCTGAACTGTCTTCAAGGACATGTAATGGATTAAGACTTTCTGGGGCTTGGGCAGTGATGCTTTCTAAGCATCAGGCAATGTGAGAAAGCTGCATCAAGCAGCAAATCTGGGAGGCAGTTTTGAACCTGCTTCTTGTTGCTGTGCCTTTAGGGGACTACTTCTTGACTTTAGGGGACTACTTGCATCTGCTGTGCCTTTAGGGGACTACTTGCATCTATGTTCTGGCTCAGACTACATCTGTAAGTAAGCAGATATTTATAAAGGAAGAGCCCATCAGTGCCCTCTTCGCCAAAGGAAATTTATCTAAAGCTCAAAATGTGTTTATTTTCCCATGTGTTGGAAAACCACCTACCAAGGAGAAGCAAAATTGAGCACACAATAAGCCTAATGGTAGCTTCAGATCCTCTTTTAATACTGTCCGGTCAATATATCAAGAGCATTGTGAGTTACTTTGAAACCAAACAATGACAGCAAGAATGTTGACCATTAAAAGAATTATGTCATCCTACTACTCTTTCCTTTAAAAGGTGGTTGATTAAAGAAGGGAAATTAGAAAGATCTGAGCTGAGAATGTGTCGATTACAATGTTTACAAGGCAGGCAATGCTTCGAGACTTGGACCAAATGTCCCCATTTTGTGGGATTTTGGAAGACAATGTATAATTTTATTATTATTATTAATTGAATTTATATACAGCCCTATATCTGCAGGTCTCAGGTGGTTCACAGAATAAAATCAGAATATGAAACCACAAAATACATAATCAAAATAAAACAACAAAAACCCAATAACCTCTATTTATATAGAGGTTTTCCTGTCTCGGAAATACTTTTTGTATATTTTCTATATTTGATGGAAAATATAAAAAATATGTTTAAGATGGAAAAGGTCCAGAGCATTCATTCTGCTGTTCAGAGGAAGAACACTAACATTTCAACGGTACTAAAATAAAGGCCTCATATCTTGTCTAATGACATAAATGAGGAGCTGCACTGCTTGCTATCTTTTTTGTATTCAAGACAGAGTCACAATGACCCAGTTTCTTCTTATCTTCTCCCAGTTCCTTCCTTCTAAGATTTCTGCCCTGGAGCCAAGAATATAGTTAGGAACATTAAGCAACCTTTGCTCGGAGCTCTATCTCAAATCCTGCGTGCAATATCCTGCTAACCCAAACATGGGTTGTCTGGACACAGGAATGTAAATAAGATAACATGAAATAGGCTTAGGATATTGAAATATACTCAGAGTCGCAAAGTGATTTCATGCTCTTTATTCAGCTCATAGTGGTGAGGAGGAATGAATGAATGTCCCCTCACAGTATCTGCTTTATATACATTATTTACACAATGGGCTGCACATGATTGGCTAATTCTGGAATTCTACTTCAGGATGTGGATTCACTTCTATCTGGAGCAGGATTGGGTGGTTCCTGCCAACCAATCATACTGCTGCATTGTTCTAGGACCAATCAGACTGCTGCATTCTGAATCCTATTGTTCTAGGACCAATCAGACTGCTACAGTTTGGATCCTATTCAACTCAGTACATAACACCCCTCCCCTCTAAGTTCCAGTCCTGCCCGGGAGGTCGCATTCATAGTCCTCAAGGTATGCCGGCGGCCTACGTGTGCGTTGTGGCCTGGGGTGTTCCCTGGTCCGGGCTCCGGGTTCTGGCTCGTGTTCCAAGGATGCTGGCTGTGATGCGGCTGTTTGGTCTGGTGCAACCGGCTCGCTCAGTCGTGGTTCTGGTTCCGGTGTCCTTTCGGCCTCACGGGTCCTCTCTGTATTTACTGATTCTGCCTCTCCTGCTGGCCCCTCCTGCTCTATGGGCCTCACTGCCCCGCTGTTCCCTTGGGACTCCTCTGACCTGTCCTCCTCCTGGTTTTCTCCCGGGAATCGTCGCCGTATCTGGTCGCAGTGGCGGCGCCAGCATTGCCCCCCATCCGTTAGCACCTCGTACGACACGGGGCCAGTGACCCTGGTGATTGTGGCGGGTACCCATGCTGGGCCTGCCCCAAAATTCTTTGCGTACACTGGGTCCTGGGCCTCGAAGGTCCGGGGGTTCCTGCCTTCCCCCACCACTACCTCATCCTGAGCTCTATCGGGGTGAAGGCGGTCCAATCTGATTGCAAGGCGCCGACCCATTAGTAGTTCAGCGGGGCTCCGGCCAGTCGTTGAGCTGGGGGTGCTGTGCTGTGCTAGAAGGAATGTGGCAAGGCGGTACTCCCAGTCCCCTTGCGTCATGCGGCGAAGGGTGTCCTTGGTGGTCCGCACCATGCGTTCTGCTTGGCCATTGGTGGCAGGGTGGAACGGCGCCGAACGGATGTGGCGGATGGCGTTCTGCGCTGTGAAGGTTTGGAATTCTCCTGACGTAAATGCAGTCCCGTTGTCTGAGACGAGAGTGTCAGGGAGCCCGTGGGTTGCAAACAGCCTGCGTAGTACCCGGATGGCTGCGGACGTGGAAGTGGACGGTACCAGTGCGACTTCCAGCCATTTGGTGTAGGAGTCCACCACTATGAAGAATGTTTTCCCCTGAAAGGGGCCAGCGAAATCCACATGCAGGCGTGACCATGGTGCTCGGGCGGACTCCCAGGACTGGACTGGGGCCCTTGGGGGATCTGGGCGGGATTCTTGGCAGGCCTGACAGTGTTTGACCCAGGCCTCTATCTCTCCATCGATCCCCGGCCACCACACATAACTCCTGGCAAGGGCCTTCATTCTTACTACCCCTGGATGTGTCTCGTGTAGGGCTGTGAGGACCCTTTTGCAGAGGGGCTGGGGAACAACGACTCTGCTTCCCCATAACAGGCACCCCTTGTGAGCCGACAGTTCATGTTTGCGGGTTGTGTAGCCGGCGAATTCTGGCCCGGGGCTGCTGCTGGGCCATCCCCTCCACACCCAGTCCAGGACCCGGGAGATGACCCTATCTTTCTTGGAATGGTGTGCAACTTCTTGTGCCTGAATGGGGCGGTCGGGAAGCAGCTCCAGGCTCATAACCTCTTGTGCAGGTGCTGGGTCAGGGCCTGTTTCCGGTAGTGGTAGCCTGCTGAGGGCGTCCGCATGGCCCATCGCCTTCCCAGGTCGGTGAATCAGTGCATACTGGTAGCTGGCAAGGAAAATTGACCACCTGAGGACGCGAGGAGACAGCACTTGGGGGGTCTGCTTTTCGGGGGCAAACAAGCCAAGCAACGGCTTGTGGTCAGTCACCACGGTGAAGGGCCGCCCGTACAAGAAATCATGGAATTTTTTTACTCCCTTTACGATTGCCAGACCCTCCTTGTCGATTTGCGAGTAGTTCCGCTCGGTTGTGTTGAGTGTCTGGGAAAAGTACGCCACCGGTACCTCTCTTCCATCCGGGAGTTGGTGCCCCAGGACAGCTCCAATGCCATAGGGTGAGGCGTCGCATGCTAGCACCACCGGCAGCCTCTCGTCGAAGTGTGCCAAGACCGAGTTTGAGACACGCAAGTCCTTGACTGCCTGGAATGCGGCCTCCTGGCGCTGGCCCCACACCCAAGGGGCCCGCTTGTCCAGGAGTCTGTGTAGGGGCTCCGCTACCGCCGCCTTGTGGGGAAGGAAGGAATGGTAAAAGTTCAATAGTCCCAAGAAGGCCTGAAGTTCAGTCTTGCTCTTGGGCGCTGGGGCATCACAAATGGCCCGTACCTTGTCCCCAGTCGGGTGGACCCCTTCTGCGTCCACCATAAATCCCAGAAAGTCCACCTGAGGCACTCCTAGTAGACATTTTTCCCGCTTCACCTTGAGACCCGCCGTCTGGAAACGGTGCAGAACAGTGCGGAGGCGGTCCTCAAACTCCTCTGGTGTGGGGCCGGCAATCAACACATCATCGAAGAAGGGGGTGACGCCAGGAATCCCTTTAAGGAGAGAGTCCATTATATTCTGGAATATGCCTGGTGCCACGCTGACACCGAATTGCAGCCGCTTTACCCTGAACGCTCCTCTGTGCGTCACAATCGTCTGTGCCTCTGCTGTGGCCTCATCTACTGGCAGCTGTTGATATGCTTGGGCCAAGTCCAGCTTGCCAAAAATTTTCGACCCAGCCAGGGTGGCAAGGACATGGCTGACCACTGGCACTGGGTATGCGTGGGCCGTGAGGGCCTTGTTTATGGTACATTTGTAGTCTGCGCAGATGCGGACCGAACCATTAGGCTTGACGGGTGTGACGATTGGGGTTTCCCAGGGAGCATTAGGCACCGGCTCCAGCACTCCTTGCTCTACGAGTCGGTCCAATTCCTCGTCTATACAGGGTTTCAAGGCGAACGGGACCCGGCGGGCCTTGAGCCTGACCGGTCGTACTGCGGGGTCAAGCTGTAGCGCAATGGGGGGGCCCGTATACTGTCCCAATTTCCCATCGAAAACCCCTGGAAATTCCTTGCATATGGCGTCCACGTCCACTTGTAAGCTAGTGTGGTTCACCCCGGTGACAGCTAGCCCCAGTGGTCCAAACCATGCCAATCCCAGTAAGCTAATGTAGGGGCCCTTGACCACAAGCAAGTCCAGTTGCCGCGTCCGCCCTCGGTATTGCACCCTGAAGGTCCCCACCCCCATTGTGGGGACCTTACGTTTCTGGAAGTCCCGGAGGGTGAATGGGGCCGGCCTGAGTTTGGGACCCCCAGTGGGACACAGTTTCCTTAAGGTCCTTGCCGAGATTATGGATAGAGTTGAACCCGTGTCAAGCTCCATGCGGCATGGGGCCCCCTCTATCTGTACCTCTACATAAATTTTCTCTACGTTGGGGTGGGGCAACTGGTATACCTGGAAGTCCGTGAGCTCCGTCGAGTTGCCTTGGTGCGTTGGGCCCCGGGACCTGGGGCTCTTGGATTGGTCATCTGATGCCTGGTGTCGGGTGGGCCGAGCCCGACACACCTGGGCGATGTGTCCCGATTTTCTGCACTGCCTGCACTCTGCGTTGCGGAAACGGCAGGTCCTCCTCTCGTGACTCTCCCCGCAGCTTGCGCAGTTCCCTCCTTCTCGTCGAGGCAGCTGTGGTCTGTGCGCTGCTTGAGTGCGCTGCTGTACTCGGTGCACCTCCTCCCTGTCGGATCCTGAGTCGTCGGTGAGGTCTTCATGGTGGACCCTCGGTTGGGATGGTAGGCTCGGCCGTGCCTCTTGGGTCGACCTCTCGGCAGCTTCTGTTGCCAGGGCCTCCTCCAGAGCGACCTGGAACGTTAGGTCCTTCTTAGCGTAGAGGCGTCGTTGCAGCTTCTCATCCTTCAGGCCACCGACGAGGCGGTCACGAAGCATGTTCTCCAGCTCTGAGAAGTTGCAGAACCGGGCGGCTTGGCGGAGAGAGGTCACAAACCCAGTTATGGTTTCCCCAGGGGCTTGCCGCTTTGCGTAGAAGGCATTTCGACGAGCCACCACTGAGGGCTGTGGCGAAAAGTGCCCCTTCAGCTGTTCCATTATTGTTTTGTATGGAACAGTAGCGACGTCTTCAGGCGCAAGGAGAGCCCGGGCGATTTCAAACGTCTCCTCTCCGCAGACGCTGAAGAATATCGCCCTCTTCTTGGCGTCTTCTTCGTCGGTGACCCCTTTGGCTTCTAGGAGGAAGGTGAAACGGGAGGCGTACGCTTCCCAGTCTCCAGATGCTGGGTTGAATGGCGAGAAGCTGCTGTTGGCTGCCATTCTGAGTTCCTTGTGCCCCGGAGCTGAAGCCTGGATACACGGTGCGAGGCAGCGGTGCGGCAGTTGGCGGTGCTGCGGTGCTGTGTGTGGCAGTCAGCTCAGCGGGATCCCATCCTCGTCGCCAGTGAAATATACTCAGAGTCGCAAAGTGATTTCATGCTCTTTATTCAGCTCATAGTGGTGAGGAGGAATGAATGAATGTCCCCTCACAGTATCTGCTTTATATACATTATTTACACAATGGGCTGCACATGATTGGCTAATTCTGGAATTCTACTTCAGGATGTGGATTCACTTCTATCTGGAGCAGGATTGGGTGGTTCCTGCCAACCAATCATACTGCTGCATTGTTCTAGGACCAATCAGACTGCTGCATTCTGAATCCTATTGTTCTAGGACCAATCAGACTGCTACAGTTTGGATCCTATTCAACTCAGTACATAACAGATATTGTTTACAGATGCCAGGCATTCAGAATGTTAAGTATATTGTCTTCCCTGTGGTGGGTTATCATCAAATATGTAAAAAGATAGGGGGCTGACTGGTTTCATTTTTAAGAAAAAACTTGATACAGTTCAACAAAATGAGAGAGTCTATTTGACCCTTCCATGCTGGTTGTGGCTAAAGGGATTAGAGTCCAACAATATATGGAGACGGGCGTAGGAAGGGGGGGCGGTGAGGGTGGTGCACCCCGGGTGTCATCCCTGAGGGGGGTAACAAAAAGGCACACTGCGGGGGTCTCGCCCTGCCCCCCCATGCGCTGTAGCTCGGGTCGCCTCTGTGTGAAGAGCCACAGGGTCCCCACTGCTGATCTGCAGAAACTTCCTTCTCTAACCATTGCTTGGTTATGTTTTTGTTATTACATCTTATATTAGTAAAATAGGACTGTGGTTGATCTCAAGCTAAATATTCATCAGCAGTGTGTTGCAGCTGCAGAAAAGGCTGGCGTGGTTGTAGGCTGCGTTAATACAACCATAGTTTCCCAAGTCACAAGGAGGAAGGATGGGGAAGAAATTTAACTCAGTTCATGTTTAAAGGAGAAAATGCCACATTAGTATTTTCCAAAACAATATGTGAACTGAAACACAGTCATATTTAAATAAAAATTTTAAAAACCCTGCTTCAAACTGATGTGGAAATGGGTAGAACTGAACGTAAAAGGGGGCGGGGGGCTAGGAGAAACCAAAATTGACAGATTCTCCAATCCCTACTTTGCTCTGGGTAAACTGACATGTGATTGTTCAAGTTGCTATATTATTATTATTATTATTATTATTATTATTATTATTTATATACCACTCTATATCCAGAGGTCTCAGGGCGGTTCACATAAAAAGATCACAGTATATAAAATAAAAATAAAAGCAATAACCCAATAATACCTCCCCCCCAAAAGAGCCACATTTTAAAAGAGTATGGGATGTTGATTAGGTCAACCAAAGGCCTGGTTAAAAAGGAACATTTTTGCCTGGTGCCTAAAGGTGTATAATGAAGGCGCCAGGCGAACTTACCAGTGGAGAGCTTTCCACAGACTACAGTATACTATATCTACACTGAAATATTTTGGCTTTCCAGTTCTATGTAAATCACTTGATTTTTTTGTTTTTTCCTTTAATGAGGTACAGTGGTACCTTGGGTTACATACGCTTCAGGTTACATACGCTTCAGGTTACAGACTCCGCTAACCCAGAAATAGTACCTCGGGTTAAGAACTTTGCTTCAGGATGAGAACAGAAATCGTGCTCCGGCGGTGCGGCAGCAGCAGGAGGCCCCATTAGCTAAAGTGGTGCTTCAGGTTTAGAACAGTTTCAGGTTAAGAACGGACCTCCGGAACGAATTAAGTACGTAACCAGAGGTACCACTGTACTTGCTGCTGGGTGCTGTAGGCCAGTAGGAATTCCTTGGTCTGTGCCAACCCATCTGAAACTTAAACACAAATATATTTTGCTGCTAGTCTCATATATCCTAACCTGGCCGGCACCCAGAACAGGCCACGTTTTGAAAATAACACATTTTCATGACCTCTGCAGCACACAAGCATGGGTGGCTTTTCTTATAAGAGTTTCAGGTGGGCTCTTGTGGGCACTGAAAGGTGAGGCAGGCTATGCAAAAAGAAAAAGAGAAAAAGGATGAATGCAAAGGCAGGAGAAAGTGCTGCTTATATGGCTTCCAACCCCCCATGTGTGATTGAAACTGAGTAACCTGGATGGCTCTGGCGCCTGGAGAATGACAAACGGCAGCTGTGATCGACGTGTTGCTCAGTCGGTTCTCAGAGCACACAGTTAGAACAGGTGGCCTCAACTGAGCTCCGGGCATCTCGGGGGAACAGGCTTTAAAATAACTCTGATTATATAATATCAACTCAAACCGAAGAAAATGAGGCCAAGTAAAATTAGTATGTCCCAGCAAAACTCCCACAAACCACCCTATGACTGCCCGAACTAGTAATTCACAAAAAAGAAAATAATAATTGTCTATTAGGACCTATGGGTTGTTTCCCTTTATTTAATTTCAGCTGCCAGCCTTTAACTCAGGAGAGAGGAGCCTGTGTGGTTCTCTGGACGTGGTTGGACTCCAACTCCCATCAGCCCCTGCCAGCTCCACTGATCTATCTATGGTATAGCTGGTGGCTGTTTATACCGCGCAAACAATTCTTAAGAAGCCCCAAAGACTCAGCGAGGCAGCTATGGAGAGTGCATTGAGTTCTAGGGACACCAAGCTGCCTTGCCAGTTTAAATCCCTCAAACGCAAATTCAGTTCTACATAATCTAGGACAGGGGTGAAGAACCTGTTGTTGGAGCCCACCTTGCAGAAGACCCAGCCTGACAGCCGATGGTCAGGGTTCAGGGATGATGGCAGTTGAAGTACAACACCTGGGAGAGCCATGGGTGCCCCATTCCTGCACACGGGCTTTTCCTACTTACTAAAACCACAGGTTGCTTTGTGTTGCTGTTGTTGAGTGGTTTTTTGTTTAAGATAATGAATCTGTAGGTAGGGGGTTTATTATCTAATTACTGGCTGCTATTACTAAAATTAAGGGATGCGGGTGGCGCTGTGGGTTAAACCACAGAGCCTAGGACTTGCCGATCAGAATGTCGGCAGTTCAGATCCCCGCGACGGGGTGAGCTCCCTTTGCTCAGTCCCTGCTCCTGCCCACCTAGCAGTTCGAAAGCACATCAAAGTGCAAGTAGATAAATAGGTACCGCTCCGGCGGGAAGATAAACGGCGTTTCCGTGCACTGCTCTGGTTCGCCAGAAGCGGCTTAGTCATGCTGGCCACGTGACCCGGAAGCTGTACGCCGGCTCCCTCGGCCAATAAATCGAGATGAGCGCCGCAACCCCAGAGTCGGCCACAACTGGACCTAATGGTCAGGGGTCCCTTTGCCTTTACCTTTATTACTAAAATTGAATTTGATATATTAATAACTATGACAGTAAGTTTATGAGGCAGGAGTGAGGAACCGGTTGTTTTCCAAACATTGTGGGACTCTACCTCCCACTAGCCCCAGCAAGCATAAATGATTATAGAATCATAGTGTTGGAAGGAACCTTGAGGATCATCTAATCCAACCCCCTGCAATGCAGGAATCTTTTGCCCAGTGTGGGGTTCGAAACCATGAACCTGAGATTGAAAATCCCATGCTCTACAGACTGAGCTGTCCCAGGTCCCAAGGATGTTAGGAGTCACAGTCCAGCATCTGGAGGGGACAAGCTTGCTGAGTGACCTTGGGCCACTCACTCACTCTCTCTCGGCCTAACCTACCTCACAGAGTTGTTGTAAGAATAAAATGGTGAGAGGGAGAATCCCGTACATTAACTTAAGCCCCGTGAGTTTTCTGTTATTAATTAAAGACACATTTCTTCACCCAGGTCTTTAGGATATCTTAATGTTTGTGCCATGCCATCTATATTGATTTACCAGGTACAGTACTGTGTTGTTGCTATGAAGTGGGAAATGTTGGGTTTAATGTTTTGCTGTTTTATTGGATGTACAGTGGGACCTCGGGTTGCATACGCTTCAGGTTACAGACTCCGCTAACCCAGAAATAGTACCTCGGGTTAAGAACTTTACTTCAGGATGAGAACAGAAATCGTGCTCCGGTGGCGTGGCAGCAGCAGGAGGCCCCATTAGCTAAAGTGGTGCTTCAGGTTAAGAACAGTTTCAGGTTAAGAACGGACCTCCGGAACGAATTAAGTACTTAACCCGAGGTACCACTGTAATGATATTGTTGTATTTTTATTGCCTTGCTTTTTGTAAACTATCCTAGGGTCTTTTGAAAAAGGGTGGTCTATATAGAGCATTGTGCCAATGTTAAGTGACTTACTCCAAAGTAGTCACATTAGATGGGTTAATTATTCCAGATGAGGTTAGCAGCTTGAAGATCAAAGCCACAAATTGCAGCACTTGTTATTTATGTAACAGTGGTATTAAACAGGGATCTGTCCTTGAAGGTGTGAAAGAGAAATGAATGAATGAATTCACCCAACGCTGGGCATGCAGGAAAAGGCAAAGTCTGCCATCTTTGCCAGGAAATAATGATTGTTTCTTGTTTGTGCATGTTTCAACCTGCCTCCAAGAAAGCCTGTAGATGTCATACAAGGGGGGTTTGGGGGGGGGCTTCTGCTCCCATTATATCAGTGTAGTAAGGATTCTATAGCAATGCTTCACTGCAGCACAAAGAGGGACCAGTTACAACCATGGGGGAAGTAAATTTTGCAAAATAAATTCAGGAGCAGCAGTACTACTTTATATTGCTGCCATATAAATATGCCACAACCACCAAAAATATTTTGCTGACTCCCCAGTGGACTAAACTGAAGGCCTACACAGCTTTTTTTTTTCCACAGGCATTCTGCCATTCTAAACATAGTACGAGCAGACTAAACGCAAACCAACTGACCATCAGGTCACATCAAGGTAAACTACACTCAGTCAAGACACTTGTAAACTTTCAGGGATGACAGAAAAATGGTGAATCAACGAGGCAACATTAAGCAGAGGGCTGCTATCTCAGGTGAACAATACTTTGTTTTTAAAAAGTCTCCCCCTCACCTCATTTTACCAAGTTATTTGCAGACCAGCAGCACAAGTCAGTAGCTAATGCTATTAATAGTTCTGCCCTCTGAACAAATTGGAGATTAAAAACAGCACCAGCCACGGTTCTAAAGCAGCAGCATTCAACAGTTTGAGATATAGGGTCCACTTTTAACTACAACCTGCAACATGAGACCCACTTTGTTTTTTTCTTAACCATATACATCTACCTTCCTTCTTTTTCTACAGGCAAGAGCAGGGCTTCTGTACCTTTCAGAGTTGCATTGTAGGCGGAATGTTGCTAGTTGCAGTGAAATGGTGAGAAGCTGCAAGCACTGAAATTTCCCTTTTATACACAACTATCAAAGATACAAGTGATCCATCCTCCTTTACATCTGGTCACACACACCCCTCCCCTCTTAAACAAACATAAGAAATTGGTGGGAATGCCACTGTGGTTACTGACCTCAGACTGTCATGCCAACCCAGTATGAGTCTTGACCCCCCCCCCAGTTGAAGATCAATGGTCTAGAGCAGGGGTCGAGAACTTCCAATCCTAATTAGGCTCAGCAGGAGTCCTGATTGGACTTCTAAATGACTGCTAACTAAAACATGTGCATTGCAGTTGCAAAACACATTTAAAAACTTTCATAAAGGCTGTTGTATGGTGTAATTTGAAAAGTTATCTTCATTGAAATCAATGTGATTTTAAAATCCAAGTGTTACAGCCTTATCTTAATTATACTTTCATAACCACACATTTGTTTCTTTGCTCCACATGTTGCACTCCCCCCCTTTCTCTGTTGTTTCTGCATCTATTTTGATTAAGTCCAGTGGGGTAGGAACATGTTCCTTGCAAAATGCCACAGGTGCACAGATGGTGCAAACATTGGTCATCAGGGATCACTCCCAAGGCATGCAAATTTAATTTGTTGAATTGAAGGGAGTTTGCTTCTGAGCAGCAGTGTCTGGACAGGCGACCAGTTACCATGACTGAGCTGCTTGAAAGAATGGATAATAAATAGAACTATCAATCATATTGTATCTCCACCTCACCCTCTGTTTCTCTAATTTGGTGTCGCTTTGATTCTGCATGGAGACCAGACTGACTTTTTAAAAAATGTAATGCTACTCTAACAACCATGTAACAAGCAGAAATCAAACAAGGGGAACTTTTTGCAGCATAGAGATGCAGCAACGGGAGAAGTCTGAGCTATTGATCCTCATGTCTTGATTTTATGATGCAGTTATTAAAAGGTGCAAAGCCTCTTGCCTGATAAGTGGATAGGTAGGTCAAGGGAAAATGAGGTAATCCTCGAGGGAAAACGAGGTCAAAGCAGGATCACATTACTTTGAATTCTGGAACTGCATCACCAAGTGCACTTGTCTATTCATTGTGTGTGATTATTATTTGTTTTTATTAAAGGTTTTCTTGGGTTACAGAAGTACATACATCGTCTCCATGTTCAGATTATAATTCCTTTTTACACATCGGCTACATTCGTTTTAAATGGAAAACAGTACACACAAGTGGGGACCTGCAACAAACAAAACTTGTGAAGAGTGCTCCTATCAAGAGGTCCAGCCTGCTAGCACTAGCCAAGCCTTCTTTCAGGAGACTGCCATTTCATCTCCTCAAACCATTTTGTGACCAAGGAGCACACTCAGCTCTCCTTATTCTGTTCTGGGGTCCACCCCTTAAGGGTCCCTCAAGCTTTTATGGACTCCTGCAAACCTGTCTGTTGACACCTTTCTGCTGGATAGTGCCATTTTTTTTATGTTCATGGGGTTGAGTTCGCCAACGGTAGAGAGGATCATTGCATTCAACACTTCTTCCCCTCTTCAATTATTCTAGAATGTAAGCTCTTTGCGGGCAGAGACCTGTCTCTGTTTGCCTAGTGCTGGGCTAGGACCAGGGGGCAGCAGAGCTTTTTCCATCCCCATCTACCCAAGAAGAGGAGGGGAGGCTCCTCCCTTTTCTATAAGCCTTTTATGACCGGGAAAGATAAGGGGGGGAAGATTGCAATTCCTAATGCTTAACTCTTCCCGTGGCTGATTCTCCCGCAAATCATTGCCTAGCAGGCCACATCGCCCAACCCCATCCCTCAGTGGCGGCCGGCCATAACCCATTTTACACTCTCTCTCTCAGCCTAATCTACCTCACAGGGTTGTTGTAAAGATAAAAGTGGGGGGGGGCGTGTTCCCTCACACAGCCCCCTCCTCTCCCTGGAGATGAGCATACAAACTAAAACACAGGAGTCAATTCCTAGGGGCCGAGGTCCCTTCTCTCCCCCCAATAAAATATTTGAGGGGGTCAGGACCCTCCCCCCCCAAAAAAGTTGATGGGCACTGTCATTCCAATGGTGCGCATGTGCCATGTCTTGTGATCGATTATGCGGGATAGGGCTTACCTGACACCCCCCCCCCGAATATTTTATTCCAAGTTGGCACCCCTAAAACTAAAATAAATGAGGATTTGTACCCGCAGTCGGTGATGATTTCTTCCAAGGAAAGGCACTTTAGGATACGGGCACTGTTGGCACTCATCTTTATGACACCCTTTTTCAATGTATGTATACAGAACGGGGAACAAAAGCTTTGAAAGTGACCTTGCTGGACGCTAAGAACCAGGCGGCGGAAGAAGGAAATGCGACCGTTTATTTCGCCCATGCGAGGTTTTTTAACAGCGCCCCCCCCCCCCGCGCGCGCGCGCCCCCGCCTTTCCTCAGGAGGAATGCGGGCCACGCCCTTCCTCCGCCAAGAGCCCCGATAGGCCAGGAGGAAGGAAAGGCGGGCCCGGCTCGGAGAAACTCCTCCCCCTCCTCCTCCGGCAAAGCACAGCCTCTTCTTGCGAGCCCGCCCTTTTTCTCTCAGCCTCTTTGCGTCTAACAGAGCCAGGAGAAATGCGCTAAGAAGAACGAGGAGGAACTCATCCGCGGAGGCGGCTTCAGCAAGCTCTTGACCCACCAATGGAACAAGGCAGGCCGAAGAAGACGAGAATGTGAAATCCTTCCGCCGGTAAGGAAACCGTTGATATAAGAAAAAAGGAGAGAGAAAAAGAGCTGGGGGGGGGGTGTAAGAAAGAGGAGGGGGCGGGGCGGGGGAAGCTGAACGATAGAGGCTCACGTGAGAGTCGCCCGTCAGCCAATAGGAGCTTCGGAGCCCGGCCGAACGGAGGCTTTTATAAGCCGCGGCTCGTCACAAAAAAGGAGAAAGGGGGGGAAAAAACCCGCCCACGACACAAGGGAAGCTGTCACGCGGCGGGCTGGGCGTTCGGCGCTGCTGCCGTTGCTGCTGCTGAGGGAACGCGGTGGGCGCGCGCACACGGGGGCGCGCTCTCGCTTGCCGGCGGCGGGATAAAGGGGGAAAAGGGGGTGGGTGAGGAAGGGCGGGGCGGCGACGGCGAGTTCCACCTGGCGCGCGGCCGTCGCTGAGGGGGCCTGACAGACAAGAGGCGGGGTGGGTGTCAAACTTCCCCGCTCTCTCCATTTCCCGCTGCCCGAGCGGGGCCCCGACCCTAAAGCTGACCAGGTCAGTCTCTCTGAGGAGGGTATGTTGCGTGTGTGTGTGTGTGTGTGTGTGTGTCTGTGTCTGTCTTGACTGTGGTCTTGACACAGGCCCTGGGGCGGAGCGGGGCGTTTGTCTGCCGGTGGGTGTGTGAGAGAATGAAGGAAAGACAGGGGAGGGTTAGGTGTCAGCTCTTGCCTTTCGGCCTGAGGCGATACCTGGGGCCGCCGAGTAGGTGGAGGTGAGGAGGAGATGGTTGTGGTGGCTGTGAGGCTGCTCTTGTGGCAGGTGCCGCCCAGCTACCGCAAAGGATGCCCGGGAGGGAGGGAGGCCGAGATTCCTTGCTGGTGTTGAGGTTTATTTTGATTTGGGGGGGGCGGGGCAGGGAGAGGCAGCCCAATTTCCTCCAATATGTAATCAAATTCTAGGTTTTTAAAAAACAACAACCCGAAGTTAACCCGTCATCTCCCTTCCCACGTGTATAATCCAGGCTGCACTTCCCAGCTGGCCAGAAAGGCGCAATGGGCAGACGAGGCGAGGTACACCCTTTTTCAGCTAAGGCAGGGGAACTGCGGCCCTCGGGATACTTGCAAGGCTGAAATCCCTGCCTGCCTTCTTCCCATGGCCTTGGTTGGCCAGGAGTGGGAATTCCTGGCAACATCCAGAGAGCTGCGTGTTCCCCAACCAGTGTGTCCCTTTCAAGTTGCTAAAGAAGAAAGAAGCAGCACTGGGGTCGTCTTGTTGATGGAAGCATCTGTGGTCTCTTAAATCGTGACCTGCGCACAAGACACAAGGGAGGGAGGTTTAGCAATGGAGCACATTCTTTACATGTGGAAGTCTTAGTCTGCAGGTAGGGTTGGGGAAGGCTGCTTTTTTTCTGAAACCTTGGAGGACTGTCACTGTTCTTTCGCTGTATTGAAGAAGATAGGCAAAGGGTCTCACTTGATGTGCTTCTAGATGTCACAACTAGAGCCATTGCTAAATCCCGGCTGATGGCCCATATGCAAATTTAATTGAGATGTAAAGAATTATAGTTCGGAAGTAAGAAGCAGACATTGTTTATCTTTAGATTGGTATCAGAGCAGGCATTGGCTTGTATCCAAAGTAGTGCTTAAGTCTCTTGTTCTGTTAGGACAAATATTTACCATTGCACCTTTCCTTCCCCTTGTGTGCCCTCTAAATCTGTTCTGAGGTTCCCACAACCCTCTAGAGCAGACTTTGGGATTGCTAGAGGAAAGTTCCACTGCACAAGTATAAATCCTTGGGCCAGTGGAACAAGGGCATTGCATACATCTTAGAAGAGGCATTCCCGCATTTTGAAGAGAGAGTATAGTACTGCTTAAGTTCACATTAAGTACTATTTAAAATATGCATGTATTTATTTTATATAGTTTAAAAGAAGCTGTTCAGGGACATTTCTATTATATTAACTGATTTAAAAAAATCAGTCCAACCAATTGATCATTGCAGTTTTGATAATCATATTTCCTCCTGCCTTGAAACCTAAGCAGTGAATAAGACCTCATCAGCACAACAATTGTTCCCAGGCCTTGTGGTCTATAATTGGATGCACAGGCTTCCTAGAAATGAGAAGCTCTTTTAATTTGTTAAGATACCACCATAGTGAAAGTAAGAAGTTATCCTTGCAGATAGAATAGCTGATGAGATACTAGTGGTCTTGCAGTTGTGCCTGTCTTCCACTTGAATTGGCTATGAACCAGTTTGATTCCTTGTAGCTGAGTTGAATATTTATTATAATGAACCCCTCTGTATGTATGGATTGTAGACATCATCTGTGCATAGTTTTAGCACCACCAATATCCCAGATAAGCGTTCCCTAATAAATATGTACATGTATATAAAACCCTCAACAAGTTAGGGGTATGGGAGAAAAAAGGAAGGCACTATTGGATAGGTCGCTTTGTAGAGGGAGGCTCCATCCCTTTCTCTGTTAATGATGTGCACCTTTTTCAGATTACCCATGAGCATATTTAATGTGGCATATATGTGTGCTTTTAAATTCCACAGAGCAGGAATCTAATATGTTTACTAATGTTTGTTAGGCCAACAGAGCTGGAATAATATTGAGCACCTTAGTTTGTAGCAACTAAGGGGGAATTTTACATTGTCCCATGCAGAGCTGGTACCTATAATTTTGATTGTGGCTCTAATCAACTAAAGTTGGTGCTTAGCTTTTTTTTTAAAAAAAAAAAAGTTCTCCAGCCCTGCTTTAAAAGGATGAGTGTGCTTGTTGCTCTTTAGGTTGGGCTGACAGATGAATCATGCGTGAACTGAGTGCTATGTTGTTCAGCAAGAGGGATGACGAGCAGTGAGTTGGGGCTGCAGTAGGATTAGACAATGCTGCTGAGAGATGGCTGTGCTGCAGTTGCTGCTTCTTAATGCTTGTCACTACAAACAAACTGTTTGTCTTTCTGTCCCCCTTCAATGTTGGAGACCTCTTCCTCCTCCTTTAATAAACTCTCTGCCTTGCTTTTCCTGGGCTACTGCTTTGTGGATGTTGGCGGCTTCTTGTTGTGACAGGAGAATGTGTGTGTGTCCTGGGCCCAGGCGGATTGGTATGTATTTTTTGTGCTCCTATTTTCTGAGTACTGTAATAGGAATTTGGAGGGGTGGTAGTGGGGTTAGAAGACTATATAATGAATATCTGTTATTGCAGGTTATAGTACCATACTCTGAAGGTTACTTTAAATTTGTGTTGCCTCCTAAGCTGAGTAGTTCATGCTCCTAGGATTTGAATCTTTACAAATAAGGGTTGTGAATGTGAAGCAGTACAGAGAGAAAAAATAGTGTAATTTTCACAAAAGTATCACATTTGTGCAGAATGTTGATTTGTTCAAATGTGAAAAATTAGCAGGATGTTATGCATAATAAATAACCTATAATGAGTCCCTGACTGGGGAAAAGAAGGCATATGAATAAATATTATAATAATATTAGTAATAATTTGCACCATAGTTTTCTTAAACCAGCTTTCAGAAGCTTCTATTGGAAGGCTGGACCTAAACAAAACAAATAATCTCACTTGAATTAATGAGTCTTTAAACAAAGTTTTTTTAAAAAAACAGTAGGTCCTATAGTAAACTACAGTGGTGCCCCGCAAGACGAATGCCTCGCAAGACGGAAAACCCGCTAGACGAAAGGGTTTTCCGTTTTTGAGTTGCTTCGCAGGACGAATTTCCCTATGGGCTTGCTTTGCAAGACGAAAATGTCTTGCGAGTCTTGAGATTTTTTTTTTCGCTTTTCCCCCCTTTATCTAAGCCGCTAAGCCTTTAATAGCCTTTTAGCAGCTAATCCGATAAGCCGATAAGCCTTTAATAGCCGCTAAACCGCTAATAGCGCTAATCCGTTAAGCCGCTAATAGGGTTGCTTCGCAAGATGAAAAAACCGCTAGATGAAGACTCTCGCGGAACGGATTAATTTCGTCTTGCGAGGCACCACTGTATGCAAAATAGAGCAAATATCTTCTGGATGAAAAGGAAAACTATTATGCCTGACTATACTTAGTAGATAATATATGTGGTTTCTTTCAGAGGCGGCTGTTGGTAGCTTCACCACCTCCTCATTGAACGCCTTCAGTTGTGGTTCATAAATTTGGGCTGGCCTTAGAGTGGTAGTGATAGGTAGGGTGTGTTCTATATGAATGCATAGCTTAGAAGAAAAGATGGTATTGCATGCAATCCATAGCAATCATTGACTGAGGTCAGAGTAAAGATTTATTATTATTTATCAAATTTATTAAAGCAACAAACAAACAAGGGTTTAGAAGCCTTGACTGAAGTTTTGTAGCTCCTAAATATCTAGTAGTTATAAAACTTCAAAAAGACAGGTGATGGGGTGCAGCAAATTTATTATAGGATATTAAGAATGTAATCCTATGCTTGTTTGGAACTAAGTCCCATTAAACTGAGTATGACTTACCTTTTGATTAAACAAATGCACATATATGTATTGTTGTACACACTTGACCTTAAATTTGTAAAAACTGAGGGAGGCGTTGGAAAAATTAACATAAGTAACAATATGAATAAATAAAATCTTGGGCTGGATAAACTTAACTTCTCCTTCTCACTGCCAGTTCAGAAATGGAGACTGTCTTCAAGAAGTCGTCTTGAATCTCAATCTATGACTCTGTTCTTCATACTGTAACCTTTAGTTGACTTTTCACACTCCCAATATAAAGTTCTGGTTAAGTTAGTACAGCTGTAAAAATAGGTCACTCTGTTTATAGTTCTACACAAGTATAACAGTGTGAACTGAGATATGTTCTCCTTGAGGAAATTTAGCCATAGATTAGTCTATTAAGCTTTCATTAAATGTGTTGCTGTTTTTGTCAGTTAATTGCTGTTAATTAATTGTGCATATTAAATTGTCATTTAGAATAAAGTAGTTATGTATTGTTTCCTTTAAAATTATTTCTAAGCTTACTTATTGCTTGTGTTTCCCCCCCCGCAGCAATTCCAGTCAGAAACCCCAGGTTGCCATTGTTCTCTGATGCCATGCCAGCACCAACTCAGCTATTGCTCCCATTAATTCGCAGTTGTGAGATTGGCAAGATATACAACACCGCATGCTACTGTCATCATAAACATCTATGTTGCTTGTCACCTCACTTAACTCACAATCATTTGAGGTATGTTCCTCCGAAGAAGTTTGCAACACTCAGTAGGCCGAAGGAGAATTTCAGTCAGTTTATTCATGCAAGAAACTATGTATCCACACCACAGAGGTTTTACCTCACACCTCCGCAAGTCAACAGCATCCTGAAGGCAAATGAATACAGTTTCAAGGTGCCAGAGTTTGATGGCAAAAACTTAAGTTCTGTCCTTGGCTTTGATAGCAACCAGCTTCCTGCCAATGCACCAATAGAAGACAGAAGAAGTGCAGCCACTTGCTTGCAAACAAGGGGAATGCTTCTTGGTGTGTTTGATGGCCATGCAGGATGTGCCTGTGCACAAGCTGTCAGTGAAAGACTGTTTTATTACATAGCTGTTTCTCTGTTACCCCATGAGACTTTACTTGAAATAGAAAATGCTGTTGAGAGTGGTAGGGCCCTGTTGCCCATCTTACAGTGGCACAAGCACCCCAATGATTATTTCAGTAAAGAAGCCTCCAAATTGTATTTTAACAGCTTACGAACTTACTGGCAGGAACTCATAGACCTTAACACTGGGGAGACAACTGATGTAAAAGAGGCTTTAATTAATGCCTTTAAAAGGCTTGACAATGACATTTCTTTAGAAGCTCAAGTAGGCGATCCAAATTCTTTTCTCAATTACTTGGTACTACGTGTAGCCTTCTCTGGTGCAACTGCTTGTGTGGCGCATGTTGATGGAGTTGATTTACATGTTGCTAATACTGGTGACAGCAGGGCCATGCTTGGTGTCCAAGAAGAGGATGGATCTTGGTCTGCTGTTGCTCTGTCCTATGATCATAATGCACAGAACGAAAATGAGATTGCACGACTCAAAATGGAGCACCCAAAGTCTGAAGAAAAGAGTGTTGTGAAACAAGATAGACTGTTGGGCCTACTGATGCCTTTCAGAGCTTTTGGAGATGTCAAATTTAAATGGAGCATTGACCTTCAGAAGAGAGTGGTAGAGACGGGCCCAGATCAGCTCAATGATAACGAATATACAAAGTTTATCCCACCAAATTACCATACACCTCCATACCTCACAGCTGAGCCAGAGATAATACATCACAAATTAAGACCTCAGGACAAATTCCTGATATTGGCAACAGATGGCTTGTGGGAAACCATGCACAGGCAGGATGTGGTTAGAATTGTAGGTGAGTATCTAACAGGTGTTCATCATGAAGAACCAATAGCTGTTGGAGGTTACAAGGTAACTCTGGGACAGATGCATGGTCTTCTAACAGAAAGGAGAGCACGGGTCTCTTCAGCCTTTGAAGACCAGAATGCAGCAACTCACTTGATACGCCATGCGGTTGGAAATAATGAGTTTGGTACCGTTGATCATGAACGGCTGTCAAAGATGCTCAGTCTTCCAGAAGAGTTGGCTCGGATGTACCGGGATGATATCACAATTATAGTGGTGCAATTTAATTCCCATGTTATAGGTGCATGTCAAAATGAAGAGTTTTAAATTTTAAACTGAAACGTGTGAACCAAAGTTTTCACAGAACAAAATGGCCAGTACTGACTGCATGACATGATAGTGAAACTTATTTGATTAATCTCTGGCCGTCAGAATTACAGTTGAAGCAAGTATAATTTGCACAAATCGAGCAATGGTCAAAGGGTTTTCAAATTAAGCTAACAAGAGAGCAGAACAACTTGGGACAACTTTGCACTATTCAACCTATCTGCTTGAACAGTGGCTTGTAATTTGGGATTTCTTGGTGGAGAAGTAAAGGCTTTGTATGCATCAGTGCAATGTCTTGTAAGGCAAAAAAAAAATTGTGTGTTTTGTCACATGTAAATATCTGTATAGGTAGGTATCTCCAGTAACTATACAGTACATTGGAGGGTAACTTGGTTGTAAATTTGAATTTAAATAGGGCTGATGACTTTTTTATTTACAAAGTAGCTGTGGTGTCTTCCCTTTAGGAAAGGAAGAGAACTTTTTAACTGGTTGGCAAATGTCTTGATAGAAGCTATTCTCTTGGTCTTGAGTAATGATATATCATTTGAAACACATGCCTAGAATACCACTGTTAAAAAGAGTAAGTCTAAGCCATAAATACCTTAAGCCTGTCCAAACATAGTAGTGGAATAAAATTTTGCACCAGATGACTTACTTTGAGAAGATTATATTTTGCACAGTTCAATGGGCAATAAATGATGATGAGAAAATGGGTTAACTATGGGGGACATGCAAAACAACTTTGACTTGCATTATGAAACTATGATTCTACGTTTTCTGAAACTTGAGCTAATTTTCAATAGGGCTGTCTTGCAAAACATGGCAAGCAACAGTCTTGACTTGTACCAAACCTATTTCCAGTCATAAGTCCCTGGTCTTGTGTTTGAATCTAGGCAATCAGTAGTGACTTTGTAAACTAGTGTAGTCACATATGTTGTAGTTTGAGTGACAGTTTGGTTGGTGTTTTGGATATTTTAAGTATCACGACGCAAAAGCATATCCATATAACATGGTTCTCACGTCGGCTTTTGAAGAAAGCATTGTGATAAGATTTGTAAATAGGTCAAGTAATGGGGAAACAACTGCATGCTCCTCCTACTGGCATTCCCGCATTAATTGTAACACCTTTCAAAATATCATTGTTAGTTGTGCACATTTGATTGCATCCAAAAAACTCCTAAAAGTGCATGTTTCATCACAAAGCTTTGTGCCACTGTCGCATAGAATGCTTATGAATTGTCAGATAAAAAGCATTTTTGGCAACCACACGTTTTATGTTCTGAAGCACAGTGTAATATTTAAGACCTCTCCCAATATAAAAACAAAATAAATTGCTTTTTTTGCTAGTATTAAACTGTAGTATAGCTATGATAGAAAGCATTATGCAAACATTACTTTGACTAGCTATTGTCTAAATATGAAGCACTTGTAGATAAAATTAACATTCTTTGTGCTTCTCTAAATAGCTAATAAGCATTCTACTTTAAATCTTCCTCTTCACATAGCTATTGAGCTGACACATTCTGAAGAATGTTGGTGTTCTTGACCATGTGAATGCTTAAAAAAAGAGTCAAGGAATAGTGCTTCCAGAGTATTCCTGTTACAAAATACTTTATTCCAGCACTTAATTCCTTAGCAGTAATGTTCCCTTTTCTTTTTTCTGTGCACTGAAGGACATACTTGCTTATAAAGTAACAGGTTTGAAAATGCAAGTGTCAGAAGATAGTCTTACTTCATATGCTTATGAAGTAACCTACACATTCGAAGTCCTGTCCATAGCTTTGACAAATTATTGTTCTCCCTTTGTGTGCAAGAAAAGTAATTAAGTTATCCTATTTTCCAGACCCTAACCTGAATGTTTTTATTGTGCTAATGACAAAACCAAGCAGCTTATAATCTTCATTGCCTTTGTACATGCAATATGACTAAATATCATTGGCTAGGTCAATTTCTTTTATTTTATGTGTTGGCTACAAAATAATTCTAAACTGTTACATTATCCAGACCTCCTTATGTTACTTGTGAAATGTACAGTACGTGTAAATGTCTTATTTTGGTTTGGTACTAGTCTTAACAAATTGAACCCTCATCCTGTATGTTTAGCACTTGTGTGGGGGCAACTTTGTAAAATGCAAGGTGAACAAGATTTAACTGAAGACTCCCAAAATATGTATGCAATGAACTGAAACAGCATTGTGGCTTTCTGAACATCACGTGATAAGATCTTAAGAACAAATATCTTTTAGTAGACTTCAATAAAATTATTATATGAATATCAATGCATTAGAGTTGTTATTAGGATTCACTGAACTATTGGTTTGCCTTTCTGAGATGGTGTAAAGTGTCAGATTTGATCAGTGGATTTATATCTAAAATAGCAGAATTAATGTGTGGTATTATGAAGATGCACACAGTAAAGCTGTCCTGTCTCAAAACAACCTGCAATTGGAATAAATAGCTGGTAAATGAGCTAGAACAGAACTAGTTTTGCTTTTTTCCTTTGCCTTGTTCACTGATTTAGTTTCCTCCATTTTATTTTGTTGCCCCAAATTCACAGTAGGTGGAATATGTGGCTTTGGGCTGCATTTTGGGAAACAGCTGAGGCAATGGGGGCACAATGTTGTTCAGATACTGGCTTTAAGGAAAAGCAAACTTAAAAATATATAGTAGTGAATAAGGAAATTGGACTTCAGTAGTTTCACAATAAAACTCAAGCAAGGTGTAGCTTTGTGAAACAAACTAAGAGCCCTGTTATTCCCTCCCATGTGATTGTTTTCTGGTCATTCCCTTCAGTAGGAAAACAAGTCTCATTTCAGTTATGCTCTGATAGCATATCTCAGGCTTCCTCAACCTCAGCCCTCCAGATGTTTTTGGCCTACAACTCCCATGATCCCTAGTTAGCAGGACCAGAGGTCAGGAATGATGGGAATTGTAGTCTCAAAACATCTGGAGGGCCGAGGTTGAGGAAGCCTGGCATATCTTATGCTAGGTTCTGCGTATAAATGGTGCCTTCCCTTGAGCTAAATGATTCTAATGTAGGGTACATGTTAGGTAACCCTGTTTAAAACCTGTTTAACTTCCCTGTTGACTTTCCAAAGGGGAAATGGGAGTAGTGAAATTAGCCATTCATTGGTGAATTTGCTGGTAAGCTGCTGGGTACCCATATAAATGCCAGAAGTCATTTTACTGAAGTCTCCATTTCATGGCTTTTTATATGTCTGCTAAACTTGCCCTGCTTCATCGAACAGATTTCCAAATCGTTCCCTAGATATTTCCAATAAAAAAGTACACATATGCTATAAGGTGCATTGATAATAAGCATGGTTACTTAGTAATTGTTCTTAGGGTCCTTAATTGGTAAAATACTTTGGGTATATTTTTCAATTATGTTCTTAGGATTTCTAACAGGAATTTAAGACCATATGCCTGAAGTGTTGTGTTTATGCCTGAAGTAAAATAGTGAATGCTAAAGAAATTTTGCCTTGCTTCCTGGCTTCCCATTATTCTTCAAGAGATACTTTTAAAGGTTGCTTGACTTCTGAAAACTGCTTTTACATTAGGGCTGTTGTATTCAGGAATTTTTCCTTCCTCCACCCAGGAGTACTCCACATGACGTTTGCACGGCTGCTATAGCCTGGTCTGTTATGATTCCTTGGATAAGCCACTTCAGTTATATATCTCAACTAAATATAACTTATGCAGAGGTTTCCCCCTTTTCTCCTAACCTTCAGCAAGTGCATCTGATGGCACGAAGGCTTAGTGTAGCATTATTGACGAACTGCAATCTGTTATGACATCCAGTAATTTAATTACTGTTTTACATAAGCTAAACTTTACTAGAGGCTAGTTCTTTCTAAGCAGTGCTAAAAAAATAAAGTTATGGAGAAAATGGTTTAACACCTTTGGGTGTATTTCTGTCTGAATGTACCATATTGATGGGAAGAACATTATGTTCAGAACAAAATAACTGTTGGCCAGAAAACACTTTCCTGTGCACAGCTCTATGTATTAAAAAGAACTAGCTTACATAAAATTATTTTACTCTTTTACACATTAAAACATGGGGGGGGGGGTTGCTTTAATGTACCCACAGTAGATCTCTAGAGATACCCACCATCCTTTGATCTAGTATAATTACAGAAATGTGGGAAAAGTTCTGAATTAAATTTCTAACGACTTATGATCATATTTATAGAATGGAATTCTAATATCTGTATGCGAGGAGGCCTGTGCTGCAAGATTGTTCTAGCTCCTCAGAAATGTTTCAGCTGCTTACCACAGTCTTAATTTCCATGTTCCACTCAAAACAGACATGGCTCACACATCAATTGGAAAGTTGGATCAGACCAAGGGCCTGTTTAGTCTAGCATCCTGTTTCTGAAGGTCTTAACTAGATATCTACAAGAAGTCAAAAAGCAGGAGAGCAATAGCCCTCTCCCACTGCTGTTCTCCAGCAAATGGCATTCAGGACATGATGATTCTCAAGAAGGCATATTTAGCCATCATGACTAGTAGGCATTGAAAGCCTTACCCTCCATCACAAATTCATTTAATCCCCTTTTAGAGCAATCTGAGTTGGTGACTGTCACCACACCTGGAGATAAATTGCTCGGCTATGTGCTGGGTGAAAAAGTACTTATGTCTACCCAGGATATCCCATGCAGATTTACTGAATGACCTCATAAAGCTAGATAAAGAACAACTATCAACTTTCTCCACACTATGCAATCATTTTATATTTCTCTTAGCATGTTCCCCTTACTTGCTGCTTTCCTAAACTTAAAAGAACCCCAAATCTTCCCCTTAGGAGAATTGCTTCAGCTCCCAAACAGCAGCTTAACTAGAGGGTGTGAAGAATTAATCATAGAATTGTAGAGTTGGAAGGGGGGTCATCTAGTCCAACCTCCTGCAATGCAGGAATGCATTAAGAAGGCAAGCAATACTCTTCTGCCCATGTGTGTGTCTATATATAAAATACATAACTTTCACTCACATTGTTATGCTTTTTCTTTCTGAGTGGCCAGCTCCCTGGCAAATTCCCTATCTGGCAGAAGCAAAACTGTTGATTCCAGAATCTCAGAGATACTCCCATCTTCCTTCCTACTTTCTCAATAAACAACCTTTGCTTCTCAAAGGCTATTCAGGCAGTCTACACAAAAATGGATTTGCCCACACTTCTCAGCTTTAGATGGCTGGAGTTCTTTTCCTTTCCACTGCATTTTTCAGTTGCAGTTAAAAGAAGCAGAGCTACACTTCCTAGCACTGACAATGTATTTGGCATTTTGCAATTTAAGTAACACACTTAATTTGGTTTTGCTCTGTTTATTGTCATGTGACATGCTGGCTCACTGAATGCCAAGAATGAGAGGATGATGGGCACACTGGTAACTCGCCAACGAAGTGCTTCTAAGTTAGGTGTCGGTGCCAAACTCTCTCAATAGCTCTATTTATGCCTTGGATGGGGATCTGGTATTGGCATCCCTGTGTTACTTCTGTATGTTTTGAGATCCACTCAAGTGACGGATTAGTTGCTGCCAGTTCTTTTGTCTGCATTCAGCTGAACTTTCACATTTCCAAGCATGTTAATGATCCCTTGGGAATCTCCCCTGCATCAGCTATTGCGCATAACTGCAGTTTACAACTGTTTACAAAAAACCTAGCACAGTGGTACCTCGAGTTAAGTACTTAATTCGTTCTGGAGGTCCGTTTTTAACCTGAAACTGTTCTTAACCTGAAGCACCACTTTAGCTAATGGGGCCTCCTGCTGCCGCTGCGCCGCCAGAGCCTGATTTCTGTTCTTATCCTGAAGCAAAGTTCTTAACCTGAAGCACTATTTCTGTGTTAACGGAGTCTGTAACCTGAAGCGTATGTAACCTGAAGCGTATGTAACCCGAGGTACCACTGTACATAAAAAAAAGTCACCATTATCCCCTCCAGCTAATGCAGAAGAAGGCACTTGCTATCAGGTGCTGGTTCATACTGTCCTGTGGTTTATGGTGGGTACAAACCCATAATATGATAGTTGGTGACAAGTTATAAAGCTCACCTTTCTGCATTTCCTGACTGCGTTCTCCAGTGCTGTTTCTTTCAAAGCACCCTCTCCGCAATTTGACAGAATGGAACCCTGCAGCTCGAAGTAGATTTTCCACATGGTGGACCCGTAAACCTTCAGCCTAAGCTAGGTGGGCTTCCCACAGTTGTAAGGGATGATAGGTTCTGACAGTTGATGGATGGTATGTGCTAACCACTTTTTCAGATGCTGGGACTGGGCCCTCCATTCCCCTATGCAGCAGGGATGAGGAACCTGCAGCCTTGCAGATGTTGCTGGATCACAGCTCTTATCTTCCCTGGCCATTGGCCATGCTGGCTGGGATTGATAGGAGTTGGCCTGCCATTGTCTGCATAGCCTCATCTCTTTAATAATTGAGATCTGGACCCACATCCCACTGACAAACGCCCCCTGTACCTGCCCCTTCGCTTTACCATCACAACCTGCTTGGTTGCCTGGAAAGCAACTACAAACAATGGTATGACAAAATTGGAGCAACGGGTGATGCTGGCAGTAAAGGAGCTAGGCTTGCTGAGGGATGCCTTGTCCAAGGGCCCTGGAGCAGGCACTGTGAGTGACACACAGTTGACAGATGTTTTGAGGTTCTTCCCCCATCCCATTAGGGGATCTTTTTCATGGATGCTGGCAGGGAGCTGACTGAAACTTTCCTTTTTTTGTAGTTCCCTCACTCTTAACATCTCAGAATTGTCAGAGCCCCATCCCAGTCAATTCACAAAATTGCTCTGGCGGTTGTTTGTCTTTGGTCTTTTGTGGTCTGTGCCTTCGTATTTATTTTTTCCTGTACATCTACAGCATTCATGATTTAATTCAAACCCTGAATTAAATTTGCATCAGTCTTAAAATCGTGTCCATGCACAACCTTGCCAGTTCAGATGTAGGCAGTTACTGCCAATTATTCAATTGCTCTTCTTTTTTTAAAAAAATAATAATCATGTGCTGTTTGTGGAAACAAGGATTTGGGACACAAATAAACTAACCACCCCCAGCTTGGTAACTCTGTTGCCTTAGAAAACATAAAGGCTCCTTTGATCTACAATGATATGATGATCCTGGTGGAACAGATCACCAGTAACAAGCAATCTGCCTACAGTTTTCCAGTGAAGAACGGAGTTCTTAATGAGCAGATGAAACCCAGAGATTAAAGCTAACACTTTGTATTTCCAGAAAAAGAGCTTTTATAGCAAATACAGCAGAGTCTTGTGACACCGTAAAAACCAGCAAATTTATGGTGGCATAAACGTTTATGGGCTGCAGTCCACTTCAGCTGATGCACTAAGTGTTATCTTCAGTTGCACATAGGCATACGGCTTGGGAGATTGTAAAAAGTGAGTGAAATGAAATGCTGAAGGGTTTTGTGAGTTACCATTGTTAAGTACATAATTATCAATGTGTTTTACTGTATTTTGTTTCCCTATGACCTTTTTTTCTTTTTACAATTCCCCCCCATCCAAACATGTGTATATCTTTCTGCAACTCAGGATAACGCTTTGTGTGCCTGATGAAGTAGGATATAGTCCATGAAACCTTAAGGTAAAGGTAAAGGGACCCCTGACCATTAGGTCCAATTGTGGCCGACTGGGGTTGCGGCGCTCATCTCGCTTTATTGGCCGAGGGAGCCGGCGTACAGCTTCTGGGTCATGTGGCCAGCATGACTAAGCTGCTTCTGGCGAACCAGAGCAGTGCACGGAAATGCCGTTTACCTTCCTGCTGGAGCAGTACCTATATATCTACTTGCACTTTGACGTGCTTTCGAACTGCTAGGTTGGCAGGAGTAGGGACTGAGCAATGGGAGCTCACCCCGTTGCGGGGATTCGAACCGCCGACCTTCTGATTGGCAAGTACTAGGCTCTGTGGTTTAACCGACAGCGCCACCTGCATCCCTTTCCCATGAAATCTTAGACATACCATAACAAATGTGTTAGTCTTAAGGTGGTTTTTTAAAAAAGATATTGACATAAACCTAGATTCAGGGCCGGCCCATCCATGAGGCAAGCTGAGGTGACCACAGGATCTGCAAATCCAGCCTCCAAGGAATGCATCACCTGCTGCTGCTGCTGCTGCTGTCATGGTGGCAGAAACATCTGAGTTGTGCTCCTTAGAGGCTGGATCTGCCATCTTCTCAGCAGCCCCCTCCCCTGTGTCGCCTCTAAAGCAGCCTATTGGCAAAAAACAAGGTGCTGCTGGTCTCCTCCCACCCTTGTTTGTGATGTAGACCTTCACTCACCCCTTCTTTCCTAGCCCAGAGGTAGCAGAGCCATTTCATGGTTCACCTCAGGTGCCAGAATGTATTGGGCCAGCCCTGCCCAGGTTCAAAGAAAGGCTATGCACATTTGGGACAAAAACACTTAGCAAAGTTCCTGCTGCTGAAGAAACAGTCTGCTTGTTAATCTGGATGGTGGCTTCCCAGAAGTGGCATCTTTCAGGATGTAAACAGCCCACAAATCTGCAGCTCTAAGCATGGCACTTCTATGGCATACCTTCTACAGATGCTCTGTAGATAGGTGAAAGGGGGACATGAAAGGTAAGAGCCATAGCTCACGGGTAGAACATCTGCTTTGTATGCAAAGGTCCCTGGTTCAGTTCCTGGCATGTCCAAGTAGGGTTGCTAGAGTATCCTGCCTTACGTTCTGGAGGAATTAATGCACAAGGTAGACGAATGGTCTACCTCAGTCAGTATAAGGCAGATTTCTATGTTCTTAAAAGGGAAGACTGTATGTAGATCAGTGATAGACCAGATGCAAAAGCTCCTAAATTCAATCCCTGACATCTCTCCAGGCAGAGTGAAGAAAGACTCCTGCCTGAAATCCTGGAGGAGAACTGGGCCAGCTTTCCCCAATCTGGTGTCCTCCAGATATGTTGGACAGCAGTTTTCATCAGCCTCAGCCAACATGGCCAGTGGTCAAGGATGATAGTCCAAAACATGTGAAGGGCACCAGGTTGGGAAAGGTTGATATGCTCCATCTCAGTGCAAGGTAGGTCCTAGCATTCCTGTATAACCTCAAAGGCCAGGTACAGAAAAGATGATAGATATTTTACAGATTGATTTCATATACATACAAAGTCTATGGGTGTTAATTGTGGGATGGATGCTCTACATGCATGCAGGTTTTCCCCCACAGTATCCACACAATATTGTCAGCACCAGCACCATTTTATCTTGATTTACCTTTTCTGGGGGAAATCTGAGAAGTTTTTTTGTTTTACCAAAGACCCATCTGACAGTGTTAAGCCACCATCTAGAGGCTCCATATTTCAGCTTTAAAAGCATAACCTTTTCACCTGGTAGATGCTTGATATTCAAGATGGCTATCTTTCAGCAAACAACAAAATCAGAATAGCAAACAAGCACCATGTCCTAGTAATTTTCCTGGGCAGTAAGTTTCCAGAATCTGGCAGAATGGACAACAGGTGTAGAATTTAGGGTATCTCAGCTTTACTAAAAGTAAGTTTTTAAAAATGCAGGTAACTTCTATAGAGTGTTTCAGCATTTGAGGGATGGAGTGTGTATATTTTCTGTGTCTATAGCTCAGCTGCATCAAGAATGCCTTCCAGTCATTTCCCCCTTACACATAAAAGCTTTTTTTTGCTTGAAAGTTGTTCTTCCTATTCCTCCTGCAGTAACTTCAATTTAAGACATCTGAGATTTATGCATAGGACCAGGACAAAAGGGTTAGAGCTAGTGTTCTTCAGTCAGTAGCAATTTGGTGTAATTAAGGTTTCCCCTCTAAATCAATTTTGATTTAAGTTTTAGTCATTAGATTAAAAGGTGACCTCTCTTTCCCGGCACAGAGGCACAAACAAATATTTAATCCTGGCACTTATCTGACACAGGCAAGTTTTCATTATGTGAGAGAGTCTCCTTTTGGATCTGTGTGGCATATTAATATATATGTTTGTTCATCAGAGACACAGAGCACGGAGCCTCTGCTTGCGCTGATGATGTCATTGGAGGCCAAGGTTTGTGATGAACATGGCGCAGATTAACAGTGCAAGTGAACCAGATGGTCCTGGTTAACAGGTCTTGTTGCTCCCAGTTAGGCAAGGCCATTGTGTAAGTATCTGGAGACCTCATGTACCCAAAGCAGCTGCCCTTGAAATAGCATAAATAAGGAATCTATGCAAAAACTGGTGGCGTATCTAGTGCATATAAATTTTTCTATTAAGTTTTGTAGGCCTTTAAAATGGCTGAGGAGACATAAACCACAAAACAACTGTCATTTTACCATTTTGCCAAGATTCAGCCCAAATCCTGCCTGTGATCCAGTGGTAGCACCAGAATAAATATTTGGGGTGGGAGTTGGGAGCCAAGAAGGGGCATGATTCATTTTTTTTGCATGAGGAGGAGGTAAATTTTGCCCTGCATGTTAGTGCTCTAAAAGCGAAATAACAAAATATGTCACATTTCACATCCCCATCCCTAAATATTTTATCCATATTTATTTAAAAGTATTTCTAAACTGCTCAGTATTTTAAGCATTACTAAGTGGTGTACAACAATATAAAACATAAAAAAACACACTACAGTATAACAAACAGAGATAAAATGTTGGCTTTGACGTCATTAGCTAAGTAAGCGTGCTGGGAAACACAGCAAACTGCCTTATATACTGAACCTGACCATTGGTTTATCTAACTTAGTCATGTCTGCACTGACTGGCTAGCCAGGATTTCAGGAAGTGTGATGCTGGGAATTGAACCCGGAAGCTAATTTTGCCTGCAAAACAGATTCTCTCCCATTCAGCCATCCAAGTTTCCTGGCATCTCCAAGTGGGGCTGGAAATGTCCCCTGCCTGAAACCCTGGAGAGCTGCTGCCAGTCAGTGTAGGCAGTCTTGAGCTAGACAGCCATATTTTTGTTTCCAGTTTTGTTTCAGTTTTAATTTCCTGCTGCTGGAAAAATCCCCCTTCCCTCCTGATTAACAAATAAAAAAACCTATTTCATTTGCCCTGCAGTAGCAGGCATGTAAACAGGCTTGTTGCTTCTCATTTCCTGTTGTCTTTGGCGGTTGTTTGACATTGTCAGTTGCTTGGAAGGGAGCCCATCTGCTTCCTTCCAACTCCAAAGTTATCTCCCTCCCCCCCCCCCAGCTCTGTTACCAACAAACAGAAGTGAGCCCTTGGGAAGCTCATGTATTTTGACTGATGATAATAAAAAAAGGCACTCCAAGGATGTGAAAACTGCCTGTCAGTCAACTCGCCACAGGGGTCTAGCAATGGCAGAACTGCTGCCGGGGTTCTTGTCCCCGGACCCCCTGGCATTGAATAGGCTGCGCTCAGTCCAAAAAATATTTGATGTAATTACTGTATTTTTCGCTCCATAAGACGCACTTTTTCCCTCCTAAAAAGTAAGGGGGAATGTGTGTGCGTCTTATGGAGCGAATGCAGGGGGGAAGCAGGCAGGAAAAGCCCCCAAGAGCCGCACACAAGCTCCACGTGGCTCTTGCGGGCTTTTCCCCAGGAGGGAGAAGGGACTGACGTGGCCAGTCAGTCCCTTCTCCCTTCTCTTAGAAAAGCCCGCAAGAGCCGCGCACTCCTTAAAGGGTGCGCGGCTCCTGTGGGCTTTTGCGGGAGGTGGGGGAATTGCCATAGCCACGCGCAGCCTCTCCCGGCCGGAGAGGTGGCGCACGGCAAAAGAGGAAGCCAAGACAGCCAGCGGGATGGATCCCGCTCGCTGTCTTGGCTTCTTTGCTCTTTGGGGCTGGGAGGGGGGAAACCTGAGCTTCCCCCGGCAGCCCCGAGAAGCTCTGGGAGAAGCAGACAGGCTTTCCCCCCCTTGATTTCCCCCTCTAAAAACTAGGTACGCCTTATGGTCCGGTGCGACTTATGGAGCGAAAAATATGGTATAAAGAAGGGCTCCCCTGAGCATGTACAATGCGCTCTTCCATCAATGAACTCAACCATTTCGCAATCTGGGATTAGATGTGGTGTATTCATTAAGGCTAGAACTGGAGAAATTCAAATATAAAGCCCTACTAAGCCATGATGCTCACTGAGCAATTTGGGCTAATTACTATCTCTCAGGCCTACCTTTTCTCACAGGGTTGTTGTTAGGGATAAAATGGAGATCCATGCACACTGCCCAGAGCTCCTTGGGGGAATTCAGGGTATAAAAATAATCCATGCATAAATCAGATGGGGTTGGCTTCCATGGCACAGGAAATGAAGGTGGTGAGCTGTTGTAGCCTTGACTGGCTCTTCACAGCCCTCATTGAGATGCATAAAAGGAAAGGGGGATGCCAACCAATGGTGTCAGGACCAATGGGCCCTCTTGGCCTTGGCATTTGCAGAGCCCTGTTGGCAGGGCGCTGATACTGGGCCTGTTGGCAAGCTCAAAGGACAGAATCTCTCCTTGATGTTTGTAATTCGAATATAGCACTTTACTGGGTGTGGTGTTCAGATGCAAAGGACTGCAAGGCTCCTTCACCTTTCATGGAGAACCAGTGTGGTGTAGTAGTTAGAGCAGTGGTTCTGAAACTTGTTTTCTCTGGGTCACACTTTCAGAATAAAAATTTGCTCACGCCACATGAAATGTTTTATTGATAAGAAATACATTGGAAAGAAAAAATCAACAGCTCCTAGCAGTGCTTGATTTAGAACACAGAACACAACAGAACGTATAAAACAATGCAGCTACATACGAACATGAATCATAATATAACGATAAACAAGCCTCTTCCATATACAGTCATACCTTGGAAGTCAAACGCCTTGTGAGTCGAACATTTTGGCTCCCAAACGCCGCAAACCCGGAAGTGAGTGTTCCGGTTTGCTAATATTCTTTGGAACCCGAATGTCTGACGCAACTTCCAATTCGCTGCAGGAGCTTTCTGCAGCAAATTGGAAGCAGTGCCTTGGTTTTCAAACATTTTCAGAAGTCGAATGGACTTTTGGAACGGATTCCGTTTGACTTCCAATGTACAACTGTATAGCTTAAAGTATGTATACAAACTCAATGAGAGAGCCTCACCTGCTTTTGTCAAGTAATCTCATTTATTTTAGGTCTGAGTCAAACTCTCATCTCCTCATCAACACAAAGAAGCCTTTCTCTTTTCTGACCTTTCATATTTGTCAGAGGTGAAAATCCCTGTTCACAACAATATGTTGTGGAGAGCTGTAGAATACTGTAATAGCCAATGCCCTTGAAGAGAGGTGTGGGTACTGTTTCTGGCTGTATATCCAAAATAAATTATTTTCATACTATACTATGCTATGCTGAAAGGTTTAAATGTTTCTTTGATTGTCCTTGAATATTCTCACCTTATTTGTGATCCTCCCCTTCCACACCAGTGTGACATGCCACACCCTTTGAGAACTACTGGGTTAGAGTGGTGGACTAAGACCTGGAAGGCCATAGGTTCAAATCCCCACTCAGGCATGAAGCTCATCGGGTGACCTTGGGCCAGCCACTGTCTCTCAACCTAACTGACCTCACAGGAATGTTGTGGGTTGGTGGTGGTGAATGAGGTGGGGGGCAACCATGTGCCCCCACTTCCAGCTCTTCATAGAAAAACGTGTTCTAGAAATGCAGTAAACAACTAATAGCTAAAACTTAACAAGCTCTGAAAATAGCAGGGATTGGGAGAAAGTGCTTCTCTCTCTCTGAGGGGAAAATAATTGTACATTGCAGTACATACCAGAGAGGGCAAGTGGGTTCAGTGGCAGAAAACAAACCCCTCAGAGGAAGCAAAACCCGTTTTGTGACCAGAGTGGAGCAAATGTGAGCCCTTAAGGTGACAACAGTATAGGGAGCAAAACAAAAAGAGGCAAAACCTCTCTTAGCTGGCTGGCACGTTTGCAGGGCTCATTACGAAATGTCCACTGTGTTGGTGGAAAAAACAATATTTGCTACACGGTGTTATTGGGAAAACACCAGTGGTAATTACTTCCTGGGGAAATATTTCCTTCATTTTTACAATGCAAATCAATCTAGACTGGCGAATGTAGTCATCTACTTCTGATATATCTATCCAGGTTACCCTGAAGCAAATCCCTCTGGCAGAGAAGATGGTCGTGGCTGCTGACTTGCCGAAGTTTTGCTCTGAGGAAGTAACCTAGCTTGATAGAGTCCTGTTCCATAAGGAACTATCAGCACTTTCACACAGGTTTGGCCTGGCAAACTCTTCCAAATAAATAATGTCAACGGTTTATTTAGCATTCATCCTGCTTTCCTTCTACAAAGCCTACAAAACTATGGGTCCCTCCTGACGATACCGCTTGCAATATGTTTTGCACCTGCAAATGTTTTAGGGAGGATGTACTGCTTTGTTTTCAATCTGTGCACGTCCTGTAGAATTTCCACTCTGCTTTTATGATGATGATAAGCATTCATCCTAATTTGCTTGCAGGGCGTTTGTTAAGGGTTCTGAGAGTTGTTAAAGAGACTCCTTTTCCCCTCACAGAGCTACAGTCCTCAGAAATCCCTGAGAAGAGGGACTGGTTGTTAAACTACTCTGGCAATTGTAGCTCTGTGAGGGGAGAAGGGGTCTCATAACTACTCTCAGTGCCCTGAAGGAACTACAGTTCCCAGGATTCTCTGCGGGAAGCCACAACTATTTAAAGTGGTTTCATGCTGCTTTAAATTCATAGTGCAGATGGAGTCTTATGCACATTTACTCAGAAGCAAATCCTGCTAAATTCAATGGGGTTTACTCCTGAGTGAGCATGCCTAAGAGTGCAGTTGTGCAGTGCAATGCTATGTATATTGGGAAGTAAATCCCACTTTGCTTAACAGGACTTATCAAGGTAAGTGCATGTGAAGGGCTGCAAAGCAAGTCTTGAAATTTAGAGGGAGAGGTATTATGATGTATTTATACTAGGGCGTACTGCGCAGAGGAAAAGGCAGACTTTTAAGGTTTTCTAAATGATCTCTACTGGTCTCCTTCAGTGTTTATGCTGCAGCAACAAGAAGAGCAAAACACAGCTAATTTCATCTAGATTTCTGGCCAATGTCAGCAAATGTGATAGGCAAAACAGTTAATTGAGTTGAAGAGGAAGACCAGGCAGGCAATATTATAATAATTGCCTTGCTTAATTTGCTGGTTTCTTCATTTCATTTTGATTCTTGATCAAAGCTGGTTTGGCTTTGATGTCCCCTTCTCCAATGTGCTTATTTCTGCTCATAAAACGTCTGTTCTCTACATAATTAGAAAATTGAGATAATGTAAGGAAGAAACACATCTTTAGAAAACAAAGGATTTAGCTGGTTTAAAAATAACAACTCAGGCAGCACAATGGCAATTTATTCATGTGCATTCTGATAAATACAAGTGGGATCTGCAACAGACTGTTACAGTGTTCGTAGTTTGAGCCAGCCAGCCAGCCAGCCAAACTTTTTTCCAGGATACGCCATTACATTACATTCCACTCCCCCTGCCTGTTTTTCCATGCTTCCTAGCCTCAAAAAAGTCCACATTCCAGGACAACTGAGCATACTAAGTTCTCACTGAATTGTTGGGAGTTTTTTGGGGGGGGATGGGGCCCCTCCCTCCTTTGAATGGATAGCAGCATTCTGGCTATGTAAGGATCCACACTTAGAGAATGTGTTTGCTGTAAGAAAGAGCACTTCCCTAGACAGCAACTTAAAAAGCAGAGACATCACCTTGCCAACAAAGGTCCGTATAGTTAAAGCTATGGTTTTCCCAGTAGTGACGTATGGAAGTGAAAACTGGACCATAAAGAAGGCTGATCACCGAAGAATTGATGCTTTTGAATTATGGTGCTGGAGGAGACTCTTGAGAGTCCCATGGACTGCAAGAAGATCAAACCTATCCATTCTGAAGGAAATCAGCCCTGAGTGCTCACTGGAAGGACAGATCGTGAAGCTGAGGCTCCAATACTTTGGCCACCTCCCTGGAAAAGACCCTGATGTTGGGAAAGATGGAGGGCACAAGGAGAAGGGGACGACAGAGGACGAGATGGTTGGATAGTGTTCTCGAAGCTACCAGCATGAGTTTGACCAAACTGCGGGAGGCAGTGGAAGACAGGAGTGCCTGGCGTGCTCTGGTCCATGGGGTCACAAAGAGTCGGACACGACTAAACGACTAAACAACAACAACAAAGAGCACTTCCAGACTGTCACTATTTTCAGGTGGAATTCAGGCAGGTATGGGCAAATTCAGGCTGCATGATTAAGTGTGATTGGGAGGCCTTGCACAACAAACCTGCTTCCCTGAAAGGCTGGTCTTGTGCTAAGGACAGTGATGGGGAGATGCAGTGGAAAAGGTGGGATGGTGCTTGCTTTGATGCAACATCATCTAACCTCCCCAAAAACAAATCAGATTGGATGCTCATTAAATAGTCCACCTCATCTAACCTCAGGATGCATGCTCAGTGCACAGATCATCTGGAAGCATTCTAAATAGGATGGTACCATTGAAAACAATACTGATTTCTTTATTCATTTTGCATATATGGCTCCCTCTGGTGGAAAAAAATGATTAGAGAAAGAGTATTAAGGGGGAAATGAGAGCATAATGTTTAGGGCCAGTTTAAACATGGATACTGACCACCACTTTGTGGTCTCTCGTCTACACTATTCCTCCCAGGCATGGAATTGTGTGGAGGAAGCACTGAGAGAATCAGTTTGTTCGTCATGTTTGCTGCAACCATGCAAGTGGCTTAAGCCTGTATTTCCTGCCAGAGGTTTCCACTCCAGCATAACATTCCTGCTGCTTCCCTGTTCATGAGGCACACAGAGCTCATCCCCCAGCCTGTAGCAGTGCCACCATTTATCCCCTTTGTGCCATGAGGTTTCATATTTCTTTTGGGATGACGTCTTAAACTTCTTGCCTTTCGCTTTCATGACTCGGTGCTAAAGCACCTGCTTTGCAGGCAAAAGGTGCCAGGTTCTATCCTGCAGCGTCTCCGGGTACGACTGGGAGAGACGCTTGTCTGAAATCCTGGATGGCAGAGCTGGCAATAATGTTATGAAGCCTGCAAACCAATCTCTACCAAGCAATGCATGAACTTCCAGTGGGTTCCAAGCATTTTTCAGGGTTGTAGTTCCACTGGGAAGATCGAGTCACAGCAGGGGCTAGTGTCGTTAAGAAATATGGTTTATTAACGCATACAGTAGTACCTCAGGTTAAGAACTTAATTTGTTTTGGAGGTATGTTCTTAACCTGAAACTGTTCTTAACCTGAAGCACCACTTTAGCTAATGGGGCCTCCTGCTGCTGCTGCGCCGCCTCTGCGAGATTTCTGTTCTCATCCTGAAGCAAAGTTCTTAACCCAAGGTACTATTTCTGGGTTAGCGGAGTCTGTAACCCGAAGCGTCTGTAACCCGAGGTACCACTGTATTTACACCTGGAAGTCTGTAATGGAGGGGGTGCAGAACATTATACCCCAGGAGTGTCTCTCATTGCCCCACCTATAGCTCCAGCAAACTTGGGGCCAAAGCAGCAGTCAGTCATGGCTCCCGGTCTCTCAGGGCAGCCTCCTCCAACCAGTGCCAAAATGGTGTTATGCCCACCCTTTCCAAACTGTGTTTTTAAAATGCCACAATTTTTCCTTCAGACCATGTCACCACCCACTGCCCACTGGGAACTCTCCCTCTCAGCTTACATCACAACACTGAAATCCTAAACCTGGCGTTATACAAATCATCACAACTGAGTTCACACTCATGTTGGAAGAGACCTGTTAAGTTGTGGATGAACATATCGGACGACACAGCTTTTCTTCAAACAGCTCTTGTTTATTCACAGGCCAGAACAGAACTGAACTGAAGGGTTCAGCCAGCCTGCTTATAGAGAGCTCCACTACAACGCAACTGTAACACTTTCTGTAACTATCCAATCACTGAACGTCACTTTCAATCCCTTATTTGCATATGTGGACCTGAGTGAAAACTATCTACAGTATCCCCCTGCTGGCCCAGGGTGAGAACTTCAGTACATAACAAGACCAGTGCCAGATTTACATATAAGCTAAACAAACTATAGCTTAGGGCCCCACTCTCTTGCCGCTGCCCCCCCAGATTTAAAGGGAAAAAACCCTGATGTACATTTCCAAAATATAAGATAAAAAACAAATAAAACCTACATACAGCAACAGGATTTTGGGTTGTGTAGGTTCCTATGATGTAAGTAATGGAGCCTGCTAACCTGCTCCCTAAAATATCACTGGTTTGCTCCTTTCTATATCTAGGGTGCCTATATTCTGCATGGACTGGCTGCATGGAAACATGTGCAAATGGCTTTAGATACCTATTAGGCCCATAAATCACCATATAGCATATATTCAACACAAAAAACAGTGACAATTTGTTGTTGACAAAGGACAGCTGGACATATAAAGGGCCCCATTACCTTCAGTAGCTTAGGGCCTCATCAAACCTAAATCTGGTCCTGGAAGAGACCCAATGTTAGAAGAAGCCGCATTTGCTGAAGCAAAGGGATTTCTGCAGCAGACGCTCAATGCAAAAAAATTAAAATGGAATCTGGTGATAAGACTGCAACGTTTTATATTCTTCCAGATAAATTGGTACTATCGGTGCAGGTGGCACCTGCCATTTGACAGCAGTTGAAAAGAGAAGGCGAGGGCAGCAAATTTCAAAGGTAGGCAATCTGGGGACATCATCACACTTGTGCGTTTGATCTGTTGCTTTCTTTCGTTGATGTCGTGCTTTCCCGTATACTGGAAGTATGGAATGAAGCACACCTTGCTCTTGCGAATGGGTGTCTGGATACCATGTCGCTGAAAAGCGCACTTGTGGGTTCTTACTGAAGCAAACAGTGAAAATAAGCCTCCTAAGTGCATGTATGAACCACCTTCTTCCCCAGCAAGCCAGGAACATGAGTGAGGCGTCTCAATGCTGTCTAGCAACATCACCATAGAAACAGACATGAGCAAATAAACCTGCCGGCTTTTTGGATTATTGCTCTCCTTGCATTGGCATGAATGATATAAGACATGAATGATACAAGTGCCTAAAATAGTCATTCCAAATATTGTCAGTCTGTGGAGGAATGTGTCAAACAAACACCCTTTGTGTCAGATTATGTATTGACAATGTTTAAAGAGCAGAGGAGAAAGAGGTCTCTTGGCGGTTCCTCGCACAGCTCTAGAATTCACTTGAGCATTTGAAGACTCCGTGGAAACAACTCAGCCCTTAAATTTATTGTATTTAGGAGATAACAGAAATCACTGGGTTAAAGCTGACCAAAAGTCCAGAGGAAGCATTATTATCAATTTACGATGGGGTGGAAGCTTCACAGGCTATGAAGGACTTGCTCACAAATTTATTGACAGCTGCATGAATTATTATAGCTAGGAAGTGGAAGTGGCAAGCAGAATATAAAATGGAAGAATGGTATAAAGAAATGTGGGATATAGCTATTAATGATAAATTAACATGTGCCATTAAGGTAAGACGGAATATGCAGGAGAAATGATTTTGAGGAGATATGGAGGGTGTTTGTAGACTTTGTACTGTTAAAATGGAAAAGGGTCAAACCATCACAAGAAGTGTTGAAATTTTGGGGCGTTGGATAGTTACAATGGAATGGTCTTGGTGGTGGGGTGCACATTTTTATTCTTATTTATTTATGATAATTACTTTGTGGGATTTTTTTTAAAAAATGTATAAACTGTAAATAAACATATAAGATATAAATAACAGAATGAATAAAAAGGGGGAAATATTGTTGTCAAGGCTGCCTCAAGTCTCAGCTCACAAAAGACCAACGCCTATCTCTTCTTATATACAAAAGTGTTTATTGCAGTTCATTGTTTGCTTCACATCCGAGGCGCGCAGCCCTACGTCTGCTAGGCTTAGACCGCTGAAGTCCCCTCTGAATCCGTCCCTCCCCTGCACCAGTTTAAGAGGCTTGCGCTGCTCCACCTCTTTCTCTCTTTCCTTTTCCGCAGGGTCTTTCTGCCCGCTGGGGTTTCGCCCCTCCTGGATTCCTCTGACGCGGAATCAGACTGCTCTTGCCCCCTCCTGCGGGCTTTGGGACCTGGCCCCTCCTCCGGGCTCCCTGTACTTCCGCGCGCCTCTACATTTGAACTTGGCGCGCGCGCCCAACCTCTAACCTTCCTTTTAACAGCTACACTACTCCCTTCACTACTCCCCTCCCCTTCCGGGAGGGTGGCTTGCTCCGACCTCCCTCCATTCTCCGCTGCCGGAGCCGCTTCCCCTGATACACTGAAACCTCCACCCCCTTCGCTGCACTCTGGCGGGGAGGCTGGTCCTGACGCCCAGCTGCCACTTTGGGATCCCCCGCTGGCCCCCTGCTCCTGACACGTCCCCCCTGGGGCTCCCCTGGCCTTGACCACCGGCGCCCCCTTCTGGGAATCCTCTGATTCGCTGGAAAGACTCATGGAATCTCTTGAGTCATTGTCATCCTCTTCCTCGCTGTCCTGGGATTCATCCCCATCGCTCTCCATCTCCTGCCTACCCTGTGCCTCTGTTCCTGAACACCTGACAATTGTATTTATTTATAACATTTTTTTATATTAGGATGGTGAACTTGTGGCCTTCCAGATGCTGCTGAATTGTAACTCCCAACACTCCTGATTTACTGTAGAAGGCAGAAAGTTAGGAATCACAAGTAGGTGGAGGCCTGTTGAGCTCAGGTCTCACTCGCCGGCTTCCCATTGGCATCTGATTGACCATTGTGAGACTAGGATGCTGGACTAGATGGGCCTTTGGCCTGATCCACTGGAAGGCTCTTCAGGGCAGGACTTTGGGGCAGAGGTCCTTAAACCTACTTATCAAAATGAGCAAAGGCAGCAGTACCAGCTTAACCACATCTTGTTTGTTAGTGTTGTTTCTAATGTTTCAGTTCATCAACTGGTCCCAGGGTGGTATTCCAAAAGAAGCTGACTGAAAACTACATCTAATAGATCACAAAGCATTCTTAAAATACCTAAGGTCAACCAGCAACAGGAGACAGATTTGAACTGAGGTAATTATTACAGTTCTCAAACATGCAAATCCACACACACACACACACACACACCCATGGCCTTGGGCAAAGAGATGCAAGTCAACAAGGTTGGTATTAGATGCCTCTCCATCTAGTTGGGTCGGTTTAGCCTGGAAAAGAGGAGACTGAGAAGTGATATGATAGCCATCTGCAAATATCTGCCACACAGAAGATGCAGCAAGCTTGTTTTCTCCTGCTCGGAAGGCTAGGACCCGAACCAATGGCTTCAAGTTACGCGAAAGGGAATTCCAATCAAACTTCAGGAAGAACTTTCTGACAGTAAGAGCTCTTCAACAGTGGAACTGACTGTGGTGGACTCGCCTTCCTTGGATGCATCACAGGGGGTTGGACTAGATTACCCTTGGGGTCCCTTCCAACTCTACAATTCTATGATTCTATTTATTATTCCCTTGTTAGGTATATTAATATAAAGGTAGATTATCTGCAACTCCAAGACCTTAAAGTTCATTTTCTTTCCAAATCCTCTTGTCTCTCACTCATCCAGTTTTCCATTTCCACCCTTCTGGATGTTCATAGCTTGTGACTCTCTGGATCGATTGATTTCTAGGACTGCTATCTGTCAGGGAACTGCCATCGGAAGGAAGGGAGGTGAAGGGGCTCACACAGGTTGGGAGAGACTCAGCAGCTGAAGAGGGAACCAGTAGGGGGAGAGGAGGTGAGCTGAGGGAAAGTAAGCTGGAGGGATGGCTCAGAGACACTTCCAGCGAAAACAGTGGGGAGGTTTCAGGACCTCCTGTAGGGACACCCACTCCTCGCCGGAAACTGTCACGCAGAGAGTCCAGAAGACGTGTTTCCGTTAAGGAGCTTTTATGTTGGAAGCGATTCCGAAAGCAACCACTGTCGGAATCTGCTAGTGACTAGAGGAGCCATGTCTGAGGGGCTCCGTCACAGACAGAGGTTTGTGGACTTGAACAAACTCTGAGGGGATACGATTTTACGCACAAGCAGCTCATCATCCCATCACAGCATTCCGACAGTCTTTGAAAGCAGCTTGTGCAGGAGAAGGCATCATGAGCAACCCAGCCGGAACCGGAGAAGCAGGAGCTGGAGCGGGTCCAAGCCTGGAAGAAAGGTACCGGGTGTTGGAGGTCCAGCTAGCGCTGCAGACGGCGAGGCTTGAGGAGAGGAGGGCTCAGGATGCAGACAAAAAGGGGAAAGCCACCCAGCTCGCCAGAAAGGTACCAGGATTGGTGCAGAAGTTTGGGGGGGAGCCCAAAGACTATCATGGCTTTCGGACAGAGATGCAATATGCCCTCAATCTGCAGTTTGATGAATTCCCTGACGAGGAATCACGAGTGGCTTTCGTGATTGGGCATCTTGAAAAGGGGGCGAGAGACTGGGTTAGACCCCTGATGGCAGAGAATAGTGACGTCCTAAAGGACACGATGAAGTTCTTTCGCGCCATGGATCTGATGTTTTCCAGCGATATTGAACAGGGAGTGGTGCGCAGACAGTTAATGGCTTGCAAACAGGGGAGCCGATCTGTCCGTGAGTACTGGACTGAGTTCACCATGCTGGTTCACAGATTGGGGTGGGACTTATCGGCGGAACCCATTCAAATGCTATTTGAAGAAGGGCTTTCTTCGGCTGTGAAAGACGAACTTTCCCGGGGCCCCAGGGCGGATTCTATGGACCAGCTGACCAAATCTGCGCTGACCATAGGAGCGCGCCAGGAGGCGAGAGCATTGGAGAGGCGGGAAGGGAAGGGGGAACGTTGGAAGGAGTTCTGCATTCCAGACATTCCAGAGCCAACTTTCCCGCCGGCAGAGCCGATGGAAATCGGAACAGCGCGCGCGCGCGCGCGCAGTTTCAAAGCCCAGTGAGGGGGGAAAGAAGGAGGGAAAAGGCGCCCGGAAATGCTATCTCTGCCAACAGCCAGGTCACTTTGCCAGAGTCTGCACCCAGAGGAAGGAATGGCAAGGGATGGTGGGAGCTGTGGAGGGAAGGGAGGAAGAAATACCGGAGCAAGTAAAAGCCAACGCCTGGCTGCCACCGTCGGGGCACAGCAGCCAGGCCAAAGAGCAGTGAAAGTGCCCACGCCAGAACCTCCTAAACCCGCCCTAGTGATAGAAGTGGCGCTAGAGCTGCCAAACGGACACCCTCTAAAGATAAAGGCGCTGTTGGACTCAGGCAGCTCCTGCAATTTCATGAGCAAAGAGTTTGCAGCTGAACACCAGATACAGACGATCCCTTTAAGCAACCCCCTGCAGGTGACCACGATCGATGGCAGGGAGCTGTTGGGAGGAGAAGTCAGCTTGCAGACCGTCCCAATGATAATGAAGGTGGCAAGGCACACCGAACTGATAGCGTTTAATGTGGCCACCTTGGGAGGAGCTCCCATTATATTGGGGATGAGCTGGCTAGCGTTACATGATCCGCTGGTGGGCTGGCATCAGAGAGTGGTTTCTTTTGGTTCAGCACATTGCTTAGAACACTGCAAAGAGGGAAAGGGTTTGGCAGGGGCCCAAGCCACCCTAGCAGGGACTGAAGTAACGGAGAACGTGAAGGTACCACGACAATACGCAGATCTCCGCGACGTCTTCAGCGAAAGGGAAGCTGACCAACTACCCCCGCATAGACCCTTTGACTGTCAAATCAATTTACTCCCTGGGGCACAGCTCCCTGTAGGCAAGCTGTACGCCATGTCAGACAGAGAGATGCAGGAGCTAAGAGAGTTCATTGACAAGAACCTGAAGAGAGGGTTCATCAGAGAGTCCAGGGCGGTGGGGGGCAGCCCAGTGTTTTTTGTGGATAAAAAAAACACGAACAAGCCGAGGCTTGTGTGTGACTTCAGGGCCTTGAACGCAGTGTCAGAACCAGTGGCCTTCCCTATGCCCAGGATTGACGACATTTTGACAAGGGTGCGGAAGGGAAAGATTTTCACAAAGCTGGACCTAAGGGGGGCGTACAACCTGATACGAATAAGGAAGGGGGATGAATGGAAAACCACCATGTTCACCCCTTTAGGGGCATTTGAATATTTAGTTATGCCCTTCGGCCTACAAGCAGGCTCCGCATGCTTTCAATCGTTTATGAACCACGTCCTGGGGCCTTTGCTTTACAAGAATTGTGTGGCCTTCTTAGACGACGTGTTGGTGTATTCTGAGAATGAGGAGCAGCATGTGAGAGACGTCAGAGAAGTGTTGAGCAGGCTGCAAGCCAACCAGCTGTGGGTGAAACTGGAGAAGTGTCAGTTTCATACCAAGGAGGTGGAATTCCTGGGGTATCGCCTGTCAGACAAGGGATTGGCCATGGATCCCGGCAAGGTCCAGGCGGTGCTGGAATGGAAAACACCCAAAACAAGGAAGGATGTGCAGAGGTTCCTAGGATTTGGGAACTTCTATCGTAAGTTCATCCGAAACTTTGCCCATCTGACGGCGCCCATTACGGACTGTCTCAGCAGTAAGAAGAAGTTCGTTTGGACTGAGGAGGTGGAGCGAGCATTTGAGGAACTAAAAAGGGCCTTCGCCTCGGAACAACAACTCCTGCATGTGGATTTACAAAAACCGATGAGAGTGGAAACTGACGCATCAGACAGAGCGATTGGGGCGGTGCTTCTGCAGCCAGGGAAGGAGGAGTCAGAGTGGAGACCGTGTGCCTTTTTTTCGCGAAAGCTGAACAAATCCGAGAGGAACTACACGGTGTATGACCGAGAACTACTAGCCATTCATGAGGCGTTCCGGAGATGGAGGCACCTGCTAATTGGCGCACAACATAAGGTGCAAGTGTGCACTGACCACAAGAACCTAGAGTATTGGAGGACGGCACGAGTGCTCAACCAACGGCAAGTGAGATGGGCCCAGGAGTTCTCCAAATTTAACTTTGAGATTTGTTACGTGCCAGGCCCAGAGAACATTAGGGCGGACGCTCTCTCACGCAAACCTGAATATTTGGAGGGGGAGGGAGCACCCAAAGAGAGACATGTCATTCCAGAGGACCGCTGGGTGTGTGGGGCGGCATTGGTGGGACAAAGAGAACTGGTAGAGGAAACAGAGAATGATGAATACGCCCAGAATAAGCTCAGAGGTCTTAGGGGTGAGGGAGAGGAACCAGGGGGTTTCGAGGAAAGAAATGGAGCTTTGTATTACAAAGGGGCACTGTATATCCCTGAAGGAGACTTAAGGGGGAGGGTACTCAAGCAGTTGCACGACAGCCCCACGGCGGGGCATTTTGGGCAACACAAAACCATGTGGTTGGTCACCAGGGAATTTTGGTGGCCTAAGGTGAGGGAAGATGTACGGGAGTATGTAAGAGGGTGCGAGCAATGCCAGCGAGCCAAAGGGGAGAGGCGGGCGCCGGCGGGGCTATTAGAACCCTTACCAACCCCAGAACGACCTTGGGAGGCAGTGTCGATAGATTTTATGACTGATCTGCCGAAGTCCAAGGGGAAAACAGCCATCATGGTGGTGGTAGACCTACTAACAAAGATGTGCCACTTTGTAGCCTGCTCGCATGCAGTCACGGCGGAAGAGACAGCGAAGTTATTTGTAGAACACATTTTTAGGTTGCACGGGGTGCCATTGAGGGTGGTCTCAGACCGAGGAAAACAATTTACTTCCAGGTTCTGGAGGAAGCTCATGAGCTTACTGCAGGTGGAGGTCAACTTTTCGACTGCCCGGCACCCTGAAACCAACGGGCAGGCGGAAAGAGCAAACGGTGTCCTCCAGCAATACCTGAGGTGTTATGTCAATGACAGAGAGAATGACTGGGTAGAAAAGTTGGCGCTGGCGGAATTTGCCTACAACAATGCCGAGAATGTGTCCACAGGGATGAGCCCCTTCTTGGCTAATTATGGGTGTCATCCCAGGGCTTTCCCAGGGGGAGAAGGGGAGAGATGGAGCGTCCCGGCAGCCGAGCATTTTGTAGAAGAAATGGAAGCAATCCATCGTCAGCTCCAACTCAACTTAGAAAGGGCGAAGGAAGAATACAAGAGGCAGGCAGACAAGAACCGAAGGGAAGGTGAAACCATAAGGGTGGGAGATAGGGTGTGGCTGTCAACCCAAGGGTTGCCGTTCAAAGGAGGTTGTAAGAAATTAAGACCCAGGAGATTGGGTCCCTTTGAGGTCATTCAACAGGTCAACCCAGTGGCTTTCAGGCTCCGGTTACCCAACCACATGAAACTGCACCCAGTATTTCACAGGTCGTTACTGTCACCATATGAGGGGGGACGAGAAGGGATGGCCACTCGGGGACCGGTCATAGAAGAAAGAGAATGCAGCAGCCACGTGGCAGAAATCCTCGACGCCAGGTGGAAGGGGGATCAGGTGGAGTATTTGGTAGCGTGGGAAGGAGAACCGGAGTCAGAAAACACTTGGGTAATGGCAGAAGATATCAATGACGAGGTATTGATAGAAACGTTCCATCAAAGGTTCCCAAGGAAACCTCAGCCTGTGGAGAGGTTCCGGAGGGAATACTTTGGGACCACCGATGAGGAGGAGGAGTTGGAAGGATTCCCGGACTCGGAAGGGGAAGGGGAGATGGACTCTGAGGAGGAGGAGTACTTCGAGACCAGGAACCGCAACAGGTGAAGAGAAGTGTTCGAGACATCGGAAGATGAAGGAAGTTCATTCCGGGGTTTTGCCTCCTCACCGCCCGTAGAGGAGGGGGCGAGAGGAGGTGAAGGGGGCCCTGGAGGGGAGGTGGATGTCAGGGAACTGCCATCGGAAGGAAGGGAGGTGAAGGGGCTCACACAGGTTGGGAGAGACTCAGCAGCTGAAGAGGGAACCAGTAGGGGGAGAGGAGGTGAGCTGAGGGAAAGTAAGCTGGAGGGATGGCTCAGAGACACTTCCAGCGAAAACAGTGGGGAGGTTTCAGGACCTCCTGTAGGGACACCCACTCCTCGCCGGAAACTGTCACGCAGAGAGTCCAGAAGACGTGTTTCCGTTAAGGAGCTTTTATGTTGGAAGCGATTCCGAAAGCAACCACTGTCGGAATCTGCTAGTGACTAGAGGAGCCATGTCTGAGGGGCTCCGTCACAGACAGAGGTTTGTGGACTTGAACAAACTCTGAGGGGATACGATTTTACGCACAAGCAGCTCATCATCCCATCACACTATCATTGGAATAGCAGATTACTGTATAAACAACCGTTTGTCATTTTTTCAATAAGCCAGCAGGTGGAGCTGAACTGCCAGGTACCTAAGCTCAACAGACCAAGCCATCACTTGCTTTGCTCTTGCACAAACTGAAGAAATGCGCAGGGATGCCAACGTCATCGGCAAAGAACAGTGAACGCTGATGTAAGGGCATTGGATGACAGCACAAAGGGTAACTGTGGGATAGAGTGACTTTTTAATGTCTCAGGGTTTTACAAGCTAGGGTGGAAGTCATAACTGTTCATTAAAAAAAAATTGTGGGAGGACAAAACCTATTTTAAAATCAACTAAACAGCCACAAATTACCAAGTGTTTGAGTCCCCCAAAACTCTTTTTAACATTTAGCCTGAAGAAGAGTTTGGGTGAACACAAAAGCTTGCTCACTACTTGTGACTTTGCCCTGATCATAATAAAGCTACTTGCTGCTTTTTTCTATTAAAAACAGATCAGCTAACTGCATTCTTCTGTGTAATTCAGGCACAGGAAAACTCGGGCCTCCAAATGTTTTGGGACTACAACTCCCATCATCCCTGACAACTGGTCCTGTCAGCTAGGGATGATGGGAGTTGTCCCAAAACATCTGGAGGGCCGAGTTTGCCTATGCCTGGTGTAATTAGTTGCATATCGCAGCAAAATGCCTTTCCAAGGAACTCAGTGGTATTAAACCAACAGACATTGTAGGTTGCTGGTTCATTTCCAGAATTCTGTCTTTGGGAGAAATGGCTGAATTATTCACAGACTAGTAGAAGAGGCAACATTTTCATCAAACCGCCGGCTTTTTGCTTTTTGATCTAAAATAAGGGTCACACTTTGCCTGTTCCATTTTAGCAGGAGGCATGAAATAATAAAATGTGTGTGTGTGTGTGCGTGTGTGTGTGTTTAAATGAATATATTATGCGTTTACACAGGCTGGGAGACCATGAGGAGAGGTTTCCCCTATGTGTACACGACATCTGTTGTGAAATATATCTACAAACAGCAACAACAAAAGCACCTTGAATCAGGAGCAGAAAAACAGGTAGAGGGCAGCATGTGACCAGCCAGAGAGAAGAAACTCAGCAGCTTTGCTGTTGAGAAGATCCAGGCGAGAGGCATAATCTGATCAGCAAACAATTTCATTTGAAGTGCAGAACAATTAATAATGAGTTTGTCTGTGGCAGGACGTTTATTTATACCAGATAGGATGGCCCATTGAGCTCTGTAAACATGATTAGTTCCTTTCAGCTTGCTATGTCGAGCAATTAATGACCTACTGAGCTGCATGCAGCCCACCAAGCATGTCTGGTGGCCTCCTAGAAGACTAGTCAACCAGTTTTTGCTTCCTGGAACTGTAAAGATGGGGGGGGGCTCATCAAGCTACTGGCAGGCCACCCTCCCTGGCTGCTGGGCTACGTTTATCTTGGGGGGATCACAAGCGGCGTAGGCCTGTCACAAAGGAAAATAAAATATCACGTAAGCCGGCAGAGGGCAAAAGCCAAACAAACGCATAAGCAGTATGACTAGTTCCACAGCGGTGGTTACAACTTCAGATGCTCTGTAATCAATCATGTTCTAAGGCCCGGAGACAGTTGTTTCAGAGAGCAGATGTTGGTATAAAACAGGCTTCCTCCACAGTGTATACACACTCATCCCACGGTCATCGGAGTTTCACAGACGAAAACAAGGCCCTCCGTTTTCACGCCACAGCTCAACGAACACACAACTGTCCCACTATTATGCATTAATTAACACTTTTCTCTGCCCGCTGTTCACTCTATTTAGTCCACACTTGTGTTACCTACCCTTATTTAAATGCAAAGAAGGTGCCTGGGTTAGAGACACACTAGAAAAACAGCATCGTCCTTGTTATGTACTGAAGTTCTCACCCTGGGCCAGCAGGGGGATACTGTAGATAGTTATGCAAATGAAGGATCGAAAATGACATTCAGTGATTGGATAGTTTTAGAAAGTTGCTACAGTAGCGTTGTACTGGAGCTCTATATAAGCAGGCTGACTGAGCTCTTCAGTTTAGTTCTGTTCTGGCCTGTGAATAAACAAAAGCTGTTTGAACTTTCAAACATAGCATGTCGTATTGCCTGCTTTGTCTCAATCACAATTTTTCTTTCTTCCTGGTTTTACTCTCCCTGCCTCTAGAAATTTGCTACCCTTCTTTTATATGGACCCTAACCCTGAATCTAATCAGAATTAAGTCCCTGAGTCTAACTTAAGTGAGACTCCCAGTAGAATGGTTGTTTGCCTGCAGGAGATACACATCCACTCTTTCTGGATGGCTTGTTCAAAGTGTTGCTCAGTTGCTGGCCTGGAATGTAGCCAATCTAAGCATTTTTCTGCGGTGTAAGAAAAATCAAAGAACTGCCTCTGCCCCAGAGATTAATTTGTTCCATTTTATCCTGGCCTGCCATCTGTCTGGAGCTGTTACCCTGCTTACGTTTGCCAAGCCTTCTTCCCAAATTGAAAAATAATGATGGGGGGGTTAGGGGGTCGTCTCTCTTTGTTCAAAAAGTTATGAACAGAGAGTTGGATATATGGACTGGGAAAATGCTTGGTTCAAATCCAAACTTGGCCATGAAGCTCATTAGATCACTTTGGAAAGTCACCATGGTTGCTTCCATGGCAGCCCTTTTCTCTGGAATGGATATATTTTGCTCACTTTTCAAGGCATGTGCAGAAGATATTGTCCCATCATTGCAATGCGTCAATTTTTGGTTGGCCTGCACTGAGATGGAGACTATGAGGATATGATACACCGTTGAAGGAAAGGCAAAAATGGACAGGCAACAAGACCAATTAATGATTGTACAATAAAATATAAACTAGAATATCTACTTGGCTTCTGCTGAGTGGAGAAGGGAGGGGTGTTTACATTTCCTCTTTGTATGTTCTCATTTTGTGTTCACTTAATGTACATTATTGCAAAATCAATAAAAATATTACAGTGGTACCTCGGCTTACAAACATCTCGGGTTACAAACACTTCAGGGAGACCCCACTAACCCAGAAGTAGTACCTCGTGTTAAGAACTTTACCTCAGGATGAGAACAGAAATCACACGGCGGCGGGAGGCCCCATTAGCTAAAGTGGTTAAGAACGGTTTCAGGTTAAGAACGGACCTCCGGAATGAATTAAGTTCATAACCAGAGGTACCACTGTATATTAAAAGAAAGAAAGAAAGATCAGATTCCTCTGGCCATGTGAACCCTGCAATCTAGGCTGAGAACAAAACGAAAACCAGCTGTGTGCTGAGTGGCGATGAGACTCAGCCCTAAGACAGGGGAAAAGACTGCTTTGAAAGTAAACCCTCTTCTTCAAAGAATTTGTTGGCATCCACCATCGCACCCAGAGTGTTTGCGAAGTCCTGTCACAACATGTGTTTGGAGTTTTTCCCACTGCTTTTCTCCTTGGGGTCTAGCTTTGATTGGTGTATGCTCTATGTTTATAGCAGGGAAACTACCCTGGGTTAAAATAAGAATAAATATTGATAACATTTTAAAAACCAGGAGAAAAGCGACTGGCTAAGGATTGCTAACTGGGGAACATGTCATCTCTTAGCAATGCAGCTTGGCTGAATGCATACTTGAGGGCTGTGGTGGTCCTTGCTGGTCTGTAATATATAGGTTTCGGTTTTTTATTGCAATGAGATCACTGCCTCCTAATACTTGAAACGTAAACTTCAGAATAATGAATAATGGCTGGCTTTTGTGTACTAAAGAAACACATGACATGAACGCCACTGTTTTGGGGTGAAGTTTAAGAATGGAGCTCTGCAGAAACCCAATCCCAAGTGTTGAAAGAACATTTGGGGACACACAGACTATCCCTGCCCCCCTCCCTCATTACTGACATAGGCCAAGACCACTTCACTCTACCACCAGTGCCCACAACAGAAATGTTTATTTACTATCTGTGCATTTGCCCCGTTGTAAATTTTTGGGGCAGTCAGTCTGGATGATACATGTAGATCCCTTCCAGACCTGTGATCCTGTGTAAGTGAGAGTAGACACTGTAAGAGGAAATCAACCAAACCTGTTGCTTTGTTAAGATAATATTTTGTAAGGTAGAAGAACAATAGCCAGAGCTGTGTGTGCAAGTTTGGCTGATGCTGGAAGCTGGAGACACAGAGGCTTATCTTGTTCTGTGCTGAACCCAAATCACTGGCTTTAATAATAATAATAATAATAATAATAATAATAATAATAATTTATTATTTATACCCTGCCCATCTGGCTGGGTTTCCCCAGCCACTCTAGGCGGCTTCCAACAAAATATTAAAATACAATGGTCTGTTAAACATTAAAAGCTTCTCTAAACAGGGCTGCCTTCAGATGTCTTCCATGGACACCTAATGGGGAAGCAAGATCTATTGGAGTGTTGATGGTGTGAGGCTCTCCATCTTATGCTCAGGGTATATATCTTCCATATATTCTGAAGACACCACAGTCTCCACTGACCTTAATTCCAAGGAAACCGAACCCTAGATAGGTGCTGGAACACACACACACACACACACACACACACACACACACACACACACACTTGCCACTCAGAGATTGGGGTACATGCAAAATACTGATGTACACATTGTTATGTTCTGAAGTTCTCACCCTGGGCCAGCAGGGGGATACTGTAGATAGTTTTCACTCAGGTCCGCATATGCAAATAAGGAATTGAAAGTGACGTTCGGTGATTGGATAGTTACAGAAAGTTGTTACTGTTGCTTTGTAGTTGAGCTCTATATAAGCAGGTTGGCTGAACCCTTTAGTTTAGTTCTGTTCTGGCCTGTGAATAAACAAGAGATGTCTGAAGAATTGCTGTGTCGTCTGATATGTTCACCCACAACTTAACACACATGTAGAGCTCTTTTACGCCTGTAGATCCCTTTCTCACATCAGGTGAGGAAGTGGTTGCTGAGGAAATGTTTCCATTGTGGGCTCTGGCAGCAGGGCAATGTGGTCTGAGAGTGCATTTCTGTTTGCATTTATTTACAGATATATCGGTTGAGCATAGATGGAGACGCATGGCTTAAACCAGGGGTAGGCAACCAAAGCCCGTGGGCCAGATGTGGCCCAATCGCCTTCTCAATCCGGCCCGCAGATGGTCCAGGATTCAGCATGTTTTTACATGAGTAGAATGTGTCCTTTTATTTAAAATGCATCTCTGGGTTATTTGTGGGGCCTGCCTGGTGTTTTTACATGAGTAAAAATCATTTTTACAATGATTTTTATTATTATTATTTACTTACAATAAGTACTGGCAGGCAGCAGCTGGGAGGCTGGCATCATCAGTCAGAGATCCCTACTCTTCAACATAGCTATCCAACCAGGTCAGGATCCTTATCTTTTGTTCTTATTTATTAAATTTATACCCTGCCCTTCCTCTTGAAGGACCCATGTGGATCTCCCATTCCTCTCCACCTGCCATATATACATATCAGGGGCTATAGCTAGGGTTGCCATATTGTTGAGCTTTTTTGGGGAAACCTCCCCCCAGAATAGTGGAGCTGTTTCCGTTCAGTGGATAACAAATGCTTTATACCCACAAGGCTGAGTTTCAACCCCTGTGACATTCAGTTAAAGAACAGTAGGACTCAGAATTGTGCTGTTGACTGTGTGTTCCTGGTAACCCCAACATCACTTGATGGAATAATGGTTTTTTATCTCTTAACTGCTTTTAGAATGTTTTCAAGCATCATTGTTTTCAGAAGGTTTTAACTCTTATTGAATGCTCTTGTCTTATTTTTAAATTGCTGGAGTCCTCCATGTGGTGCAGTGGTGATAGAACTGCAAACACATTTATGGTTTCATAATTATATGGGGGACTGGTGTTGAGATCTGAAGCGGTTTGAACTAGATGACCATTGGGGTCCTTTCCAGCCCCACAATTCTATTGTTCTATGTTTGTTGCCCTAGGCTGCTTCAGTAAGAAGGATGGATATAAATTCAATAAATAATAATGGTAATACAGTAGTACCTCAGGTTACATACGCTTCAGGTTACAGACGCTTCAGGTTACAGACTCTGCTAACCCAGAAATAGCGCTTCAGGTTAAGAACTTTGCTTCAGGATGAGAACAGAAATTGTGCTCCGGCGGGGTGGCGGCAGCAGGAGGCCCCATTAGCTAAAGTGGTGCTTCAGGTTAAGAACAGTTTCAGGTTAAGAACGGACCTCTGGAACGAATTAAGTACTTAACCCGAGGTACCACTGTAATACGAATGGGATTGATCAGTGGATTCCAGTATAAGCCAACTTCATAAAGTTTCCAAAGGTTATCAAAGAAAGTTATCTTTCTTGCTTATGTATTATTCTTATTATTCTTATTAATTACCCATCCTTCCCTATAAGGTACCAGGACAGGTTACAACATGAAAACTGTTTAAAACTGTTTTAAACAACTTACAAGTGGACTGTCTTTGCAGACACAGAAACAATTAATTGTTATAAATAAATAAATGTTTTAGCTCTGGTAAGAAGCATGCAACCTCAGATGTCAGAGCCCCTAAGGCTGCAATTCCAATCCCATGTACCTAGGGATAAACACCACAGGATTGAAAGGGGCTTACTTCTGTTCCAAGTAAACATGCTTAAGAGTGTGGCGTTAAGGAAGTAAAAGTACCCATATCTAATAGAAGCAGGATATTTTTTGGCAAGGGAGGCATTGTTTAGACTCTGCAGGATGTTGCGGGTTGTTTTTTTTAACTAGCTCATAACAGTTTTAAAGTGGACAAGCCACTAAATCAAAAGCGACTTACTTGCCAATGCCCTTTTAAGTAAGTGCCTTGGAGCTTGTTGCATGATGGACCTTCTGCCATTGGGTGTTATTATGAGAAATGATCAAATGCATAAACTCCGCGGAGCTGGGTTATTTGTTACCTTATAGTAAAATCTAGTCTGAAAAGCCAACCTTTCTTTTTCCAAGCGTGAAAGTTGCATTTATGAGCTGGTAGAGGCAGTGTGGCTCAGTGTTTAGAGCAGGGATGGGGAAAGCCTGCTATAGTAAAAGCAGTAGACTCCCAATCCCCGGGGGGGGGGGAGGCAGGAGATGTTTGTTTGTTTGTTTGTTTGTTTGTTTGTTAAATTTGGGTACCAGCCTACACCCATATGTCTCAGGGCAGTTCACAACATAAAATTATAAAATATTAAAAAAAACAAAATAAAAATAAGAACAAAAATAAACCAATAATCCTCCCTTCTGTAACACGTTTGAAAGATAGATAAATAGATTATAGATAGATTATAGAAAGATAATGATGATTATAATAATAATTTTATTATTTATACCCTGCCCATCTGGCTGGGCTTCCCCAGCCACTCTGGGCGGCTCACAGCATATATCAGAACATATGAAAACATTAAACATTTCAAAATAGAGATAGAGATAGATGATAGATAGACAAACATATAGACAGACAAATAGCTTACCTCGCATGGTTGCTGTGAAGATGAAAATGGGGAGAAGCATGTATGCCACCTTCAGTTCGTTGGACGAAAGGTGGAATGCAAATGTAATAATCAAATAAATTGTCTCTCTTCTGTATGTAGTCCCACCTGATCAGCATTCACGGAAACAACACAAGATGCTTCTCAGAGTCATGTGTGAAAACTTCATTAATTTTTATTACACCCACACCTGTATTTTAAAGCAAAAGAACCCATCACCGTCAACAAACATTTTTCTTTCTAAAACAATTTCCACAACTTGTGATCTGCTGAGCCAATTGCCTTCCAGCAACCACAGTTTATAGCCTGTGAAGCATTTGACAGCCCTCCTGTTTTTTTCGGCCATTGCAGGCAATCAGAAAATCCCAAAGATTTATTTATCGCCTGACAGGCCACCATCTTGGTGGGGGAGCTCCACTTGGCTGGATGGGTTACAAGGCTGGAATTGACATGAGTCGTCTTTGAAATGTGTCATTTGCACACCAAAAGGTGGTGTGGGTTTTGATCAACCAATTGCAAAACTGCTTGGCAGCCTGGTGAGCAAACTCAAATTGTTCCTTGCCTGCTTCCCCTCAGCAGCTAAAGCAGATTTTTGTGTCTAGGCTGATAAATTTTTATAACAGGTTGCCTATTACTGGCTAGTGTTACCTCTAACCTATCATTTGTTCTCGCGGTGGGTGTTAGTAAATACTTTAAACCTGCAGATAGCGATACACAGCTTGTTCTACTTCCCCACCAACTAAGAGGCTTTTAGAATTCAGGTTTCTTGGAACAACCAAAAGAAAAGGTCTAATTCAGGGGTCAGCAGACTTTTTCAGCAGGGGGCCAGTCCACTGTCCTCAGACCTTGTGGGGGGCTGGACTATATTTTTTTGGGAGGGGGGGATGAATGAATTCCTATGCCCCACAAAATAACCCAGAGATACATTTTAAATAAAAGCACACATTCTACTCATGTAAAAACACCAGGCAGGTCCCACAAATTACCCAGAGATGCATTTTAAATAAAAGGACATATTCTACTCATGTAAAAACACGCTGGTTCTGTCCACAGGCAGGATTTAGAAGGCAGTAGGGATGGATCCGGCCCCCGGGCCTTAGTTTGCCTACCCATGGTCTAATCCCCCCCACACACTGTGTCAACAAAACTGTTACCAAGTTGATGTTGTGTTTCCAGAACATGGAAGAAATATACTTGGTGAGCCTTTGTGAATAAACAGGAAGACTGTGAGGGCTTTGGTTGTTTTGCTTTGGGTTCAATCAGGGAGAGAGGTCTATGCGCTTAAAGCTGTACTAAGGCGTGCAGATGTGTGTGTGCAAATTTAGAAAAGATTTCTATAATTTAAATAGAAATAAAACACGTATCACCATATTGGGGAAGACTGGGGCTGTTGTACACACTGCTGTCAGGAAGGAAAGCCTTACATCTCACAAGTAACCACAGTCTATGAAAAGCCATCAGAAAACTCTCTGTTACTAGTAAGAAATGCTTCTCTTCTAATCTCTTCAGAATAATCCTGAATATCAGTGCTTTCCTAACAAGACTTCTATGTGCCAGACAGATTCTAGGAATTTTACTATCATTAAAAGAAAGAGAATCCCCTCAGATACTGGCTTCTCCAAGCAATAACATATTTATCTTCAAAAAGATAATGTGATTTAAACACTAAATTTAGCCCATTACCCATAAAGTTGATATATTGCTGTCACAAAAGTTAATAATATTCCGACAAGTTTTCCTGTTGTAATAGAATGGGGAAGTGTTAGGGATGGAGTGGGGAGCAGTTATCTTCCTCAGTCTAAAATTGACCATAAATCTGTTGTCAAAAATATCATGGGGGGAAATGTATTTTTTTTACCATTACAGGTAAAAGCCTAGCAACTTGTGATTTTAACTATTCTAATCTTCTTAGAGTAATCCCCAAAGTGTTCTGTTCATTGCATCCTTATCTGAAACATATTGCTCTGAGGTCAATGTCGGAATTACAACTGCATTCCAATGGTTCATATTTTCCATGGCAAGTTATTGCCTTCTGAGGCTAAATTGAAAGCCAGTGCAAGATTACAGAAATCATGCCGTCTTGCTTTTATGTATCAAGAGGTAGCTGGGTTTAGGTTTTGCATTTTTATTTTAGCTATCTTATTTTGTTCGTACAGCATTGATTAAATTTCCCTATATAATTCCATTTTTGATAGCGGCAAACTCTAACCATTTTGGCATAAAGGGAACATTAATTTATATGCATGAGTTGGATTCAAATAACTAGCTGTGATCAAGGCCTTGGGGGCATAGTAAAAGGGTATTTTGATCTCCTCCCCATACCTTTTCTCTTAACACAAACTGTTTTTATTTATGTGTTTATTTATTACATTGCATATCAGAGCTGGTTCTTGTGTCCACAGACTGTTAGCTTATTACATATGACTGAGGTGAAGAGATGCTACCTAATTAAATATGTCAGTGGAACATTGCAGTGGGCCAGGCCACATATTTGGCGAGCCCATGCACTAACCCCGCCAGCCTGGGAGCCAGCCCACAAATAACACAAGAACAATGTATGGGATTAAAATAGGCCACAACTTTTTTGATTTTAGATGTGGGAAACCTTGGCTTAGCCATTGGACAGCATTCCTCTCAGCCCCATTTTGGTCTGAGGATACGCAGGGCAGACAGGTGTTGTGGGGAGACTACAAAATGTGAAGTTACACAGCGGGCCCCCCACTTCACCAATGTTGGGAGTTTGACCTTATGCCGCCGCTCAGGGCCAGCGACTCCGGCAATCAACCCTTTAACGGGCCCTGCAAACGCCGCCGCATAGGGGTGCATAATAATGCTACCCCCCCATTCCGAAGAGAGACTGGATACTGTCCAAGGCCTAAAACCGCCAAAGTTGTGACAATTGCTATGGGGAAGGCAAAACCTGCAGAGCAGGGGAAACTCCTTCCTAGCTCTGGGAAACATCAACCATTGTGTGACCGTAGCAACGCCTGCAGACCTAGGAAGGAAAGGTTAGCCTACAGGAAAACCACATTAAAGTTAGAGGGAGGGATGGTTGGTGACACTCCAAAGACCGACTGGAGAGAGGTCAGCTGGAGCCTGCCCTACCTGGCCCTTGCTCCGCCCCCAAGCCAGCAGCCGATTGGCTAGCTGGGAAGGGGGAGGGGTGACAGCCAGCAAGCCAAAGGGGGTGTTATTCAGGCTCAGGAAGCCCACACCGGATTGCAAACCCTGCCCACCACTTTGATGGGTGAGTGGTAATTGGTAGCTGTCATGTCTCCTGTGCATTAGCTGTCTGCAGGGGCAACATGGAAACAGAGAATAAATGTTAATTTAGTGCCGAGCCAAAACAAACCAACAAACCCTCAAGAGATTATTTCTGCTGCTGGAAGGACTTGGGTGGTTGGAGAACTAAAGGAACCCAACAGAAAGAAGATAAAAGTATATTAAAAAGTAGTAGTATAAGCTGAAAGGTCTAATGCTAAAAAGAAGAAAGAATGAGGGGAACAAAGACTGGCTCAAAACTGCTTTTCAAAATGTCTGCAGTAATGAATCGTAGTCAGTTCTAGCAGAAAAATAAGCCAACATATATTCACTGTTTTTGTTCATGTGAATATGAAATACGGTGTTTACAGAGTGAAGCGAGAAGATGCAAAATAACACATATTCAAAATATGATTGCAGTTGGATTTAGAATAATAAATATAATTAGTCTTGAAACATGGAGTGTGGACAATAGTTTTAGCATCTGAAGAGTTTAATGGGTAGCATGGCAGGATGCTTGCAACTCCTATAGAAGTCATTGCCTAGAATCTCAGGATTTAATGGGTTCTCATTCTGCACTTGAGTTCCAAAGCATATGAGTCGTATGCTGAAATTCACATGCTAAGTGTTGTGAGTTGTGGGGCGGGGGATAGGCTGAATGCCTGGGCCCCATTCTAATTCTTGAAATAACCCAGCTAGCTTCTGCATGAGGTGATGGGGCATTAAGGGGAACAAAGGAAGTGGATCTGTGCGAGAAGGCAAATGGGTGTCTCTCCCTCAACTCGCAGGTAGTTAGAAAGACAAAAGGCCAGAATAAATAGTTATGTGAGCTAGATGCTGGAAGCAAAAGCTACAGACTGGAAAGACAGGCAGAGAGAGAGAGAGACAGAGAGACAGAGACAGAGAGAGAGAGAGCCATGCCCAATTTCTGCTGGCATCAAGGGTTGTGGCTATGGGAGAAGCAAGATCATCTTGTTAATGCTGTGACCCCCTCCATCGCTGGCTCAGGTTGTCTATGTTTGTGTAAATAAGCCATATATCATAAAGACACAACAGTTGCCACTGTGTCTCATTCCAGAAGAAAACACGAACCCTGGGTGAGCGCCTGGAACCCCTGGAATCTTGCACCGGTCAGAGATTGGGGTGGCGTGCGACATAATTTTGGCAGCAGCTGCCGATTTAGTAGATCAGTAGTAATGTGGAAATGAGCACACACATCTCAAAGCCCATTCAAAGTCCATTTCATTTTCAGAATTTACTTCTGTTGTAGGTCTTTGTTTCAGATTAAACTGGAAAAAAATACTTTGTAGCCTGATCACCAGCTGCTCTGCTTTGCACGTAACAGAATCTCCTTGCATAAGCAGCACACCCAATTATGCTTTATAGGATGGGAATAAGTCTATCCGAGAGGGCAAGTTATCCACCCATCATATTGTTCATTGCCTTTGTCATGTCCCTAGATCCCTCCAGCTGTGGGGAGATCTCTTGGGTCTGACTGCACATGGCGACTTGCAAATGTATTTGTACATATAAAGCATCAACACTTGCTTTTAATGATGCTTGGGTCTTTGCCAGTGTGCAATAAAAAAGTGGTTAGGGAGGACAACATGCCAAAGTGTTTGTGCCTTCAGCCTCAATTTAATGCCGCTGTCTACCAATGCTATGGTTTCCATCTAGGAATCCTGTCTCAACACTGGCGTGCATCTGGTGTTTTTAAGGTTTAATGTCAAATTAACTGGCCTGGTTGAAGCCAGACCCTTGCGGTTTCCAGGCAACAGTTCCAAAACAATGGTTAACAAGAGATTTCAGAGTGTGAAATTGTGTGCAGCAGAAGGCAAGATGCAACCAAAGACATGCTTTTATCTTCCCAGACCTGCCTCAGCAAGGTCATGCGTTCCTGTGCACCTTGAGAAACTTGTCTGCTCATCTTTTGAACTGCAGCTCATCGTACCACTCTGTGCTTTCTGTCTGCTGATTTATGCACAACCAGGCAGCTCTTGAGAGGCCTGACTTAACATACATCAAGGCCAGATCCAGAAGCCAAGACGTCTTCTACTCCTCTCCCTACCTAGCACATGTTGTTTCCAAAGGGCCCAACAGCTTGCATCCAAAATAGTTCACAGGTGAGCACATAGGTGCCAACTCTATGGGTCCCTTCAGCTCTCAATAAAATATTTAGGGGGGGCCAGGCCCCCCAATATTTTCTGTAAGTTGGGGCCTCCCTCCCTCCTTCTGTTGGACAGTCACCTCCCTACCAACTGTGCACAGCCCTCTGTTCCCAGCTTTCCTCCCAGCTTTCAGTGCCATTTTTGAGTGCGCCTGAGCCAGGGCAGCTGGGGAGAGGCAGGTGAACAGGCAAGCAGGCGGGTAGGGGCAGGAGGTGGGTGAGCGGGCAGAAACCTCTTGCAGGTAGCAAGAGGTGAGTGGGTGGGGGGAAGGGGAGACTGTGTCCCGTTGCACACAGCAGAGGAAGGTGTGCTCTGCAGAAGTGTGTGGAGGGGTGGAGGGGGGCAATATGTTGTTCCAAGTTGGCACCTATGGGTGAACAGCCTGTTCTGCTGCAGATTAGGGTTGCCATATTTCAAAAAGTGAAAATCTGGACAGAAAAGCTTTTCTTTTGACAAAGTGGTTGAGCTTTTCTTAGTTTCAGTGGTTTCCACTGTTTCCAGTGGCCGAGACTGCTGGCTATGTCCAGGAAAATTGAGGGGAAACTGGGAGCTGTGCAGAAGCATCTGCTGACAGAAAAGCCAACAGTGAACACGGACAAAAAAAGAAGGGGGTCATTGATATCACCTGTTGTAGGGAGAGTGACCCAGTGAGCTACCTTCTCCCAAGTCAGATTGTTTCCCCATCTAGCTCAATATCACCATCTCTGAATGGGAGCAGGATATAAGAAGAGCCTAGTGGATCAGGTCTATGACCCACCTAGTCCAACATCCTGTTCTCACATTGGCTTATGGGATGCCTGCAAACAGGGCCTGAGCACAAAAGCACTCTTCCCTTGTGCCTTCCAGCAACTGGTATTCAGAATTATTACTGCCCTACAAAAATGGAGGCAGAGCACAGCCATCATGGGCAGCAGTGACTGATACCGCTAACCTCCATGAATTTGTCCAGTTCTTAAAACCATCCAAGTTGATGGCCATCGCCGCTTCCTGGTAGGAACAAATTCCATAGCTGAACTAAGCAATGCCCCTCCCCCCAGCATCTCAGGCAGAGGGGTGTATTCAGTGCTAGCCCTACTCAGAGTAGACCCATTGAAATGACCAGACCTGGTCACCTTGGGCCATTTTACACATTATGGTGCTTACTCCAGAGCATTCCCACCACTGGTGCTTGAGGCCTAGAATACATGACATTAGTCACGATCCATAGATATCCAACAATACCTGGAGGGCCTCAAACTTCCTATCCCTGTCCTAAGACTATATACACACTGTGATTTGATACACATTCACAGCACGTTCTTTCCCTCAAAGAATTCTGGGCACTGCGGTTCATTATGTGTTGCTGGGAATTGTAACTCAGTGAGGGGTAAACTACCGTGCCCAGAATTCTTTGAGGGAACGAATGTGCTTTGAGTGTGCTTTAAAGGTATATAAACACAGCAAGTCTTTCCTGCTGGAGAATGGATTCAGATTTTGCCTACACAGCTTGCAAGAAGCAGGTACAGAAACACATTACAGAAGAGCGGTAATGATATTTAACAGTGTAATAGAAAACTGGCTCCAAAGGTTTGAGTGCCAGGACTTTTGTTTGTGTTCTGGAGAGAGAGTTGTCTTTGAGCCTGGCTGTGGAACTCAGACAACTGTTCGCTCAGAAGGCACCAGTCCTCCACGACAGTGCCAAAAGTGCTCCAAATCCAGCACGCCTTGCTCTCCTGAACTCTCAGTTGTGCTTCTTAATTCCCTTTTATAGGGCCCGGCTGTCACAAGCCACTTGGCTCCCTTTTCTTCATCCTACGTCTGTTTCCTCCACTGACCAACCTTATTTTGGTAGGCAAGCAAGAGGGAGAGTTTGTATGGGAGCATCCCCAGGTTCACTGACAAAACCATTGCCCAGACTCTTCTAGCTGCAGACAACCGAGAGCAAATCGGAAATTTTATATGAACATCCTTTAGAAATGCTGGCATTTATTCTAGTTTACGGCCTGGTTATATTTCCCAGCTGTGACTTCTACGCCAGAAGTCGGGTTTCCAAAACAAGCAGCTCTGTCATTCGCACTTCATTAACAACCCACAGGACTGAATTTGCCTTCTGATAACTGTTTTCGTTGACGCAGGATCCCTCTCTTTCTCCCTCATCCCTGCTTCCTCTCGTAAAAGTTATTGGCTAATAATTGACGGAGGTAGCAAAATGTTGGATCATACAACTTCAGGCTGAAACTGGGGTGTCCTGTTTTTGAAGATATTTGCCAAGTAAAAAGCTCCCTTTATGGACTACGCTAGTTTATCAGGGAGATGGCTTTGTCTAATCTTTCCCCCAAAGTGCTAATTTACTAGCTGCAGGGAACTATCTTTTTTTTTTTTTAATGATATTTATTAAAGTTTCAAAAAATACATGAAAATACAAAATAGAGAAAAAAGTATAAAGTTTGAGATATAACAAAAAAGTAGAAAATAAGGAAAAACATACAAAATAAAACAGTTAAAAACACAATAATTTTCCATAACCTATCTTCCTTACTCTTATTTCCCCGGACCTCCTCGTACCTCCCTTTTTTGTATTCCAGTTCAGTTTGTTAGTTCAGCAAATCCTTACCATTAAGCTTTTACCCAATTGTAAACCTTTTTTCATATCTCTTAAAGCATTACAGCTAAAAACCTCTTAGTTTCTATCCAACATCCTTCTAAGATTACTTAATTTTACAATATTTCTGTAAATAGTCTTTAAATTTCTTCCAGTCTTCTTTCACCGACTCTTCTCCCTGGTCTCGGATTCTGCCAGTCATTTCCGCCAATTCCATGTAGTCAATCACCTTCATCTGCCATTCTTCCAATAGCAATAATGACTATCATTATATTAACATGAGGAGCATTCAGGGGCATATCACCTCTCCCACAGTCTGAAGTGCAAGAAAGTATTGTTTTTATTTATGTTCTCTTCTTCTTCTCTTTGGGAATCACTCATAGCTGAGTAAGATTGTCTTCCATGAACACGGTTTTAACAATGAGTCCGTAAGTGACTGTGGAGGCCAATTCTGGATCCACACGTCCTTCCACAGTGGGGACAAGAAGCAAAGATCACCAGTGTTGAAGCAATGATTCTTCAACATCAACTTCGTTGGACTGGTCAGGTTGTGCAGATGCCTGATGATCGTCTTCCAAAGCAATTACTCTATTCCGAACTTAAAAATGGAAAGCCTAATGCTGGTGGTCAACAAATGAAGTTTAAAGTCTGTTTCAAGGCAATTTTTTAAAAATGTAGTATAAACACCAACAATTGGGAAACACTTGCCTGCGAGAGCTCCAATTGTGAGGAGCATTCAAATACATGACACCTTTTCAGCTTAGAGTCTGAAGTGCTAGTTTACTAGATGCAGGGAATTGGTTTTTTTAAAATTAATTAAGAGGAGGAGAATTCAAATATATGACACCTCCCCCACATACAGTCTGGAGTGGTGCAATCCAGCACTCAGCCGCCTCAGTGCATGGCATTACTTCATTGGTATAGAGATTACTCCTAAATTAGGAATTGCCAAGCACGAAAAGTGGTAGAAAGTCTTCACTGAAGTATCTCGTTTACACTTCTCACCATTTCACAGTGAAATCTTACAAGGACTTGGTGGGAAAGTCATCTGTTAATGGTGGCAATATTGAAGCATTTCCCTGTATCCCCACCCAAATACCATTCTGACATCGTTTGTAGCCGGGGATTGAATGAGCAGAGTCAATGATGCAGTTGCTTATCACCTGAGGGTCACCCAGTCAGGGTAAAGGACAACATTTAGGGGGTAAAGTGCTGCATTATTCTCCGCCTTGCAATCTTTCTAATTCTGGAAAGAGCCCCTGGCTCAGTGGCAGAGCCCCTGCTTTCCTCCAAGAAGCCCCCAGTTTGTATCCCATTTTGAATACCAGTTGGTGGAAACCACAGGAAGGCAGAGTGCTCCTGTCCCTGGGTCCTGCTTCTGCGCAAGCCAGGACAGGACGCTCTGTGGGGCCTCCGAGGAGTCTGCCTCCTTCCTCCCACTCAGCCGCCCTACAGCTGAGGGGGAGGTGGCGGGTGAACCATTTGGGGCAGCGCAGAGCCTGCGGGCGCCCAAGCTACCACGTCACTCCCAGGAGAGATGCGTGGCTCGGGCGTGCTGCAGGCCCCATGGTAACTGCTGCCCAGCATTTTGTCACCCCCCTCAGTGGTGACACCCGGGGCACCCCACCCCCACCGCACCCTCCTTCCTCCGCCCCTGCACCTAATGACCCCCTTCCATTGGGACATCGGCACACAACCCATATGTATAATGGTGCTCAACAGCAGATGCCTCCACAAGACTGTCCCATGAGCCACTGCTGCCAGAGTGGCAGGGGAAGAAGTCACTATTAGTGAAAGATGAGCGGCTTCTTTCATGTGATTCACATTACACCCGTACTTGGGGTGCATTGAGGCAAGCAGCTCAAAGCGTTCCCCAGCCACTTTGTTGAGATAGTCCTTAAAGGTGACAGCATGATATCAAGAACACATGTGACAGATGGAGACAGGATGTTGCTGCATCTACCCTGGAATCCCCTTTTATGTATCCCACAAAACATTATTAATTGCATGGGAGGAGGACAGATGATGTCCTGCGTTTTTATTGCCCGCTGCTAGATTCAGGCTGAAAACTTTACTGCTGACTCTTAATTATTTTGGTCTGGTTTGTTTTTTCCATTGGTTGGTTTGGGATGAATGCTTTATTATGTTGGTCATTAAGCTGTTTTTTTTTATGATGGCTTTGTGAGTAGCACGTGAACCCTCCTGTGAGCTAAAAAATAGATCTAAAAATGGAATAAATGTGCAGAATTTGTTCACATGAGGTCAGTCCAGCAATTCACACACCTCTGTGTAAGATCCAGAAATCTCTGGGGATGAGCTGTGACAGACACTCGGAGCCAGCCCAAGACATTATGTGGCCTTTGTTGAAGGGCAAAATGACTCCTCTCTTCAGTGCATCTTTAAAAGCCAGCCAGACCGGAAGCTGAACCTTACTTATACACTGGGGGGCCATGTACAAGTGTCCTCCACCCCACCTGAAGGCAACAGGCCAGCTTAAGGACCAGAGGACTAGTCTAATGGTTCACACACCAACCCCTCACCGCCTATGGCACCATGGAACACTTGAGGAGCATCCCTGCCCTCTTTAGCACCACTGCCATTCTTCCACTGAAATCCACTGTGCTTCCTTCCACCAACTGATCACCTGGGATATGTCTCTGCTTATCTGAGCAGTTGCCTGATCTGCCAAAGTGAGGCAAGGTTATGTTTCTGTGGCCTCTTTCCATTATTATTTCCATTATTATTATTTATTAAAATTGTGTGTCCCCTTCATCCGCAGACCTCATGACGGTTCACAACATAAAATTACAATATAAAAACCACAAAACGCATAGTAAAAAATAAGAACAACAAACCAATAATTCCCCCCAAAACACATTTTAAAAGGGCGTCAGATGTGAATCAGTCAAAGGTCTGCTTGAAGACAAACATTATTGCCTGGAACCCAAAGGTGTATAACGAAGGCAGCTGCCAAACCTCCCTGAGGAGAGCATTCCACAAATGGGGAGCCACTGCAGAAAAGGCCGTTCTCGTGTTGCCACCCTCCAGATCTCTCGTGGAGGAGGCACCTGAAGAAGGGCCTCAGAGGATGTTCTCAGGGTCCAGGTAGGTTCATATGGAGAGAGGCAGACTTGCAGTCCAGAGGTATTTAAAACTTTATAGATCAAAGCCAGTACTTTTAATTGGAAACTAACTGGCAGCCAATGCAGTCTGACCAGGATCGGTGTAATATGCTCAAACTGTCTTGCCCGGTGAGCAACTGGGCTGCCAAATTTTGCACCAGCTGAAGAACAGTCTTCAGAAGCAGCCCTAAGTATAAGTTAAATGCCTTACACTTGCAGATCTCTCCATCCTCCATCAAGACAAGCAAAAGGCATGTTAGTTCAAGGACACATGCCAGCCAGGCAAAAGTGCTTGAGGAGGGTGTGGAGCATGGCCAGTGAGGGCTGTGGCCTGGAGAAAAGGGAGCACACCCACGATGGTCCCAAGGTCTGGAAAGAGCAGTCTGAAGAACCCTGTTTGGTCTCCCAACCTGAGGTTTCCCACTTCTGCTTTAAGGCAATATTGACATGTTCACAATAAAGATGGTGGTTAAGTATTTCCCAGATTTGCACCCCACCCCCATGGTACTTGGAAATCTTTTTCAAGGACTTTGCCTGACAGCATCCTGGCAAGACTCTTACCTTGTCTGACATATAAATCTTTGGTGAGCAGAACTTGTGCTCAGCATGCCCACATTCTAGGATATTAAATGGAGCTGGTAAATTTTGTCAGCAAGCTAAAACTTGGGATCATTCCCAGAATTATCTGAGATCAGAACAATGCTAATGAGAATGATCTTGTATGACCCAAGGGGGGAAGAATATGAATAAACCCACGAGGTAAGCAAACTTCCTCTTACTGGAATATAAAGTCTGAGGATATCATCTGTTCAAACAGTACAATATAACATTTTGAAAGGGCAGAACGTCAGGGGGACAATATTATGCAAATGCCTCCGTAACTGCACTGGCTTCCTGCTGCCTTCTAGATACTGTTTGAGGTGTTGTTTGTCGGCCTACAGAGTGGTCCCAGAGTATGTGGGGAAACTTGAGGGAGGACGAATGAGGTGGTACCTCAAACATCAGTTCCTCTCTACATACCACCCCAATCTCTGAGGGCTTCTTCTGACAGAATGCCCAGAAGACGTTTGATGGTCTGGGTTTATTCTTAATAATAATGCTAGCATTTATATCCTGCCCTTTCTCTCAAGAGAGCGCAGGGTGGCAAACAACAAATGAAACAATAAAAACATCTTAAATACATTTCCAGTGTTGATGTAGACTAGGAAAGATCTCAACTTGGGCTTGTCTTCAGGAGGCACCAAAAAGACAACAGAGATGGCACCTGTCTAACACTGACATTTTAACACATGTAAAAATATGTCTTCATTCACAGATACCAGCAACTGTCTTCAAGCTAATTTGAAATGTCAGCGTTTGGTCTAACACAACTTGTATCTGGTAATGACAAAAATATGCAAATGATTTCATATATTGAATATGGCTTGGATCCAGACAGGAAGTTAGCTGAACCTAGTTCCCATTGAAACCAAAGGGACATGAGTGTCATTACTAACTTGCCCCATTGAATTCTATGGGACCTCAGTTCAATAGGAAACTATATTTTGGACAAACTAGGGTTGTTGTTACTTTCCAAGTCAACATTTTATTTTTATTTTTTTTGCCAGTAAGATTTCTTTTAAGAACAGAAATGGTCCAGTCTTATTTCTTTCTGCTGTGCTTAAAAGCAGACAATAGCTATCATTTTAATATGTTTTCAAGTATTCCAGAGATTATGTAAGAGACGAGAAACAGCACATTTCTGCAGAGTATGAACAACAATTCTAGACCAATGACCTTTTCAGCCACAATTGAAAGCTTTTTATTCGGCGGGGGGGAAATAGACCTGCTCTGGATTATACTATCTCTTTGTGATATATAATCCATTCAGACTGTAAATTATAATTTGGAAAGAAAAGCATTCTGTGTAGGGTTTCGGAAATTATTTTTGCCTCTTATATAACTAGCACTTTGTCACATTTTTGTTAACATTTTGCTAGTGATGTTTGTTCCCCTCCCCCATCATGATAAATGGAAGGGGATTAATAAAATAAATGTGCTGTGACGTGAATATACATTCTGCAGGCATTTGTATGACTGATAATCTAAGGATCTTTTTATTAAATTTTTAGTCAGCTCTATGCAAAAATACGGGGAGTTGCAAAACCACAACTTTCTATAAAGCAAAAAAGATTGACATGTTCTAACCTCTTAGATGATATGCAGAAAAATGTCCTCCAACTTTCAAGTCTGCTTTTTCAGTAGTTGTTTCCGAACTAGCTAAACTTCCAGCAAAAATGATCTCTTAGTTTTATTCCTGATGACCCTCCTTCAGACCAGTTACTGGGAATTGTACCAGTAGGAAAACTCCAAAATATGGGGGTTTTGCTTAAGGACAGAAGCCATGAGGAGTACAGGTAGAATGTTTGCTGGTTATGGAATTCCTGTGGAGGAATGTTTAAATAAAGGAGTCAAGTAGCTTAAAGACATTTTCTTGATTCATCGTTCTTCTGCAGGGCAGAGAAAGGCAGTATATTATTTAGAGAGAGATAAAGGCGGTATGAGAGGGACGTGGGTGGCTCTTTGGGTTAAACCACAGAGCCTAGGACTTGCCGATCAGAAGGTTGGTGGTTCGAATCCCCGCGACGGCATGAGCTCCCGTTGCTCAGTCCCTGCTCCTGCCAACCTAGCAGTTCGAAAGCATGTCAAAGTGCAAGTAGATAAGTAGGTACCACTCCGGTGGGAAGGTAAACGGCGTTTCCGTGTGCTGTTCTGGTTCGCCAGAAGCAGCTTAGTCATGCTGGCGACATGACATGGAAGCTGTACACCGGCTCCCTCGGCCAGTAAAGCAAGATGAGCGCCGCAACCCCAGAGTCGGTCACGACTGGACCTAACGGTCAGGGGTCCCTTTTTCTTTCCTTTAAAGGTGGTATGAGAGAGCAGTAGTTTTCAAGCTGTGCTCTGAGTTGACCAAGGGTTCCTCAGGAACTCCTAAAGGGAGGAGTCATTTTGTCTGTTAGTCATGTTGCCAACTATCAATGCAGAAGTTCGCTCAAACTCTTTGGTGGGTGCTGTTGCGAGCCACTTTTTTTTGCCACAATACTTTCCCCACAAAAAACCCAGTGGCGTAGCATTGGGAGGCCACAGGGGTGGTTGCCTCCAGCGCAAAATGGTTAGGGGTGCAACATTTCAACCCCCGATGCTGCCTTATTGCACCTGTGCGCTTCTGTTGCTGGGCTCTGTTGAAAACGGCTTCTCCATGCGAACCAGGAAGTGACCTCTCTGGACGATGGATGGAATGACTCCTCTCTTCTTATCTCTGCAGTTGCAATCTCCTGGGTGACACGGACACCATTAGGCAGTTGAATGTGCATGCATACTCCATCCATTACCCAAGATGGTCTTGCTTCTCCCATAGCAACATTCTTGGATTCAGACAGAAATAAAAAATTGGTCTCTGACCGACCTGTTGGAAAGCTAGCATAGCAGCTGCACCCCACGTGGTGAGCCATTTCTGGTGGCTACTGGCTATGATTGGGACTCTGGTGGCGCTGTGGGTTAAACCACAGAGCCTAGTACTTGCCGATCAGAAGGTCGGTGGTTCGAATCCCCGCGACGGGGTGAGCTCCCGTTGCTCGGTCCCAGCTCCTGCCAACCTAGCAGTTTGAAAGCACATCAAAGTGCAAGTAGATAAATAGGTACCGCTCCGGCGGGAAGGTAAACGGCATTTCCGTGCGCTGCTCTGGTTCTCCAGAAGTGGCTTAGTCATGCTGGCCACATGACTTGGAAGCTGTACGCCGGCTCCCTCAGCCAATAAAGCGAGATGAGCGCCGCAACCCCAGAGTCGGTCACGACTGAACCTAATGGTCAGGGGTCCCTTTACCTTTACCTTACTGGCTATGATAGTTATGTCCCATCTATACGGTCAGGGGAAGTATGCTTCTGAATACCACTTGCTGTGATTCACAATTGGGGAGAGTGCTGTTAAGCTTCGAAGCTTCCCGCAGGCCTCTGGTTGGCCACTGTGAGAGCAGGATGATGGACCAAATGGGCCACTGGCTTGATCCAGCAGGAATCTAATTTTGTTCTTAAGTCTGGTCATGTTTCACTGCCACACATCATGTGGTATGTATCCTTTTGACTGGCACAGCACATTTTGCTCTGTGTCCATTGCTGCTGCAACTCCGGAGAGTGAATTTTCAGTTGCCAGGAAGACAGAAAGCTGGCAAAGATATATCCCTTGCGAATATGTGTGCTGTTATAATAAAAGTTTCATTCGGGAAAGGGGGAGGGGGGGTCAGTGAAAATGCCCTTCATCATTTTGCGTTGGTATTCACCAGCAATAATGATTATGAAGTCCAGAAGGTTTCTTTTACATTTCAGGGAGCACAAATGAATCACTGCTGTGCATCATCCAATTCAAAACTCTTCCTGTTTTATAAGTCCTGTGTTCATTTCCTTAAGTAAATCCAGCCAGAAACAGAATATATTAAATTAGCATTCAAACGATTTCTCATTGGCTCTTGTGAGGCTCCCTTTGATGTTCCAAGAGTGACATCCAAAAGCAAGAGAAAAACAGATGTAAAGATAGAAGCATGAAGCTGTTCAAAATGTTTTTTGATGCCAAAACTTGTAAGCTCATATTGCCCTAACCAGCTGGGCAGGATTGGTCCTTTGCCCATGATGTCAGCTTGTAGAATAGTGCAACAGACCACATCTGAAACATGGCTGTTTAATATGTGCAACAGCCTTATGTTGCAGCAAACTCCTGGTCCCTCTAGTCCAGGGGTCAGCAACCTTTTTCAGCCGTGGGCCAGTCCATCATCCCTCAGACCTTGTGGGGGGCCAGACTATATTTTTTTTGGGGGGGTGAACAAATTCCTATGCCCCACAAATAACCCAGAGATGCATTTTAAATAAAAGGACACCTTCTACTCATGTAAAAACATGCTGATTCCCGGACCGTCCGCAGGCCGGACTGAGAAGGTGATTGGGCCGGATCCGGCCCCCTGGCCTTAGGTTGGTGACCCCTCCTCTAGTCTGCTACTCTGACTGCTGATGATAGTCTAAGCTCTCAGGTCTGAGATCTTTTCCAGGGATGAGAATGATCACAGAGCCACACTTTTCAGAGTTCCATATGAAGAGGGCTTGATGATTAAGCCACTCTGAGAATTGTGGCCCCTGGGAAGGGAATAAGGACCGCCTAAGAACTCCCAGCATCCTTAACAAACTACAGCTCCCAGAATTCTTTGGGGGAAAGCAATGTCTTCTCCCAACTGTGAGATCTAGCGGGACTTTTCTTATGTGCGAACCCAGCCCTAAATACTGAATGCGTCAGGGATTCCTCCCCACCAGCAAATTGCTAAGGATGCTAGCTGTATTTAAATGTCCTTGCAGCATTTGCCAAGCATTTGACAGTTTGTTTTAAAAAGCAACATTTCATCAGATTTTTGCAAGCAGAAGCGTTTACATTAGAAGAGATTTTGAAAAAGCAACAGTCTCCTGTTTCCTTTGGAGTTTACAGCTTTAGCCAAACTTTAGTTTCAAAAATGGAGCTAGATGTATAAACAAAGCAATCCTTCTTATCTGAGGGTGGAATGACAGAGAAGATGGGGCCATGAACGTCCTTAATTCCTCCTTATACCTCTCTCCATGAAGGCTTTATTCACGTTTTGCAGTTTGGTTTGCACATCTCAGTGTCACACCATAAATATTAACCCCAAACACACTGACAGGTTATCAATAGAATACTAGTCAATTCCCTGTTAATAGGAACCAGTCAGCATTTTGAAAAATGTTTCAAGGTGCTTTTATCCATCCAGTTAGAGACCATGGTAATGGTTGTGGGTGGATGGGTCTCAGGATTCACCTGCTTTATGAAATTAAAACACTGAACAGGTTAAACAATGTGGCATCTTCAATTAAGAAATATTGTAAAAAAGAAAGTAGGAGAAAGGAAGAGGAACGGTTAAAGGCAATAATAAGTTCAGAAATGCGTTAACAATAGAAATTTTAATGAAAGATTGGCAGAGAAACTGAGGGAAGTCAAAAATTGATGAATGTGAGAGTTAATATGAGTTGATTGTATAAAAATGTTTGGAAAATGAATAAAAAATTATTATAAAAAAACCCCCAACAATGTGGCATCTTCAGGGGAAGACTTAGAATTGTAGCTCTGTAATATAGAGGACCGTTCCTTCTTAGGGCTTATGAGCACAGAACAGAAGCTCCTTCTTCTTGAGGTTATGGCTTCCTCACAGATTTCAAGGAAGCTGGGCTTAGGCTTCATTACTGTTTCGAAGACTTTCTGTAGGCTGCCTGAACAGGAAAGGAGAGACAGAGAGTACATCAGGAGTTGCTAGGGATGAAACCAGGAACTTCGATATTTGTGTGCCTTGAGAGATGATTGATTAGAACCGCAGCTTGGCGCATCTTCTTAAGAGTGAAATTCTCTCGGTTTGTGGACTGGTCCTGCCACCAAGGCTAGCCACTGATCCTTCCCCTGACCCTCACCTGGGCAGAAAGAGCTATGTTTAAAGGCTTCCTATTAGGGTTGGGACCGTGGCTTAAGCAAGGTATTCTTGACTCTGCTTTTTTCCTGTGACTCCAGTTGCAGACTCTCTGCAAAACCAAATAAACAAAAATCTTATAAATCTCTGAAAATCACAAAATATGCACTCTTGATGGATTCTCTTGAAAACATAGAACCAAATAAACATAAGTCTTATAAGTCTCTGAAAGTCTTTGTAGACTATGCAAGTCTCTGAAAGAAGCAATGATTTTCAGAGATTTATAAGATTTCTGTTTATTTGGTTTTGCAGAGAGTACATATTTCATATATTTCATACTGTTCAATGTTCTGTATAGATTATATAAAGAGTTTATATTGACATCACATTGTTGTCCTTGGTCATCGTGTTGCCTTGGATATTACTGATAATTGTTTGCAACACAGGGGTTTAATTGTTTGGTTACTTATTATCTGCCTCATCCCTGGCAGACTGTTCCTACACAAGAACAGAAAGTGGGTTATTCTAGTCCAACCACATCACTTTCTGCAGGGAAGAATTCTAAGGGAATGTCTGGGGATTCTCCTTGAGCCAGCAATATTGCTGTTGTTTAATTTATATATTCCATCCTTGCCAAGTTGACTTTGAAGCAGTTTACAAGTATAAAGTCAATTATAGAAATACAGCCATACATAATTAAAATGCACAGTAAAACAATTTAATCAAACAGATTAAAAGAAAAATAGATATGGTAAAATAAAAGGAGTATTCTCTGTGTGCCTAAATCTAGGTTTAGAGCAAGTACTCTTTGGTGAGAGAGCCCCAAATCACAAAACATGCAGTAAAATAAAGTGTGGTAGCTCTTAGACTTATAAAATATTCCTTTCTGAGTTGCTTCCAAAATTCCCCACTTCTCTCTGCATAGAAAGGGAATACACATTTGGTAGGTTAAGAATGGTTTGGTTTCATGTGCTTTTCCATACAGCAGCAAGAAAAGACAGGCAGTATAACTTAAGTTCCAAAATGGTAAATGTTTTTAAATTATTTGTGTACAAACACAAAAATGGTTTGCTTAAGCCACGTGGTCTAAGCTTAGAGCATCCAGCTCAGACCTCCTTACTGGTAGGGTTCATATGGTGGAATTGAGAGAACAATAAGTTTGATAACCCTTCCTCCCAAGGTGAGGAGTGACCTAGCTAAGCCTGGCAGGACAGCTTACTCTATGGTCTTAACCCTTTCATGCATTAATTAGACTTAAGCATGTTGGTTATATGAGGCTGATTTATCCCACGGTCTAAACAGGCATATCTTCAAGAGCCAGCAGAATGCCAGTACTGATGGGACTTGTCATATTTCAGCAGGGAGAGCATTCCACAACACTGGAAGCCCAACTCCATGTTACCATAAGCTGATAATAATCATTTGAGGATCAGGTAATCTCAGTGACAAGGATTGCTATAACTTGTTCACAAGGTACAACCCATTCTGAAATGGGATAACCTATCATGTTTACTCAGAAGTAAGCCCATCTGTTTAATGGGCAAATCTCAACTCTTAAATAAAAGTGAATAGCCCCAGTCTTGTAGCTTTCCAACTAGGATTTAAATTTCCTAACTTTAATTTTCTCCCTTGTTTTAATTCTCTCTGAGACAACATTCTTTTGTGTCTCCTTTGGAGTCTGCAATTCTTTGATAATATTTATATGAATAAGGGACTTTCAGGCACTTGGAAAGAACTATGGGGTTTATTTAGGGGGTGGTTTGAGGATTTTCTGGTGCTGCTCATAATTGCTGACGTGAAACAATAATGACAGCTGTGGGAAACAAAAGATATCAGGCTAGACGGTAAGACGGATCTGGCAATGAGTACAGGACAGAAAGCAGATAATTTTGTTAAGCTCCGTCTGTGACCGTGAAAACAACCAACACCTTCTGAATGGTTTAAAAGCTAGCCGAGAGATGCATTGTCATAGACCGTGAATGGGTTGCTAAATAGAAAGGAGCTTTCAAATGAATTAGTAGAGAAAATTGCAAGAACGGAAGTACAGTCCTCTAGAGCAGTACTTCTCCAACTATCTGATGTAAGTACATAGGAAAAACCCTGTTGGACCAGGTCAGTGGCCCATCTATTCCAGCAGCATCCTGTTCTCACAGTGGACAATCAGATGCCTGTGGGAATCCAGCAAGCAGGATTCGAGCACAGAAGCACTCTCCCCTCCTGCAATGTGGTGGACAGGCATTTCTTTTCTCCAAGTGCCAGGGACTGGTACCATATTTAGGCCTTGAAGCATCCCACCCAACCTGGGCTGTGCTGGAGTTGTTGCGGACCAGCAGCCAATGGCTCACAGATCAGCACCACTGATCTGTCCATGGGCCACCACTTTTAAGTAGCACTGCTCTAGAGCAGACTGGGCAGCAAGCTGCCACAAATAAAGAAGACTATGTTAACCAATAGCAAGCATATTGTTATAAAACACATTTTATTGATTTACATGAGAAAACAACAACATGGAAACAGAAGAAAAGCTTTTGAGGATATCCAAAGTGAAGAAATTAGAGTCCAAGTGGCAGAATCCACTCCACGGTTCTACAGTTCCAGGAAGACAGATGAAAGATGAAGACCTTGTATGTATATGTCCCATAACATATTACAAAACAATAACAATTATATATTTTCATCACATGTTCACCGATGGGGATGGGGAAGAAAGTTTGCATTTACTGAAACATGATGTGAACCGAAGCACAGCTACCAGTCTAAGTTCACACTTCCCTAAATTTTGAGACACAGCCTCCAGCCAAACAATGTGTACAAAAATGCATATGTTAGGGGAAAGTGGGCACGAATGTGCACATTTGTGACGATAGCATACAAAAATGTATTGTACTGGGCGGAATTGCATAGAGTGTGTCTGAGGAAACAACTACTACAACAAACAAACTGTTGCAGAAATGTGCAAATTGAATTTGAAAAAAACAAAATCTTAGAGAAACCAAAAGTGACAGTTTTGTACGTCGTATCTGCCAAATACTCGAAATGATACTTTGTATTGTAAAGAAGATACTGTCAAATAATGCAGGTATTTCTGTTGTCAGGTTCTTCAGCTGGGGGAACAAATACCAGTTACCGTATTTTTCGCCCTATAGGGCGCACTTTTTCCCCTCCAAAAATGAAGGGGAAATGTGTGTGCGTCCTATGGGGCGAATGCAGGCTTTCGCTGAAGCCTGGAGAGCAAGAGGGGTCGGTGCGCACCGACCCCTCTCGCTCTCCAGGCCTCAGGAGAGCCCCAGCGCCAGCCCCACAAGCTCGGGGGACAGCGGGGAGGCGGAACGCTGCCATCCCGCTGTCTCCCGATGTGGTTTGGAGGCTGACAGCAGGGAGATCCATGCTTCTCCCTGCCGCCAGCCCCGCAAGCTCCGGGGACAAGCTCTGTCCCCTGACCTGGTCTGAAGGCTGGCGGCGGGGAGAAGAGCGCTTCTCCCCACTGCCGGCCCCACAAGCGCCTGGGGGGGAAAGAAAATTTTTTTTTCTTTATTTCCCCCCCAAAAAACTAGGTGCGTCCTATGGGCCGGTGTGTCCTATGGGGCGAAAAATACGGTATTTCTGCCCTGCTTCAGAGGAAAATTGGACATTTACAGTCCATTATATTGATTAAGAACCTTTTTAAAAAAAAAACCTCAGGCCCGTCTTAAGTTGTTTGTTCTTGCCATTAATGTTCTTAACAGCTGGAGAGCTGCCTTCTCTCAAATGCTCCTTCCCAGGTATTTCATCCAGCATATGAGCCTCAGGTCCAGATTTCTCTCCCAATAAAAGGACTAGAAATATATTTTTTATAAGAGAGCGAGCGAGAGATTTCCCCAAAACCTGAATTCTGTACTGGGTCATAAAGAATGAATGAACAAATCAATCTGTTTCTGGTCCATGTCACTTTTGCATGTGTGACTTACTTATCTGGTCCATCCCAATTCTTCCATTTTGGTGCAAAGTTTCTATGTTTGTTTTATTTCAGGGCAAAGTGCATACATCTCTGCCCAACTTGTTCCATCTGCGTAAGGGTGGCATGATTATTAATAGGTCACTTTTATGGTCAACATTCCACATTCTATGAATAGCAGAGATGTACTGTACTTTACTAAACCAAATACACTCATCAACCCCCCCCCCCCATTTTAGCTACAACTATGCGTTCCGCCGTCTTACAAAGTTCGATGCGAAAGCGCCTGTATATATTTACTTCAGATTTATGATGAAGACTAATTAGTAGCAGGTTAATTTGTGCATAGTTTTAGTTCTAGAAGTCATACCTAAAAGCTCAAAAGATGTGAATTGCAGGGGAATTGGAACAAAGATCCTGTGTTGACTTTGTGCTTAATAAAGGAACCTTACAAGGTTTTAAGACGCAGAGTCATGGGACACATTCTCAGATGATTCCATCAGTGGGTCTGTTATGTTATAATATTGTCCTTGGCAAAAAGCTTGTAACTATGCTAAATATAGAAAATAGCTAAAATTACACAATATTTTTTTAAAAAAAGACTCAGAAGCATAAATGTAGGCTCCTAGGGCATGTAGTTCTTCCTATACTGAGACGAGATTTCTTAGACTTAAACCTTCCTATCACACAGCCTTGTATTTAAGCACTAGCCTGGTAGCCATTTAACATACTCTTGTGTATGTGCATGCAATTTTGGGACTGTAGTTCACAGGTAGTGGATTTAACTCTTTTCCAAGCCACAGCCACATGAAAAATACACACACACACCCAAGCTGTAATTATCCTGAGGGGAGCATCCACGAACATTCTCCATTCCCTATGTGCCATGCTCCTGTTCCTATTTACAGCTAATATTCAAATAATGAAAAACATGTACACTAAACATTTAACACACTTGTTGCATCATAGTTAAGTCTTCTGGCACCAACATGACTTGGAGGGCTCTGATAACCTCAGTATAGGTCTGTATTTCTGGATGAAAGAGGAAGAGGGGAAGAAAGGTAACAATTGTATTTTCGGATTAGTGGAAAATACGGAATTTATTAATGGGAGCAGATAATAACAACAAAACTAGTTAAAAAAACAATGGAATTGTTCCTGTTGGTAAAACAATTACGTCAAGTTCCGCAATTCAGATGGGCTCACAGCATTTGCTGTCTGGGCCTTTAGCTCATACTCCTTTTTGCGTTTCAGGTTGAGAAAGACGACCCCCAAAATGATACCTGAGGGAACAAAATGGGAAATGAGATATTTATCTCACACTTTAAGCAAAATTAGCTTTTGCAAACACCTTGCAGGCAAAACAGGCCCAGGTGTTTACAGTACAACCCAAAACATTTTTACTCTTAAGGTCCTCTGTGTTCAATGGGGCTTACTTCTTATTGTGTGTGTTTAAAATAACAGCCCAACAATGTAATCTGATGAACACTTACAGCATCAGCAGTCAGCCAGGTTTGGCACTGGACAAAGTGCCCCAGATGCTCAGAAAAGTCCCTCGCCAACTCAGCTTGCACATGCCACTACTCACTGCCCTCTTGGTCAGATCTGCAGGTGATGTTAGTGGTGGGCAGGAAGCAGTGCCACCTTTCAATGGGAGCCAAGCTCGGTTGCTACCTGTCATCTTAATTTATCCTAAATGCAATGCCCGGACTTATAGATCTAGAAAACCTATTGATTTATAACTCTATCTATAGATCTCATAAGTCTGTAGGCCAAGGCATTGCATCGTCTATACATTGATAGCTCTATACTGCATGAATCAGTCTAGTTCGCTTTCAAAGCTATTCAAGTTGGTGGAGCTTGCACCCTATAGATGTTGTGATAGAGCAATCCCCTGCCTACATCCTTAAAGAAAGATGGTCAATGGCGATGTCCTTCAACGTGAGAGAGTTGCAACTGTTCCTAGCCATGCAAAAGTGCATAGTTGGATCTACAATTATTCCATGGTGACTGTTTCTTCCTGGCACTAAGTTGTGGACTGCAGCCTTCATTTCCAAGCTAAGTTTGCACGAAATGTGATGGGAGGGAGTGTCTCATAGAGTTTGTCCCCCTTGCAGCAAAAGTTTTGCAAATTCAGCCTGCCTTATCCAATTCATGCTTTCGAATAGCCTTTCCCTATGAATCCAAATAACTGTTTATTCAATTTGCTTCCAACAGTTGACGGCTTCCAAAAATCGCAAAGACCTGTGCTCTATATATATTGCTTTTATTTGCATGTTTGAAAGGCAAATTCCCTAGTCTTGGCTCCTTCAGTGTTTAAATTTATTTTCAAAATTCCCCCAAGGGTTTTGTCTTGTTTTGGAAAGTGGGGGAAAAAACCCCCAAAACAGTCAAGTTGTTTAAGTTCTGTCAACTGCTGCTGTCCAGTCGAGTGCAATGAGGTCCAGCATCATCAGCCTGCTTTGTTCAGAATAAAAACAATTGAACTTACAAACTTATGCAACATTCCGTACAAAAATGTATATATTTGGGGAAATAAGCACACAGGTGCTGATGAATATTCATGAGGGCTTTCGTTTAAAAAGAAATCATAAGCTTATGCAGAAATGTGGAGAGCTGAACTTAAAATTGGGAAAAAAGAGAAACTGAAATGGAGAATTTTGCCCATTCTTACTGGCAGCCCTACTCTCACCATTAAAGGTAAAGGGTAAAGGGACCCCTGACCATTAGGTCCAGTTGTGGCCGACTCTGGGGTTGCAGTGCTCATCTTGCTTTATTGGCCGAGGGAGCCGGTGTACAGCTTCTGGGTCATGTGGCCAGCATGACTAAGCCACTTCTGGAGAACCAGAGCAGCGCACAGAAACGCCGTTTACCTTCCCCCTGGAGCGGTACCTATTTATCTACTTGCACTTTGACATGCTTTTGAACTGCTAAGTTGGCAGGAGCAGGAACTGAGCAATGGGAGCTCACCCCGTCGCGGGGATTCGAACCACCAACCTTCTGATCGGCAAGCCCTAGGCTCTGTGGTTTAACCCACAGCACCACCCGCGTCCCACTCTCACCATTAGGCCCATTTAAAACAGCCACTTACCAATGATTAGCAGTACACCAGCCAGAATTCCAATTGCCATCCCAACTGTCGGAAGTGAAGATCCGTCATCAATTGCCAGGAAGCATCTATTTTCCTCTGTACATTTGCACAGCCTCACTGTGGACAAAACCACAAATTCCCAGGCATTAAGAGAAAATAGCCAAAGGGGGGGGGGGAGCAAAGAGCATAGACACCATTTTCACTGTACCTTTCAGAGTAACAACTCCTTCCATAGGAGGCCTTCCGTTGTCATTGATTTTCAATGGTACGTCATAGTCTTTCTCTTCAAGCTTCAAGTTCCTTGGGGAAATGTAAGCAAGTAAGTCTGTAAATATAAACAGTGGGTGGTAAATTTTAAACAGAAAAGCAAGATGATGGTGGCAGCAATAATAAGGGCAAGTGTAACCTGGAACAAAATGTTGCACTGTGAAGTGGAGCATTTCACCCAGCCAGCCATGCTCTTGACAATAGTACTCCATTCCTCCTCCCACACAGTTTTACACACACACACACACACCTCAATTGTCAGTCAGCATTCAGTATCCACTGAGGGCCACCAGTCCTCATTGGTCTGTTTCAAGAATCCTCACCCAACAAATCAGAGTCGTCGTCCCCTTCAATATTTTTTATACTTCCGCAAACCTTAGGGTTCCCCTAAGCTCACTCATATGTCTCTTTTGGGTACTGCCATTATGGCTACGTAAGGACCAGCGCTCAGAGAACTGAGAGTGCTATTTGTCTATCTGGTAATAAATAAGTAAAAAGGAAGACCTGTAAAATGGAATTCATGGGGGGGGGGGCAATCCAAGCAAATGATTGGATGCTCATTGTCCCGTTGATTTAAATGGCAAACGTAAACATGTGTTTAACTCAATGGAAATCTATGGGACTTGGGCTGGGTCAAGGCTGTTACCTGAATCTCAGCTGCAGGTGCAGATTTATGCTCTTTCCCAGAGTTTCACCGAAGTTTCCTTACCAGATAGCTCCTACAGTTTATGTGATCTCTCATATGACATAAAAGCCACCTCTAGAAAACTAGCAGAATCTAGAGGAAGTTTAGTGCACACTCCCATGTTACTTGCTTCCAGAGGTGAAAAAATGTTTACAACCCCGTCAACCCAGAAAATCATGGCAGTTTTGCATTGTGATATCACATGATGTTTAAAAATTTAGTACGGCATGGCAGTATACTGATCAAAAAGCCACAGTTCCATAAAGGAACATTAGATTCCAGGATAGAAGTGGTAGCATTATAATCAGGAAAACTAAGACAAGAATCCTTGTGCCATGAATAAGAAATGTGACTGCATTCATCGTGTCTTCGCTGGGTCCGAGTCTCTACAATAGGCAGGAATCCATACCCAAATGCATAAATATTGAACAGTTTAAAAATAACAGATAACCTGTGAAGCCGAGATGCAGACCTGAGGCCTTCCAGATATTATTGGACTCCAGCTCCCATAAGCCCCAGCTTGCATGGGCTAATGTTAGGGATGATGGGAGTTGGAGTTCAGCAACCCCTGGAAGATCAGAGTTTCCTCATCTCTGAAAATATATACGTAATTAACTCAGAGTCCCATAAAAAGGCTATAGAGCTCCTTCCTAAAATGGATAGCTCGGTTGCATCGGGGTTGCATTTGCCATGGAACTGATCAAAAACTTACCATCAGGTTTAGAAACATTCCAGTTTTGTATTGCATCTGCACCAACAAGGGAATAAGTGAATCTCTGAACATATGAACGTTCATCTGGATCAGAAACTTCGATTTTCGTTTTCTCGTTTCCTTGGAGAGGGTGGCAGAAGAACACAACGTTCTTATCTAGCCTCGGAGGGTTGTCGTTCACATCTTTCAGGTTCAGTCTCAGCTGTGCTGTGGAGCTTCGAGATGCTTTAGCTGTGGAGTGGAACAGAGTGCAAAACAATATTCCACACTGATGGGCAGGGGCTCTCCAAAGTTTCAGAGGCTCTCTGCCACTGAGTGGGATGGGGTGTTCAGCATGCCGACATCTGTGAAATGCCAGCAGTGGCACTTGGGAGCATCATTTGCTATGTTCTTATGTGGCTGCATGACTATAGTATGTGCCAGCCTCTCTGCATTTAAAATAATGATGAACAGATTGCTAGTTGATACTGAAGGAGAAGAAGAAAACAAGTGAGGGAGAGTTAGACACCTCCATCTTCTCCAGTCTATCCAACATGTTTTCTTGAGGGCATGAAGCTTCTGCATTTGGGAATTATAAACACCTAAATATCTAAATATAAACGGCCTTGGCCCAGTATACCTGAAGAAGCGTCTCCACCCCCATCGTTCTGCCTGGAGGTCCAGTGCCGAGGGCCTTCTGGCGGTTCCCTCACTGCGAGAAGCAAAGTTACAGGGAACCAGGCAGAGGGCCTTCTTGGTAGTGGCACCTGCCCTGTGGAACACCCTCCCATCAGATGTCAAAGAGATAAACAACTTCCTGACATTTAGAGGACATCTGAAGGCAGCCCTGTTCAGGGAAGTTTTTAATGTGTGACATTAATCTTTGTTGGAAGCCGCTCAGAGTGGCTGGGGAAACCCAGCCAGATGGGCGGGGTACAAATAATAAATTATTATTATTATTATTATTATTATTATTATTATTATTATTATTATCTATCCAGGCTATGTATGTAGCCAACTGGCACAAACATCTGCCCTTTGTACCAGAGAGCTATAAGCTATCCTTTTAAAAATTCCAAAGTGCTTAACGTAGCATCAGTCCAGGGAGCTGTGTGACATTTTTAATGGTGGTGCCATTGACACTCATTATGTAAGGGGAGGGGCACCAATGTAGGATGGGCCTGCCAGGGAGGGGCACTTTGTCCTGGGTCACCTCTAATTTGGGAGTAACTTCCTTCCTTTCTTTTTTTTCTTACTTTGCTCAGTTGCGACTATTTGCACCATGTAGGTTTGTTGAGTTTCCCGGTCCAGCGGGGCAGCAGTATATATTGTGCCATTGAGAGGGTCAATCCGCAGCCACTTCCTGGCATCACTTTTCAGGGCGTACCTTTGCAAGAAGAAGGCCAATATATAAGAACCCAGCTTATTCATAAAGCCTGATGTGCTTTCACTGATAGCTGGTTACAGATGCAGGAATGTCCTATCAAAACAGTTGCATGGACGCTATAGCGCTATTGACTCATTCCCCCTCCCTGTAATGCAAAGAAAGGAAGGGGAACCATACCTAATGGTCACAACTTCCTGAGTGTATATAAGTGTATGTATCTAAGCAGTAATTGACATTAAAACAGTATCACTAAAACGAAAATACAACATAAAATCAGTAAAACAGTAGTATAAAAGCATATGAAAATAAAGACTGGGTTAAGCTCAAGGTGTTAAAAGGTAAAGGAACCCCTGACCATTTGATCCAGTCATGGCTGACTCTGGGGTTGCAACACTCATCTCGCTTTATTGGCCGAGGGAGCCAGTGTACAGCTTCCGGGTCATGTGGCCAGCATGACTAAGCTGCTTCTGGCAAACCAGAGCAGCGCACGGAAACGCTGTTTACCTTCCTGCCGGAGCGGTACCTATTTATCTACTTGCACTTTGACGTGCTTTCAAACTGCTGGGTGGGCAGGAGCAGGGACCGAGCAATGGGAGCTCATCCTGTCGCAGGGATTTGAACCGCCAACCTTCTGATCGGCAAGTCCTAGGCTCTGTGGTTTAACCCACAGCGCCACCCGCGTCCCAAGTTCAAGGTGTTACAATTTGTATATTCCACAGACCTCAACGTCCCAAATTCACAAATCATTACTATTTGTATATTACCGTATTTTTCGGACCATAGGACGCACTTTTTCCCCTCCAAAAATGAAGGGGAAATGTGTGTGCGTCCTATGGAGCGAATGCAGACTCCTCGGCTTCAGCGATAGCAATGCGAAGCCTCCGAAGCCTGCGCTCCGGAGGCTTCGCGTTGCTTCCGCTGAAGCCAGGAGAGTCTGCTCTTTGAGGCTGGCGGTGGGGGAAAGCAGCGCTTCCCCCATCGCCAGCCCCAGAGGATGGGGGGCAGCGAGAAGGCGCGCGACGCCTTGCCGCTACCCTCCAACCCGGCTTCGAGGCTGGCGGTGGGGAAAGCAGCGCTTCCCCCATCGCCAGCCCCAGAGGATGGGGGGCAGCGGGAAGGCGCGCGACGCCTTGCCGCTACCCTCCAACCCGGCTTCGAGGCTGGCGGTGGGGAAAGCAGCGCTTCCCCCATCGCCAGCCCCAGAGGATGGGGGGCAGCGGGAAGGCGCGCGACGCCTTGCCGCTACCCTCCAACCCGGCTTCGAGGCTGGCGGTGGGGAAAGCAGCGCTTCCCCCATCGCCAGCCCCAGAGGATGGGGGGCAGCGGGAAGGCGCGCGACGCCTTGCCGCTACCCTCCAACCCGGCTTCGAGGCTGGCGGTGGGGAAAGCAGCGCTTCCCCCATCGCCAGCCCCAGAGGATGGGGGGCAGCGGGAAGGCGCGCGACGCCCTCCCGCTACTCTCCAACCCTCCTTTGGGCTTTTGCGGGAGATGGGGGAATTCCCCCACCTCCCGCAAAAGCAGGCAAAAGCCGCGTGCTCTTTAAAGGGGCTCCGCGGCTTTTCTAGGAGGTGGGGGAATTCCCCCACCTCCTAGAAAAGCCCGCAGGAGCCGCACACCCTTTAAAGAGCAAGCGGCTCTTGGGGGCTTTTCCCCAAGGAGGGAGAAGGGACTGACTGGCCGAGTCAGTCCCTTCTCCCTCCTTTGGGCTTTTGCGGGAGATGGGGGAATTCCCCCACCTCCCGCAAAAGCAGGCAAAAGCCGCGCGCTCTTTAAAGGGGCTCCGCGGCTTTTCTAGGAGGTGGGGGAATTCCCCCACCTCCTAGAAAAGCCCGCAGGAGCCGCACACCCTTTAAAGAGCAAGCGGCTCTTGGGGGCTTTTCCCCAAGGAGGGAGAAGGGACTGTGAAATATACTCAGAGTCGCAAAGTGATTTCATGCTCTTTATTCAGCTCATAGTGGTGAGGAGGAATGAATAAATGTCCCCTCACAGTATCTGCTTTATATACATTATTTACACAATGGGCTGCACATGATTGGCTAATTCTGGAATTCTACTGTAAGCCAATCAGGTTGTGGATTCACTTCTATTTGGAGCAGGATTGGGTGGTTCCTGCCAACCAATCATACTGCTGCATTGTTCTAGGACCAATCAGACTGCTGCATTCTGAATCCTATTGTTCTAGGACCAATCAGACTGCTGCCTTTTGGATCCTATTCAACTCAGTACATAACACCCCTCCCCTCTAAGTTCCAGTCCTGCCCGGGAGGTCGCATTCATAGTCCTCAAGGTATGCCGGCGGCCTACGTGTGCGTTGTGGCCTGGGGTGTTCCCTGGTCCGGGCTCCGGGTTCTGGCTCGTGTTCCAAGGATGCTGGCTGTGATGCGGCTGTTTGGTCTGGTGCAACCGGCTCGCTCAGTCGTGGTTCTGGTTCCGGTGTCCTTTCGGCCTCACGGGTCCTCTCTGTATTTACTGATTCTGCCTCTCCTGCTGGCCCCTCCTGCTCTATGGGCCTCACTGCCCCGCTGTTCCCTTGGGACTCCTCTGACCTGTCCTCCTCCTGGTTTTCTCCCGGGAATCGTCGCCGTATCTGGTCGCAGTGGCGGCGCCAGCATTGCCCCCCATCCGTTAGCACCTCGTACGACACGGGGCCAGTGACCCTGGTGATTGTGGCGGGTACCCATGCTGGGCCTGCCCCAAAATTCTTTGCGTACACTGGGTCCTGGGCCTCGAAGGTCCGGGGGTTCCTGCCTTCCCCCACCACTACCTCATCCTGAGCTCTATCGGGGTGAAGGCGGTCCAATCTGATTGCAAGGCGCCGACCCATTAGTAGTTCAGCGGGGCTCCGGCCAGTCGTTGAGCTGGGGGTGCTGTGCTGTGCTAGAAGGAATGTGGCAAGGCGGTACTCCCAGTCCCCTTGCGTCATGCGGCGAAGGGTGTCCTTGGTGGTCCGCACCATGCGTTCTGCTTGGCCATTGGTGGCAGGGTGGAACGGCGCCGAACGGATGTGGCGGATGGCGTTCTGCGCTGTGAAGGTTTGGAATTCTCCTGACGTAAATGCAGTCCCGTTGTCTGAGACGAGAGTGTCAGGGAGCCCGTGGGTTGCAAACAGCCTGCGTAGTACCCGGATGGCTGCGGACGTGGAAGTGGACGGTACCAGTGCGACTTCCAGCCATTTGGTGTAGGAGTCCACCACTATGAAGAATGTTTTCCCCTGAAAGGGGCCAGCGAAATCCACATGCAGGCGTGACCATGGTGCTCGGGCGGACTCCCAGGACTGGACTGGGGCCCTTGGGGGGTCTGGGCGGGATTCTTGGCAGGCCTGGCAGTGTTTGACCCAGGCCTCTATCTCTCCATCGATCCCCGGCCACCACACATAACTCCTGGCAAGGGCCTTCATTCTTACTACCCCTGGATGTGTCTCGTGTAGGGCTGTGAGGACCCTTTTGCAGAGGGGCTGGGGAACAACGACTCTGCTTCCCCATAACAGGCACCCCTTGTGGGCCGACAGTTCATGTTTGCGGGTTGTGTAGCCGGCGAATTCTGGCCCGGGGCTGCTGCTGGGCCATCCCCTCCACACCCAGTCCAGGACCCGGGAGATGACCCTATCTTTCTTGGAATGGTGTGCAACTTCTTGTGCCTGAATGGGGCGGTCGGGAAGCAGCTCCAGGCTCATAACCTCTTGTGCAGGTGCTGGGTCAGGGCCTGTTTCCGGTAGTGGTAGCCTGCTGAGGGCGTCCGCATGGCCCATCGCCTTCCCAGGTCGGTGAATCAGTGCATACTGGTAGCTGGCAAGGAAAATTGACCACCTGAGGACGCGAGGAGACAGCACTTGGGGGGTCTGCTTTTCGGGGGCAAACAAGCCAAGCAACGGCTTGTGGTCAGTCACCACGGTGAAGGGCCGCCCGTACAAGAAATCATGGAATTTTTTTACTCCCTTTACGATTGCCAGACCCTCCTTGTCGATTTGCGAGTAGTTCCGCTCGGTTGTGTTGAGTGTCTGGGAAAAGTACGCCACCGGTACCTCTCTTCCATCCGGGAGTTGGTGCCCCAGGACAGCTCCAATGCCATAGGGTGAGGCGTCGCATGCTAGCACCACCGGCAGCCTCTCGTCGAAGTGTGCCAAGACCGAGTTTGAGACAAGCAAGTCCTTGACTGCCTGGAATGCGGCCTCCTGGCGCTGGCCCCACACCCAAGGGGCCCGCTTGTCCAGGAGTCTGTGTAGGGGCTCCGCTACCGCCGCCTTGTGGGGAAGGAAGGAATGGTAAAAGTTCAATAGTCCCAAGAAGGCCTGAAGTTCAGTCTTGCTCTTGGGCGCTGGGGCATCACAAATGGCCCGTACCTTGTCCCCAGTCGGGTGGACCCCTTCTGCGTCCACCATAAATCCCAGAAAGTCCACCTGAGGCACTCCTAGTAGACATTTTTCCCACTTCACCTTGAGACCCGCCGTCTGGAAACGGTGCAGAACGGTGCGGAGGCGGTCCTCAAACTCCTCTGGTGTGGGGCCGGCAATCAACACATCATCGAAGAAGGGGGTGACGCCAGGAATCCCTTTAAGGAGAGAGTCCATTATATTCTGGAATATGCCTGGTGCCACGCTGACACCGAATTGCAGCCGCTTTACCCTGAACGCTCCTCTGTGCGTCACAATCGTCTGTGCCTCTGCTGTGGCCTCATCTACTGGCAGCTGTTGATATGCTTGGGCCAAGTCCAGCTTGCCAAAAATTTTCGACCCAGCCAGGGTGGCAAGGACATGGCTGACCACTGGCACTGGGTATGCGTGGGCCGTGAGGGCCTTGTTTATGGTACATTTGTAGTCTGCGCAGATGCGGACCGAACCATTAGGCTTGACGGGTGTGACGATTGGGGTTTCCCAGGGAGCATTAGGCACCGGCTCCAGCACTCCTTGCTCTACGAGTCGGTCCAATTCCTCGTCTATACGGGGTTTCAAGGCGAACGGGACCCGGCGGGCCTTGAGCCTGACCGGTCGTACTGCGGGGTCAAGCTGTAGCGCAATGGGGGGGCCCGTATACTGTCCCAATTTCCCATCGAAAACCCCTGGAAATTCCTTGCATATGGCGTCCACGTCCACTTGTAAGCTAGTGTGGTTCACCCCGGTGACAGCTAGCCCCAGTGGTCCAAACCATGCCAATCCCAGTAAGCTAATGTAGGGGCCCTTGACCACAAGCAAGTCCAGTTGCCGCGTCCGCCCTCGGTATTGCACCCTGAAGGTCCCCACCCCCATTGTGGGGACCTTACGTTTCTGGAAGTCCCGGAGGGTGAATGGGGCCGGCCTGAGTTTGGGACCCCCAGTGGGACACAGTTTCCTTAAGGTCCTTGCCGAGATTATGGATAGAGTTGAACCCGTGTCAAGCTCCATGCGGCATGGGGCCCCCTCTGTCTGTACCTCTACATAAATTTTCTCTACGTTGGGGTGGGGCAACTAGTATACCTGGAAGTCCGTGAGCTCCGTCGAGTTGCCTTGGTGCGTTGGGCCCCGGGACCTGGGGCTCTTGGATTGGTCATCTGATGCCTGGTGTCGGGTGGGCCGAGCCCGACACACCCGGGCGATGTGTCCCGATTTTCTGCACTGCCTGCACTCTGCGTTGCGGAAACGGCAGGTCCTCCTCTCGTGACTCTCCCCGCAGCTTGCGCAGTTCCCTCCTTCTCGTCGAGGCAGCTGTGGTCTGTGCGCTGCTTGAGTGCGCTGCTGTACTCGGTGCACCTCCTCCCTGTCGGATCCTGAGTCGTCGGTGAGGTCTTCATGGTGGACCCTCGGTTGGGATGGCAGGCTCGGCCGTGCCTCTTGGGTCGACCTCTCGGCAGCTTCTGTTGCCAGGGCCTCCTCCAGAGCGACCTGGAACGTTAGGTCCTTCTTAGCGTAGAGGCGTCGTTGCAGCTTCTCATCCTTCAGGCCACCGACGAGGCGGTCACGAAGCATGTTCTCCAGCTCTGAGAAGTTGCAGAACCGGGCGGCTTGGCGGAGAGAGGTCACAAACCCAGTTATGGTTTCCCCAGGGGCTTGCCGCTTTGCGTAGAAGGCATTTCGACGAGCCACCACTGAGGGCTGCGGCGAAAAGTGCCCCTTCAGCTGTTCCATTATTGTTTTGTATGGAACAGTAGCGACGTCTTCAGGCGCAAGGAGAGCCCGGGCGATTTCAAACGTCTCCTCTCCGCAGACGCTGAAGAATATCGCCCTCTTCTTGGCGTCTTCTTCGTCGGTGACCCCTTTGGCTTCTAGGAGGAAGGTGAAACGGGAGGCGTACGCTTCCCAGTCTCCAGATGCTGGGTTGAATGGCGAGAAGCTGCTGTTGGCTGCCATTCTGAGTTCCTTGTGCCCCGGAGCTGAAGCCTGGATACACGGTGCGAGGCAGCGGTGCGGCAGTTGGCGGTGCTGCGGTGCTGTGTGTGGCAGTCAGCTCAGCGGGATCCCACCTTCGTCGCCAGTGAAATATACTCAGAGTCGCAAAGTGATTTCATGCTCTTTATTCAGCTCATAGTGGTGAGGAGGAATGAATAAATGTCCCCTCACAGTATCTGCTTTATATACATTATTTACACAATGGGCTGCACATGATTGGCTAATTCTGGAATTCTACTGTAAGCCAATCAGGTTGTGGATTCACTTCTATCTGGAGCAGGATTGGGTGGTTCCTGCCAACCAATCATACTGCTGCATTGTTCTAGGACCAATCAGACTGCTGCATTCTGAATCCTATTGTTCTAGGACCAATCAGACTGCTGCCTTTTGGATCCTATTCAACTCAGTGCATAACAGACTGACTGGCCGAGTCAGTCCCTTCTCCCTCCTTTGGGCTTTTGCGGGAGATGGGGGAATTCCCCCACCTCCCGCAAAAGCCCGCAAAAGCCTCGTGCTCTTTAAAGGGGCTCCGCGGCTTCTGCTGGCTTTTCTACGAGGGGGGGAATTCCCCCACCTCCTAGAAAAGCCTGCAGGAGCCGCACACCCTTTAAAGAGCGCGCCGCTCTTGGGGGCTTTTCCCCGAGGAGGGAGAAGGGACTGACTGGCCGTTTCAGTCCCTTCTCCCTCCTGGTCGAAAACCCGCAGGAGTCGCGCGGGGCTCCTGTGGGCTTTTGCGGGAGGTGGGGGAATTCCGCCACCTCCCGCAAAAGCAGGGAGAAGGTCTTGGAGTAGCGGACAGGCTGCGTGCAGCCTGTCCGCTGCTCCCAGAGCTGCGGGGGGGGGAAATAATATTTTTTTCCCTTGATTTCCCCCCCTGAAAACTAGGTGCGTCCTATGGGCCGGTGCGTCCTATAGTCCGAAAAATACGGTAAGTCCTTTACAGCTTGGGGCTGGTTTACTTGCGGGATTGCCTTACCCAGTATGTGCCACATAATACCGGTACTTGTTTCTGCTCTTGTAAGAAATTTATCTTTTAGTGCGGCAGAAACTACACTTTATAGAACTGCTGGCTTACTGACATCAACTGGGTGCCTTCACCACACTATTTTGAATACCAGCTTAAAACATTTTTGTTTAGGCAAGCCTATCTGGACATGTAAAATGTCGACATGAGTTTTAATCTCCTTTTTAGCTTACCACTGATTTTAATTATCTTTTGAACGTCTTTAAAAACCTGTTTCTGTCTTTTGTTGATAATTTAAATGTAGCTTTTTTTGTAAACCGCTTCAATGTTTTATTACAATCCTGCGGGATATAAATTTTGTTAAATAAATGAAACAATACAGGAAAAAAATGCAAATATGTATTAAGGGAATTCAAACAGATCAAAGCAGAGTCCGATCTTATGGGTCAGGGGAAGCCTGGGCAAAAAGATAATGTCTACACAGTTACAAGCCCTGAGTGTCCATCTTCCAGAGAAATGTTTATCTTCTTTCCCCCTGAAATCCCCTCTTCTACACAACCTTTAAAGTTGCAGGAGTCCCGCTCTCTGTTGCAGCTGGCCACCTTAATTCAACAATATGATTAACGTAAAGTCTACTTTGACCATGATTAAGTTTAGAGAGAAATTCATCTTTACCTTATCGAGTCACCCTCTGGATCAAAGGCAGTCGCTGTTGTCAAAAAAGTACCCACAGTAGCATTTTCAGGTATATCAACTGTATGAGTGGTTTTGAGAAAAACTGGTGCTTCTTCCACATTAATAACTATGACTCTCAAGTAAGCAGTGGAGTTTAAATTGTACTGTACCCCAGTCACAAGAGGTTCAGGATTTGTGGCTTGGATTGTGAGGTTATACACATCAGTTGTTTCAAAATCAAGAGCCTAGGAAAGCAGGGAGAGAAAACCCAGTTGTATCAGGAATAGCTAGATGAACAAATACAGTGGTACCTCGCGTTAAGTACTTAATTTGTTCCGGAGGTCCGTCCTTAACCTGAAACTGTTCTTAACCTGAAGCACCACTTTAGCTAATGGGGCCTCCTGCTGCTACCGCCCCGCCGGAGAACGATATCTGTTCTCATCCTGAAGCAAAGTTCTTAACCCGAGGTACTATTTCTGGGTTAGCGGAGTCTGTAACCTGAAGCATATGTAACCTGAGGTACCACTGTAATGGATCTTGGTCACATCCACACCCTATGTTTAAATCACATGCCTGCCCCCAAAGAACCTTGGGAAGTGTAGTTTGTTAAGGATGCTGGGTATTGCAGCTCTGTGATGGGTTACCTACAGATCCCAGGAATCTTTGGGGGAAGCCTTGAAAGCTGTTCTCTAATCCCTATGGCTGCTCCGTATGGTGGAAATTTAGCTCTGAACATCCTCAGAGGCATTATTACTAATGTTGTACCAGTTTTTGACATGTGATAAAGCAGGAATGGCCCTCCAACTATTGTAGGACTCCAGCTCCCATTGGCCCCAATTGGCATGGCCAAAGGTCAGGGTGATGGGAATTGTGGTCTTGCAACATTTGGAGAACAACAGGTTCATTCCCACCAATAGATTTTTTAAAAACTGGAAGTCAGGTACAAAACTCTGAGAAGAGCATTCCATGGTCTTGCTGACAGGATAGAGAAGGCCCAGCCCTTGGTCACAGCTTGCTTAATTTCCTTAGGTGGGGTAGCCAAGAGGAGTCTCCTCCAATTACCTCAGTGGATGGCCAAGTTCTTAAGCCCACCTCACTTAAATGTTAAGCTTTCTTTACTCATGATCCATCAGGGAAAGAAACAAAATTTATTCACCTTATTAATTGTAACATATCCTCTGTTTGTTTTTCGATCTGTCACTATTACAAAAGTGTTGTTGGGGTCTCCCTTATCGATTTTGTACACAATCTGAGAGCTTCCAGTGAAGGGTTCGTCAGCATCTGTGGCTTGGATTTCCCGTATTACTGTTCCTAATGGTATGTTTTCTGGAAGCGTCATAGAGCCATACTAAAGAGAAAAGAAGAAACAACAACAACCAGAACAGATGAAGAGAAACTTCTTAATGATAGAAATAGCTTGACAGTGGAACCAGTTACAAAGGTGGACAGTGGGCTCTCGCTCATCTACAAGGGCCACATCCAAACAACGCCTGGTTTAGGGCAGTGGGGATGGTTCTCTCTCTCTCTCTCTCTCTCTCTCTCTCTCACACACACACACACACACAAGGTACCAAACCAATGCAAAACTATGACGTAGTACATTTGACAACATGTACATGGAAGGCAAGAGGGGAGAGGGTGCCAAATTATGTCCTCACTCTGGGCTCTGTATTACCACAATCCGCCCAACACTATGATTTTATATCTAACTGAAACTGCATACACAAAAACCTGCTTCTACATCAATATCACATTTTCATTGTCAGGGGGCAATTATTTATTGGATCAAGGTGGAATCTACACACGTATAAAAAACGCTGTGAAAATGCTTTTTTTTTTAAAAAACCGTTTTGAAAAATACATTGAATTTTGCATAGCTCGTTCTTGCCCTCTAGTGTCACATTTGTATATTGCACTTTACAACACATTTAAAACGTGTTTTCTGCTGCCGTGTAGATGTCCCAAGATTCCAGATCAAGTGAGAGGCGTTTTCTAGCTACTACAAAAGCAAAACCGGTTAAAAGAACACTCACGTCCGATTTTTCAAAGATTGGAATCTGATCGTTGGTATCGATGACATTGATCTGTACGTTGCACAGCGTTCGGAATACTGTTGGCAAAAGAACAGGACAGGATCACGCCCAAGGCTGCTCTGTGTAGAACAAGGGTTCCCAAACATTTCAATTGACTACTTCAAGCAGGCTGCCTCTGCTGTTAGAAGCCAGCCAAACTATTCTCTGTGATCATTGGAGGAGACCCAACTAGCAATACTGCAGTCAGATGAATTGCCAGCTAAAAACCTCTCAGAGATGAGCTTTTCAAGCTGTAGTGCTAAGCCTTTGGAACACCCTCCCCAAAGGCCTCATCAGTTGGTTGTTTTAAGAACATTTAAGAACTCATTTATGGGTACCGGCGATGATGGCTATGGTCTGCCTCCATTGCTGGTGGCAGTATATCTTTGAATACCAGTGGCGAGACTGCTGCTGTGTTCAGGATTCCCATGGGCATATGTCTGGCCACTGTGAGAACTGGGAGCTGGACTGGATGGGCCATTGGCCTGATCCAGTAGGTCTTTTTCTTATGTTTTCATCTACTCAGGCCTATTTTGATATTTAGGAAGATTATTCTATTATTCTATTCTGTTGCTGACTGTGTTATTTTAATGATGGGAACTTTCTGGGTTGTTGTTGTTGTTTTTAATCTTTATAGTGGCAAATTCCATGTGAGGGATTATTAGGAAAGGAACTGAAAATAAAACTGTCAATATGATAATGCTATTTTATTTGTGATGTTTAAAAACCAATAAAAAATGTTAGAAGAAGAAGAAGAAGAAGAAGAAGAAGAAGAAGAAGAAGAAGAAGAAGAAGAGGAGGAGGAGGAGGAGGAGGTCATCAGAGTGGAAATCTATGGGTGATGGACATATTGTTGGAGCCGGATGGGATTTTTTTCCACTTGGCAAAGTGGCACCAACCATTTGGTTTTCGTCTACCTCATAGCAATCGTCACAACTTTGTGAAGTTAGGCATTGGGTAAGCCTTTATTTGGATGTAGAAGAGGTTGTAGCCTCTGCCCCTCCTCATTAAGGGTATCCTTTTAAAGGGATTGCGATGTATGTGTGTGGATTCTGTCTGATGCTCAGACATGGGCTAGGGCCATGCCACAACCCTAACAGGGACCCCTTGGGGTTCCCCTATTTGATGTAAGTCATAGGACTCCCCCTATTGGTGGTTTACCCTTAGATGGAGTCCCTGCAGACAGGCGGGTGTCGAGATATAGACTGGCTTCACCCAATGCCTAAGGCAAACTGCTCACAACTGTAACCCATAAAGTTGTGGCCTATTTCAACCCATAAACCAAAATGCTCATGTCTGTGTGTTTATTATCCATTAGGGAACTGTGGGTCACAGGGCCTTGGCACGCAATACCAACCTGAATCTGTCACCTCCACTGTCAAAGAGTAGTTAGAGACTAGCTCCTTGTTTAAGGCAGAGGTAAGTAAGTTGACCGCCCCAGTTCCGCGTTCGATGAGAAACATATTATCATAAGGCACTTTGGGGCTCTGATCCACAATGACGTAGGAGAGGCGGGAGTTTAAAGTGTTTTCCTGATCTCTGTCCGAAGCATGAAAAGTTCCTATGAAATTCCCTGGTGGCAGCAAAGAAAGTCAAAATTAGTCAAGCAGCAAATAAACACAAGGCAGATGAAAACAAAACATGTTGTGTTGTGAGCCTGTGTCTACCCAGAAGTAAGCCCCATTGAGTTCAGTTGGGTTAACTCCCAGCTAAAGGATGTGCAGGATTACAGACTTTGCAGTGCTTGTGAAAATATTTCAGGAACCAATCCCAAGCAATAGAAAGACAATATTTTAAATAATGTAGAACAAAGAGCCTGAAATGACCCCACTATTCTCGCAGCTGCTAGTAATACAGGCCTGCAGGCGAGGGACTGGTGCACCATGAAATATATTAGAGGCACAACTGTCCAAATTCAAAATGATTGTACCTTTGCTCACATTTGATTGGCACTGTGATTAAGGTTGGCATTGGTTTCAGCTATCTGGTTCCCAAGGGAGCTGCCTGGTAAATTTTTGTCGTGTTTCCTTACCTACGGGTTCGTTGTCCTGAACTTCAAATATTGTCAAAGTTTTGTCACACACAGGGGGATTATCATTGATGTCTTCAACTGTGACGTTAATGGTCAGTGGATAGGATAGTGCTATGTCTTCGTCTTTATCTTTTGCAACCACGTAAAAGGAATACTAAAATGGGAATATTGTGATTAGGAATTGCAACAATAGTGAATGTTTATTTTAGTCCTGCAATGGGTTATATGTAGCTCTGGGTGGAAGTGGGGGGGAATTGGTTCCATTTGCATCTGAATGCAAATTGACCAAATTCGTACTTTCCAAATCAATATGTGAGTCCTTGAAAATTTGCGCTGCAGTTTCATAGAATCATAGAATCATAGAGTTGGAAGAGACCACAAGGGCCATCGAGTCCAACCCCCTGCCAAGCAGGAAACACCATCAGAGCACTCCTGACATATGGTTGTCAAGCCTCTGCTTAAAGACCTCCAAAGAAGGAGACTCCACCACACTCCTTGGCAGCAAATTCCACTGTCAAACAGCTCTTACTGTCAGGAAGTTCTTCCTAATGTTTAGGTGGAATCTTCTTTCTTGTAGTTTGGATCCATTGCTCCGTGTCCGCTTCTCTGGAGCAGCAGAAAACAACCTTTCTCCCTCCTCTATGTGACATCCTTTTATATATTTGAACATGGCTATCATATCACCCCTTAACCTCCTCTTTTCCAGGCTAAACACGCCCAGCTCCCTTAGCCATTCCTCATAAGGCATCATTTCCAGGCCTTTGACCATTTTGGTTGCCCTCCTCTGGACACGTTCCAGTTTGTCAGTGTCCTTCTTGAACTGTGGTGCCCAGAACTGGACACAGTACTCCAGGTGAGGTCTGACCAGAGCAGAATACAGTGGCACTATTACTTCCCTTGATCTAGATGCTATACTCCTATTGATGCAGCCCAGAATTGCATTGGCTTTTTTAGCTGCCGCGTCACACTGTTGGCTCATGTCAAGTTTGTGGTCAACCAAGACTCCTAGATCCTTTTCACATGTACTGCTCTCAAGCCAGGTGTCACCCATCTTGTATTTGTGCCTCTCATTTTTTTTGCCCAAGTGCAATACTTTACATTTCTCCCTGTTAAAATTCATCTTGTTTGTTTTTCCATGCAAGAAAAAAAAATGAGTACAGAAAAAGCACACATTAGGGGAAATTGTGCACAAAAAGGCACAGTTTATATGACAGTGAAAATAATGTGCAGCATATTGGGAAATGTATTATAGAAATGCATTATATTAGGAGAAATTGCTTGCAAAAATCTGTATGTTAGTGGAAATGCATACAAAAATGTTTACACAATTTCATAGGATTTTTTCTTTTAAAAGATGGCAAACTGATGCAGAAATGGATCCAACTGAAATTAAGGTAAGGGGGGAAATGAAAGAAACCAAAATTGTCAGATTCATCCTAACCATTAGCCCTCGGATGTTAAAGGTAAAGGGACCCCTGACCATAAGGTCCAGTCGTGACCGACTCTGGGGTTGCGGCGCTCATCTCATGTGGCCAGCATGACTAAGCCACTTCTGGCGAACCAGAGCAGCGCACGGAAACGCCGTTTACCTTCCCGCCGGAGCGGTACCTATTTATCTACTTGCACTTTGACGTGCTTTCGAACTGCTGGGTTGGCAGGAGCAGGGACCGAGCAACGGGAGCTCACCCCGTCGCGGGGATCTGAACCGCCGACCTTGTGATCGGCAAGTCCTAGGCTCTGTGGTTTAACCCACAGCACCACCCGTGTCCCTCCAGATGTTACTGGACTACAATTCCTATCCTTGCTAACCATCGGCCGTGGTGGCCAGTGGCAGATCCACACCTTGGTTTCAGAGCACACCCAGCCCACATGTGAAGCATATGAATTCCCCGAAAGTATCCTGGGAACTGTAGTTTCCTCCACATAGCTACAATTCCTAGCACCCATAACAAACTACAGTTCCCAAAATTCTTGGGGGGGGGGAGTCATGTGATTTAAATGTGTGGCATGGATCTGCCCAGAGGCTATTTGGAGTTGGAGTCCAAAAATAGGTGCATGTCTACCAATTCTCCACTCCTGATTTAGTGTGCAGCCATGCAAACCAAACAAAAAAAGACACCAGATCAACATTTGGAGTATCAGTAGTGACATGCCTACAATCATTTAGCTTCCTCCATCTTTAAAAGTATATTGACAGCCCTTTTTCAAATACTTACCGCATCTTTTACTTCTCTGTCTAGTGGTTCAGTTACATAGACAGTCCCGTTCTGGGCAACCATAAATGGGAGTTTAGTGGGGGGCGTTTCCTTTTGCCGGATTTCATATTTTGCACCTGGATCATTCCACTGCACCTATCATTTCAAAGAAGAGTAAAACAGCAGGTTTAAACCCTCCATATATCCATGCCTAGCAACTGCGGTCCTCAGATGGGCACTGTTGAGAGTGCCACATGCCCCAAAGGGGTGCTTAGCTTGCACTAGAAACTGTGGGCTTTTAGTGTTGCAACTCCAGCCCTCTGGAATCAAGACAGGTGCCTAGTATCATGATAGCTAGGTGCCTATTGGAGACATTTTTGTTTAAAAAGGTTTCCCCTGAGATGTGACCCAGTCTTTAATTGTACGTCTGTGGTAATGGTTTTGTGGATGAATGGAGCACATAAACATGGGAAATTGAAAATCAGACTTTGGATGGTAGATTTGATTCCTGGGCTTGTTGGCGATTGCCATAGCTTACCTGAGTGATTCTCATGGGGTGTGGCTCTGTAGAATTTTCCTTGAGCTTTACTAGTGGAGGAGACTTCCAGAGGTTTTCCAACACGGTGACAATCACGTCAGCATCGCTGGGGAAGGAATTCTCTGACTGCCCTGCCATATCTTTTACTCTCACAGCAATGGTATAATTGATCCCATCTGCTGGATTTAAATACTTAGCTCCTGGAAATCAAACATAGAATAAATGAAACAATTATTGAACTGGCACCAACGTTCTCTTGACAAAAACCCTCTGCAAATGTAATATTGCAAAGGTTGCAAATAATGACATGCATTTTTCACCCAGAGAAAATTTCCCCTCCCTTCACTTCGCAGCAGTGCTTTTTTTCTTTAAAAATATGTTTAGGGGTACTCTCATTTTCCTACTCATATTGAAATACTGCCCCTCAATGAGGCCAAACTTAGATTCACAAAATGTTTCAGGGTATGCGTACCCCTGCGTCCCCCCCAGAAAAAAGCACAGCTTGGCAGCCTTCACCATGGCTATCTTTTTGGCAGCTCACACAAATATCATAATCACGTCACTACTGTTGACAGGTACTGAACCCATTACTCCTGGGGGGGAAACACAAGTATTTTGTAGTTCTGGTTAACTGGGTTACATGGACATCAACAGCAGTTATCATAATGTCTCCTTTAGATATCTTTCTCTATCTCTCCCTTTGCTTTCTAGCAAAACCATGATACTCATTCCTTGAAAACCATGGTTCACCTGTCACTAAAAATTCACATGCCTCCCCCTCTTTTCTTCTCTCTAGAATGAATTCCTCCCTCGTGTCCTTCATTGGTGTATACCAGGCATAGGCAAACTCGGTTTTCCAGATGTTTTGGGACTACAACTCCCATCATCCCTAGCTAACAGGACTAGTGGTCAGGGATGATGGGAATTGTAGTCCCAAAAATATCTGGAGGGCCGAGTTTGCCTTTGCCTGGTGTATACGTTCCTCTAATTTAAAACAGTTATATCATGCCTCTCCTACAAAATAGTCCAAGATGCTTCCTAGCAAAAACAGAAAACAATAAGGTCCAAACTGACAGCACACTTCAGTTTGAAACAGTGAGATGATGATGATGATGATGATGATTTGGAGCAAAGAATTTTCCATAGAAACAGCAGTAAAAGAATTGTCATAGGCGGCGGCGCAATCCAAACCCTCCTTTATGGCCTGCGTGTCCCTCTGCCCTGGTATCCTGGTTCAGCTGGTGTCTTGCCATCTGCCAAACCTGGCCACATGGCCATACTGCTCTGCAAAACTCCATCAGCAGGAGTGGGGAGAAATTAGGATTGTGCCCTAAAACTAGGTTGGACATGTATGCTTACTAAAACAAGAAAGATCTTAACATATGGCAGAAGACTGTAGGAGTTTGAGGCAAGACAATCATTATTCAGGAGAGATGTCCAAAGCCTTGATACAACTTCTGATAAGACTTTCTTTCCTTGAATCTGACAAGAAAGACCACTGAGATAGCTGGAACACTTAAGCGAGCCTGTGCTTATGTCTTCAACAAGAAGTCAGGTTCATATATGAGGGATGGTAGTCTTGCAAGTAATCTAGTACCCAAACATAAAGGGTCTTAAATGTAATCGCCTACATTGCTGCACATGTAAAACTAAACCATAGCTAATACTGGCAAAGGAAGGGAGGAGGAACTTAATTCAAAAAAGGGAGGGAGGGAATGCACATTCCTAAATCTATGTCCAATTTTGCAAGCCATCGTTTACATACAGACTTTACTCTACAGTGGTACCTCGGTTTAAGAACTGTCCTGTTTACGAACGATTGGGTTTATGAACTCCACAAAACCAGAAGTAGTGTCCCGGTTCGCAAACTCTACCTTGGTCTAAGAACGGAATTCAAATAGTGGAAGGGTACCGGGGGTGGGAGGCCTCATTAGGGAAACTGCACCTCAGTTTTAGAATGGTTTCGGTTTAAGAACTGACTTCCGGAATGTCTGGGGGTATATGTCTTGTTCTGGCTTCTACCTTCGTCTCAGAGAACAAAACAACTTAACAAAAGTAGCATAGACTCTGATCTCACATTCACTAAAACATATAGGGTGTTTTGCTATTGGTTTGTACTAGGCATTCTGAAATATACTCAGAGTCGCAAAGTGATTTCATGCTCTTTATTCAGCTCATAGTGGTGAGGAGGAATGAATAAATGTCCCCTCACAGTATCTGCTTTATATACATTATTTACACAATGGGCTGCACATGATTGGCTAATTCTGGAATTCTACTGTAAGCCAATCAGGTTGTGGATTCACTTCTATCTGGAGCAGGATTGGGTGGTTCCTGCCAACCAATCATACTGCTGCATTGTTCTAGGACCAATCAGACTGCTGCATTCTGAATCCTATTGTTCTAGGACCAATCAGACTGCTGCCTTTTGGATCCTATTGTTCTAGGACCAATCAGACTGCTACAGTTTGGATCCTATTCAACTCAGTACATAACACCCCTCCCCTCTAAGTTCCAGTCCTGCCCGGGAGGTCGCATTCATAGTCCTCAAGGTATGCCGGCGGCCTACGTGTGCGTTGTGGCCTGGGGTGTTCCCTGGTCCGGGCTCCGGGTTCTGGCTCGTGTTCCAAGGATGCTGGCTGTGATGCGGCTGTTTGGTCTGGTGCAACCGGCTCGCTCAGTCGTGGTTCTGGTTCCGGTGTCCTTTCGGCCTCACGGGTCCTCTCTGTATTTACTGATTCTGCCTCTCCTGCTGGCCCCTCCTGCTCTATGGGCCTCACTGCCCCGCTGTTCCCTTGGGACTCCTCTGACCTGTCCTCCTCCTGGTTTTCTCCCGGGAATCGTCGCCGTATCTGGTCGCAGTGGCGGCGCCAGCATTGCCCCCCATCCGTTAGCACCTCGTACGACACGGGGCCAGTGACCCTGGTGATTGTGGCGGGTACCCATGCTGGGCCTGCCCCAAAATTCTTTGCGTACACTGGGTCCTGGGCCTCGAAGGTCCGGGGGTTCCTGCCTTCCCCCACCACTATCTCATCCTGAGCTCTATCGGGGTGAAGGCGGTCCAATCTGATTGCAAGGCGCCGACCCATTAGTAGTTCAGCGGGGCTCCGGCCAGTCGTTGAGCTGGGGGTGCTGTGCTGTGCTAGAAGGAATGTGGCAAGGCGGTACTCCCAGTCCCCTTGCGTCATGCGGCGAAGGGTGTCCTTGGTGGTCCGCACCATGCGTTCTGCTTGGCCATTGGTGGCAGGGTGGAACGGCGCCGAACGGATGTGGCGGATGGCGTTCTGCGCTGTGAAGGTTTGGAATTCTCCTGACGTAAATGCAGTCCCGTTGTCTGAGACGAGAGTGTCAGGGAGCCCGTGGGTTGCAAACAGCCTGCGTAGTACCCGGATGGCTGCGGACGTGGAAGTGGACGGTACCAGTGCGACTTCCAGCCATTTGGTGTAGGAGTCCACCACTATGAAGAATGTTTTCCCCTGAAAGGGGCCAGCGAAATCCACATGCAGGCGTGACCATGGTGCTCGGGCGGACTCCCAGGACTGGACTGGGGCCCTTGGGGGATCTGGGCGGGATTCTTGGCAGGCCTGGCAGTGTTTGACCCAGGCCTCTATCTCTCCATCGATCCCCGGCCACCACACATAACTCCTGGCAAGGGCCTTCATTCTTACTACCCCTGGATGTGTCTCGTGTAGGGCTGTGAGGACCCTTTTGCAGAGGGGCTGGGGAACAACGACTCTGCTTCCCCATAACAGGCACCCCTTGTGGGCCGACAGTTCATGTTTGCGGGTTGTGTAGCCGGCGAATTCTGGCCCGGGGCTGCTGCTGGGCCATCCCCTCCACACCCAGTCCAGGACCCGGGAGATGACCCTATCTTTCTTGGAATGGTGTGCAACTTCTTGTGCCTGAATGGGGCGGTCGGGAAGCAGCTCCAGGCTCATAACCTCTTGTGCAGGTGCTGGGTCAGGGCCTGTTTCCGGTAGTGGTAGCCTGCTGAGGGCGTCCGCATGGCCCATCGCCTTCCCAGGTCGGTGAATCAGTGCATACTGGTAGCTGGCAAGGAAAATTGACCACCTGAGGACGCGAGGAGACAGCACTTGGGGGGTCTGCTTTTCGGGGGCAAACAAGCCAAGCAACGGCTTGTGGTCAGTCACCACGGTGAAGGGCCGCCCGTACAAGAAATCATGGAATTTTTTTACTCCCTTTACGATTGCCAGACCCTCCTTGTCGATTTGCGAGTAGTTCCGCTCGGTTGTGTTGAGTGTCTGGGAAAAGTACGCCACCGGTACCTCTCTTCCATCCGGGAGTTGGTGCCCCAGGACAGCTCCAATGCCATAGGGTGAGGCGTCGCATGCTAGCACCACCGGCAGCCTCTCGTCGAAGTGTGCCAAGACCGAGTTTGAGACAAGCAAGTCCTTGACTGCCTGGAATGCGGCCTCCTGGCGCTGGCCCCACACCCAAGGGGCCCGCTTGTCCAGGAGTCTGTGTAGGGGCTCCGCTACCGCCGCCTTGTGGGGAAGGAAGGAATGGTAAAAGTTCAATAGCCCCAAGAAGGCCTGAAGTTCAGTCTTGCTCTTGGGCGCTGGGGCATCACAAATGGCCCGTACCTTGTCCCCAGTCGGGTGGACCCCTTCTGCGTCCACCATAAATCCCAGAAAGTCCACCTGAGGCACTCCTAGTAGACATTTTTCCCGCTTCACCTTGAGACCCGCCGTCTGGAAACGGTGCAGAACGGTGCGGAGGCGGTCCTCAAACTCCTCTGGTGTGGGGCCGGCAATCAACACATCATCGAAGAAGGGGGTGACGCCAGGAATCCCTTTAAGGAGAGAGTCCATTATATTCTGGAATATGCCTGGTGCCACGCTGACACCGAATTGCAGCCGCTTTACCCTGAACGCTCCTCTGTGCGTCACAATCGTCTGTGCCTCTGCTGTGGCCTCATCTACTGGCAGCTGTTGATATGCTTGGGCCAAGTCCAGCTTGCCAAAAATTTTCGACCCAGCCAGGGTGGCAAGGACATGGCTGACCACTGGCACTGGGTATGCGTGGGCCGTGAGGGCCTTGTTTATGGTACATTTGTAGTCTGCGCAGATGCGGACCGAACCATTAGGCTTGACGGGTGTGACGATTGGGGTTTCCCAGGGAGCATTAGGCACCGGCTCCAGCACTCCTTGCTCTACGAGTCGGTCCAATTCCTCGTCTATACGGGGTTTCAAGGCGAACGGGACCCGGCGGGCCTTGAGCCTGACCGGTCGTACTGCGGGGTCAAGCTGTAGCGCAATGGGGGGGCCCGTATACTGTCCCAATTTCCCATCGAAAACCCCTGGAAATTCCTTGCATATGGCGTCCACGTCCACTTGTAAGCTAGTGTGGTTCACCCCGGTGACAGCTAGCCCCAGTGGTCCAAACCATGCCAATCCCAGTAAGCTAATGTAGGGGCCCTTGACCACAAGCAAGTCCAGTTGCCGCGTCCGCCCTCGGTATTGCACCCTGAAGGTCCCCACCCCCATTGTGGGGACCTTACGTTTCTGGAAGTCCCGGAGGGTGAATGGGGCCGGCCTGAGTTTGGGACCCCCAGTGGGACACAGTTTCCTTAAGGTCCTTGCCGAGATTATGGATAGAGTTGAACCCGTGTCAAGCTCCATGCGGCATGGGGCCCCCTCTATCTGTACCTCTACATAAATTTTCTCTACGTTGGGGTGGGGCAACTGGTATACCTGGAAGTCCGTGAGCTCCGTCGAGTTGCCTTGGTGCGTTGGGCCCCGGGACCTGGGGCTCTTGGATTGGTCATCTGATGCCTGGTGTCGGGTGGGCCGAGCCCGACACACCCGGGCGATGTGTCCCGATTTTCTGCACTGCCTGCACTCTGCGTTGCGGAAACGGCAGGTCCTCCTCTCGTGACTCTCCCCGCAGCTTGCGCAGTTCCCTCCTTCTCGTCGAGGCAGCTGTGGTCTGTGCGCTGCTTGAGTGCGCTGCTGTACTCGGTGCACCTCCTCCCTGTCGGATCCTGAGTCGTCGGTGAGGTCTTCATGGTGGACCCTCGGTTGGGATGGCAGGCTCGGCCGTGCCTCTTGGGTCGACCTCTCGGCAGCTTCTGTTGCCAGGGCCTCCTCCAGAGCGACCTGGAACGTTAGGTCCTTCTTAGCGTAGAGGCGTCGTTGCAGCTTCTCATCCTTCAGGCCACCGACGAGGCGGTCACGAAGCATGTTCTCCAGCTCTGAGAAGTTGCAGAACCGGGCGGCTTGGCGGAGAGAGGTCACAAACCCAGTTATGGTTTCCCCAGGGGCTTGCCGCTTTGCGTAGAAGGCATTTCGACGAGCCACCACTGAGGGCTGCGGCGAAAAGTGCCCCTTCAGCTGTTCCATTATTGTTTTGTATGGAACAGTAGCGACGTCTTCAGGCGCAAGGAGAGCCCGGGCGATTTCAAACGTCTCCTCTCCGCAGACGCTGAAGAATATCGCCCTCTTCTTGGCGTCTTCTTCGTCGGTGACCCCTTTGGCTTCTAGGAGGAAGGTGAAACGGGAGGCGTACGCTTCCCAGTCTCCAGATGCTGGGTTGAATGGCGAGAAGCTGCTGTTGGCTGCCATTCTGAGTTCCTTGTGCCCCGGAGCTGAAGCCTGGATACACGGTGCGAGGCAGCGGTGCGGCAGTTGGCGGTGCTGCGGTGCTGTGTGTGGCAGTCAGCTCAGCGGGATCCCACCTTCGTCGCCAGTGAAATATACTCAGAGTCGCAAAGTGATTTCATGCTCTTTATTCAGCTCATAGTGGTGAGGAGGAATGAATAAATGTCCCCTCACAGTATCTGCTTTATATACATTATTTACACAATGGGCTGCACATGATTGGCTAATTCTGGAATTCTACTGTAAGCCAATCAGGTTGTGGATTCACTTCTATCTGGAGCAGGATTGGGTGGTTCCTGCCAACCAATCATACTGCTGCATTGTTCTAGGACCAATCAGACTGCTGCATTCTGAATCCTATTGTTCTAGGACCAATCAGACTGCTGCCTTTTGGATCCTATTGTTCTAGGACCAATCAGACTGCTACAGTTTGGATCCTATTCAACTCAGTACATAACACATTCACTCAGAAATTCAAGGCACATTTGCAAAGCTGCTTCTTCCCCACAAATCTAAGTAGTTCAGAAATTTGGGGGGGGGGGGGTTGGATGTGACCACCTTATATTATTAACAACGATTGGCCCAATTTTTCAAGTCAGACTGCTTAGTTGTTTGGAACTTGGTTCCACAAGTAGACTTGCCTACCAGCAGCAGTTGTGGAAATTGCTCCAGTGACATTGTTAATCTGGAAAAGCATCGTTTGATGAGGGTCTGGGAAATGTTTGCTAATGCTGTAGCTCAGTTGCGCATGAGGAGTGGTGGGATCATCACGATCAGTAGCAGTGACATATGTGAAGGGCTTTCCTGTTTGGGTGTAAAAAGAAAAATAAAGACATATCAAAAAGACAAACAGAAGGTATCATTCTCCAATGAAGATGAACCACCAACAGTAATCCACAATTTTCTAGTTTAAAGGAACCGGGCAATGTTTTCAGAACAATAAACAGCAAAATTCCTGGTTTATAAAATAGAAAGATCAATAGGTCTTCTTGGCATTCTAGCACACTAGGTAAAAATATGATAGTGACCTTTCACATTGGGATTTTTAACTTTCTGGAGTTATTTATTTAAAAAATTTTTTTTTAATTTTCACAGCTTGGAACAAGCATATCTAACAATAAATAAACATATACCACGAACAAAGACCAAAGTGGCTGATTGTTTATTCTGTTAAGAGAATGACAACAGACAATCTGGTATCTGCATACCAGACAGGCACAATAATAACCTGAGTCCTTAATCAGGTAGATCTCTCCATAAGTTTCTGTGAGTTCAAAGTGGCTTTCTCATTTGGTCTTCATGGCACACAAAACAAATAAATGGTTGCCATGCCACATAAAAAGAGAAAGGGTTTGATTTACCTCTGGCTGATTTTACTTGACAAGCAAATTACAAAAACACACACACAAAAACCACACCTTTCTGGGTTTCATGATTACTGTGCATTTACCCTCTTATTTTATGTCATTTGAATCTCCATTTTGTCAGCTTTCAGGTTCACATTCCCAGCTGTGGTACCCAGAGGGGGGAGAAATGTGGAAATGGGGAGGTTTGGCCAGACTCAACCATAGCCACTTGAAAAGAAGTGGGATAATATACTACTCAGCCCACAATGAGCACAGCTTTCCAGATGAGGTACCAAACACACAACTGAAACACATATGCACGCAAACTGGAGAGTCATGAGATCAGGGATCCCCTGCAATTGTATGCTTAGTGATGGTGCAAGTTGTACAGTGGTACCTCTGGATGGGAACGGGATCCGTTCCAGAGCCCCGTTCGCATCCAGAAGTGAACGTAAACTGCGTCCGCGCGCCTGCGTGTCCACGGGTCATGATTCGCCGCTTCTGCGCATGACGTCATTTTGACCGTCGATGCATGTGCGAGCGGCGAAACCCGGAAGTAACATGCTCTGTTACTTCCAGGTCGCTGCAGCGCTCAACCCAAAAATGCTTATCCTGAAGCTACTTCAACCCGAGGTATGACTATACTTGGGAAGTGGATAACCTCTTCTGTAACGAAAGAGTAGCTTTGGTATTGTCTATGAAATTTTTAGCTCCTCTGCTTTCCCCCCTTTCTTCACCTCGGACACAGCTTAACAATCACAGTTTTAAGTTAATCTTAATGTCATATTTGTCAATCATTACAAGCCCCAAATAATGTCAAGTAAATGTGGAAATAAATACCTGGGCGGGAGTTTTGTCTCACTGCTGCGAAGTACTCTCTCTGCGAAAATTGTGGAGGGTTGTCATTGACATCGATAACATTTATTGTGATAGAATATGGGCCTTTCACTCTCTGCCCATTTTCATCCAGACCTTCCACCTAATTTGAGGCAGAAAGAAGAGATATCAAAACAAGGTCATTCAATAAGTATATCTAACAAGATTTAGGTACCACCTCATTGTAACAAAACCTTTAAGCAGTTTACGGTAAGTCACAAAGTTTTGTCGTTCCATGTTTGAGTTGAATTGGCTAGGATGGAACTGCATGTTAGGAGTGATATGGAAATACCATTGTGGTTTCCCGTCCTCTGCCTCATATCATCCTTCTCTTGATAATGATCATTCATTAGGCGATGAAAGCTCATTTGGTCCCGGATCCAGGACTGAACCTAAATTGGAATGGGTCCAAATAATCAGTATACCCAGTACTATTTTTCTAGAAAAAAAGGTGCCAGAACTCACCATGAACGTCTCCCTTGTTCTCTTATAATGGCAATGTTCCCAACCTGAGAGTGCCGGAACTGAGTTCCTGTGAGTTCCAGCTGGAAAAAAGCCCTGAGTATACCCTAAGAGTCCAATAATGCCTGCAACTGAGTCATAGGAGCCAATTCTTAGGGCAAAGCAGTTCGTAAGCATGCCAATGCGAGTAGATAAATAGGTACCACTGTGGCGGGAAGGTAAACAGTGTTTCCATGCACTCTGGTTTTCGTCACGGTGTTCCGTTGCGCCAGAAGCAGTTTAGTCATGCTGGCCACATGACCCAGAAAGCTGTCTGTGGACAAACAGCAGCTCCCTCAGCCTGAAAGCGAGATGAGCACCACAACCCCAGAGTTGAAATATACTCAGAGTCGAGAGTGGATTTCATGCTCTTTATTCAGCTCATAGTAGTGAGGAATGCTAGTTCCCCCAAAATGTCTGCTTTATATACATTATTTACACAATGAGTCCCACGTGATTGGCTAATTCCGGGATTCTCCTGTAGGCCAATCAGGTTGCGGATTCACTTCCACCTGGAGCTGGACTGGGTGGCTCCTGCGGACCAACTGCTGCATTCTGGATCCTATTGTTCTAGGACCAATCAGACTGCTGCATTCTGAATCCTATTGTTCTAGGACCAGACTGCTGCATTTTGGATCCTATTGTTCTAGGACCAATGAGGCTGCTGCATTTTGGATCCTATTCAACTCAGTACATAACACCTTTGACTGGACTTAACCATCCATGGGTCCTTTACCTTTTACCTTTACCTATTGGTTCTAAGGGAAAGGGCCATAGGGCAGTGATAGAGTTTCTGTCTTGCATGCAAAGGCTCCTAGGTTCAATCTCTAGCATTTCCAGGTAGGAGTGGGAAAGATTTCTGGTCTGAAACCCTGGAGAGCCACTGCCAGCCAGTGCAGTCAGTACTGGGTAAGATGGACGAGTGGTGTAACTTGGTGTGTAAGGCAGCTTCCTATGTCCCTATGGTCATTGTGATGGGTTAGTATTTTTTGAGATGGATGTTGCTTTTATGACTGGTTTTTATTCATTTTTATGGCTGTACTTAGTTATAGTGTACTTGGAAGCCAACTTGAGAGGGCTTTGACTGGGAGTATTTAAATAAAATATTAGAAAGAAACAAAAATGCCACATCTTTCTTTTACCTGTAGATTGTAGACGTTTCTGGTTTCCCAGTCCAGAGACCCATTAACATACAGAGACCAATCTTTCGGGTAAATATATATTTTGCCGTCTGTCACACCAGTCAGTCTCAGCTTGACAGTCGGAGGTTGCAATGTAAACTAGTACATGAGGAAAAGAAACAAATCAGAACTCCAGTTTCCCATTCTCAAATATCAAACAGTTTTGAAAGTGAAGACTTTAGACGTCCGTTTACCCGATAGATATAGGTGATTCCTGTCCTCCCCTCTTGAACAGAAAAAGTCTTGTCCTCCAGAGGCCCACTTATATGTGGGTCATCTGTACCTTGGCAAATGACCTGCAGGAAAAATGAGAAAGGGTCCCAGATTATTAATATTGTCCATATTAATTAATAAAACTTTGGTCCTCCTACCAGGGCGATATAATTGTAATTCTGTGTCATTGTTGCAGCAGCGGTGACACTGCATTGGCTGAAAAAGGGAATTTCTCCTTACAACATTTGATAGATACTGTGTGACACAATAATATAGATGAATAGATAGCTATTTAGCAGTAACATAGCTTCTAAGTTTTTATATGTGAAGTTTGCAGAAGTCTAAGCAATCCAGAGATGCCCACAAGAGAATTTGACTTTCAGATTTTAGAGTTCGAAAATAATCAGTTATAGAATGTGAATTGATTCGTTCCTTTGCAGTTCCCCACTAGAAAATGTGAATGGTGAAAATGGAAGATTTAGCATACTGTGAGTATTTGCAAACTCATTCATGCTGCTTAGAACAATGAAGCCTGTGTAAGTAAAGATGCAATCCTACACACACTTGAAAGTTGGTCCCACTGAGCTCATGAAATGCAAGTAGCTACCTTCTGGAGCCAAACATGCATTTCGTAACAGATGCATAGTTCTTATATGCTGTTTCCACAATAGGATCAGGGTATATTGCCTTTTGTCATAAATGCTAGGGTGACTACAGAGCATTCATGGGTGGGTGGAATGACTCAAGTTCAACAGTCCATTAAAGTGTTGCATGTGCACATGTTGTTCGAAGGTTGATTCCCCACCTAGTATCTTGCAAGAGCTCCTGTAGAGATAATAGATGCTGTAAAGCAAAGCTTTTTCCAACGCATATGCTCTATTGCCCTTCTAAACTAAAGGCACATGGGATATTTCTTTCAGACTTTCATTTGACTGATACTGCGAAGGCTAAGGTGGTCTTTTTTGCCAAAGACAAACATTTGGCATGGAGTCCATTTTCTAGTGATCCCTCACCTCCCACCCCTTATTATATTTTGCTTGTACATAGAACAGCCCACAACTAACACTGTGTTCTGAGGAAATTTTTGTTCTAGTTCCATTTTTTTTTTCAAAGAATGAATACTTGAAAAGGAGTATCATTCTCTGTCCTTTAATCAACTGTTTTACCTTTTCTTCTTTGCCTTTATCCTTCATTATAAATACATATACAATCATCTGTTCTACAAGTTCTTACAGCTGGGGAACCTTTGTTTTAATTTCAGAGCAATCCAAAGGTGGGTAGAGCAGAGTGGCAGATACACTGCTGCTTCTCAAGCTCTGCTAGTTCACACCTGCCAGAGCAGAAGGTGAGGCATTTCTCTCTCACTACACCAGCTCAGGCTTATGTGCTCCTGCCTCCTATTCCCCTTCCATCTCACCATCTCAAGCTCTAGCTTCTTCCTTCACTTCCTGGTTTGGCCAAACCATAGTTTACTATGATGCCCAGTTCTGATAAACTAGAGATTGCTTCTAAACCAGAACTGGAACCAATGATCTGAAGTGATTTTCAGATTCTGTCTTAGAGACAACCTGTTGGTTGCTTGATTTGTGGGACTAAGTTACAGAATCAGAACATGTGAGGAGAAACGGGAATATGCATGCCCTTGATGGCCAAGCCATGGTTTAGCAATTATGCATGAATGTCTCTCCATTTTAAATTGTGTGTGTGCTCCTATCCTAATTTAGGTTCTCTAGTTCTCTAGTTTATCTGTTCCACTAGCTTACATTGTGCCAAAGGCCCCAATGATGTTCATAGCATTTCCTTTCTTCGAAATGGGTGAAAGGAATACACTGAGCTCTGTATAATTAAACAAGATCTTTTATTGGGTGAAGTGTTTATAGAGGTCTGCTTTTGTCATATTTTATAGGGAAATATGTCTGTTTGGAAAGAGCAAAGTCCAATTCTCTAACCGAAATCTAGGGTTCAAAGTTTAGTTCTTATATCAGTGTATAGATCCTTCCCTGTCAATTAGAAATGTTTTATGTGAGCTGTAAAATGTTGGGCTGCCTGGTGAATCATTATTTAATGAAACAGTGAGGAGGGGCACTTCCTTCTATTTCCTCGTTCCATTTACTGTTTGGCAGCTGCTCCAACGCCTGCATAAAATGGCTGCAAGCAAAGGACAGTTTCAACCGTCAGTAAAATCCCTGGCAAGAAATATTTAAAAAGCAGCATGATGATTCATAGGATCTCACGTCAGGTCAGAGGCAGCAGCCATAGTACAAAAATCCATGGTTCCATGTCTACAACAAGGTTTCCTGTTCTCTTGCAGCAGAAGAGAAAGCAGATATTATTTGTTTCCTTTAGAATATGCAGGAAGCGTGAGCCATCCTTATCGTTTGTTCAGTAGGGGACTGACCATTACTAAACCACTGAGCCTCTTGGTCTTGCTGAACAGAAGGTTGGCGGTTCAAATCCCCGCAACAGGGTGAGCTCCTGTTGCTCTGTCCCAGCTCATGCCTAATCTAGCAGTTCGAAAGCACACTAGGTACCACTGTGGCAGGAAGGTAAATGGCTTTTCCGTGTGCTCTGGTTTCCGTCCAGCAGTGTCCTGTTGTGCCAGAAGCGGTTTAGTCATTCTGGCCACATGACCCAGAAAGCTGTCTGCGGACAAACGTCAGCTGAAAGCGAGATGAGCGCGACAATCCCATAGTCGCCTTTGACTGGACTTAACCGTCCAGGAGTCCTTTACCCTTTACCCTTTATACTGCCAGGGCAAGCTATACCAGTAGAGATTAGCTGCCTCAGGTGGCAGTGCTGGGTGGGCAGGTGTTGGAGGACAGAGCTGTGTGTGCCAAATGGCTTGTGTTGTGTGGTCTAAGGTAGCTTGCTGCTCCCTACTGCCAATGAGAATACTGTTACAGGATAGCTATTAAAGCAAGATACCACTGCCAGTCTGATTGGCTTCTGGACATGGATTTGGGAAGGTGCAAAATGTCTTGGGCCACTCCTGCCTATGGCTTGTCTGATTTGCAGAGGGAGCAGACAATCCAGATCACCTGCCTGGGGAAAAGTATACTCCGAATCAGACACACAAAAGTCATGGGGACGTCAAGGAGATGAATATGTAGTTTGTGGGCATAATGTAGTGTGGGTCACTGATACTGGACTGTGGTGCTTTTGTCTGATGACAGCAAACCAGTTAATTTGCTGCTGAAAAACCAAATTAGGTTAAATCCAATCATGCCATATATCAAGTCAGAGGTATGAAGAAGTATTGTTGGGTGCCTGTTCCACAATATAATTATGAAATATATCTGCTTTTTAAAATATAAATGGACATTTGGTTCTCAGAGAAAAAAATAGGTATTGTGCTATTGACAAGTGGGATCTGCAACAAATTTTTGCAGAGTGTAGTATTGCTGTTTAACCAGCCACACCCTTCTCAAAAATACTCCATTCCATTCCCACTCGCTTCCCCAGCAATATGTCAGCATTCCACGGCCACTGAGTCTGCTTCAGTCTTCATGGGGCTATTTTGGGGGTTTTCTTCCAAAGGATTTTTGTACTTCTGCCAACCTCAGGGTTCCCATAAGCTTCGTGATATATTATTCCTCTCTGGCTACATAAGGATCCACATTCCCCTCTGAACTTTAGAAATAGAGGGAATAATTTAACTTAATTTGATATATATTTTAAATATCGTATTTCTTTCCATAGATATCCCACTCAAGGATGACAACATACAGGTCAGTTGTAAGGGAGCTTCTGGGCAGAGGGTTTAGTTAAGTGTCAACATGCTAAGGTATTGCTTCTAATACCTCTACCCCAAAGGCACACTGATTTCTACTAGTCCTAACAGACTGCAATCCTATGCAAAGTTAATTGGAAGTCCCATTAAATAGAATGGGGTAAACATCTGAGTAAACATGTGTAGGTTTGCTTCCTGTGGTGTGTCAAAAGCTAATTAAGCCAGGACTAACTTGAGGCAGTAGTCTGGGAGGCGGGGGGAATGAATGATCAGGATGACAAAAGATCAAGGGTATATCTCTTTTGCAAATGAGTGGGCTCCCTCCCTCAATTGAAAGTTAGTTTTAAAAGCCAGCACCAGCGTTTTTGGAGTGGAGGTGTTAGGATTGCAGTTAGGAGTTAGGGTTGCAATGGAGATAGTAAGCAGCAGGATGGAGGGAGAGTCAATAAATAAGAGCAATGGCTGAGGTCTGCTTAAGTCCAAGGCTGCTGTGACTATGGAAGAAGCAAGAACATCTTGGAGCCTCAGTGCTGTCAGCACCTCCATCGTGGGCTCAGGTTTGATATATGTGTAAAGAGTGCTTTTTTCTTTAAAAAAATGTTTAGGGGGACTCTCATTTTCCTACTCATATTAAAATATTGCCCCTCAATGAGGCCAAACTTAGGTTCACAAAATGTTTAGGGGTATGCGTACCCCTGCGTACCCTCAGAAAAAAGCACTGTGTGTAAATAAACCATATATCATGAAGACACCACAGTCTCTGATGTGCCTCATTGTCCGAAAGGAAACACAGACCCTGGGTGAATGCAGTTGAAACTCCTGGAATCTCACACTGCTATGCAGATTTGGGTGGCCTGTAACAATATGTTATTCTCAGAAGCATATGCATTTTTATTCACATTTCCCCCTAAAATACAAATCTTAAAACTTTTCTTCATCTTGGGGCACTGCATTACAAATTCCAGAGAATGGCTGTCTTTTGGTTTGTGTACTGTTTCAGATAGTGGAAATTAGGTTGATTTGTCTAAAATTGTAAAGTGAAACAAATTTCTCCCCCATCCCTAGGTGGGACTCAAGAAGCACATCCCAGTTTTTTCTCTCCAAAAATTTAAAATGAAAGGTTTACAAATGGGTGATGCATTGCTCTGCTATGTTAGTCTTAATGCTGTTTGCTGCTTTCTCCTGTGCTGGTATTGTACAGTTAGGAACTGAACAGCTTCCAAACTTTCTTGAACATTAATTTTAAAAATGAAAGTATTTTTAAAAAAAATAAGTTTCCCAAAATTGTGCAGGTGTCCACTTATTGCTAGGAATGGGGAAGATATTTGACTCCTTAATTCTCACTTCCTAAAGCAATGCACAAACCAGACAGCAATTATCTTTCAAAACTCAGCCTTCTCTAAATTTTGCGGTGCGGTTCTCCAGTTGTACAAAAATGTGTCTGTTAGGGGAAAGAATGCATAAAATACACATACAGTGGTACCTCGGGTTACATACGCTTCAGGTTAAAGACGCTTCAGGTTACAGACTCCGCTAACCCAGAAATTGTACCTCGGGTTAAGAACTTTGCTTCAGGATGAGAACAGAAATCGTGCCCCGGCGGCAGGGCAGCAGCAGGAGGCCCCATTAGCTAAAGTGGTGCTTCAGCTTAAGAACAGTTTCAAGTTAAGAACGGACGTACGGAACGAATTAAGTACTTAACCCGAGGTACCACTGTATTCATGAAAATTACAAAAAACGCATTACATATGGAGAAATTGCTTGCGAAAGTGTATATATTGCCCAAAGAAAGCATACAAAAACTTTACACCAGGAGAAAGTCACTCTATAATGCTGATAAATTTTCACAAGCAATTTCTCCGCATTCATTAACTCAAACAAGGGACAATCCCTGTCTCCTATCTATCTGTTGCGGCTGTGGGAAAAGGACATTGATTTTCCTGCCATGATCCTCTGGATTAGCGCAAATTAGAAAATGTATAAATAAATAAATTAACAAACAAAGCACACAACAAAAGACTCTTCCCATCGTGATCTCTGAACTTGCCATGGCATATGGCCAGAATAAAGTGTTTCTTCCCAAATAGTTATTTAGAGAGTTCCTATGGTGTTTCTTGACTTACCAGATGAAGTATGAGGAGACACCCAAAGTGATGTGGATATATTTTAAGCATCTTGGTGAGAACTTCCATTCCAATTATTCCAATTCCTATAAAACATTCACAGAAAAGATCTTGAGTAGCTGTTATGAGCTGGTTTAAATGTTCAGGCAAGCAAGTAACTCCATTCAACTGTACTACCAGTGGAAGGGGCTAATGGAGCGCTGGCCCAGCAACCTCAGTTTCCCCTCAGCCAGCCCCACTTGCCTGTTTTGTTCCTTACAACCAATTCAGGGGCTGCCACTGCCTGTCAGCTTTCTCCTTAGTGTTGCCCCTGGTAGAACTCTGCAGGGAGGAGGACAGGAATAAAACCAGAATTAGCTGGTTCAGCTCCTCTGGCGCCATCTACTGTTGGCCTCCCTGCCTGTCACAATGGGCAGCAGCCACCACTGCAAACCACCATGGGGCCTCTCCAGACAGAAAAACCCTTTCCCACGAGGATATGACTCCCCTTTGTTCATTGGGAGGTAGTAGGTATCAGATTTTCTTTTTAGATAAAAGGAAAACTCAGACAAAGCAAATCACCAGTTAAGCAAGGGGAGTTGGCAGGAAGGTAGGACAAGCACAGATTATGGTGCATAGGGTCTCCTTTGCAATAAGTCCCTTCTTCTGCCCCACAGCAAGCAGACGGATTGGATCCAAAGGTTTCCCTCCTCAGTCAGAAGGAGGCTTCCTCCACCTGAGAAAGCTCTTTGCACTGGAGGAAAAGAACCTTTGGACCTAAAAACAATATCCTGTCTTAACTGCCCTATAATGTAAGGGACTGAGGTTTCTCTTGGTTCTTTATAATCAAAGGTGGATAGAAAATAGACTCCAAGTGGGACGAATCAAGGCACAAACTAAGGAACTCTTTCCCCCAGAAACAGTGAGGGCTTTCAAAGTAGCAGGGAACCGAGGGAACACCCAGCAGGGATGCTATTGAGAGTGCAATAATAGGGGCTCACTACTGTTATCATACAGTCCACCGTCTGCACCCTTCCTCTAGGGAGGATGCTTAGTGCAAGCTCCCCTTTTCTCTCTCTAGTTCCCTCCAGTTCTACCTGCAGATATATGAAATATAGATTGCGTCACCTGACATGGACAGGGACATAAGAGCATAAGAAAAGCCCTGGTGGATCAGGCCAAAGGCCCATTTTGTCCTGGTTCTCACAGTGGCCAGCCAAAGGAAGACAGGAAGCAGGACGTGGGTACAACAATGCTCTCCTCACTTGTGATTCTCAGCTAAAGTGGTACCTCGGGTTACATACACTTCAGGTTACATACGCTTCAGGTTACAGACTCCGCTAGCCCAGAAATAGTTCCTCGGGTTAAGAACTTTGCTTCAGGGTGAGAACAGAAATCACGCGGCAGTGGCGCAGCAGGAACAGGAGGCCCCATTAGCTAAGGTGGTGCTTCAGGTTAAGAACAGTTTCTGGTTAAGAACAGACCTCCGGAACGAATTAAGTACTTAACCTGAGGTACCACTATACTGGCATTCAAGAAACACTGCCGCCAGCAGTGCAGGTAGAAGAACATACCCATTGTGGCTAATAGCCACTGGTAGCCTCGTCCTCCACAAAAGAACTTTTGGATTTTGTAACAAACAAAAGAAACTCCTAACAGAGACTGGCTCGCAACAGCAAACAGCCCTCACAAGCAGCAGGGAAGCAAATTCTCACTGACAAGAACGATCAAAAGAATCTCATACGGTATGAAAACCTCCCCAATAAAACTTGTTTAAAAGATCACCTCTTACCTGGTGCACAAAAACCTTGATCTGTTCCGAAGGGTATTTCCACACCTGCCCAAGATGGTGGTGCCTGCCTGTGTCTCTCAGAACCCTTGGCAGTTTCTAAGCCTCTCTGCAGGGTTTTGATCAAACATTAACTTCCTTCATTGACAAGTCCCGATCTTAAACGGAAAGGTGTGGCTTGAAATGGCAACCATGGTAAATAAAATGCAAAGGAGCAGTTTGGAGCAGAGCAAATCCCTCTTTCACACACTCAAACACACCTCCAAGTCACGTATCTTTCACCCCCTGAACTTTCATGTGAGTTTTTATTGACTGAATCATAGAACTGGTTGAAAAACATACCGAGAATGAGGTTGCTTCAATACATGTAATATTTGAGCAACGATTATCAAAAATGTAAAGAAGGGATAACCCTTCACAGTCCATTGTTACAATCATATCATTTTTTTTGTTATAATGGCTATCAGCCAAGCTCAAAAAATCAGGAATTGGTGCACCATCATAACTTATCTATGATGCTATTCAGTTAATCAGTCACATCCAAACCATAAACCATACAGTTAAAGAACTATTATATGAAATGTCGTTCTGGGGTTTCTCCTGACTCCTTAGAGGTGATGGTGTGGGGGCACACAGGGGGAGGAGAAAGGGGTAAAAGCCCTGTTGTGCTGACTCCTGCTAGCATATCTATTTTGTTGAATCCAGTCCAATAGGTCTACTTTTGAGTAAAACTTAGCTGAGTACCATTCCATTCATTCAAAGCACTATTATACTCCTTTTAATAGTCATGGTTCCCTCCCCAAAGAATCCTGGGAAGTTAATTTGTTGAGGGCAGTGAAGCTGCAGTTCTCAGAATTCCCTGGGAAGAGGGATTGATTGACAAAACACTCTAGGAATTGTAGCTCTGTGAAGAGAAAATGGGTCTCCTAACAACTATCAGTGCCCTCAACAAATCACACTTCTCAGGATTTTGGACCACCAGCCAAAGCTGATGGAAGGCACTCTGTACAACGAAGGGTACCTGAGCCTCAAGCAACTTCCAAGCTATGTACCTGCTCCTTCAGAGGGAGTATAACCCCATCATGAGCAGGCAACCTCTCATCCATCTGTTCTAGGGAACCACCCACTAACAGTACCTCAGTCTTAACTGGATTGAGCTTCTGTTTGTTGGCTCTCATCCAGTCCATTACTGAGGAAAGACAACAGTCCAGCACACCCACTGCCTCACCTGCAGATGTAAAGGAGAAGTAGGGCTTGACAGCTTACTTCAAACCTCTGTATAACCCTACTTAGTGGTTTCTTGTAGATGTTAAACAGCATAGAGGATAAAATCAAACTCTGAGGAACCTCAAGGAAGGCTCCACAGGGCCGAAAAAGACTCCCCAAGCATCAGCTTCTGGAAACATCCATCCAAGTAGGACTGGAACCACCAAAAGTGGTGCCATCCACCCCCAACCTAGACAGCCGCTTCATAAGTATACCATGGTTGATGGCATCAAATGCCACTCAGAGGTTGAGGAGAATTAACAGGGACACATTTTTTTTTGTCTCTCTCCTGACAGAGATTATCATACAGGGTGACAAAAGCAATTTCTGTACCCAAACCGAGTGTAAACCCCGACTGAAATGGAACTAGAAGATTAGTTTCCTTGAAGAACACCTGGATCTGGTTTGCAATCACCCGCTCAAGAACCTTGCCCAAGAAGGAGAGACTAGCAGCTGGTCGGAAGTTACAAGCAGGAAGGGATCACCCCCTCTCACAAGGAAGCATTAATCACCTCCCTGGCCCAGCCAACTGTCCCCTCCCTGCTAGTTTTTATTAGCCAAGTTGGGCAAGGGTCCAGAGCGCACGTTGTCGCCTTAACTGATCAAAGCACCTTGTCCGCATCGTTGTCCCTTACTAACTGAAACTCACCCAACACAACAGGACTAAATAGTGCTCTGGACACCCCTTGAGACTTATCTGCTACTACAGTGGAGTCAAGATCCTAGTGGATGTAAGCAGTTTTGTCCTCGAAATGGTTTGCAAACAAGTCATAGCAAGCTACCGTCGGTTCTACCAAATCCTTCAGGCCAGATTGAAGGAAGAGGCCCTGCACTACCCAGAAAAGTTCTCCAATGGTTGCAATGGTGACAACAAAGCAGTGGCGTAGCGTGGGGGGTGCCAGGGGGGCCGGCCGCACCGGGCGCAACATCTGGGGGGGCGCGCTCGCTGCCTCCGGAGTCGCCGAAGAGCCTCGGGCGCAGGCTGTAGCAGAGCCCCATGTCTCGTGGAACCGACGAGCTGTGCGCGCGCCCGGGCTGAAGGCGTCCGGCAGGCAGCGGCTCTCAGCCCCGCGCGTCAGGGCCGCGGAGGACGTGCCAGGCAGCCCCTCCTCACAGCCCCGCCTCCGCTGCTGCTGCTGCAGCTGCTGGGCCATGTTGCATTTTCCTCGCCTCTCTGCCCCCCTCCTCCTCCGGGCAAGCGGCGTGGTTTGGGCGGCAGCGCCAGCAGCAACTCGACTCAGATCGGCAGGTTAGGGGTTGGGGGGGCGCAAATTACTTGCCTTGCCCCGGGTTAGGGGGCGCAAATTACTTGCCTTGCCCCGGGTGCTGACAACTCACGCTACGCCGCTGCAACAAAGTACAGTGGTACCTCAGGTTACATACACTTCAGGTTACAGACTCTGCTAACCCTGAAACAGTGCTTCAGGTTAAGAACTTTGCTTCAGGATAAGAACAGAAAATCGCGCGGCGGCAGCAGCAGGAGGCCCCATTAGCTAAAGTGGTACCTCAGGTTAAGAAGAGTTTCAGGCTAAGAACGGACCTCCAGAACGAATTAAGTACTTAACCCGAGGTACCACTGTATGCCTTCTTTGCTGCCTTCACTGCCACTAGGTCGGCTCAATCATGAGCCCTCGCCAGTGTTTGATTGCATTCGACCGAATCTTTTCTCCACTCGCATTCCAGCTGTCTCCCAGCTTGTTTCATTGCCCTAGGCTCCTTTCCCCTCTTACCCTCTTAGATGTTCTGCTTTCTGTTCCACTGTTCAGACGCACGACAATCTGAGCCTTGGAAAGCTTTGTGTGCTTTTTAAGGCTCTGGTCGGCAGCTTGCGTGCTGAACTGAGCTCACACATAGAACTGAAAGAGGATGTGGGAAGTACCAATGCTCTTCCTCTGGCCTTTTACATGCATTTCAGGGCTCAGGTCAGCAACTCAGGTTCCAATCATTGTATACACCCCTTTACACATTGCTGAGAAGCCCATAAGAAATATGTCCTCTAACATCATTCCCTTAGCACAGATACATTCCCTCTGATCCAGACTTTTTTTTTATGGAGGTGACAGCTTTGATGTGCAAATGGAGCTATCCCACTTGAAAAACCTATTCATTTGAATAGACAAAACAGAGCTGAGTTAAAATTAGGGCTGTACACAGCCCACCCTATCTGATTTGAGGCATGATCTGGTGCTTCAGAGCAAACCTGATCCCTCCCAGGATAACGTGGGACCAACCCAACCCAGATCTAGGCCCATAACTGAATTGGGGGCCTTGCACAGTATTTAATTGTGCCTTCATTAAACATGCAGTGGAGGGAGACAGGAATGCACGCAGGCCAGCTTCCTCCCTGCATCTCCTCCCCACCCTCAGTTCTCACCAGCTGAGTGACCCCCTCCTTTGCCAGCCCTAGACTGCCACAGATGGACCTGAACTGAGCCCAGTTGATCTGGGGCTACCTCAGCCCAATTGGCCCAATTTAGTTTTGGAGCTGGGATTCAGCTGGAGCCAACAAACAGCCCTAGTACGCGACACATGGCTTCATCTTCTCAAATCTGCTCCCTCTGTTAATGGTACAGCTTATATTTGCAAGGCTTTCATATGTGCAGCAGAATGGATCCAAACAACTGGGTCCTATCATGGCCAGCCCTACCATCAAACAGCAAAAAAATTAAGTTATTATTGTTCTGTGTTTACTGTGTGGGAGGTTGGAATATCTTTTTGCTTCAGGCACCGAAATAACTTGACTGGCTTTCTGAGGTAATATATACCAGCAATGGGGAACCCCTGCCACACCCCTTGCCAGTCTGGCTTGCACCCTCTTTGCCTGGTTGCTGGAATATATCTTTGCTTCTCGCTTCCTAGATGGAGGTAGAGAAGTGTTTGTGTGTGGAAACTAAGCTACTGCACAAAGGAAAAAAATCACATTTAGCGCTCTGTCTACTTTTGCCTCTGGCCCCACATACCACTGCCATCTGGCCCCCCAGTAGATAGCGCAGAAAGGAATATGGCCCTTTGGCTGAAACAGCTCCCACCCCCGCTGTACAACTTGAACTGTGAGGGAATGGTTTGTTGCTCCACTTCAGGCTGTAAAATGTCTTAGGCTGGCCTTGTATGAAGTTTGTGTGTGTGTGTGTGTGTGTGTGTGTGTGTGTGCGTGTGTGTGTGTGTCCCCACCGCCCAGGACGTACATGTGACTGAGGCAGGATGGGGGTAAGATCAAAGTGTCTCAAAAATATTTCAAAGTCCAGAAGTGACTGAAGTACCGGTAGCTCTTAATGGAAGTAAATCAGCAGCAAAATGTCTCTCTCTGGCAGTTTCTTTGAGTGCAAATGATGAAAAGGAACCCAAGCCTTCAGATGTTTAATGCTTGAGTCAGTTTTTCCATATACTGTACAGCTTTCCTCCCTGCTTATAATTTCCTCCACCTACCCATTTCTTGAATATTGACGTCCCTTTCCCTCGTATTCTTGCCTCATCTGATATTCCATTATCCGTTAATTTCATTCATTAAGGCTCCTAGAATGACATCACAGCTGAGCCACCCTTTTACACAGAGCTTAAAAGATCTCCAAAACAGCAGCTTCTTTCTCCAAAAAAAAACCCAAAACAAAACAAAAAATTATTCATGTTCTTTCAGAACTATCTTGTAAAACTTCCTCAGTCCCCACCCTTGTAAAAATAAAAAAAACAATCTTATGCTTCAATGTTTACAAAAAAGAGGGGATGTATGTACCACTTTTCAGTTTTTAAAGACAGCTTACAAAATTCGTTGATAGGGCAGGATCCTGGTGTTGCAAGAGCAGACTTTCACTACTGCAATGGAGCTTTCACTTTTCTCCCTGCACCAGAGGTGGCGTTTATTGGGAGAAATTTACACTAAAACGCTAGTGAATTTTCATGAAGGCTTTTTCTGTTTAAAATAATAATAATCACAAATTGATGCAGAAATGTGGTGTACTGAATTTAAGATTGGGGAAATGAAAAATTGACAGAGCCAAAATAGCATAATTTTATCTCTCATGTTGACTCTGACTTGCCTTTATTTCTAAACATCCCCTCCCTCTCTCACTTTCCCCCTTGCACTCACACCTTAGCTTACAGCTAGCAAACATCTCTCTACAAAACATTTACCACATATCGCTTTTACAAGTCAGTTATACCACAGTCTCCAGCTCTTGCCTAACCAGCACCGCAGGGTTGTTGTAAGAATAATATGAAAGGTTTGAGTGCCAGGTATGTCACCTTGAGCTCCTTGAAGGAAATGGGTGGGGTTTCAATGTATTCATTAATTAATTGTGTTTGGGTGTAAAATGTACTTTGGCTCTCGGTTTGAACTATTTTAACCCGTAAGAGAACAATTCAGCAGGGAGTGGGGAAACAAGTCGAATCTTGCAGAACTCCATGCGTTTTTTTCCCTTTTATACCTTGCTTGTAAGAGTTCGTGTTTTGAAATTCTGGGGTTGGATGCCAGTTGGCCCATCCTAAGGTAAACGTGGGAGGTGGCAAACGAGGCACTGAATTACTGAAAACCCCGGTTCATTCCAAAGTCATGTAGCAGCCAACCCACACACTGTATATAAAAGTCTATCCCAGTTGTTTAGATAGTGAATGAGTCAGCAAAGGGCTAAGAGCCACCAGTCATAGGGAGTGTTTGGAGTCTCATACTTCACTTTTCACTCAGTGGGTTACTGCCTCAGCCTGGACATCCTATTGTGAGTATAACTGTCCATTTGGCATTTTCTGCACGTATGCTAAGTGCAGGATGCTTGCGAGCATCACCCTCCCAGTATCTGTGCTGGAAAGACAGATATGGCTTGGGCAGGCCAATAGCTCAGTGATAGCACCCATTATTTGTAAGCAAGAGGTTCCTGGCTCCTCCAGGTAGGACCAGAAAATATCCCTGCATGGAACCTTCGAGAACAACTGAACTAGTATGAGCCCAAAGTCTGACTCGGTATAAGGCAGCTTCCAATGTTCTTGGAGACAACTGCTTCGTCATTCAATGTAAACCAGTGTAAACTGATGCACGTTGGGGCAAAACAAAAACATATTTTCACATGTATGTTAATGGAGACTGAACTGGTGGCAACTGACCAGGAATGAGACCTTGTGGTCATAGAAGATGGCTCAATGAAGATGTCGACCCATTGTGTGGTGGCTGTGAAAGTGGTAAATTCCATGCTAGGGATCATCAGTAAAGGAATCAAAAATAAAACTGGCAATATAATAATCACAGAATCACAGAGTTGGAAGGGACCCTGAGAATCGTCCAACCCCCTGCAATGCAGGAATATGCAGCTGTCCCATATGGGGATCAAACCAGCAACCTTGGCGTTATCAGCACTCTTACAAGCAAGGTATACTGCCGTTACGCAAATAACAGAAAAAGGCATGGGTTCTGCAAGATTACAAATCCATGGGACGGCCGCATTTGGAATACTGTACAGTGTACAGTTCTGGTAGTCACATCTGAGAAAGGATATTCTTTTCTCTGTTCCTGAAGCAGAGAAACGCACATGGCCTATCTTCCCTAAGGTATGAAGATAGCATGAGGAGAGGGCAAGTTCTTTATGAAAGCCATGATGCTGGCAGGGCAAACAAAGGTGTGTGTGTGTGTTTATCCATATCCAGTTCTGTATGTTTGCCTATGACCTGATTTGCGCCATCAGGGCCAAACTAGACATTATTTTATTTTGTTTATTAAAGGTATAGCCGGCTCTTCCTCCTAAAGGTGTGCAGGGCAGAAAACATGCAAGCGATAAAACAGTTAAAAGATCTTCAAAACAATTCCAATACAGCTGCAGGCTGGGAAAGTTCTCTACTTTAAAAGGCTTGTAGGAAGAGGAAGGAATTCAGTAGGGGCCAAAAAAGAGTGGCGCCTGTCTAATCTTCAGTCGGAGGACATTCCAAGGAGTGGGTGCCACAACACTAAAGGCCCAATTCCTTTACTGAATGGAATGAACTCCTGATGTGATGGTATCTTCAGGAGGTCCTCACCTACAGAGCACAGCAATCAATTTTGGTATTTAAGTGGATGGTGAGCACCTAAACCTGTGGTTTTATTTTATTACAGGCATAGGTGCTGTCAGCAACTCCCGGCTGGTTGCCCAGGAAAGTCAAGGAAAAGTTTCTTACAGTCCTTTTTTATTTCAAACTTTACAGAAAGAGGTTATAGAACCCAGCCTCTTGGATAATGGTGTTGTCCCAAGTGAATCTCCACCCCTCTTCTCTCCCACTTCCTCATTCATCATCATCATCATCACCTCCTCTATGGGTGACACTAAGAGCCCTCTGTCTTTGAGCTCTTTGCTCTCCTACTTTTAAGGCTCGCCGGGTTCTGGGAGATGGTGGGTCTGGAATGCTTTCTAGTGACAAAGTGTCAACCAGCTGCTGCTCCACCTCTGCCTGCTCCTCCTCTCCTATTATTTCCCAACTTTCCCCCTCAACTGCCTCTGAGCTGTGACCTCCCACAAACCCTTGTTGTAAATCTATACTGTCTTCCCCTTCCTCCTCCCTGGAAGGGTCAGGATGGGGAGATGGTCTCCACCACTCAGCCTTCTCTGCCCAGCCCTTGACAATAAGGGGCAGAGTTCAAGTGGGACTGCAGTGTATGGGACAGGGAGTGTTTACTACATCCCAGTGGTGACTTTGACAACAAATGCTCCCTCCCACACAACTATAAGGTTTAGGGAGGGAAAGCTCCCATTGGTGCTAATAGGAGCTTTCTCCCCCAAACCATACCCTCCAACACCTTGAAGCCAAAATCCAGGACACCAGATTGCCAGATGCCATCTTCGCAAGAGCACAGTGGCCATTTCGGTTGCTGTGATCACAATTTTGCGCCATGGGTTCCCCTCTCCCCCATAAAAAGCACTTTTGGGGGGGGGGCACACCACACTTTGGGCAGGGAGGGGAAATCCCACCATGAAATCGCGTGAGATCACAGCAACCAAAATGTCTGCCGTTCTCTTGCAATAAACAACAGGGCGTCTCAGTTTTTCCAGGACACTTGCAGGGTATGCTAAAACCACAGAGTCTTTCCTGTAGGATGGTTTCCACAGACATTTCAGCTTTGCATTAAAGCATGTGTGCCAATAAAAACGAAACAATGGTTTGTTTTCATTGGATTCAAAGGAATCCGTCTGGGAACGGAAGGAGATTTATGCTCGCAGAATAGCAGCTCCTTTTGTTCACAGAGTGACAGCCTCAGGTCACACCTGTTGCACCAAAGTGTGGGTGCACAAATAAGGAGCTGCGTGTACTCATCACACATTTCCCCCAGGCAGGGACTCAAGAAGGCTTACACAAATTAAAACAGCGCAGATATCCCAATGACCCAGCTCAATTGGTTCAAGTGTGGGGCTAATAGCACTAAGGTTGCAGGTTCAATCCCCATATGGGATAGCTGCATGTTCCTACATTGCAGGGGGTTGGACTAGATGGTCCTCAGAGTCCCTTCCAACTCTATGATTCTATGATCCCACCTGGAGGCACCCAGAATTTTTCCAATGGACTTTTAGGAGCATAAGAAGCTGCCTTAAACTGCATCAGATCATCTGTCTATTGAGCTCAGCTTGTTGATGTTTGTGACCCCATGGACCAGAGCACGCCAGGCCCTCCTGTCTTCCACTGTCTCCCGCAGTTTGGTCAAACTCATGCTGGTAGCTTCGAGAACACTGTCCAACCATCTCGTCCTCTGTTGTCCCCTTCTCCTTGTGCCCTCCATCTTTCCCAACATCAGGGTCTTTTCCAGGGAGTCTTCTCTTCTCATGAGGTGGCCAAACTATTAGAGCCTCAGCTTCAGGATCTGTCCTTCCAGTGAGCACTCCGGGCTGATTTCCTTAAGAATGGAGAGATTTGATCTTCTTGCAGTCCATGGGACTCTCAAGAGTCTCCTCCAGCACCATAATTCAAAAGTATCAATTCTTCGGCGATTAGCCTTCTTTATGGTCCAGCTCTCACTTCCATACATCTGTACTGGGGAAACTATAGCTTTAACTATATGGACCTTTGTTGGCAAGGTGATGTCTCTGCTTTTTAAGATGTTGTCCTTAAGATGCTCAGCTTAGTTTATACTAACTGGCTGTAGCTCTCCAGTGTGACATCCAGGTGACATCCTCAGCCTTACCTGCAGGTGCTGGAGGTTGAATCTGGGGGTCCATCTACATGCAAAGCAGATGCTCTAATACTGAGCTGCAGCCCTTCCCAAAAATTAATATATTCTAACTATTCTTATTTCATGTTATTAGCCTAATGGACTGTAAGTTGCTTTGGGTTGCCTTGGGAAAGATAAAGCATCTGACAAGTTTAATAGATAATAATCTCTTATCCAAACACAGTTATTATGGCAGCTCTTCTTTTCACATGATCATGGGTTTCTATGCTCCTGTTTCCTGCCTTATACAGAGGCTGCATATATTTCAGTATCACTGCCGTCATCCAGTCAGGACTATGACTCACAGATTCCACAGCCACTGCCAGATCTCTATAGATGACATTGCAATTATCTTATTAGTTTCTGTCCCAGAAACTTAATGTTTTTGTCTCTCGAAGCACGTTAGGCTGAGTCACTGGATCATCTGACCCAAACCCAGTTCTGCTCCTTTCCTTTTCAAATCCATTGGCTGCTTAATAAATCTCTGATCTACTTCTCCAATCTCTTTGTAGAAAACCCTTCAGGAGGGTTAACTTTTCCACCCCATGCTATCAGAACGATTCTTTAAGAAACAAGGCCAAACAGACACATTGCTGGGCTTTTGAACAAAACATTAATGTTTAAGGAAAATTCTAATACTGAGAGGATTTCCTTTGTAAAGGGTTCTTTGGAAACAGACTGCAGCAACAGGTTTTAGAGAGAGACCAGCTGCAACAGGGATGGGGAACTTTTCTTGTCAGCCTGAGGGGCATATGCTCTTTTGGGAAAGTTTCTGGGGGCCACATGCAAGTGGTTGCCGGGCCAGAGGGCAGAGCAATGAATCTGATTTTTTTTTAAAAAAAAAAATTGTACAGTAAGCTAATTTCTACACACCAAACATCCTCCCTCTTCCATCCAGGCAAGCCAGAAGCCTATCAGAGTTCAAAGACACATTCCATCCTGCCAGGGTTAGTGAGGAGTGTGGCCTCGTAAGAGTCCCACAGGCCATAGAGAGAGGACTCGAAACTCCGTTTGGCTCCTGGACCTGAAGTTCCCCATCCCTGAACTACAACCTAGATTTCGTACAGCCATTATTTTTAGCATTGAAACAGCTTTAATTGCAATGGGGAGGGCTTTTGCCCAAAAGGCAGCATATACATATTAAAATGAATAATAACCTAAATTAATATATTATATTTTCTGAGAATCCTCCGGAAAAACAATCTCTCAAAGGACCATTTTACCATTGTACTGTTGAGAGTGTATTAACTTATGGTCTGTGTGCGTGGTTTGGGAGCTGCACGGTCAGGGAAAAAACAATGCTGTCCAGGGTTGTAAAGACTGTAGAGAGAATAATTGGGTGCACTCTTCCCACCTTGGATCAAATCTATGCTTCTAGGTGCCATAAGAAAGCTGCAGAGATAGCGCAGGACAGTGCGCACCCTGGAAATGATGTCTTTCAGCTTCTGCCTTCTGGAAGAAGGTACAGGGTTATAAAGACTAGGACTAGCCGCCTAAGAAACAGTTTCTATCCAAATGCGATTTTGGTTTTAAATGCAGTGTAAGGAGTCTCTATGGAAGTATATTGTATTTTAAAATGGGGTATCAGAGGTTTTTAGGGGGCTAACCAGGTTGGGATAGCTGGGATAGCAGGTTTGTTGGTTTTTGAATGTCTTTTGTAGGTTTTTTTCAATTTCGTTGTTCTGTATGGGACAATGACAATAAAGATTATCGTATCGTATCGTAAATAGAGCCACTCCTGCAAGCAGTTTTTCACCTCGCCAAGGGCATTTCCGGTCTCCAGAGTGTGTTATTAGAAAAGAGGCTCAGAGGGGTGGCTGCAAGGAAAGTTCTGCAGCTCAGTGGTAGATCATCTGCTTTGTGTGCAGAAGGTTGCAGCTTGAATCACCTGCATTTCCAGCTAGGGCTGAGAGAGATTCGTATCTGAAATCCTGCTGCCAAATAGTACTGGCTAGATGGACCAATGTCTTTAGTATAGGACAGCTCTGTATATTCCCATACAAGAAGTAGTGGAATGGCCTCTGAACCACTTCTTACCTGCAACCTGATCAACACCGGTCACCTCCTGCTCTACAGCAGTTTGGTGTGGCCTGCGTTGAAAATACGGGTCTTCCCACAACCATCACACATTGCTCCATTCTTAAGATATCACCAGCACTTGGAAGTCAGTTATCATGAGCACTTTCTTAAAGCTGCATTCCAAAGCAAAATATAAATGCTGCCTAGCAAAGCAAATCTTGATATCTCACAACCTCAATATTTACTCATTGATTAAGGTGCAAATTCAAGAGGCATGCTGTCATTTTCCTAAGGTTGATACGAGCACTGGTTTCTCTCAACTCCCTGGTGTTAGCCACCCTGAGTCTTGACTGGGGAGGGCAGGGTATAAATAAAATTTATTATTATTATTATTTATTATTATTATTATTTTGTAATGCTGCAAAACTATATTGCCTCTGGATCCTGATGTAGCTTTGCTACATGGAGGTGGGGAGGGGAGTAAGCTCCAAAAGCAATGGGGAAAATAGAGGTGGCAGTGCCTGCAACCATTCAGTCTAGCATGCCTCCTAGCTGTGGGACGCAGGTGGCACTGTGGTCTAAACCACCGAGCCTCTTGGGCTTGCCAGTTGGAAGGTCGGCAGTTTTAATCCCCATTGCTGTGTCCCAGCTCCTGCCAACCTAGCAGTTCGAAAGCACGTCAGTGCAAGTAGATAAATAGGTACCACTGCAGTGAGAAGGTAAATGGCGTTTCTGTGTGGTCTGGTACTCAACACAGTGTTCTGTTGCACCAGAAGTGGTTTAGTCATGCTATCTGTCTGTGGACAAACGCTAGCTCCCTCGGCCTGAAAACGAGATGAGTGACACCACCCCATAGTCGCCTTTGACTGGACTTAACCCTCCAGGGGTCCTTTACTTTTACCTTGCCTCCTAGCTGTGCTAGTGGGGCAAGTTTAAGGGGAAACAAAAAGTAACAAATAAGCAATGGAAGCCAATTTCAGTCTGCTATAAAATGCAATTTTATAATGCATTTACTAATATGCTCATGTTATTTTCACTAATACATACATTTTTGCATGCCCTTTTTCTTATTGTGCACTTTTTAAATGCATTTTTTTCACTGGGAAACAGCATTGCAAAATCTGAAGTGTGACTTTTACGGGATAACTATTTTTCAATTCATGCATTCATTTGTGAATGAGGCTGTTTCGCATCAAAATGTGAACCTATCAAATTTCCCTCCCATTCTCACAAGTAACACCAAATCAGCAGGTTTTCTTGCATAGCTGTCAACCTTCCCTTTTTTGCAGGCAATTCCCTTATTCCAGCGCCGTTTCCCACTGCTTCCCGTTGCTATCCTGGATTATTAGATATCCCGTAGACTGTCCCCGGGACAGGTGAGGCTGCTGATCCCTTATTTTCAAATCTGAAAGTTGACAGCTATGCTTGTATGAGCTAAGCTTCAATCAAGTTTGAGATTTCTTGCTAGGTTCAAAGGCAGTGAAACCTTTTATTGGTTTATTACAAGGCATGTAAATAGTCCAAAAGACATCATATAGAAAACAGTAATAAAATCATTTTTCTTAAGAAATCACTTAATAAATACATTTCAACACAATGTCTCCCCCTTCCCTCCCACTCCTAACAGTTCACCCATTAAAAATGCAAATAGTTGAAAGACAATAAATAGAAAGTTACAATGGCATAATACAAACGTGAGATTTCAGCACAAAATCTCTTTGTGGTTTATTAGAAAAGGAGATTTTCTTTCCCAAAACTTGGCATTTTGCACTTGATTTTATGTTTTACGTTTCCTACTTATTCTATCAATATAAACAATTTTGTGTTACAACACAACAGAAAGTTGTATTACAATTTTCTCCTATACCTATGTTTTTTAAGAGAATCAAATGGCTCCAGATGCATCAAGGAAACTCTTCAACACTTATTATACAGTTACCGTGAAACCCTGCACGTGCCTACACAGTAGTAAGCCTCACTGAGCTCACTGGGACTTACTCCTAGGTAAGTGGTTCTAAGGGCTACAGCCATTAGCAGTTAATATCGCCAATATTCTAACTACAAATATCCATTTAGTGAAATTCACATTCATCTCCCATAGTGTTCTGTGGCAATGTAACCCACTGTAAATAATGCTCCCATTTAACCAAACACTTGAATATCTGACTGCAGTTGATATCTTTCTATTCATTGGGATAAATGATATCAAACCAACAAAGATTTTCAGCTGCGGGCACTTAAGAAAGTCAACTGGTTGATTAGGGAGAAGGCATATCTCGTGGGAACCCTTTTTCATTGGCTTACAGAATTAGTAAGAAATAATAACAAAAAGATGGCATCCGTTTTATAAATGATGCTTTCCGATTTCTTATACTATTATCTAAAAGGCAACAAGGGAAACAGTTTTATCCCCCCCTTGGACACGTCTCATTGTAAGTTTGGAATGTTATTGTTTATAAGACAAAAGTTCTGTCCCACCCCAGCCCAAACACACTCACACACTTAAACTATAAACTGGAAAGTATAAATGGCATTTCTTCATCCTTGCATGCATTAGGCTGTCCTTATTGCTGGCACATTTCATCAGAATAATCACAACTGTGAGTCCAAGTCAGATTTGCATTTCTTGTTGACCAATCTAATATAGATTGGTTTATTGTTCAGAAGAGAGCTGAAGAAGGTCCAGGAAAGAGAATGCTCAGGATGATCCAATGTTCCTAAAGGACAGAGAGATCGTGGCAAGACTTGGACTTAAGTTTGAAGGCCATGTTCTTGTTCTTCTTGGCTACGATTTTGCCCCAGAATCGCCTGGCTTTCTTGGGGATGCTCTCCCTCCGCTTCTGATATGCCAGCCTCCTTTCGTTCTTCTCTTTGCTGTCTCTCCTGAGCCGCACTTGACGCACAATGCCTTCAAATAGCTCCTTCACATTGTGCTGGACGGCCGCCGAGGTCTCAATGAACTTGCAGTCAAACACAACAGCACAGGCCCTGCCCTCTGCAAAACATTTGAAGGGGATTTGTCATTGTACTAGCTAGAGAGCTCAGGTGACTGCACATTATTTTAAACAATGGACAAAGAGCTAATGAGCTGGGGCAGATTCATAAAAACAAGAGCTGGTGTTGACAACAACCCAGAGAATCACCCACTCCAATCCTTTGCCTTAAGAAAGCGTATCATATAATCAGGGCTACATTGGTTGCTGTGCTAAGTGATCAAAGTTCTACCCCAGCATACTCACATTCTAAGACAGGAAAAGCTGAATTCAGAGCCAAGCATAAATTATGCAAATATAGCAAATTTAAATATTTTTTCTTGTCCGCTTCCACCATCCATGGTGGCACTGAATTCCACCATCTAAATAATGGAACTCCTTTTCAGCCACCACACTTTGGGCTTCTGAGATTTCAAATTTTGCTAGAGATTTGCCTGTTGCCTTTGAAGAAGAGAGCTGAATGAAGAACAGAAAATCCCAGGCACCCAGCCTGTCTCCACCACTTTTGTGAAAGCTACCCGTCATGGGGATTCTACAACTGCCTTAGACAGCCTATTCCATGGCTAATTTTTGGTAATAATTATATTCCAACCCCTGCTTCAGTGTTTACTCATTGTTCAACCCAAAGAGTATTTTTGTTGTACCTATGAACAGGGCTTATCTTAATTCAGTTAGCTGCCATGAAATTTCCCCAAGAAACCTTTAGGGCAAGGATGGGGAACCTGTGGCCCTCCTGATGTTCCTGAACTACAGCTCCCATTATCCTTGACTATACTGGCTGGAGCTGATGGGCACTGGAGTCCATCAATATCTGAAGGGCGACAGGTTCCCATCCCTGCCTTATGGCTATAGGTTTTGTCAGACCGTTGACATTTGAGAAGATCCACACCATACATTTAAAGCACCTCCAACACATGCTGAAAGCAGGAGACTTCCCCCAAAGAATCCTGAGAACTAACATGTCTTAAAAGGTAAAGGTAAAGGTACCCCTGACCGTTAGGTCCAGTCACGGACGACTCTGGGGTTGCAGCGCTCATCTCGCTCTATGGGCTGAGGGAGCCGGTGTTTGTCCACAGACAGCTTCTGGGTCATGTGGCTAGCATGACTAAGCTGCTTCTGGTGAACCAGAGCAGCGCATGGAAACGCCATTTACCTTCCCACCGGAGCGGTACCTATTTATCTACTTGCACTTTGATGTGCTTTCGAACTGCTAGGTGGGCAGGAGCAGGGACCGAACAATGGGAGCTCACCCCGTTGCGGGGATTTGAACAGCCGACCTTCTGATCAGCAAGCCCTAGGCTCTGTGGTTTAGACCACAGCACCACAGTACATTTCTTAAGGGTACTGCAAATTATAGCTCTGTAGTTCCCAGGATCCATAGGGTTTTAAGTGTGTGCGTTGGGTGTGTTCTAAACATATGGTGTGGCTCTGCCCTTGTCCTATCTCCCATGCAGAATGAAATTTTCCGAGGTTTCTCGGGAGAAAGACACAGCTGAACATGTTGTTGTTTGTAGCGTAGACATATTTAAGATTACAAACCCACCGAGCAGGGTTAGTGTCAAAAGCATAGAAGCAAAGCAAACAGCACTACCAGTTGACATCTAGTTGCTCCTACCTGAAACAGAGACTTCCCGGCACCTAACGAGATCACTTTTGTTGCCCACTAAAATAATGGGAATGTCTTCTGTCTGGCGTGCCCTGCGGAGCTGTATCCTGAGCTCGGATGCTCTCTCAAAGCTTGCACGGTCCGTGATGGAATAGACAATCAAATATGCATCCCCAACTTGCATGCAGTGATCTTGGAGCCATCCATTTTCACCCTGTTTAAATAATAATAATAATAAAAATAAATTGTATTGCGTGTCAACAAATACTGGGTATCTTAACTGGAAGACCTGGGTCTCTACAGGAAACAAACAAAATATTGCCACAACATGTTTTCATTACTTTTGGTATGTAGCTCAGGGTTACAGAATGAGTGCTGCATTATGTGGTCATTGGTTAACTTGTGGCTGAAGCCTGCATCTAAATTCTGCGTTTGACCTTCAATATATCCTTTGAGAGATGGAGGAGGGATCCATTTCAAACCATCAGAGTGTCTCTTGCAGCACCAAGTGCCCACTTATGTCTAAGCTGCTCTCGCATTTGTCAAAATACAATTGACTAATTAGATGCAAAATGAGATGCAAACCCTCCATATATTTATACACTGAATATGTATAAAAAAGTAAAATCCCCTGTGCTACTATATTGTTGCAGCATAAGTTTATAAGTATTAATGCATAAGTATTTTATATGTTATATGCACTGTTGGGTGTGTTTATGTGCTGTTACTTTAGGAAACGTGGGGTGCATATAATATTATACATATAATAATATGTATAATGTGTGAAAATGCTTTGCATTTTTATAGGAACTGGTTAAAAAAAACCAATTTGCTTCCCTTTGAGATCAAGGAGAGAGAAGGGAACTGACTACCGCCATCCCGCTATTCCCTGACCTGGTTTGGAGGCTGGCAGTGGGGAGAAGCAAGCTTCTCCCCACCGCCAGCCCCACAAGCTCGGGGGACAACGGGGCAAGCCGCTGTCCCACGGAGGCTAGGGAGGCTGTCCCTGAAGGCAGAAGAGGGAGACGGAGTGCTCCATCTCCCTCTTCTAGCTTGGGGATGGCTGCGGGGGGGAAATAAAAAAAAAATTCCTTGATTTCCCCCCCAAAAAACTAGGTGCACCCTATGGGCCGGTGCGCCCTATGGGGCGAAAAATACGGTAAATGGAATCTCAACATCAAGGCCTTTTAAAAAAATCAATTCCTACCCGCGTCCCAAAAATCAGTGCCACCCGCGTCCCAAAAATCAGTGGTTACCATGTGGTTTATCATATGACTCAGTATAAACCAGGTTCCGACAGTGTGTATGTGTATGTCTGCTTTTTCTACACGATGAAAGAATATTCACCAAACAGTGCTGCATCAGTCAGGGCCTGAGAAACTGGTGCTCCCTGTTTATGGGGATTATGGGGAGAAGCATCATAGTTTTTTGTTTTTTAATTTTTTATTAATTTAGCATGTTTTATCTACAGCTCATACCACCAACTTTTCAGCTGCTGATGGCTACATCTACCAATCATGGTTGGGTAGGCCAATGATCCAACTAATTCAGTACAAATGTAGTTCCTACTTTGCTGAATCAAGTGCTATATTTTAAAAAATAACGTTGTCCCATTAACTTTCATTCCAGGATGTTATCAGGCCATTTATTTTGGTCCATAAACTTGCTTGGAACTAGGCCTGATTACAACAGGGCTAAAATGCTTCAAAATGTTTTAAACGGTTCTAATTTTGGTTCCTCTGTTTTGCTTTTGTCAGGTTGATGTTGACTAAATGTTTAGTTGCGGTTGGCGGTTATTTTAATTTGGATATAACTGTAAACTCTTTATTATTGCTGTTATTGTTATTGTTATTATTGGTTTCTATTGGTTTATTGGTTTGTTTGTTGTTAATATAGGATATTCTGTTTTTTAATGTTTGATGCTTTGTTGTGTTTGTATATATGTTGTAAGCCGCCCAGAGTGGCTGGGGAAACCCAGCAAGATGGGCAGGACATAAATTTAATAATAATAATTATTATTAAAACCTAGGTCATGAATCTTGCCACTATTTCCATAAGTGCACCGTTAACAATGCCTATTAAGTTCTAGCAATGCATGGCTGCCAGAAAAACAGTGCATTATATCTTCATTGAGATTTAAGTTACAGCTCACAGACCCATTAAGAGACTCCTTAGATTTAAGTAAATTTAGGGCCAGTTCAGGCAACCTTAGGAATGTGCCACCCCCTTAAAAACCCCCACAAGCGCCAGCTGATGGTGTGGAACTGCCACCCTGTGCAAGATTAGATCTTTGAAAGACCAGATTTGCAGAAAGGATGAAATATGTAACACTTCAGTGTGGTTAGTTCAAATGCCCACGAACAGTGGCCCCGTGGAACTCAACCTTTAGTTATTACTTATACTGTATACCATTTTTCTATTAAAACAGAAATAACTGCATTGCAATAAAACAAATAAGAACAAAGTAATGCTCCACAAAATTGCAATATAATAAAAGAACAGTAAAATGTTGCTCAGTTTAAAGAAATCAACAGTAAAACAGAGGACAAGTGGGACCTATTCAATAGGTGTGCACTCAGTATGACTTACTTAGATATCAACGGTACTAAAATGTGATAAAGAACACATCATTAAATGCAGGTTACTGAAAGCTAACCTTAAACAACAATATCAGTTTACTATTAAATATTAGAAGAGAGGAAGCCGGGCTAATCTCCCCAAGAGAACATTCCATAGTCCTTATACCACCACCAAAAAGGCCCTGTCTCTTTTCCACCATCCACCCAATCTCATATATGGATGGAACAGATTGATGGGACTCTGAGGCTGATCCCAAAGTCAGGCTAGGTTCAAATGGGAGCACCAGGCAAATATGATTGATCCAGCCCACCAGCTGCTGTTATTGCAGCTTATACCTTTTCCTGCACAAAGTAAGAGCTCATCCCAGAGACTTCTAATCATCACAAAGGCCCCTTGAAACTTTTTCAAGTTTTGCTTCTCAATATTGGAGAACATATTGGCTGTGAGTCTTGGAAGACCTGCTCCCTGCCTTGCAGGCCTTTTCCCACCTGGCCTGGGAGGGTGGGGCGCTGACTGACTCCAGCTACAAAAGCTGAGGCTGCTGAAGAGGCCAGAGATCATCTTGGCTGTCTCATAGTGCAGACGCAAGTCATTGAGCCTGAGCTGCCGCCACCATTGGCAGGATTGGTAGCAACAGCAGCAGAGATGTTCTATGCTTATGAGAATATCTGAGTTTCTTGATAATTGTATGTGCATTATATTTGACTTCCTTTAGTAATGTTTTCTTTTGAAATGTTTCAAATAGGTTTGGGTTTTGTTTTTTGCTGTATTAAATATTCATTCTGTAATTGACCTCCTTTGTAATGTTTTATTTTGAAATCTTTTAAGAGAATGTTTTAGTTTTAGATTAGATTTTAATTTTGAAATCTTTAAGATAATGTTTTAGTTTCCTGTTAATTATGCTGCTTTGAATATACACTTTATAGTTGACTTTCTTCTGTAATGTTTTATTCTGGGTTGTGTTATTTGACGTTTTCATGTAGGCTGTAAATTGCTTTGAGATTTTTTTTTCTTGAAGAATTAAAGCAGTATAGAATTGATGATGATGATGATGATGATAGTAATTATAATATATTCCCAAGCATAGCAGTTGTTGAATTTATAAGCTTAAAAATGAAATAAAGATAGAGAACAAACCTATTGAATATGATTCATCTCTTTGCCTTACAATTTAGCAATGCTTAACATTTGGATGTTTGTTTGTTTTTTAAGATCCCTTAAAGTCAAATTTCCAAAGCAATGTTTGAAAAATTCAGCATGGCAAAATGAATATTTCATCCTACCTTGTTCTCCCACATGTCAATTAGTATGATAGTTGCACTTTCACCATCTACCAACAAGGTTCGTTCATAGGTATCTTCTAGAAGAAAAACAACACAGTGTCATTTTTTAAAAAAATGTTCTTGAAAACTGGAGAGAAAATTGTTGGAAATGTCATAGGCTGTTATATAAAAGATTCCTATTTAGGATCTCCCAGCAACCCTACAACTGTATGATAGTTGACAACAGTTATCATATTGATCCCAAAATAAAGGCATCATTCATTATTAATAAAACCAATTAAACTGGTGTAAGAGTGTGCAGGCTTTGGGGTTGCAGAGAACTCTTCATCAGACAAACCATACCTGTCCACACAACCTAATGGAAAGCATTCTCTGAAACTCAACAGCTGAGATATTTTTGAGCCAACATAATTTTGCTCTGACAACAAGTTATTATTTTGGATCTCCTGTGATTCTATTGCAATGACGAAAAATATATCAGGATTTGTTTGTTTCCATCTGGGAACCAAATTCAGCCTTCATATAAGGTCAGATAAAAATCCATTGCTTTGTAGGTTCTGTGTGGATAGCAACCTATGAGGGGTGCCATAGCAATAGATTTCCTGCATCAGCAGGGCTTTGGACTAGACCTTTAAGGTTTTTACCAAATCTGTGATTCTATTTATACCAACAATGCAGTACTGCTGACCAAAAATGTTTTTATTAACTTTGTTCCTTCTACTGCGTCTTCTAAGACTTGCAAATAGCTGTGTGTTGGGGGTTTGTATATAGTTCTTTCAGTTCTGATGCAAATCTTCCAACAATTTGTCATTAAAATAACAATTTCTGGCAAAGATCTTATAGTTTCCATGAGCTACATGGACGTATAATTTCCTTGGTAGATATCATGAAGCTGGTAAGACAAACGATTACATTCAGCAGGAAGAAGACGACCCACTGGAAGAAATAAGCCAAATACTGAACGTTTGACCCCATGGGAGCTTCAGACAGACGCAAAGGCTCCAGCTAGGCTTAGTAATGGAAAATATTTGTTTTCACTCAGTTTATGGGTGAACAGGCATTGCTGTTGCGAGCAGCTTTCGCCTGGGGCAAAAGTGTGTGAAAAGCAAAAGGATGCTGGCCTTTTTTTTCAAAAAGAGACAAGCAGTTCCCATGTAGGATGTTCAATCGGCAATAACTCTTCCTTACATTAGTGCTTCTTGCTAAATATGATGAATGTGCGAAAACGCCAGACACAGCAATGTATTTCCTGCACGTTTCTTTCATCTGTGATCCCTGTCCGACTATCTTTAGGGGAAGGATTATGTACTAAAGCCAACCTATAATTCAGAGAATTTTAGAGGCCCCAGGGTTGGTCTATATAACTCCCCAGACAATATGATAAATTGATTCCCTGCCCCCATTTCTGCAATCTTAATTCCTTTCTCTTCATTTTTTTTTCCTTTCGAAAGTTGGGGCCCCATCTGCACTGTATATTTAAAATGGCATCAAAACAGCCATGGCTTCCCCAAAGAATCATGGGAACTGCAGTTTGCTAAGGGTGCTGATTCCAAGTCCCCTTAACAAACTACAGTTCCCAGGATACTTTGGGGGAAGTTGTGTATTTTAAACGCGTGGTGTGTACGCAACCAGTGTTGGTACTCAATGGCCACTGAGCCTTAGACTGTTTTCATGTTCCCCTCACCCCCTAGGAGTCGAATCACAATTCCCACCCCGCCCCCCACTTCTGTACACCTTCATTCAAGCTGTTGATGAGACCCTCTTGAGTTTTGGTTATGTAAGCAACAGTAGTCTAGGAACACAGGAAGCTATCTTATACTGAGTCAGACCACATCAGTTGTGCGCCTTGTTTCTCAACTTGATCATTTTACATGGATTAGAATGTTTGGTGGTATTTTATGCATTGTGATTTGCTGGGGTTTTTTTAATTGAATATAGATTAGTAATTTTTTTATTGTGATTGATAAGTGCAAACTGTTTCATTATTATTTGCCGGCGTTTAATTTTGCTGTTTCCTATTAGATTCTGATGGATTGTTGAATGTTTCTTTGCTTGATATAAGTTATTGTGACTTTTTATATTAGATCAGATTGTTACTATTAACAGCTGGTGTTTTTATATGCATTGGAAGCCATCCAGAGTGGCTGGGGCAGGGTATAAACAAATTTTAAAAATATTATTATTATATTATGGGTCCATCTTGCTCCATATGGCCTACACTGATGGGCAGTGTCTGTCTAGGGCTTCAGGAAAGAGTCTCTCCTAGACCTAACTGGACATGCCGGGGATTGAACTTGTGACCTTCTGCATGGAAGGCAGATGCTCTACCACTGAGCTAGAACCCTCTCCCACTGAAGACTGGAATTAGTATATATGAGGACAACAGAATGCACCCAGTAAATCCTTCACAATACCACCACAAAATGGAGAATCACCTTCCTGGTGTTGTGTGTGTATCTCTCCATCTTCCCCTTACAGTCTCCCCTCCTGCCTCATAGTAAACAAAAGCAGCCCAATGCCTATTAGCTCAAGGAATAACTAATATCCGAGGCTCTCCTTTTAATCACACAGTAAGACCTGCTGGGGAAAGCCTCTGGCAAAGAGCAACCAAGCTCTCTCACCATGGTGTGACTCGTACAAGAGGATTTCCAGCCTTTATCTCCTGTTAGCTTGTCAGTGAAAGCAGCAGCAAACCCTGCCAATGCTTCATGGGAACAGTCCGCTTGCTGGAGCCAATGTGTTTGTAATGTTCTCTTGTTTCTTTATTATGTATACAGTGGTACCTCGGGTTACATACGCTTCAGGTTACTGTTAAGTTGTGGGTGAACATATCAGATGACACAGTGATTCTTCAAACAGCTCTTGTTTAGTCACAGGCCAGAACAGAACTGAACTGAAGGGTTCAGCCAGCCTGCTTATACAGAGCTCCACTACAACGCAACAGTAACAGTAACATTTTCTGTAACTATCCAATCACTGAACGTCACTTTCAATCCCTTATTTGCATATGTGGACCTGAGTGAAAACTATCTACAGTATCCCCCTGCTGGCCCAGGGTGAGAACTTTAGTACATAACAGTTACATACGCTTCAGGTTACAGACTCCGCTAACCCAGAAATATTACCTCAGGTTAAGAACTCTGCTTCAGGGTGAGAACAGAAATCGTGCAGCGGCAGGAGGCCCCATTAGCTAAAGTGGTGCTTCAGGTTAAGAACAGTTGCAGGTTAAGAACGGACCTCCGGAACGAATTAAGTACTTAACCCAAGGTACCACTGTATAAATATGATGCCACACAAGCCTTGTTGAAAGGCAGAATCTCAGTGGCAATTAATTGAAACAAGTCCAGCAGGCAAAATAAAATTATTTAAGCAAGTGTTTGGTCACTAATGTGGCTCATCTGCCTCTTGTAGATGGTGCAACGAATGTAAATTTCACCTTTGTGCAGTGGGCTACATTTTACACACACACACACAGCCCCCTCTATCCTCCATCCAGGGAAGCAACAGCGAGGGCGTTGTTAAGAGTTCAGGGACCAATTCCAGCCAGGCAAAAATGCTCAAAGAGAGTGAGAAGAACAGCCAGCTCAGAACGCATTTGGGGATGGTGGGTGGCCTGAGGGCAAATCGAGAGGCATGGAAAACCAGGGGTTCCCCCACCACGCTCCTCTAAGAAAGGCAACAGCATCAGGTGAAATAAAGTAGAAGAGGGAAAAGGGAAAGAAAAGCCTGAAAGAGGCCTGAGGTGGTGAAGGGAAGGTGGAGAGAAGAGTGAGCAGAGAGGAAAAGGCAGCAGGCAGACAAGTGGCAATAGAGAGGGATGTGAAAGAAGGCAATAGAAAGGAAAGTGGCCACGAAGCCTGTTAAGTTGTGGGTGAACATATCAGACAACACACTACAACGCAACAGTAACCACTTTCTGTAACTAACCAATCACTGAACGTCACTTTCAATCCCTTATTTGCATATGTGGACCTGAGTGAAAGCTATCTACAGTATTCCCCTGCTGGCCCAGGGTGAGAACTTCAGTACATAACAAAGCCCACAGCGGCACCCTGCCAATCGTTGCTGAGTAATAGAGAGACGATAAAAAGAAACTCCCTATGAGTTCCTAGCAATGCTATATCATTGCTCCCAAATGCCTGCTACTACGAATATCATTACTACTAAATGCTCTTTGAATTCAACATTTTGGGATTAATCATGTGTGTTATTAGCACTGTCCAGGGATAATAAAGTGCAGGACTCACCTAGCACCTGCCCCATCAGCAGAAGCCCTGTGCAAGGACTGCTGTTTTTTGCCTCCACTCCTCCCCCTGCGATCTTGGCTGGGGGGGGGCATTCAGAGAGCCCCCAGCACAATGTGCAGGAGGGAGGAGAGCGGGGAATCGTTCCACGTAGCAAGCTGTGATGCTTGTGCAGATGAAATGTTAGTTGTTGTTGTTGTTGTTGTTGTTTGTTGTTATTAATACCCCACCCATCTGCCTGAGTTTCCCCAGCCACTCTGGGCAGCTCCCAATCGAGTGTTAAAAACAATACTGTACAGAATTAAATATTTAAAACTTCCCTAAACAGTGCCACGTTTAAATCCACCCTGAAGAGCAGTACTGTAGTCAAGTTTTGCAGGCCCAGTGAAAGTAATGAACATGACTAAGTCAGGTGTATTCATTTCAGTGGGTCTACTCTGAATAATATTTAGTTGAAAACCACTCAGAAAATGAAAATGTTTGAGTGGGCTCCATGTTGCAAGCTGGGAATCAGAGATGAAAGTTATAGGATTCCATTGTTAGTCTCTTGAACTTCAAACTTCTCTTCATGCAACCTCTTTATTTTGCTAATTTTCTAACTCTGTTGTCATATCGTTAGGAATATTGCAACAGGGTTGTTAATTTAGATCAAGACCAATACTAATCTTGTAAAGCTACGTTTATTTTCTCATTTCCTCTTTCTTCCTTATTTCTTGTTGGATCAACTGTGACTTATAGGAACTTTACTTCTGCCCTAAGAAAACATTTCTTAAGCTTGCAGCTGTTGTGTTTCTGTATGTGACAATCCTACTTTGCATATCAGTCTAATCTGTAGCATGTAAACTTTGTTAAAGTCAATGGTCACTTAAGTCAGTCTGGTTTGCAGTTGAGAATATTTGAGAAGAAGGCACACACTGATTCGAAACAGGGAGCGCTTGCACAACCAAAGGCCCAGTGATAAATGGACTCCACAGCCACCACTATTGGGAGAAGCTGCCCTGAGTATCTTGTGGAAATGACAGGATTTTTTGTTTTAAAAATAAATAAATATGTAGAAGATTTGATTTCTGGTGCAGTGTAATAAACCCTATCTCCTTCCTTTATGCAGACAGTGGGGAACCTCAGGAACAGGGGCCAATGAAGTCCATCAAGTGTCTCTATCTGGCCCTTCAAACTCTCCCTGCCCACCCCCATCCCTCCAGGCCACCCCTCTCAAAACCTGCTTTGCACCTTCCTTGGGTGTTATCCCTGTCTCTTTGAATTCTGATAGTGGCTTGCTTCTTGCCTGGATGGTAGGACAGAGAGGGCTGTGTGCAGAAATCAACCTACTACTGCATAAAAGTGTTCCTCCTCCCATTCTTGTCTCTGGTGCCCCACCCATCAGTCCCATTGCGGCCCATGGGAAGGTGCCCTGAAGCAGAAGCAGCCCTTCCGTGGGGAAAACTCTGCACTTGGCCAGATTTAAAGCACTGACAACAGAGAATCTCCTTCCACCATCTCCACCGTAATCTCCACCCTACATCACTGGGCACCCAACGTGCCAAAATCATCTTGGAGGCTAAGTGCCAAGGGAATCACGGCCTCAATATCAGGAGCTCTCAGAGCTAATCGCCGCTTACACAAGAGGCTTTAAATAAACCTCCGCAGCGTGGAACGTAAGGACTTACCTCCGAGCACCTCGCAGTCACTGTCCATGCTGTCATGCACGCCTGCAAAGATGTTGGCAATGGTTGTCTTGCCAACTCCTTGCTCCCCGATGAGTACCACTCGGTAGTAGGTGTTTCCTGACTCAGAGGAGATGACAGAGTCAGAAGACTCCGACGACCAGCTTCTTCGGTAATACTCTTCGGGGTTGACGGTGTACCTTTTGTGTCGGTTGCACTCATGGGGGTCTTTCTGGACCACCAGGTTTCTCCCGTCCGCTGGGATGCTCCAGCGTTGCTGCTGTGATTGTAAGGTGTTGCTGCTGTGACGCATCGTGACATTGTTCAGAGTCATGGCTTTTCCCAGCCCTGGTTAAAAAACAACAACAGTAAAATCACAAGTGTTATTTGTACCGTTGAATTTCTGCATACCGTATCTGAACAGGTGAGTTCTTGAGATCTGCAAATACTTGACACCTGGAAGTGTCAATGGTGCTGCTAGGAGTGATGATAATAGGAAGTACCTCTTGAGATTATTTCTTATTCTGAGGTCTTTTTGCTGTTTGCACATGACAACAGCACTCTGCCCCTTTGCAAACCTTGCACATTCATATGGACTAGCAGCAATCTAAAAAGTGGACATGTGGTCCATGTGTGATTGATGCTCTGAATCAGTGCATTGGTCACCTCTCATGGTACTACAGCATCTGGGGGGGAAGCACCCAAAGCAACCAAGAAACATGGTTTTACACCATACAAAAGGGTTATTTCTTCATAGATGTGTCAGAGGCTAGGATGTTAGTTACATCATTGGGTCTCCCCCCTGCTTCGGTTTTCCTAAATACCTACATTCCTTTTTTTTCCTGCCCCTTAAAGGGTCAGTTAGGAGGAGGAAACACTACAAATAAGTAACCATAGTTTACTGACCAAGAAGTCCAGTCAAACTGGGGAGCCCCTAATTCATCTCTGGAGCAGTGAACTGGGTGCTCTCCCCTTGTCTAAAGATGGCTTTTAATTACACTTTGCAGGAAGGACTGTTGAGTGTTGGTGGGCGGTACAGTGCAGCGAGTTAATTCCTGATGGCCACTCTCATTTGCAGCTACCATTTTTAGGAAAGTTGCTTTGATGCTCTCCAGTTCCCAACATGACAGCTAAGTTAGACATTTTGCTTATTCAAGCTTATGCTTGAGTTTTCTCAGTTCACATCACTTCTCTCCAGCTAACAAACAGAGCACTTGCCCAAAAGATTGTTGAAGGCCATTTTCAAAATTCAGATGCAGAAGCATTCACAAGTTCAACTATTTCTCAAGCAATGCACTTGTTTTGCCATTAGGACAAGCTCCGTGAGAACTTCCTCAGGAGGCTTCCAAACAATTTAAAAACAAAAATATGCAGCAAAGAAGGAAACTCCACTCCATGACATTTCAGGTGCACACATTTTCATGCATTTTGCAGCAACCTGCAAAGCTTTATATTTGGCCTTGCCTGTTGTTTGGGTTGAGAGATACAAAGGAATGCTGGTCAGAAACAGAAACAGCATCCAATGCAAATTTAGACTATTCCTTTTCTCCCTTACTGACTAGTCACTTCAACTTTTTCAGCCAAAGATGATAGTGAACAGATATCAAGCTCATCTCTGTATATGTGACATATGAACACATTTACTACTATTTTGTGGCTCTAGTTAACACTCTGCTCTCTAAAAAGGGATAGAATAAGATGCCTTTCCTTTCCTTTGATGCATTTAGAGCAGTCTCGTTGCAATGTGCAGCTAACTATGCTGTTACTTTAATAGTCTAACAAAGAAATAAAGTTTGGTCTGACGCAAATTCTGAACACTCTTTCAACTTGCACATTTTTGTCTATCTGCTCACATGCCAGCAGTGCTAAAGCAATGCATTCGAATCAATGCTCATTAAAGTCAACACTACCTTGTTGCTGTTTTTACTCTCTGTTCCAACCACAGGCGACTCCGTTAATCTCACTCCCTAGTTCTCAGGAGAGTGTTGAACACCGATCCACTCTCCCCCTGGAAATCCTTCTTCTGTCCAAGGGCTGCCTCTCTAATTCTTTCTCAGCAAACCTGGTTTATATTAAGCCCATCTGATCAGAGACAGGGCTTTTCCGTGACGTCGTTGGCCTGTCTGCCCGACAGCCAGCCCCCAGCTGGACGGAAGCAGGCATGCAGAAGAGAGAGAGAGAGAAAGAGAGTTACTATTGCTAACGAAACAATTTATTATTCTGTATGTGCACATAATGCCGGTGGTGCAAGTACAGAACCTTTTTCACAAGAGCAAAGCAAAAAAAAGTGGGGGAATGACATCCAAAAGTTCCTTCTTGCTCTGCTCTAAAATGCTGGTGATACCACCGATTCTTAAAAATCACTTTGGATGCATTAACGCAGGAATGTCGCAAACGTCTTAACTGACCTAAAGGCCATGCTAGACTGAAAATTACTCTTTTTCTACAATGTTATTTTAGTCTTTCCCCCTTAGATGAATAGAAGAATGCAGCCTCCTCCTTCAAAAAGAGAATAAATTGTGCAGAATATCCCATTTTTTACCAGCATTGCTGTCCGCAAGTTACGAAGGAAAACGCTACCAAGGTAGCATCCGGACAACCTGTTTAATAAGCATTCATCCTGATTTGTTTACACAAAGTTTGCAGGGAGATTTGACAGTAGCGGCTCTTTATTTGGCCTGCGTTCTGATTTGTTGACAGGTAGGCTATACAATGTAATGTCAAGCAGTTGTTATCCCAAACTTTCTAAAGCATTTCCCCATCACTTCCTTTATAGCAAAAAGTCCAATTTGGGGTGAAGGTGGGTGGGAGCACCCAACCAACTTTAATTCCACAACCTTCATTTGCCAGTATATGTTTGTCACTATTTCTGGGTGGGAATCAATCTGGAAGGTCCTTAATTAAGGGTATATGTATACCATGGGTTTAAACCATTCCCTGTTACTTTATGAGCAGGGCTTGGGATCTCTAGTCAGGTATTCCTAGCACCCTCATCAAACTACAGTTCCCAGGATTCCTTGGGGGAAGCCATAATCTGACATGAAACTTATGTACGGTAACTTTGTCATGCCAATTTACTGAGACAGTTAAAAGCAACTAAGGCTGCAATCCTATAAACACCACCTGAGTGTGGCTTACTTCTGAGAACACATGCATAGGATTGCATTGTTAAGCACCTAGCGCAAATGCCATTGGGGAGAAAAGACAGTGCATTCACCTGCCCCCTGAGGATCAACTAAAGCAATTCAAACCACAAAGAACAGATGCGCTGGAGAAAAATGCTTGCAGACAGCAAGGTAAAGTTAAATGTGAACATGAGTTTCCTAGTTCTGTATCCCAAATGGCCTCCACAGCTGTATATTGGCAGGCACAACAAACAGGCCACAACTCTAGCACCCTGATTTTGAGATGTTCATTTGATTAAAATTGCATCATTTTACTTATTGCAAACATAGGTTTGCTGCAAACTCACTTGCTTTGTTTAAACAGTGCTGTTCATTTGCTTTAGAAAATCCCTCGGCAGCTGATTTGTTTCTGCTGTGCTTAGAGACAGTGCTAAGATGGGATGTTACTGAAAGTACACTGGGTTCTTTGGCTGACTGTGAAGTCGGCGTCACTTCCAGCTTTGCAGGTGATTGGTTGCTCATTGCCTGCAGACCACATGGCTGACTGGGTGGTTGGAATACCTTGATCTGGAGTTTGTGTTTCTTTGGCTATCGTTTAAGTGTACCCAGTTTCTAGTGTTCAGAAGAAGTGCAACCTGCCCTTTTCATCAGAAGAACCGAGACGATCACGCCTGTTGCATCTGTGCATTTAAAGCATTATCATCATTACGGAATGCTCACTAGCTGATGTGCAGGTACGGAGGGCAATGGATGGACATAAAACTAAGTAGAATGGAATAGAATAGAATGAAATAACCTGGAAGAATACATGCCTGATTGGCTGGAACACTACAGGAGCACTTCATGCCACAACATTTTGTTACAAGCCCCACTTGTAGAACACAAACGTTCTAAAGAATGGTTCCAGAATTTTGATTGCTGGCTGGCAGACTATTGGGTCCCTTTATTTAAAATGTTATTTTGTCCATTGGTAGAATTCACAAGGACCTTGTTAGAATCCCACATATACATCATGAAATCCAGGAACCACTTTTCCCGAACAAGGGGTGAACACAGCCAGTACTTTAATGAAGGATGCGATCAATAAATGCCAGCAGCTCCAGCTCCCTTGGCTTCGTTCCCACTCAGTTACGCCAAAGGAGCCAGGAATGAGTGGCACAGCAAAGAACAGCGAGAGCAACAATTGCGCATAGCAAGAGATGCACACACAGCCCACTCTCTTGAGTAATGAGTCAATTGAGCTCAGAAATGCATAGCAACAAAAGAAAGAAAGAGACCCCAAGACTCGGGCCTCGTGAATAATAATAAAAATTCCCCTATAGAGTTCTCCTAGTGCCACCTCAGATGGGGAAACCAAAGGTTTTATAAGCTTATTAAAAATGATTTACAAGAGTAAAAGTTCATCTGGTATGTCAGCCTCCTGTCTGGCTCAGAGAGTGTGTAGTACAGTATTTTATCTTGCATAAGACAGAGGACACTGAAAGGGAGGTGGGCTGGCTGTGCTGAGCTGAGCTATCAATTCCACATGGCCAAGGTATTAATGTGTGAAGGAGACCAAAGGCATTGTTAAGCTTACTAACATAACCACTTGATATATTTTGCAATTTTTCTAAAGCAGAGGAGCTCAGAACAGATCTGATTTTGGCACACATCTCAAGCTTTAAGCTTTGGGCAATCTTGTTAGTTTAAAGCAAAAGTTGGAGAAGATAACATCACTCCCATAACGGCAAACACTTTGGAAACACCGCCTGATTCATTTTAAATGACTCTTGTCAAGATCACAAAAGTAAAAAAACAAGCTTACCGCAGACATGGCCCAGAGAGGGTAATCTACCCTTGCAATCAAACTGGAGATAATGCCCTCAAAAACGCCACCACTTGTAGACCAACCCTGTTTCAGACCGGAAGGAAAATATTTTTGTTTCCTAGTTACAACCACAAGCCCATAACTTCTGACACCAGACTGCTACTATTCGTAACCCCAAACTATATTATTCTCTTCCTGCCAGATCACAAGTAGCTGTTTCCTGAGAGTCATTTTCTAAGCTGGAATTTTTTAAAGAAATATATCAATGAATATACCTAGAACATCTTCCAAGGAGCTCCCAGTGGCTTATAAAAGCTGCAGCTCCTGATAAGGATTTGCCTCTGCCAGTGAGCCCTGGCAAGCATATATGGCAATGGTGTCTTCTAGAAGCAACAACAGCCATGTTCCAAACAGAGCCAGACCACTGTGTTTAGCTCTTCTTCTTCTTTTTTAATAAAATTTTTATTGGAAATTTCAACACAATGGTTTTATCAAAAATACATCATCCACATTATTATTTTACCCCTCCATTTCCCCCCTCCCCCCAAATAAAAAACCCACCCTCCCACCCCACCCCCGGACTTCCCTCAGCTCCTTTCTCTGGTTTCTCAACACATATTTCTATCTGCATGTTATAAAATTGTAAAGATCCTCAAGTTGTCTATCTATATATTACAATAAAAAGTTTGTGAATGTTTATTCAAAACCTGCCAAAGAGTCCAGTTCATTTTGTTGCTTCTTCAAATATTTCATAAAAGGTTCCCATTCATCTTTGAAATCACAGTTATCCTTATCACGTAGTTTGTGTATCAATTTTGCCAATTCCACATAGTCCATCACTTTTTCTTGCCGCAGTTCTTTCATTGGGATTTCCTCATTCTTCCATCTTTGTGCTATTAAGACTCTTGCCGCCGTTGTTGCATACATAAAAATATTTTTTAATTTCTTTGGCAGGTCTTTTCCAACTATCCCTAATAAGAAAGCTTCAGGCTTTTTCACAAATGTTAAATGGAACATTTTCTTTAGCTCAAGTGTGTTTAGCTCTTCTCATTTGAAAGTCTTATCTTTCAAACTTCTCATTTCTTTTTCCCCCTTCATTATTTAATATAGCAGCCTTCAAACTTATTCACTGCTATTATCACTACCTTCCTGTCCTATTCCTGAGAGCGGCAAAGGTGGAGACTGTGACATATTCAGCGGTCTGTGTTCGCCTGAGCTTGAGTCTGGACTGAGGATTCTGATTCAATACATGATATCCAATCACGTAGCATTATCAGGATTTGGGCTACTGGCATTGGTTCCCAAGCTCTGAGTTACGATTTGAAGCTCAGGGTTTTAGACAGCCAATCACGTTGAGAGTGGGAGTGGTCCAGACCTTCAGAAATGTATATAAGCAGTTGCTTTGCCCTGGTTGTCTTGTTCTCTGATAACTCAATAAAGTCTCTTGCTGTTAACGCTGTGTGTTGGCTTGTAGAGACCCACGTATACAGTGGTACCTCGGTTTAAGAACAGTCCTGTTTACAAACGATTCAGTTTACGAACTCCGCAAAACCAGAAGTAGTGTCCCGGTTTGCAAACTTTACCTCAGTCTAAGAACAGAATCCGAACGGTGGAAGGGCACCGGTGGCAGGAGGCCTCATTAGGGAAAGTGTGCCTTGGTTTAAGAATGGTTTTGGTTTAAGAACGGACTTCCGGAACGGATTAAGTTCGTAAACCGAGGTACCACTGTACTTCAGCGACCTTCTCTGGTCTCTCTGCCCAGTCGCACTTCTTTGAAGTCTAATTGTTATGTAGGGGGCATTTTCAGTGGGGACGGTCCTGACAGTTGGGAAGAGGGGAATTAATTTTTTTCTCCCCAGTTATGACTACACCCCCCACAGCTGTTTGGTTTGGGGGGGGAACTACCATATGTTTCAAGCCTAATTTCAGGGGTGGGGCATCAGGGAACACCCTGTGGGTATCAGAGAACAGTTCTGTAGGCACCCATGCAGCTGTGGTTACTATTCTGGTGAACCATGCCTTAATAATGAAGCCATCACAACTGGCTTTTAAACTCCTGCACACTGTAGCTTGAAGGAAGCCCACTATATACTGATATTTTACTCTTACTCAACTTTTATTTTATTTTATTAGCATCACCTGACAATATGTCCCTATGTACAAACTAGACTCAATAGTAATCCTTCTGGCTAGTGGCTGAAAAGAAACACCTTAGCTATTTATAATCAGGGACATCCCCAAGTAAGCTGAGAAAATACCTTGACCTAGATGAGCAATTGAGTAGTGGCTGTAATTCATGTCATGAAGCATTTCCACACAATCCAATCATCACGAGAAATTGGTGGACTTTGCACACAGCACAATGTACAGCTTTCTTTCTTTTTTAAATTATGCTTTGTAATCCCATTTAGTGATCAATTTTTATACTGTTGTTCATCGCTTATGTGTTTTATATTGAGCAGTTTTTACATTCTTTAACTAAATAAAAATAAAAACTGTGCTTAGGATTGCGCTTTTACATAGATTTGATACACTGTACCTATTGTTTTTCACTGTAGATTTTTTTTAATTAAAAAACTAATTACATGCGCCTGTGCTTCCCAGTATATGTATTTTTAAAAATTCAGCTTGTTTAAACAGTTTGCCGTGCACTCCATCACTGTCTGTTCCCTTTGAAAAAGCTGCTATGTCGTTTGTGCATGATGTGAACAAGAAGAAAAAAGTTACCGGTACATGTCACTGGGAAAGCTGAGTTGCCTCAAACACAAAACTATGATGCAGATTTACTTTAACCAATTGTAAAACAAACAAACAAAAAACGCATATACAAAGATTCCTATACAGGTACAGTTTTACTGTGAAGGGTCTTATTTCTGAAGAATTACTCTCGATATTTGTAGATTCAGGTAAGTAGCCGTGCTGGTCTGACACAGTGAAAATAAATTAAAAAATTGTCCAGTAGCACCTTAGAGACCAACTAAGTTTGTTCTGGGTATAAGCTTTTGTGTGCATGCACACTTCTTCAGATACCCTGAAACAGAAGTCACCAGACCCTTATATATAGTGGGAGGGTGGGGTGGGGGTTTTCTAATAAGGGTAGTGGGAGATGGGTGATTGACTCAATGGGTATGGTAAAGTTTTTATTTTTTAACGTATAAAGGTATTTATATAGGTGAATGTAACGTTTTACCTGTCTGTAAACTATTGCCAATTCCTGCTGAAAGCTGTGGAGGTACAGCAGGAGACACAGGGACAGAGGAAGGGGATGCAGTGGGGGCAAACCACCCCAAGTGTCTTCGCTGGGGGGGTGACATTTGGCGCGCCACCCGTCCACGACTCCCAAGCCTACCCCGAGCCGTCAGGGGAAGAGGGGAGCTGTGTCGCTTTGCCAGCAGCAATCCCCCTTCCCCCTTCATTTTGACAGCTTGGGTGAGGATTGGGAGTCGCGGGCACACGGTGCGCCGAATGTCCGCCATGGGTGGCTTGCTCTGCCCCAGGCTGCAGGGCATGCGCACCACTCCAGGCACCCAAGCAGCTATCATGCACCTGGGAGGGCACCCTCCGTGCCACCCACCCACCCTGGGCAGCGCGGGCATATGCCCTGCCACTGAGGAGAGACTCCTGAGGGAAGAGGTTGTGGACCTGATGGAAGACTGCAAGCATAGTAGTCCTCAGTGCCTAGATGAGGAGTGCTAACTGGGAAGAGGTGGTATAAAGAAGTTGGCTTTAGGTTTAAATAGAACTGAGGTTTGCACTACCAACATTTCAAAGGGACAGGAACCCTATACAGTGGTACCTCGGGTTACAGGTGCTTCAGGTTACAGACTCCGCTAACCCAGAAATAGTACTTCGGGTTAAGAACTTTGCTTCAAGATGAGAACAGAAATTGTGTAGCGGCAGCGGGAGGCCCCATTAGCTAAAGTGGTACCTCAGGTTAAGAACAGTTTCAGGTTAAGAATGGACCTCCAGAACGAATTAAGTTCTTAACCCGAGGTACCACTGTATAACAACTGTAACAAAGCAAAGTTAGCCATTTGATTTATAAGCCATACATATGAACACCACCATATTTTATATTAATAACTATTGTACATAAAATATTGTTTTCACTTTTATTTGGATCACTGTGCTATTTTAGCCAATTCTTAACCATAGTTACTGTTGGATAAACTGAGGCAGAAGATAAATTGTATTGAGATACATGGTGGTAATGGTAACAGCTTGACCCAGCCATACAGGAAGTTGCGCAAGGCACTCTTTTGAGAAAAATGCTTTAAGCACCCAATTTAAATTTTAGCTGGTCACTTTTTTAATGTAATTACAACTGTGAGGAATAAGCAGGCTTGCACTGTGCTTTAAATGGGTGGACACCTTTCCTCTTATTGCTTTAGCTCCCACCAGGCTCAAAAACTCCAAAGGAAGCAAAGGTATTTTGACAGCAGCAATTCACCTTCCTTTTCTGGAAGTGTATGGGGGAAATCCAGCTCCAGATTTACTGTAGCTACAGAATAGGGTCACTTTGGCTGCTATCTTGCAGGAGTGTTTATTTCACTAATCCTGCAAGCCGTAAATATTGGACGGTTGGCATCATAGGCTGGAAAAACAACATGAAACATGAGCCTTGATTTAAGATTTTAATGCTCCTCCTGAACCACTAACAATTTTGGGAAGATCCGATGTGTCCCTGAGCAGGCAACGCTGAATTGCAGGAGCTGCTTCTTTCTCCCACATTCTGCCCAGCCAGCTTTGCCTACTTCTGCATGCTTAAACGCTCAAGGATGTAGGAATATATAAGAGCCCTGCTAGAACAAAGGTTTATCTAGTTCCCACAGTGGGCAAACAGAGCTTCAAGGCAATCACTCTTTTTCGGTGTTGATCCCCAGCGCTGGATGTTCAATGGCAGACTATAATGGAGATTCCATATCGCTATCATGACTCATGACAAATAAAGGGAAAGGGAAAGGATCCCTGACAGCTAAATCCGGTTGCAGACGACTCTGGGGTTGTGGCGCTTATCTCGCTTTACAGGCCGAGGGAGTCGGCATTTGTCCGCGGACAGTTTTTCTGGGTCATGTGGCCAGCATGACTAAGCCGCTTCTGGTACAACAGAACACCAAAACCAGAGCAGCGCATGGAAACGCCGTTTACCTTCCTGCCAGAGCGGTACCTATTTATCTACTTGCACTTTTTGGCGTGCTATTGAACTGCTAGGTTGGCAGGAGCTGGGACCGAGCAACAGGAGCTCACCCTGTCGCTGGGACTCGAACCGCCAACCTTTTATCAGCAAGCCCAAGAGGCTCAGTGGTTTAGACCACAGCGCCACCCGCGTCCCGACAAATAGTCATGACAAATAGCAAGTGGTAAATCTATCCTCAATGACTATGTCTACTAATCCTCTTGCTTCTTGCAACAAAGCACTTTCCATATTCTTTATGTCATTGAAATTCTACACAATATTGATCCAGAGCAGATTCCAATGTATAGTTAGCAGAGTAAAAACTTAAATACGTTGCAGGATTGCCCCAAAATAGACCAGACGCATTTCATCTAGCAGAGCTTTACTGCTACTGAAGGCAAATGAGCATAATGGTCACAAATCCAGTACGTTCAGGATTGGTATTGTCCTTAAGAAATCAAGTTGCAGCAGTCTTAACTTCAACTTACAAATTTATGAGGAGACTAAACTGTAACACTACATACAGAACACCAGAAAGAAAAAGAGATAGAAAGCGGTCGTGAGCCCACGCTCCTTCTGGCCTCACTATTATAGTCAGCATGATCTTGACTGAAAGAGATAACAGAACCAGTTTAAACCAGCTGTACTCAGCTTCTCTGAAGGAATAACCCAAATATCATGAAGCTTATTTCACACAGAGAAGCCTCCAGAACCCTCTTGAATTAATCAGAATAGGAAAGATCTCTACACATCAGATCAATACTTTCTGTACTAAGAAATGCAAACTGACACTTTACTGAATATTCCAGCAGACTGAATACAGTTTTGCAGTTTAAACAACCCAAAGCAATGGCACACATAAGCCCTAACAAATGGCAATGGAACGTTTAGGTCTCCTGTGGTTAACTCAGCAATACTATTCATCAGAGACTATTCATCGCACATTCTGATGAGAGTTAGCTAGTCCTAAATCATGAAATGAATTTGCTTGTGTGATCCCGCCCTGTTAATCACACTTCCACATACTAAATTTGTAGCCCAACTTTCCTTCAACAAGCTCAAAATGGCATACATAGTACCCTCCCCCCATTTTATTCCCCACCACCACCACACATACCAGTGCTATAAAGTGAATTATGCCAGGAGCGTACCCTGCAAGTGTTCCAGAAAAACTGGGACATTCTGTTTTTTATCGCAAGAGATAAATAATAGTTGCCACTATTTCACAGCACAATTCCCCCTCCCAAAAAAAGCACTTTTGTGGGGCTGCAATCTCACACGTGCTTTTGAAAGCTGTGCCTGGAAATAAAGCAAATCACAGCAACCCAAGCACCATGCTCTTGCCGTAAAAAATGGGAAGATGGCATCCAGGAAGCTGGCGTCCCAGATTTTGGCTTCAAAATGTTGGAGGGCATGCAGGAGTTAGTGGCTGGCCCATGGTCACCCAGTGAGCTTTGTGGACGAATAGGATTTTAAGTGCACATCTGCCCACTCCTAGTCTAACCATCTAACCATTACATCACACTAGATCTCATACAGGTAAATTGCTGTTTAGGTGAAAGCACTATACACTGGCATTTTTATACTTATTTTATTGTGGAGTCTCAAAGGACAGCCCCAAGTGTGTTCTGCAATGGTAGCCAAGATTTCTGCTTGGAATTCCCCACATTGTACCGGCAGCCAGCAGAGAGCATCACAGCCTCATTTACTACCTAGCAAATGGGTTGTTTGGGGGGATACCTCTCAGGGAGTCAAATCTTTTGTTGGAAGCCACCCAGGGTGGCTGGGGAGACCCAGCCAGATGGGCGGGGTATAAATAATAAATTTTATTATTATTATTATTATTATTATTATTATTATTATTATTTATTTTATTATTATTATTATTATTATTATTATTATTATTAAAATGACTGTAATATTGATTACATCTAGCAACACAGTCACAATAACCCTGCTTTTAAGAGCACAGGTGGTTTGAAAGGAAACATTATTCACCCACTGCCATGACTGTTCTTCTGAAGCAGCAATATTAAGCAGCCTCCTGACTGGAGATTATCAGCCATGTAGATGCCTTGGAATGAATTGACCATCTCTGGTGGTGGAAAAACACTCTTGTTACCAGACCCTCCAGTTCTTCCCGAAAGGCTGCATCCTTAAGAATACCTTAACAGCAAACAGCAATGACGTTATTTGCAATTACTTGCTTTGAAGCAAGTAAAATTGTGTTTATCTAGTGGTGACTATTGGTAAGCGAATGGTGCCTATGTACACAGTTTAGATTTAAGTATGCACGGTCTCTCTTCTCTCCATTAGAGAGGGATGGTTTTCTAAACAAAAGAGAACTATTAATGTGCAAAGTTTCATGTTCCCAGCCTGCATGGAAATTATTAGAACTTAGATATAGTACGTAATTCCTCAGGAGCAATGGATATACAATTAGGAAAGGAGGTCTGAGGAAACAAATAGGTTTAGGAGAAACATTCTATTTGGAGAAACAGAGGTGGCCATATTGGGGTGTGTGTGTGTGTGTGTGTGTGTGTGTGTGTACCGTATTTTTTGCACCATAACACTCACTTTTTTCCTCCTAGAAAGTAAGGGGAAATGTCTGTGCGTGTTATGGAGCGAATGCCTGTGAGTGGCGGGGGGGGGGGGGATCTGCTGCTGTCGTGAGCAGAGGATCCATGGTTCCCCTTCCTTCCCTCCTCCGTGGTTACAAAGCATGGATCCACATGGATCCTCAGGATTGTTGCATTGGGCTACTCCAAACTCACTGTCAGATCACATGTCTGTGGCCACAGCATGAACCACAAAAATCATATATCCACTATTTCGTTTAGAATATTTTTTTTCTTGTTTTCCTCCTCTAAAAACTATGTGCGTGTTATGGTCTGGTGCGTGTTATAGAGCGAAAAATACGGTAATTTTATTAGAGGTTTTTTAACATATTAAGCAATAAAATCCAAACTCTTCTATAGAAAGATAATAAAAGGCAAAGTATCAAAAGAAATAATATAGAAAAAATATAATACACAATATTCATGATCCTCATAAAACACAATTATATATATAAATCTATAGCCCTTTATCACCATTTTATCTCAATCTCCCATCTGCATACTGAGAGCTGAATCTCCCCATTCTCCCACCTGGGAGGTCTCCCCCCATTCCTCAGCCTCCCACCCTAAGAAAAACCACTCTGATCTGTCTGCCACACAGATGATGAGTGCTGTAAACTCACAGCACCCAAAAACCTGTGGTTGGGGTTTGCAGGCCTGGAAAAAAAGTTTTCCCTCCAGGGGAAATCGCATTGCGAATTGCGCAAGTTCAGGGCACCCAAAATGGCTTTCATTTGGATATTCAGCTGCCGGTTTCAAGTTTAAAACACACAGTAGGAATCAGCTAGGAGCAGAGGAAGCTGCCTTATGAGAAGTTTGATTGGTCCATCTAGCTCACCACTGACTACACTGACTAGGAATATCCTGGACATTACTGGAATTTCAAAGGCGGAAGCAACGTTCAGGGCGGAGATTTGTCCTGGATCTTCGGCATGTACAGTGGTACCTTGGTTCTCAAACGCCTTGGTACTCAAACAACTTGGAACCCAAACGCTGAAAACCCAGAAGTGTTCCAGTTCGCAAACCGTTTTTGGAAGCCAAACGTGCTGTTTTGAATGTTATTGTTATGCTTCCAATCTGAGTGTTACGCTTCCGACTGAGTGCCACATTTCCGTTTTGAGTGTTACGCTGAGGTCTGTCTGTTTTTGCTATTTATTTTGCATTTTTGTTTCTGTGTCTCTTTTGCTTTTGTTTTTGTGACAGTGTGGAATCCAGTTCAGCTACTGATGGATTGATTGTGTGACTGCAGTACATTGTTTATTGCTTTCATTTTAGGGATCAATGGTCTCGTTAGATAGCAAAATTCATGTTAAATTGTTACTTTAGGGGTTGTTTTTAAAAGTCTGGAACGGATTAATCCATTTTGCATTACTCTCTATGGGAAAGCGCGCCTTGGTTTTGGTATGCTTTGGTTTTGGAACGGACTTCCAGAACGGATTAAGTTTGAGAACCAAGGTACCACTGTAATCCGAGAAATCATGGGGTGTTTTGTTTTTTGCTTTTGCATTTTCGGATTTTTACTTCTTGAAATATGGCAACCCTATCACTGATAATACTTGCCAGTATTTCAGACATAGGAACATTCCCAGCCCTACCTAGAGAGGCAGGATTGAACCTGTGTCCATCTGCATGCAAAGCTACCACTGAGCCACAGCCCTTCTCAAAAATTCAGAGGCATATTCATTGCATTAGAAAGGCAAGGCATGCTTTGATTTGCACAACAATTTTAAAAATTAAATGGCCACCGGGGGGGCCTGGCAATTTTCAAATGGTCCAAGATGGCAGGAAGAGGTTGAGAACTTCTGAAGTAGACAATGCAACGTTGAATATAAATTTAACTCAGAGTGAAACCTGGAAGGTTTTGTACTTCTCTTATGCAGTCTTCAATAAGCCCATATGATATACTATGATCTTCTGCTGCCACCATCAGGTCACTTGGAAGGCAGCGGAATAAAACCGCTTCATCCTTTTGAGAATTAGGTCTGGAAATGAATATACAAAAGGCACCTCAACTGACAGCAACCTCCTTTTACATATTGGCAATGATGTGCCAAAGATTATTTGATTGATTTGATTCATAAGTAAAATCCCACTGTGTTCAGTAGGGACTGATCTCAAGTAAGTATGGCTAGGGTTGCAGCTTCACTTTTAAGCGTTTTCACAAAGAAATAGCTAAAACTGATATAAACTAGGCAGATTTAAATATCTGCACATGAAACACATTCCCATTTTTATCTTTGATGGCAGAACCATAGAATCATAGAGATGGAAGGGACAGTGAGGGTCATCTACTCCAGCCTCCTGTCGCACAGGAAACTTTTGCCCAGTGTTGGGCTTGAACCCACGAACCTGATGAGCCCCATGCTGTACTGACTGAAGCAGTGATTCTTTCCAAGTGGACCCATTAGGTTTAGATTATATGTGCAGTGACTTGACCATGTACTTTTAATGTTGTGGCACCAGTTCTCTGGAATTCTCATCCATTGGAAGATGTTTGTTGAAAACATTTTTTTTTCTCTGCAGTTTTTAATTCTTGTTTTTTATTTCTTAATACTGTTTTTATCATCTGTTTTAAGTTTATGTTCTGTTTCTGTAGTCTATTGTTTATGCTAGTTTATTGTTCTTTTTTGTAACATAAAGACAAAAATGAATAAAAGCTAACGTGGTTGCACTGATATACATCTTTGTTTAAATAACAGCATATGACATACAACAATTACATAAAAATAAAAATAGAACAACAAACGCTCAGATAATTTTTTCCAGATATATTAAAGTTGTGCCGAGCTGGTTTATTGTTCTCAAGATGCATTTTTACTTCGTTGTCAAGAAGAGTTGGTTTTTACTGGAGATTATTGTCCACTTTGTGGAGAAAATTCCTCCAACAACAGGCTATACATTTCAAAATAAATTAAGAAGTGTGCATGTGTGGAGTAATATGTCCTTTAATTTATAGTATTCATTCTGTTTGCATTCATCACTGGGTTATAGGATATAATTGAATAAAACCAAGAGGTTAGATAAACATGCACAGCATTATTGTTGGAAATTGGTCAGATGTTATATGAAATAGTATGAAATTAGACTACAAAAGCTGTAGCAAGTGTTCTGGGCAGTTTTATGTTTCAGCACAAACACTGCCTATGATTTGGTGAAAAGCATTGTGCTTGGTAGATATGTCTGCTCATTGTATCAAAGTGATAGCACAGAACATCCTGGGATGGAAAATATTATTAGAGGATATTCTTCATCTTGCTGATGCGATGTACCTGAGGCCTCAGAAATTATGGCAGGTCCATCCTATCCATCACTGTCTACTAACGTCAGTGACTTGCCAAAGTCCTCCCCGCCACTGCTTCTTACTGGGAATTGAACCTAGAACCTTCTGCATGCAAAGCAGAGGCTTTTCCACTGAGCTATGGTCTTCTCCTTTAAACATTTCTTTAACATACAAGAAAGTCAGGGAAGAAGGTGGGATTTCAGCCGGCAGCCCCAAGCTGAGGGGAAATGATCATGACTAATAACTACACCCCAGGAGTAAGACCAATGAATGCAAATGGTAGATCATTTGATACTAACTTACTAAGTGCTTTAGAAAAGCACACTTTAATAATAATAACAACATTTCTCCCCGCCCCCCACCAAATCTTCGCACAGCTGGTGTTATGTCATTTGTCAATAACTGCATCAAAGGGACTATCCAAAAGAGGCTCACGACATGTATAGAACATTCCTATGGTGATTCCATTAGTAATAAGTAATAAGAGGAGAAGTATTTGCCCAAGTGCAAAAGTGTGTGCTCAACCCTTGGAATACGCAATGGTAGCACAGCCTTGTGAAGACATGGAAACTGAGCAACAAATGAAGGCTTACTGCTACGGAAATAATAGCCATGATAATAAGAAGGTCTCTTCTACGTATGACATAAAGAAAACCCTTGGGCTGGGTTAGCTCCAAGAAAGATATTACAAAATAATTTTATTTATGACACCAAATCAGAAAAAGTAATAGTAAACAAGATGTCTTCCCCAACCATAATTTATTCTTAAATCTTTCCCCAATATAAACCTTATTACATGCTCTTTATAATTCCCCAACAATCCCATTAGTTTGCTTTGCTTGTAAAAGATAACGCACAAACGTCCATTGTGACTAAGGGAGAAACTAACGTCCCTGTTTAGATGGCATCATTTAGTTGGTCATATTTTGGAAAACGAATGTAATGTTTTCTTTTACTCTTCTAAGAAAGGGATCGGGAAGATTTTCGTGATTCCCAGAATAGTGTTTCCATTGCATCAACTGTGACATAGAGAGAGGCTTTTTTGAGTCAGGTTTCACATTGCTTTGGCCAAGCTGGCAATCTTGTAGAGAAAGGTTTTCCGAGGGACCTGAAAGAAATGGCATTTTTAGAGACGCAGGGAAGAACATCGAATGCCAAATCTGTTATTTTTGACAGAGAACAGTGTGAAAATTATGAAACGGATACAAGATCATGGGAACGAGTCCTTAATTTGTCCCCGTTTAAGGTGTTTAAGCGTGTGTAGGTGTGTGTGAGTGTGTGACTGAAAGAGCAAAGGCCTATCTAGTCCAGCATCCTCTTTCCCAAAGGGGTCAGCCAGATTCTATGTACCTGGAAGCGCACAAGCAGTTCAAGAAAGCACTATGTGTCCTCTGCTGTTTCTCCTCAGCAAGTGGTAATTGAGAGGCATGTTGTCTCTGATCCTGGAGATAATATGTACACAGCCATCCTGACTAATAGCCAGTGATAACATCATTCTCCATGAACTTGTGTAATCCCCTTTTAAAAGATATCTAAGATAGTGGATTTCGTAGGTTAACTCTGCACTGTGAGAAGAAGTCCTCTCTTTCATCTGTCCCCAATCTACCACCTGTGATTATGATTAAACATGGGTCAAATTATTGCACAAAAGGCATAGTTTGGAACACAAACTGGGAAACCTGCGCACCACAATCTGCTGTTAGCCTGGATAGCTCAGTTGGTTAGAGCATGGTGCTGGTAACACCAAGGTTGCAGGTTTGATCCCTGTATGGGAGAGCTGCAAAGTAGGGGGTTGGGCTAGAATTCAGGTTTCCTCAACCTCGGCCCTCCAGATGTTTTGAGACTACAAGTCCCATCATCCCTGACCACTGGTCCCGCTAGCTAGGGATCATGGGAGTTGTAGGCCAAAAACATCTGGAGGGCCGAGGTTGAGGAAAGCCTGGGCTAGATGATCCTCAGAGTCCCTTCAAATCCCACAATTCTATTAATCTATTCTGTTACAGCTCCCATCACCTCTAACTCTTGGCCATTGGCCATGCTGGATGTTAGTCATCAGGAGGGCAACAGCAGGTTCTCCATCCCTGATTTAGAAGTTGCACAAAGAGGCAATTTGTTATTCACATAAAAGCAATTACCACTGAAAGCTACCAATCCCTATTTTTGCAACTTATAAAGACATTAAGGGAATGCTGGGAACCAAATTGTATACTGAGTTGGAGAGGAGCCAGTGGCCAATGGAGAGGAGGAACGAAAGCAAAACAAAACTCACCTAGGTCACCTTCCTTTTCTGTACATTTACACTCCAGCAAATCGTGGGTAAGGCAGCTAGACTCTTCATGCAGGGTGAACAGATCTCTAAGTTCTTCAACAGAAAAACGGATGTGTTCGGATCCCTTGGAAAAGTCGACAACTGCCCCAGAGAGCCCTTGCTTACTGATCTGTCTCTGATATATTTTCTCTTCTATTGTGCCTGAATTGAAGAAAGCAGAAACACTGCTTTTATTTCTGGAAGTGAGGGCCTGAAATAAAAGCCAACAGAAAATGCTGTATAATTCTTAAGAGTGGATACATCTAGAGGTGTTTCCTGCGAACCAGACTCAAACAAGAGTTTGCAAATATCATGCGGCGGACCTGTAGTAAGCAGTCTGTAAATATGCACTGTATGTCTCTGCCCATCTCTCCAAACTCTGGCCATTGCCTAAAAGGGAAGGAGAAGGGAAACATGACTGAGCACACTATTCTGTATTATTGTGGCTGGCAAGCGCATCTCACCTTATTTAAATTTACCTGCTTCTCTAACATTTGGTTGTCAGTTCTTTTTCAGACCCAAACTATCAGGTCCCGGAAATTATAAGGAAAACCAAGTGCAACATAAACCTATATATGTTTATTAAAAAGTGGATCCCACTGGCCAAAACTACATGTGAAGGAGAACCGTAACTGGGGCTGCCAACATCTCTTCCCTGTCTTATAAACAGCTGTGGGTGATGCAGTATTTGGACTGAGGCATGGCAGGAGGGGAGTGCAAGCCTGAACCTCCAGCTGCCAATTGCGTAACAAAAATCAGCACCCCTCCCTATAGCTGCTATTAGCTATGGAGAGGAAAACACACACAGGCCTTCCACAGCTAATAGAAGCTTCTGGCATAAGGGATTATCTATCAGAGACTCAGCACAATGGTAAAGGGTTAAAACCCCACTGCAGTGCCACTCCAAATCAGGCCTCCCTGAGGCCTTAAGATGACTCCATTAAAACCAATAGAACGTGTATCATCGATTTCAAGAGCAAAGCATCCAGTGGCCACGACCAACCAAACTGAATTGTCTAAACCACACAGGCTCCTCCCCACCCCCTTTTATTACGATTACAGCATCTCTACCATCCCTAACCCTTTCCCAACAAATTAAGGTAATGTACGACTCCACTGGATGAAAGCCCGTTTCCTCCATACACATCTAATTTTAAAAGTAATTTAGTATTAAAAACAGCAGCCATCTCTACATTTTTTTTACCCTGTGTGTGTCTGTGCACATGTGCAAAACAATGGTTAAGATCCAAAGAACAACTTTAGGTGTGCAAGGCCTTTGGCAAGCCCAGCGACTATTTTTTTAAAACTTCTTTGAGCAACAAGCCTCCATGTCAGATCACAAATTTTCTTTTTAACCTTCCTCGGTTTCAAGATCAGTGAGCTACATGAGGAACTGGTGCTTTTGGGGGGAGAGGGGGGTTTAATGGGTTACTGCTTTTGGTTTGATTTTATATGTTGTGGTCTTATTGTGAACCGCCCTGAGACCTCCAGGAATAGGGCAATGTATAAGTTGAATATAATAATAATAATAATATAATGGCAATGGCTTACTTCAACGAGTGGTTCAGACAACGAATGCAAGGGGAATTATTCAGCACTTCAGATATTTTAACCATCCTGCATAAATCAGTTATGGCATTTTCGTTTCTTGCAGCTGAGCTCAAAATAATGAGACCCCTATGCAACTAGCTATTCTCAAAGTAACTACCATATAACCCTCGGAAGGGAGAAGTTTGCCTATTTGAATTGGGCTTGGAGCATCCTGTTTGAAATTTCCTGTGAGAAAGTAAGTTAAACTTCTGCAATGGAAAATATATTAATTCCACCTGCATCCGTCTTTGGTAAGTATGCTCAGCAACCCCAGGGCACAGGCCTGCATACAAAATGGTATCAATCTGAATGTTTCTTTGAACAAAAATGTGTGCCATTAAACAGCTGCTGCTAATGATGCCTGGTGTAAAAGGCTTTTCAGACATTCACAACAAACCTGAATATCCGTGGCTGGATTCCAATCGATATCATATAAGATTAAATGGGAGGCCCCAACAAGGTTCAGACCCACGCCACCAGCCTTTGAACTCAGCAGGAAGATAAAAGATGGGCAGAATTTACTATTAAAACCATCAACGATCTGCTGTCTCTGGGAGACGGGAGTGTTGCCGTCAAGCCTTGCATAGGAATATCCATGGCGTTTGCACACCTCTTGCAATATGTTCAGGGTCTGTGTGTAATTGGATACCACGACGACTCTGTCAATCCAGAATACAGTAGATCTGTTACTGGCTAATACAGTTCCTTCATGTTCATTGCATTTAAATCTCCAAAACGTATATATCGTTAGCGTGTGTACCAAGGGCAGGGTACATAATTTGCATGCAAAAAGGTCCAGGGTTCAAATCCTTGGAACCTCTAGGTATAGAGTCGAGAAAGGCTCCTTTTAGCACAGAACAGGTCCAGGTAAGTGCCAGGCCACAAGCCACATGCGGTCTGCAGCACTTTTGGATCTGGCCTGCAGCATCCCCTCCTCAGCACTGCCCCCCCCAAGAAAGTTTCCATTCACACAAATGACAAATGAGAGATATTTTCTTAATTCCTGCCCGGGTTGCGGCAGGGTGAATTAGAGGCAGGCAGCTGGGAAGGGGAGGGTAACACTCCCCTGCGGTAACTAGTTTTTTAAAAAGGTCCCATATGCTATGTGGAAGAGGTTATTTTGTGGGGGGGGGGGTCATCATAGCAGCTGAGGGCTGTAGACAATATTGAGCTAGATTGGACCAATCGTCTGTCTCAATACTAGCCTGCTTCCCAGGCTACAACTTTGCTAAAACTCAGTGAATGCCAGGTTATCAGATGAACAACATTATAGAGACCTAGCCTTCTTCCTTCAAAGAGCACAGGGTGACAAATAGCCATGGGGCAGAGGTTGAGCAAGAGTGTTTTAGCCAGACGCCACCTGCATGGTTCTAAGAAGTGCATTGTTGTGGTTCAGGAGGGAGGGGGTTTGCCTTGTTTTTACTCCTGCCCATGCAAAATGGGCTCCACCTGGTACGCAGGCTGAGACCCTACCTGCCCACGGACTGTCTCACCAGAGTGGTGCATGCTCTAGTTATCTCCTACTGCAATGCTCTCTATGTGGGGCTACCTTTGAAGGTAACCCAGAAACTACAACTAATTCAGAATGCGGCAGCTAGACTGGTGACTGGGGGCGGCCACTGAGACCACATAACACTGGTCTTGAAAGACCTACATTGGCTCCCAGTAAGTTTCTGAGCACAATTCAAAGTGTTGGTGTCGACCTTTAAAGCCCTAAACGGCCTTGACCCAGTATACCTGAAGGAGCATCTCCACGCCCATCGTTCTGCTCGGACACTGAGATCCAACGCCGAGGGCCTTCTGGCAGTTCCCTCACTGCGAGAAGCAAAGTTACAGGGAACCAGGCAGAGGGCCTTCTCGGTAGTGGCGCCCGCCCTGTGGAATGCCCTCCCATCAGATGTCAGAGAGATAAACAACTACCTGACATTCAGAAGACATCTGACATTCAGGGAAGTTTTTAATGTGTGACATTTTAGTGTATTTTTGGTCTTTGTTGGAAGCCGCCCAGAGTGGCTGGGGAAACCCAGCCAGATGGGCAGGGTACAAATAATAAATTATTATTATTATAACATCGATTGTTAGGATCATCTGTTCTAGGTGTATGTCATCTGAGAGAAATCAGATTAAATCAAAAGATTCAACTACACTAAAAAAAGAGAGAGAGAGAAGCTGACCAAACCAATTTCCTACCTTTCTGCAGGGCTCAGTTCCCGAATTGCTGCCAGCAACTGCGTCAGCACGTTCAACTTCCCCGAGTCAGTCTCAGAAAAAGAGGTTGGGGTATGTTCTTGAGAAACAATATCAAGCAAAGCCTCATGGAGGTTCTGTTTCTCTTGTACATCACAACTGGGATCACATCCTTTGTCCTAGAAAAAGAACAGTTCATTAAAAGTTGGGTGGCTTTTATTGTTAACATGACATATTATTTTTAAAGCATCAAGCACCACACTTCAGACAAGTTTACTCTGGATCCTGGAAGGGTGCAGTTAATCACTAAAGCTGTTTTTTTTTTTCCCCTTCAGTGACAAACAAAAGTTATTAAAGCCTTACAGCAAAACATTTCTGCTTCTTCCTTCTTCAGCTGCTCTGAAGTGAATAAAAGGATGCTGCAGCCAAAGTGGGTGTTATAAAGCATTGAGGACAGAATATCCCAAAATGTTGAATACGTAGATAATACTGCAAGTATTAATTCTTACTTTCCCTTTGACAGAGCTCCCACTGCATGCCAGCAGTTTAAATGACAACACTTCTTTGTAGGATTGTGTGTGTTTCTAATTAAAGGCAAAAAGTTGCATGGCTTGAAAAAACTCTTGTTAAAGCTCAGTAAGGTTTACAAGTCTAAACTATGCAATCAGCACCACTTAGCTCCATGGAGCTTACTCCCATGAAACTATATACAGGACTGCAATTATTCCAGTACTAATAAATTGGGTATCACGCTATGTACCGTGGCTTTTTTGCAGCCTCATGCAAAATCACGCAGCATCATGATGGAACAAGAGAGCTGCCTGTAAAATTTACTATGACACATCCTGCCTCCGCCTGTGGGCCTGATCCACTGTGTGCGTGTGTGTTGGGGAAGGCAGAGGAAATGACTACGTTTTGTGTGTATATATATATATATATATATACACACACACACACACACACTCACACACACACAAATATATATAAATATAATGTATTTCCAAGCAGAAGGTTCAAAGTTGCCACTAAAGCAAATAAAGCAGCATCTTAGGCAGGGGATGCTTGGCAGGTCCTTGGCAGGAAAATCAGCATGGAAAAGATTCCATAAAGGTAGCATCATAGATTTGTAGGGATTTGGAAGGGACCTCGAGGGTCATCTAGTCCAACCCCCTGGAATGCAGGAACCTCAAGGAGATCATACATTTTTAAAAGATTGCCCTGAAGGAATCATGGCTGCTACTGGCAATATAATACAACAGAAGCAATAGGCATTGCTTTGTAAAAGGACAAGATAAAATACGCTGGCATCTCTTGACATCTTTTATTAACTAGTTTGAGAAGGAGTTGGGGAGACGGGATAAGAAAAGCCCAATTAATAATGAGTGCAGAAGCCAGCTAAGAGAATAAAGACTGTAAGAAATGGAACTGATAAAGGTTAGCATTTCATTTTCACACTTTCCAGGCTTGAGGTTTTTGAAGAAATCAAAAGGTGCGGCTACTTTCTGAAGTACATAATTTCTCAAGGGATTTTTGCTGATCTGCTGGTAGCAGTAGCAGCAGGCACTGCTGTAGTAAGTAACAAACAGGGCAGCCTCGAGGCAAAGGGAAAGGGAGACAAAGAAAATTCATTTGTCCTGTAACAGCAGCCAGAACATCTGAAGGGCTGGAAAAGAATTTGATCCTTGCCTCCAATGCCTTCAACTGCAGCTGCAGCTGCCACTGCTGATACTAACAACCCTCAAGAGCTGTTCCATGTGCTCAGGTGAGAAAGTAGAAACCGAGAGGGGGGGCATATATCTGCAGCAGTATCTGGGAGGGAAGCATCTTTCCCAAAGCTGCCATGGGCAGGTCACTCCCAAAGGGTAAACATCAAAGGGCATTAGGGCTGTGTTAGAGGGAGTAATGATCTGAACCCCAGGTGAGAGATGGGGGTGGGGCTACAAGGGAAGCTCAGATAAAAGCTGGGAGGTGAACTGACCGAAATAAGAGATGTGCCTGCCACACAATGTATGCATGTAATTTGTTTCTTCCTCTCATTGCCCACTCAGATCTGTTGACTCTGCAAGCACCATAGTTATTCACAACTTTCAAGGTTTGCTCCTACTCCCAGATGGTTTGTTAGAAAGTACAGAAGCAGCACCTTACTTAACAAGATTATCATGCTGCTGAATCAGGTTTTTTAGGTGAATTAATATAATTGGGAATAGTTTCATTGTATTTTTGTGATAAACTCATTTTGAATTACTGTAATTTGTGAATTTATTGATATGCTTATGTGGTTTTTGATACTTGCTGGTCCTTATGTTGACTGAAATGCTGTCCATTGTGTTTTTTCACGGCACCAATAATGTGAGATTCTTTGTAAACAATGTGTTTAAACAAAGCACAATATACAAACCTTTATTGCTTTGAAGAGAAGGCAGGGGTGGTTGCAAAGCTTTTTCAGAGCTCCAATGCATATTAAATGGGAGCTGTTTTCCAGACTACCTTGAAGGCAAGATCTAACAAACGGAGAGCTCATCAGACTTCGATAGAGATCGAGCTGCAGTGCTGTTGGGCGGCAGAAAAGTATGCTCTCCAATTTAGGAGGGAGGAATTTGTTTATGACATCTTGGGTTCTTCTCAGAATGAAGAGTCCAGTGAGGCGAGTCAGTTCTGCTGCTCTTCTCTCTCCCAGTTCAATTTCTTCCTAAGTAAACGAAATGGACAGTCAAACTGGCTCATACAAGCAAGCTCAGCTGAATAGTAATGATCTATAGATATAGAGACCTGCAATGTTGTATTGAGGAGTGTTCCTCTTTGAGTCAGGCAGCCCCGTCCCCCTCCAGGATACTCCATTCCATCCCCCCCCTCCACAAAGAGTCAGTACAGAGCATGTGCAGTTCTGATACATCCCCCTACTGTGGGTGGGTGGTGACAGTGTTTCAGAAATAGAGGGAATGATAAATCCAGTTCTCAAGTTCACATACCACTCTAGCTTGGCTAAGAAATGCAATCTGGAGCAGAGTTAAGGCAATAGGGTTTCCATGAGGAAGAAGCAGACTTATCCACTGTTAACATGCACCCCTTAACTTTCTCCTGCATAAGTCAATAGTTGTCATTTCACTCCTATAGGGAAGAGTGAAGTACTGTGCCTGAGGACAACTGTTGCAATGAACACCAAACTTGCCACCCACCCCTGATACTGGGTGACTCATCCAATAACAGTAGGGATCCTCAAAATATGAGCATATTATGAGCGTACGAAGTTCCTTTGTAACAGATCAGACCATTAGTCCAGCTACTACTGTATCGTTTATGGGGACTGGATCTCTAGGATTTCAGGCAAGGATCTTTTCCAACCCCTTTTGAACTAGAGACCTTCTGCATGCAAAACATGGGCTCTGCTTCTAGGTTATGGCCCCTTCCCACTCATTGTGCCAAATATGTTGTGCCTCTGCATACTGATGTGCTCTGTGCAGACCCCACTCAGCAAAAGTTATGAGCATTTCGCCAGTTTTCAATAGTACAGTGGTGCCTCGCAAGACGAAATTAATTTGTTCCGCAAGTCTCTTCGTCTTGCGAGTTTTTCGTCTTGCGATGCACGGTTTCCCATAGGAATGCATTGAAAATCAATTAATGCGTTCCTAGGGAAACCGCCTTCAGACCAGGTCCGGGGACAGTCTGTCCCCGGACCTCTTCTGAAGGCTGGGGGGGGGCAAGGGCTTTTCTTCCCACCCCCAGCATTTTAAAAAACCCCGGGACAGCGGAGGACTTCTCCGCTGTCCGGGCGATCTTAAAATGCTGGCGGGCGGCATTTTAAAATCGCCCCGGGACAGCGGAGGACTTCTCCGCTGTCCGGGGCGATTTAAAAGCCCCTGGGAAGGCAGGCAGGGGGGACAAAGACTTTTGCCCCCCGCCAGCCTTCAGAAGAGGTCCTGGACCTCTTCTGAAGGCGGGCGGGGGGGCGAAAGTCTTTGCTCCCCCCCTGCCTTCAAAAGCCCTCCGGGACAGGCAGGCAGGGGGGAGCAAAGACTTTCGCCCCCCGCCCGCCTTCAGAAGGTGTTCCCTCCCCCCGCCCGGCTTCGGAGCACCGTTCCGAAGCCGGGCGGCGGCGGGAGGTCTTCCCTCCCCCCCGCCCGGCTTCGGAGCACCGTTCCGAAGCCGGGCGGCGGCGGCAGGTGTTCCCTCCCCCCCGCCCGGCTTCGGAGCACCGTTCCGAAGCCGGGCGGTGGCGGCCGGTGTTCCCTCCCCCCCGCCCGGCTTCGGAGCACCGTTCCGAAGCCGGGCGGCGGCGGGAGGTCTTCCCTCCCCCCCGCCCGGCTTCGGAGCACCGTTCCGAAGCCGGGCGGCGGCGGCAGGTGTTCCCGCCCCACCGCCCGGCTTCGGAGGAGCCTTCCGAAGCCCGGCGGCGGCGGGAGGAGGTGTCCCCGCCCCGCCGGCAGGCTTCGGAGGAGCCTTCCGAAGCCCGGCGGCGGCGGGAGGAGGTGTCCCCGCCCCGCCGGCAGGCTTCGGAGGAGGTCCGAGGACAGTGGGGAAGACGCGCTGCGCTTCCCCGCTGTCCCTGAGATTTCCCTATGGGCTGTCGTCTTGCGAAGCAAGCCCATAGGGAAATTCGTTTTGCGAAGCGCCTCCAAAACGGAAAACCCTTTCGTCTAGCGGGTTTTCCGTCTTGCGAGGCGTTCGTCTTGCGGGGTACCACTGTATTCAGCAATGGAAGTCACTATAGGGAGATAAGACCAAACGGAGCCGTTTGTGTTGTACAATAAATTCTGAAAATCCTACTCAGGTTTTAGAAGTATGAACGCATGTAACACTGCAAGGGTAAAGTTAAGTAATGCCTTTCTGCACAATCTCATCCAAAAGAACTGCTCATTCCTCATAAATTGTCAAGAAGCACCGGGTGCCCCTTAATTTTAAACCACGCTGTTCAATTCCAGATTTTGATGATAATGTACCTTTGTTGCTGAAGGCTCTTGGGATCTGAGAATAGGTTCCTCATATACTTTTTTGTATGTAGACAAAGGACCAAGTATTCCCGGATTTACATACTCTATTAATGCATAAAATTCTTGCAGATCATTTTGTACTGGAGTACCTTGGAAGAGAAAAGGAATGCATTTACACCTTCAGAAGGGCGCCCCCCGACCCCCAGAGATGCTTACATTTTATTCATCTTCTGCATTACAATGTAAATTTATCTTTTTTACTGTACGGCAAACAGTGCTTCCAGCTAGAGGGGTCTGATCTCAACATCTTGTTTGGACACAAATAACTCTTCATGTAGTATCCTGAGAAGTGTTCCCTCTCCAGCTACATTCATAAATGTAACAAACACTTATTTTATCCCCATGCTAGTCCGTTTGCTGGCAACAGGATGATTAAGTACTCACCAGTCAGAATAATTCTCCTCTCACAAGACAGACTGGCAAGTGCAGTCGTCGTCTTAATAGCAGCATTTTTCAAGCGATGTCCCTCATCACAAATGACAAGGCCAAACTGCGCCTTCTGTATTTGGTCCAAGGAGCGTAGAAACATCTCATAACTAATGATCAGGACTGAATAAAGCGGGGAATTGATGAACTCTTCTACTTTGTGATCCTGCAGATCGGAGAGAGAATTATAATGCTTTGTGGGTCAGGCAAGTTGGCAGTTTAAAGAAACAAAAATGCCTGTGTGTTTACTTCCTCACATAGCAGTTAGTTAATCTGTGTATGTCACTGCCATAAGACATGGGCATAGTTGCTAGTTTAGATGGTTCTCAAAGGTGACAGCATCTTAAAAAGCAGAGACATCACCTTGCCAACAAAGGTCCGTATAGTTAAAGCTATGGTTTTCCCAGTAGTGATGTATGGAAGTGAGAGCTGGACTATAAAGAAGGCTGATTGCCGAAGAATTGATGCTTTTGAATTATGGTGCTGGAGGAGACTCTTGAGAGTCCCATGGACTGCAAGATCAAACCTCTCCATTCTTAAGGAAATCAGCCCTGAGTGCTCACTGGAAGGACAGGTCCTGAAGCTGAGACTCCAATACTTTGGCCACCTCATGAGAAGAGAAGACTCCCTGGAAAAGACCCTGATGTTGGGAAAGATGGAGGGCACAAGAAGAAGGGGACGACAGAGGACGAGATGGTTGGACAGTGTTCTCGAAGCTACCAGCATGAGTTTGACCAAACTGCTGGAGGCTGTGGAAGACAGGAGTGCCTGGCGTGCTCTGGTCCATGGGGTCACAAAGAGTCGGACACGACTAAAAAACAACGAAAGTGATTACTCCAGTTCACAGGGGAGAAAGCTATCCGTGACCAATAGTCATGATGGCTGTACACTACCTGTAGGATGAGAGGCACCATGCCTCTGAACACCAGCCACTGGGGAAGAAGAGCAAGAGAGGGCTATTGCTTTCATGCGGGAAGCCCTGCTAGATGAGGGCAATGGTATGTCAAGCCCAGCATCTTGTTTCTCACACTGACCATGATGTGGGCTTCTTATGCATGCATGTGCATATAAACATCCTAATTCACATGCATACTCTCCAATCGAAAAATGTTGCACCTTCTGTTAATTGCAAAGCAGAATAATGACTCTGGTGAGGGGGAGGCACCCTGGTGTTCTGGGTTTTTTTGCCCTTTTTCCTATCAATTGTTACATTTGTTCTAACAGCAGAGGAGAAAGGTGGAATGACAGATCATGGTAGGCCCATAACAGGAAACGCTATTCTCCTCCTGGCAGTGCTGATCGGAAAAAGAAAGAAAGAAAGAAAGAAAGAAAGAAAGAAAGAAAGAAAGAAAGCTGCTAAAAAGCTCCTCATTATTCACTATTCACAAATGGTGACGTGCTTCTACTTCGTTGTGTTGCAAGTCTTTGGGTAGCTCCATTGACAATACCACACAGCATGTCAATGTAGAATTGTAAAGTTACATCTCGATTTTATTTTCCCCACATGGGGAAGCAGCCAAAAGCAACACTCAAAATGATTTTTCCAGTTTTTATAACAGGAATACAAATGCTAACAAGGCGCAGTGTAAACATTCTCAAACCACCTAACAGACTCTGCAACAGTAAAAATAGAACTGAGGTCTATCCAAACACCAAGGAAAGTACCTAGCATTGTTACAGGTGGCAGGTGAACATTGTTCCTGGTTTGCACATCATGTTAAACAATGGTTTAAAGAAATCTTAGTTAATAAGCCATGGCTTAGCGTTATGTACTAACCCAGCAAAATGCCTTAACTATGCCTTGTTTGTGAAAACAAACCATGGTTTGTTGTTGCTTTACTGACCTTAACTATGGCTTAGTATTACATGTGAATGTAAGTACCTCCCTAACGATGCTTTACGTGTGTTTGTTTTGTTGCCCTGCCCAAATTGCCCACCAGGTTACTGCAACTTTAAGCAAGAGAAGCCAAACTTGGCATTCAGCAGCTCTCACTAGAAAATTTCCTGAAGTTCACGTTGCCGCTAACTCTGACTAATAACAGGATCCTTTTCCCCATCCAACTCTGCCTTTCCCTGCCCCCATCCCTGCCCCACTTCAATTCACAGCTGCAGCTCAAGCTGGAGTTGAAAACTTAAAGGGAATTTCTTTGACATATCACTTTGAGCTCTACCTACTTTATCCAAGTAGGTACAGCTCACAGCAGCAGCAACTTTATGCCTGAATAGCAAAGCACAGAAATAGAAGAGAGAATGCCAAGTAAGTGGAAGGAATTCAAAAGAGGTTCTATTCCTGTTGATCATTACAAATGAAACAGATGAAAATACTTAAGTGTGCATTATTGAAAGCAGTCTTTTAACCATCCAGGAGCAGATGGGGAGGGGAGATGGGGAATGGCTCCAACACAGGTAAGGTTTAAAGGTAAAGGTAAAGGGATCCCTGACCATTAGGTCCAGTCGTGGCCGACTCTGGGGTTGCGGTGCTCATCTTGTTTTATTGGCTGAGGGAGCCAGCGTACAGCTTCCGGGTCATGTGGCCAGCATGACTAAGACGCTTCTGGCGAACCAGAGCAGCACACGGAAATGCCGTTTACCTTCCCGCCGGAGCGGTACCTATTTATCTACTTGCACTTGGACGTGCTTTCAAACTGCTAGGTTGGCAGGAGCAGGGACCGAGCAATGGGAACTCACCCTGTCGCGGGGATTCAAACCCCCGACCTTCTGATCGGCAAGTTTACTGAGCTCAAATTTATGGTAATGGGTCAATTGTCAAGGACCCAGTGGGTAGACCAGAGGAGTGGAAGAAAAGGATTTCTAAAAAAACACATGCTGCAAAGGATTATGGGCATTTCTTTATTGGGAGAATGTAAGGAGAACACTGCAGGTTGATTAAAGTTGCTAAAGACTGCTAAGATTCCCACCCCCTCGCTCTTGGAGCTGACCAATGGAAAGGGAAATGGTGACATGATGAGGTAATGCTAGCAGCTGGGCACTGTAAAGCCTTATGGGAAGTCAGGAAGAGGGGCAGCTTAGGGCAAGAAGTAGGTCGCGTGGAAAGAAGGCAGTGTATGACAAAACAGAGCGTGGTGCTGATAATGCCAAGGTTGCAGGTTCAATCCCCATAAGGGACAGCTGCATATTCCTGCATTGCAGGGGGTTGGACTAGATGATCCGCAGGGTCCCTTCTAGGATTCTATCTGCAGAATGTTCTTTGGCATTTTTCAATTAACAGTGGTTTAAGAATGGTTTAACATGATGTACAAACCAGACTATTATCTCACCTGATCCACTAAGAACACCTTGATTCTCTCACTTCCCAGCCATTTTTGAAATTCTTTCCCCCAGTTCTTCACCAGACTCCCAGGAGTGACTATCAGTGCCTGTTTTATTACAGGTTTGCATCCATATGGCCCCTGACGCAGGAGAGTCCAGAGGACTGAAATGCACTGCAGAGTTTTTCCTAAACCCATTTCATCTGCAAGAATGGCTCCAAATCTACAGCTTACTCTGAAAAAAGACAATTGCATGGTTAATACTTTCTTCTTCTTCTTCTTCTTCTTCTTCTTCTTCTTCTTCTTCTTCTTCTTCTTCTTCTTCTTCTTTTAAACCTTGCAATTCTCCACAAACCAGTCTTAGGAAAATCCATATTGTTAAGCAATGTAAGTCCTTTTTTCTTTTTCTTTTTCACAAAAATATGTATTGAGGCCTGGCCTTAGATTTTTATTTTGTTTACTTACTATTTGTATGTGTTGGTTCAGTCACACACCTTCAATAATATAACAATGTTGTTACAAGGTGCATATCAAATAATTCATTTTAGTGCAAAACCAGATAGGGTAAAAACCCCACAAAACCCACAAGGGTAAAAACATTAATACAGTGGTACCTCAGGTTAAGTACTTAATTCGTTCCGGAGGTCCGTACTTAACCTGAAACTGCTCTTAACCTGAAGCACCACTTTAGCTAATGGGCCTCCTGCTGCTGCCGCGCCGCCGCAGCGTGATTTCTGTTCTCATCCTGAAGCAAAGTTCTTAACCCGAGGTACTATTTCTGGGTTAGCGGAGTCTGTAACCTAAAACGTCTGTAACCTGAGGTACCACTGTATACAGAAAAGGCTACAAAAATGAATAACAAAATAATGTTTATGTTTATTAGCTTAATCTAGTATTTTTGCCTAGAATACACCTCCTTCTAAGTTTCTGAGGCTCTTTTCTTATACAACCTGAATCAAATTTCTAGAAAGCTCCTAACTTTGGCAAAAGCTTCCTCAACTTACTCTGATAAGGGAACGAGATTGGAACAGTTTTACTGAATGAACAGGAATCAATATCCCTACTTTCTCCTTTCATTGTGGTCTTCTCCTTTGTTGTTATTCAGAAGTCCAATGAGGCTTATACTCAGGTAAGTGTGTATAGGATTGCAGTTTAAAATCCCTATTTCAAATTACAGAATTTATGTTAAGCAAATGGCATAGCAATTTCAACAATGAGCTTTCTCACTAACTTCCCTGTTAATATGTAACGTGTCAAGTGTATCTCGAATGAGTGCCCTGCTTCTCTGAGGGTGGAATTTGCTAAGAGAGAATCGGTTGCATTATTCATTAATAGAAACCTCCTGCTGCAGCTGGTCCGAATGCAATTCAACCGAATTAACCACCAGGGCTATGCCATTTCCTACCACTACAGCATACCCATGACATGTGGACCAATTCTCAATAAGCTTCGGAGATACCAGCCTGCCTCCCACCCCATGCCAAAGTTCTAAAAAGACCGATGAAATCAGAAAGCAAGAAGAAAGTTTGCCCACCTGTGTGATTTGCTGCAGATGACTGAAAGGCTATACTTCGGCTTTTGTTCACGCAATTTAAAAAGAAGTACAAAATGATTATCCTCTCACCTCATTCCCATCATACATTCATAAAGAAATGAGATCCCTTCCCGTTGGTGCGGTCGAAGATGGTTTACAATGTGGGGGTCCACAACAACATCCACCACAGGCAAGCCCGACTTGTTGAACAACCGCTGGTGATTTGGGGATGGGCGCAGCATAACTAAGCAATCTTAAATTTGAAACACAGGAATCATGAATGCTACATTACTGTTTATTCAGTAAAAGCTACTGGTTGGGGGAGAAATGACAGCTGGCAAACACTGTTATGTTTTTAATTATCAGATTAAGTAAAGCAGCAGAACAGCAAGTGATTGTCAATGTTACCTAAATAGATTTTACTCTTGTTTTGATTTAAATGCATGGTGTGGATCTGCCCTCAAGGTATGAAGGAATATTTGACTAGCCACTGCTGCCTTCCCCAACCTGGTACCCTCCAGCTGCTGTTGGACTCCAACTCCCATCAGCACCAGCCAGCAAGCCCAACAGTTAGCGCTGATGTGAATTATAAGAATTTTAAGGCCATATATATATATATATATATATATATATATATATATATTGCTCATAAATGTACCAAGCAAGCACATATATAAATGTATAAACCACATGTCTGAAACCCCACAGAAAAAAGGTCCTGAAACCATTTTGTCTCTCCCAAATGACCTCAAATATTTCTCTGCAAGGTTGAAGGAAATGGGGAGCCTCCCCATTATCTCTATGCTCACAAATTCTGTCTCAAGGGCACATTTAAGAAATGAAGAGGGTGAGCCTGTGACCTGGATTCAGGAATTGAGTAGTTATCATAACAAAAGAGTGGTCAGGATGCCCAGGTAATCCAATCAGGCAACCTGGCAGACAGGATAAAAACAATGCACTCAGATTTCTGTTGTAGTCCGCCCCTTCTCTGATGTATGTATGATGTACTAGGGGGTGTTCTTGGGCTACACCCCTTCTATGATGTATGTATGGAGGGGTGGTCTTGGGCTCCAGGGTGGGCAATTCAAAAGGCTATATAAGGGCTTGAGCGCATGGTTCGGAGTCTCTCCTGTCTCTTGCATGTGGCAGTGAGGACCCTGTTGCAACAGTTAATAAAGATCAGGCTTACTAGCTGCTTTGCTTCTCAATATTCTCTGGTTGGCCTGTTATTTTCTCCTACCTACAGAGAACCTACAAAAGGATTCTATATGGGCTCTTGGGTACCCCATAAGGAAAAAGGAGCAGTTTTTTCTTATAACAATAAGAAGAAACAATTGGAGGGCCCCAAGCTGGGAAAGGTTAGGCTGCTGCAGAAAAGAAAGCATCCTCTCCAAATTAATCAGATGGGTGGGCATTAGTTGCAGATTGTCCATTTAAATATATTATTGCCTGTTACTAGCAACCCCTGCACATCTCCTCATGTAGATTCAAGATTAATTAAAAAAATATTCACCCCAATATACTGGAGCAGAGGAGGCCAAAAAAACAGGGTCTAAATCCTGCCGTTCTATTCAAATTCAGAAGAGGATAAAACAGAGGTTAAAAACAGATTAAAGCAGGTGAACCATAAAAATCCTCACTTGGTGCGCATGGATCATGACGTGGGTTATAGTTCTGGAAGCCTTTGGGAGGATTTCCTTCAGTGTTAGTTTTGGATACATTTTTGAAAGGGTTGCAGAATGGTTTTGTAGCAGCTTGCGAGACGTTCCAAATCTCCTCGGCAGTCTTCACACCAGACTGAAAACACTTGCCGCTTTTGAAGTCCTCTTCTGCAATTGCACCCATCACTTCGATTTCTTTGCCTCCAACCATCAGAGTCTGGCCTTGGTCAAAATTCTCCAGGTCTTTGACTTTGTATCCAGCACCTAAGAAAGGCCGCAAAATGTTTAGCTGAGATGAACATAAAATTAAAATAATAGGCATAATAAAAGTGTCAGGTAAAAGTTAGACAAAGACTTTGGCCACATTAGGTTGGATCCAGAGTGCCCTGTCCATTAACGGAAAGGCTCCAAGATCCAATGGAGACTCCTTGCTGGAAGAAGGGAAGGAGAAAGCAATTCTCATTGATTCCTCTAAAGCCTCCTTCTCATGCTTATCCAGAGGATTCCCCCAACCAGCTCCATGGATGTCTGTTTGAGAACCCCTGAATTAAGGGGTGTGAAGTATTACTATACTTTTGAACCATCAGAACAAAGCAAATAATTTGTTGGATTTATCAGTTAGAGTAAAGAAAAACCAAAATGGTGGGGTGCATTAAACATGAGCCTTCAGGGGCCTTCAGCCTGAGATTTGGCTGCTTATTTCAAATCAGAGGCAGGTCTCTGCCTCTGAAGCTCCTGGTCACATGCATCTTTTCCTAACTACCCTCTTCTCTCTCCCAGTTCTCTTCTCAGACTCCTCCCTGTCCTTCCCCACATTCCTCCAGATCTTTCTCCAGCACCAATACTCATACCCTAAGTCCTTCTGTTCCTTCTGACCTACTTCCTTCTCAGGCCCCTCTGCCTCTTTTACTCTTCGTTTCCCAAGCCCCTGCACCTGCCTGGCCCTTCTCTCTTGGATCTGAGCCCATAACCAATAGCAAGCACCCAGAGACAATTCTGGCTTTCCTACTTCTCTGTGACACAAGAACAGTTCAGCCAATCACTGATGAAGATTGCACCACTGCCAAATTTCCTACTCCATTGTAATGCCGACCATACAAACAACTGTTTTCATTTTATTCAAGCACATGTTTTAGGGGCAGTGCTGAACTTCTACACATCAGAGTTGCACTCCAATTGGCATTACCTCTTCCAATGTCTCTGCCTTCTGTATCTTTCAGGGTCACCGACTTCCCTCTCACAATAAGAATGGCATCACCTTCCCACTTCTTGTGTTTTTTCTTGGAGGCCTTGCACCACACTACACTGAAGTATTTTGTGAGGCAGCCAGGCTCCTCCTGGTGCCTGGCTGTTGCTGTTGTCACTGGGCACGCTGGACCTGTAGAGGCGAAGACACACAAAGAAGGGGAAAGAGAGAGAGAGAGAGAGAGAGCGCTTGTAACACGTCCCTCAGGTTGAGCCCAGGGAGGCAAATGACATGACAGCTGTGAGTGCTAGCTCAGCTGTCAGTCTTTTCCCTTTCTTTGTGCTTTTAGATAGACCATATGCCTTTCTTTTTTTAAGAAAAAAAAATTGAAACTTGCAGACACACTAAATTTGAAAAGTGTATATGGTACTTCCCATAACTTCAAAAGAAAAGGGGGAAAGCTTACTAGAACAAATGCTGAGCCTATTTAAATATAACCCAAATAGGTAATTTATACCATCTAATATCTCTTGTCCACATTGTAGCATAATTCTTTTTATTTTTAGTATTGTTTTTTAAATGACCATACTGTATACTGAAAAATGCAATTCTAGCAATAAATTTCAAATACACTGGTCTCAGTGGGTCTACCCTGATAATAATCATGCTTTCTACAGTGGAGCAGAAACATGGTTTATTCTAGTACTCACTATCTACATAATTTGAACATCCTTGCCTGTGTAGAATGTGTGGGATTACCTTGGAAGAAGTCAGAAAGATTATTCCTTTTTTAAGCATTTTAATATGCTATGCAGCAGCAATTCCATATAGACAAGCCAAAGACATTCTTGGAAGGGGAAGACATAATCTTTCCAAACCACATTACATAAACCCGATTTACATAAATGTAATTCATTCAATAATTTAAACAGGAAACTAATAGTAGAGACAAATTTTAATAAGGGTTATTCAGAGGTAGTCATGTGTATCTAAATATTCATGTTCTGCCCATCCTGTCTACCAACTTCCTTTAGTGTAAATTAAAAAAGCAAAATTTCTAGAATTTAGTAATCTGGAGTCTAACTAAGCACACAAATGTCCCTTGATTTCCTAAAATCCCATTAACCTTATCATTTTGCACTAAAGTAGTTAGTAAGATCCCTGAGCAAGTGCTATCCGTATCAGTATTTTTTTTCTAACTCCAAAATATTTCAATATTTTTTGCAGCACAGGGAAGGGAGGAAAGAATGGGATACTGGTGAACTTTATCTCTGGACTGCATCAGATATTTTATCTTATTCTAGTCCTGAGGTGCCGCCCACAGAGCAAGGCAGGTTGATTGCTGCAGCACCATGGAAAGCTCCTAATGAACAACGTGCTTGACAAGGGTTGGAGGTGAGCCTTTGCCTCCAAGTCCATCTTTCTGATCCTCCACCTCTTTTATTGGAGCACTAGAGGCTCTCAAAGGGCCAGCCCTTTGAGCTGAAGATAGGCACTTCTCCTTTGCTCTAGGTGTCCCATGCACTGTCAGACTGGTGGGGTAGCATAGGAGGCACTCAGTTTCTCAGGCCAGAACTAGCCGCCTGTGAGGGTCTCAGTTCTAGTTCTATGGCCCCGGTCCATGGGATCCAGTTTAGCAACTTCCTGCCAGTCAGCCTCATGGTCAGTGAACCCCCTGATCCCAAACATGAGACCTGAGGCTCGGAAGCTAGGAATCTGGTCTAGCTTCTCAGACAGTGGCAGTATAGCCTTTGACTTGTTGTCCTGGTCACTGCCGGACTTCAGGATTATGACCAGTTTTGTTTTCCAGTTACCTCTCTAGGCACACTGTGTTCCAGAGACAAATATTTGCATTATTCAGGCAGCATAAAATGTTTTGAAAGAGTTGAAGTCCCTTGTTCTTACTGTTGTAGGATCTACCAGGCTTTTATTTTCTCCAGCCCTATCTTCCAGTTGGTCGAGACCCTTATAATGGTGGCAATTAAAATCAAACACAGTCTTTGATAGACTTGCTGAGAATATCTTTACCCTGCCTGACCCTTTCCTGATTTTCAATCCCTGTCCTCTCTTGCGTACTCATGAACCTCTTTCACTTGAATGACTATTGAACAAACACTCAACATCAAAAAAGATTCCACCCACGTGACCTGTCAGCCTCTTCACCAGTTGTCCAGGCTTTCAACACAACCACTGTTGAGGGTAGGTGTAAAATAATGGATTTTGGAGGCAGGCTTCTGGAGATGCCATTACCATTCCTTCACTGTCATCTCTGGTCAGTCCAATTCCACAAACTATTTTGTTAAAAACCTCTTCAGAAATTGTTCTTGGGGGAAAGTGAACATTGGTACTTACTGTGATAAGTTCCTTCTCTGTAGGAAGGAAGTGGGGTTGTCACTACCCACCTCTCCACTGGCAGGAAGTCAAACTTTTGATAGGGTACACCTGGTGGGCACCTGGTAGGCAGGGCAACCCCCTCATCAGTTCAATTTGTGCTTAAGCAGGTAACCTTATAGCCAAAAAATAAACAGGTGAAGAAGAGAAGACGACCCTGGTATGGGCTAAAGAGTAAGAGGAGAACAGGGGTGGGGGAGAGACAAGTGGAGGAACAGAGCAGGTGCGGAAAGAGGAGCCAGGAAAAACAAGCCAAAGAAGAACAAAGGGAAGTCCGGAACCATAGCTAGTCCAAGTAATATAAACACTGAAGCGCCTAATCAAATTCAACATGCTTTAAAGCATGTTATCAAACAGAAGGCAACCAAGCCAAGAACAGGTCCAAGTAAAAGGACTGAGGGCCATAATTCCAGCCATGAATCTGAAAGTCTGGGGTTTCTGCTTCAAACCTTGCCTGAAGTTCCATTTATACTTGCTTAATTGTCCTAGCAGCTAAGAAACAGCTGGAGCTCAGATGTTAAAACAATGAGGCTGAGTACGATCCAGGCAATGGTCATAAACTCCCTGCCCCTGCCTCTTCCCCCACACCCTCCCCAAATTTGCTGCAGAGGGTTGAGGGAAACCCCAGAACAGATTTAGGGGGCACATCAGTGCTTTTTTTCAGGGGGTACTCAAGAGTACACAGTCCCAGCACCTCTTTTTTTGGTTGTTAATAAGTGTAGCACTTACTATAACAACTTCATGGTAAGTACCAGCACTTATTTTTCTGGGGGGGGGGGGAGCACTGGGCACAGGGATACCAAGGGAGTGGGAAGGAAAGTTCCTGTGCTCATTTTAATAATGCAGTGGTTATGGTTATTTGTTCATTTATTATGTCAGCTATGTATATATTGCTTAACACCAGAGTTCTAAGCAATCAAGTTACAAAAGATAAAATCAGTTAAAATTAACCATAAAATCAGAAAATTTCTGATCTATAAAGATGTTAATTGCCGTAAGTAAGGAGTGGTGAAACACAATAATCTTTTAAATAAATATTTGCACTGTAAAGGGTTTTGAAGTTTATGGGAGCAGGGGGGATACATACTTTGTCACCAGGTAGCTAGACGTATATATGCTACTGATCAAGATTACGGCGACTTCTCCAAAATATTTAATCAGTGATCTCTACACTCCTAAACTGTTTACAAGTTTTATTAAGGCCAATTTATTTCCAGGAATAAAGAGCTCATGAAAACAAAACAAAAAACCCAGAAACACAGATTGGGGGTGGCGGCAGGGAGATTGAGAGTATTCAAGCAATGCTCCCTAAGTGTAGGTAAAGAAGGATAAAGGATGAAAGGACTAAACCAAACAAGATTACGTGGAAGTAATCTCTTTCCCTGCCTCTTATTTTACAGGGCGATATCCTTTGCACATATCAGAAATAGAAGAAGCTTTATCTAGGTGGCGGAGGGCCCCCTGAAAGGAAGCCAAAATTCAAGAGTGTGTGTGCAGGAAACTGGTTCAACTGGAACTGTTAGGCAAGTACAAGCTAGCAGCTTCAGAAACAGACAAATAATTATTTCACACCTAAAACTCAGAAACATTAAAAAAAGCAGAGGAAGATGCCTTCTATTGAGCTCTACCATTGGGCTATGGTACTTCCTCTTCAAAAGCCTACTCTCACTATTGTACTTTTATAATTACGTTTTAGTATGTTCTGGCCTAGTTTGCATGTCCTAAGTAAGGGCTTGTCCACACCTTTACCTTTCCTCCGCTCATTCCAGACACGTTCTGCAATTTAAAACTCAGTGTCTGAGCACCTTTCCCCTGCCCCCTGGAGCTTTTCCTGCAAAAACCTGCTCTTCAAAGCTCAGTCAGAGGAACCGTCAATCCGTGGAAAACCCAAATTGATTTTTGCTCCAATTCAACTTTAAAGAGCAGGTTTCCATGAGGAAATCTTGGGGCAAAAACAAAACCCTAAAACCGCTTGGACACAGAGCATTAAAGCGCAAACCTCTGATTGGAAGAGCAAGACAACAGGCAAGTATGGATAAGCCCTAAACCAGTGACAAGGAATTTTTGGTCTGCAAGCCTAATTAGGACTGCTAGGACTTCCCATTTGGCCCTTGTGGCTATTTTAGCCATGCCATGCTCAACTGCCCTACACTTGACATCTTATGTGACTCTGGAAGGGGAGGCAGGATAGGTAAAGATGCATCTGGGCCAAAAGGCTTTGCTGATCAGCTATTAGAAGCACTGCAGTGCTGCAATAACCCATAGTTACCATGAATATTGTGCATGCTTCACTTCTCCTTTATACTCAGTAGGAGCAACTAATTGTGATCCCTGGCAAAACATTATATGCGAACCTGGAATCATAGCTTGTTTTGCTCAAAACAAACCACAGTAGGTAGGCCAAGAACAAAACTTGCTTTAACAATGTGGTGTGTCTGAAATGAAGATTCCTAGTTCAGATGTAACACTGATCCAGAGATCATGATTTGTTGCTTCTGTAGTCTAGAGGAGCCTGCAGTGCACACTGAAAAGTATTCCGTTACCTATGGCTTATTGTGATGTACGAATGCCACCATTATATCCACCCTTGTTCAGGTCAACATAGAAAGGAATTGCTGGTGAGATATTTCCATGATAAATATTTCATTTGAACTACAGCCATTTCCACAAGTTTTATGAAAGGAGGAAACAAAGATAGTATTTTTCTCCATTTTGCATATGTTTATTGACTCACAAATAAATGAGTATTTCAAAAGACAGGTAAGAACTGATTCACCAAAAAACGAAAAAGAATAAGATCAGCATATTTTACAACAGCTGTATAAGTTATCATTTGCTTTTGCTAACAGTCATGTGGTCATAAGATTTCAAAGGGTTGTTTTTTTTAGTCTTAGATCTGGTTCTACTTTAAATCAGAAAACCTGGGAAGACCAGTGAAAAATGGCTTTAATTTCTTTGCAAATTTGCATGAGAAACAAAATGGAAAAAACATGCATACCCCTACCCCCAAAACGTGGGTAAATACGTCTTTTCTAGATCAAAAAGAATTGTGAAATAACCCTGGTTTTTAAGCAGAATTGCTAAATATTCAAAGATTGTTGAATTCAGGAAGATCCCTACGTAGTCGTATCGCCTTTAACTTTTCTACTTTAATTTTTGCTCTCAATAGCTCTTCTTCCAGCTGCTGCCTTCTTTTCAAGCCATCCCTTTTTTCTTGGATATAGAGCCCAATTTTCCTTTGATTTTCCAAAATGATGTGGTGCTCTTCTTTCAGCATTTGCAACATCTGGGGATCATATCCCCCACATGCCGGTCTAAATCGTTCTCCAGTTTCAAGCCTGAAAAATTCATCTCTTCTGGGGATGGGAGATGGAGACAACATTCTTATATCCACAGAAGACAGGGAAGTTGAAGGAGATCTCTCCATTGCATGGACCAAATGTTCTTCTTCTCTTTGCTCTAAGCTCTCCTGTGTTTGTAACTCTACAATCAGCGATGCAGGTGGCTTGACATCTTCCTCGTCTTCATCCAGCTCCAGTGTGATAGCAGCAGGTTGGTGCTCTAACATTGACTGTGGTGAGCTGGTAGTAGCAACTATTTTTTTATCCGGTGTAGCACTAAAAACAGACAAATAATATTTTCATCATTAACAGAAAAGAAAAAGGATCTTCTTAGTCCACGAAAAAGGCAAAAACTCAACTTCTAAGGCAGCCTTCCCAACCTGGTGGCCTCTAGATGCTTTGGACTACAACTTTCATCAGCCCCAGCCAGCACACCTGGAAGCTACCAGATTGGGAAGGCTGTCCTAAACCACTTGTGAATTAACATTTGATAAAAGACACTACCATTGTTCACATGTAGATTTGTCACTGAGAGGGATACACATAGAGCATAAGGCTATCTGACTTTGTCATATGATGATTAATAAAATCTAACTGAAAAAGTGAAGAAAGAAATACAGAGAAAAGGAGGAGTGTAGATTATTTTAAACATCAACATCATATTGATTGAATGAAAGGAGCAATAAAATCTCAAACCATTCCTGCTAGTATAGCTCTAAGGGCTTTGTATGGCTTCCTTTCCCGAGGGCCTGAATAATATTTTATCTCAAAGCATTTCTTTCTCCATCTATATTCCACACATCCTGCAGCATTCCTTATTCAAAGTAAATATCTCAGCACTTGAGTTCTGGGGGTCACAAGTGCTACCTGGCTTTAATAGTCAGTGATTATTTGTGGTTACTCCAACTCTTCCCTACTCAGGTTGTCTAGGGGGGTGGGGAGGGCCAGAGTAACCTGGTTACTTGGCACTGGGCCGGGAAGCACTTGGAAGTGGTGAGAGAATTTCTAGCTGCTTCCAAATGTTCCCCAGTACAGTGCAAGGTAAGTGAATGATCCTGCCCTTCAGAGGACCTGTGAGGTGGGCTCGAGATCAGCTTCTCAGCTTACTCCAGATTAGGTGAAATCCTGAAAGAGCAACATTCTCTCACTTCCACCTTTCCAGAGGGCCTTGAAAGTATGAAGGAAGGTATGGGAGAGACTACTGAAGATCATAGGATCACTGAACTGTGGAGCTGGAAGGGACCCCAAGGGTCATTTAGTCCAACCCTCTACAATGCAGGGATCTCAACTAAAGCATCTATGATAGCTGGTCATCCAACCTCTGCTTAAAAACCTCCAATAAACCTTCCTCTTTCCTTCTCCCTTCCACCAAATTACGTATCTTCCCCCATGCCCAAGTAGATTGTAGTATGGATTGGAGAGCCTAGCCTCACCAGAACCAGAGAGGATAGAAACTGTTGTGACTCAAGCCTGGAGAAGGGGAATCTGTGACTGCCCAGATGTTGTAGGACTCCCCAATGGTAAGGAAAGATGGGAGCTGTAGTCTAACATCTGGAGGCTTTCTGTCCATGCAAAAGTCCTTTAACAGGACAGCAAGCTGCTAAGCAGCTATAAAAGACATTGGACAGTCTGGTGAAGTACCAGGACCAACTTATCTATTTATCATTGTTTCTTCTATATTTTTAAAATATCTATGAAAAACCAGATACAATACAATACAGAGTAATGTTGGGGTGAACAGTCCGGCCAAAATTCTGAAAGCTGGAAATATAATTTACTACATTAATGGAGATGAAGATCGGGCTAGAAATCTGCATTAATGTTCTCACAAAATGCCTTCAGTGTGTGCTAACTGGCTATCTTACAAAAAATAGCGTATATCAAAGATTCACATTTATATTATAAACTTAAGAAAGAAGAATGCAAGTTTTCATCTACTAGTGTGGGGAGACCTCTATTCAAGAATTAGGAGAGACAGTTACCATGGCGGAATTGGTATTCAGAATCCGTCAGGCATCTGTTTAGTATGAGTCAGTTATGTCAGTTTTAACAAAGCTTAGAATTGGTCATCAAATGCCAAATTAGATTCCTAACTCTGCAGTACATCCAAACAAATCATATGCTGATCCACCCAGAGTAAATCTGCTGTTACTAGTTTCATAAGGAAGTGACCGTCTTCGACAAGGGTATTGGGAAACAGCAGAATTCAATGGTGTGTTTCACTAGGGTGGCCCAACCCTATTTTATTAGTCAGCTACCTGCAAAGCATGGGTGTTCTGTAAAAAACAGAGCATAGGTACTTGATTACTGTGCAAGTCCAGGGATGGAGCTGAAATCTGCTTTGGTAGGGGCAATGCAAGGAGTCTTAAGTATTAAAAGCATAAGAACCCTACTAGTCCAGGACCAAAGGTCTATCTAAACCAGCATCCTCTTTCCCCTAGTGGCAAACCAGGTGCCTACAGGAAGCCCACAAGAAGGATGTGAGAACAAGCATGCTGGTTCACAAACATGTCGCCTCTGATTCTGGGGGTAATATACAGGCATCATGACTTGTAGTCATTGACATCAATGTGTCTAGAGTTCCCTTTAAAGTCATCTAAGTTGGTGGCTGCTACCAAATCTTGTGCTAACCAATAAATTGCATAGTTTAATTATGCACTGCGTGAAGAAGTAGTCTGTTTACTCTGTCTTGGATCTCCCACCTTCCAGTTCACTGGATGACCCCTCCCTAGTATTCAGAGAGAGAAGATTCTCCCTATCCACCTTCCCTACACCATGTATACCTTTATATACCTCTTTAATGTCTCCCTTTTGCTAAATGAAATAGCTCCAAATGCTGGAACCTTTCTTCATAGCAGATTTACTCTCCAAGGCCTGCATACTTATTTAACTTTTGGGAGAGAACCATTTGATACCCACTGGTTTTTTTTAGGGGCTAACTGCCTATCACACACAGTGGGAAATTAGCCAGGGGCGTTTTTGACCAGCCCAGGTCCAACTGCAGCCATGTGGAGATTTCTGGATGCAAGGTTGGCAACTGGGGAAAGCAAAATATCGCTTAGAGAAGGCTCTGGAGTATTTTCCTCAAACCTTGAATTCATTTTATTCTGGATTGTTTTATTTGATGTTTTAATGTGTTGTAAACTGCTTTGAGACTTGCCATTTAAAATATAAATAAGTACAAAAAAGGTAATTAATAAATATAATAAACCCCACTGCAAAAGAAGGTGCCTGGACAGTCCATTGTGATGACCGTAACCTAAGTTTAAGGTGCCATTTGGCGATTAGATTATATATCTGAGTTTCTAACTACTGGTAAAACAAAGGCCTGATGCTGGACTATGCAAGAAAAACAGCTGGGCTGGGGTTTGAGAGACATTGCACCATGAAGGCGCCTACCACATTCCTCATCTGCCCGTTTAGGGCACCAAAGTGAATCCCCCCACGGTTTCCCTGGACCACAGGGTTCACATCATTAATAAACATGCATTTTGAAGCTCACAGGATGGAGATTAGGAGCACAGAAACAATGAACAAGTAAAGGTTTGCACACACCCTTCTGTCTTTCAGCCAAATCTTAGAGAGCACAAAGCCCAATACTTTTTGCCCCTTAAGCTAACTGGCCTCAAAAAGGCTGCCCTGAGCTTTCTAACTACTTGGCAAGAGGTAACAAAACAATTCTAATAAATTTTCAAACACCTTTCAATTGAATTAAGCTATAATGATTTAATTGTAACTGCAGTTCAGGATACACAAAATGAAAAGGAAAAAAACCACAAAAGCACCGCTCAGGGTCATAACAGGCAACAGAGAATGGCAATGTCAGTCAAATGACACTGCACGATAGGCCAACCCGTGGATATAGGAAAAATATGAGTCATTGGCTGCTTACGAACTGAACTCTTGTTATAAGCAATGTGAGCTGAGGGGGGGAATATATTAATAAGTAATATTATGAATCTCCTTTTGCATGTGCCTCAGGGCAATTTACAAACAGCTCAAATTAGTTTTAAAAACAGTAAAAAGGAACACCTAAGGCCGTGACCTTTTCATCCAACAAAAAATGCTGCTTGTCAAAACAAAACATGTCTTCCATTATTTCTGGAAAGTACAGGTAGTGGGTGGGCACCTCTGGTATCTCAACAGGGATACTTATTCCACAAAACAGTGGCGGCCCCACTGAAGGCCCTGCTTCAACTTACTGTGAAGCAGGCTTTTGATATTTGGGGAACTTTGAGCAGAAAGTCACCTGTAGAACACAGGGAGTTACCAGGTACATAAGGGTTATGAAGGTTTCACAAGCAACCTGGTCCTGAGCTGAATAGGGCTCTATATGTTAGTACCAGAACATTGAACTTGGCTTGGTAGCAGACTAACAACCAGTGAAAATGCAGTGGACAAGGTGTTAAATACTGGCAGTTGTTTGCTCTCAAGGGCAACCGAGTTGCCACATCCTACACTGGTTGAAGTCTCCAACACAACCTCAAATGTGCAGAGGACATTGCAGTACTCCAACCCTGAGGTTACCAATGCATGAGTGGTCATAGCTGTTAAAAGGTCCTCCTAGCCACTGAGGACACCTGCGCCTCCAGTGACACCCTGGATGGCGCACCTGCTCCTTCAAAGAGTCCAGTTTCCTGGACTCTCACACAGAGCCTCCATCATGCTATGATTTCAGACTCAGTTTATTACTCTCATCCAACCCACCACTTCATCCAGCCCCTGGAGCATTTTAGAGAGATGAGGCAGAGCAGATTGTGTTTCTACTTCTCAATGGTGACTTTGGATTGGGAACTGGAAATTTGGAGCTATGCATCATTCTTATCTATCCCTGTTGGCCAACCCCATTCCATGACTCAATTGTCCTACGTATCAGGTTTCTGTTAATCAAATGGGAGGAAGAAATTAATGGTTTACAGAAAGCAGAGACTGACACGGAAACAATAGTCATGGGAAGCGGTGGGGAGATGAAGAAGCAGAACCTCGGTTGGTTGGGAGGATGGCCAATTTGGTCCACAAGTTCTCTCTTGAGAAAAAGGAATATATTATGTATAAAAAGGATTTAGAAAAGCTTTTCACTTAGATCCCAAACAACTACAGGGAAGTCAGTTTCATTCAGATTACTGAAACTTACTCCAACATAATATGGTCAGGATCAGGGGATTGTTTCTCCAACTGTTAGTGCACTGATGCTTTTGGAAAACATTTATTATTGAATAAAAAAACAAATCTTTCAGATTTCAATGGTCTTTAAGGTGCACGCTATTAATGTTTTCAAAACATTTGTGTGCCACATTTGTGCTGCTCACACAGCACCCAAAATGGCTTACAATACAAAAATAAAATACAAATCTACCCATTTCCACTACTACAAAATTAATAAGCTACAAAAGAAACCTGATGTATTGGCTAAGGGCTTAAAGGAAGAGTATATGACCACCCAAAAAGTGGCCCCATACTTCTGGCTTATGCTGACCATTTAAATCTACATCAGTATTGTGGAAATTATATACACACACCCTTCTAACATGCTATTACAGATCTATACATACAGTACTTAGATGGGAGTATGCCTGAGTGAACTCAACAGGGGCTTACTTCTGAGTAGAAAGATAAAGGATTGTGCTGTAAAAGTCCATTTTGATTACACCTTATTTACCCTAGGCAATACAGAATTATTTCACCAAAAGGCCCACCACCACATGTTATTTTTACAGCATCTGCCATGGTGGGATTTAGACGACTGTTACCATTCAGAGCAACCAGAGGCAGTACAAATCAAGGACTGGCCAGTGTGCACAAACATGCCAGTTTTCCCGGAAACTCAGATTAACATATTTGTTTTGCACAGTAAGTGACATGAATTTAAATGGCTTGCGACAGGAGTAAGGAAGAGAGCTGCTCGACTCCCCCTGGTTTTTAAAATGTCTGCATCCAGGCACAGGACAAATCTGGTCTGAGAAGCTTTTGAGCAGCCGTGTTTTGCAAGTCAGTTGTAGAGGGGGAGGGCAGCATAAGCAAAGGCCCCGCAAGAAAGCTTGAAGACAGCCTGCCTGCTCTACGTCTGGCTCAAATCTAGAGGGGCTCCGATTTGATTCTACACTAAAAGGCTGCTGGAAAATATGAAGACTTTTGTGTGACTGCAGTGTTCCGATCTGTCTGCGCACGACCCCTGTAAATGTGCTCCATAGCCTCTTTTTTGCAGTTTAAATTAGAGCATTACTTTGCATACTGGCCTCCGAGAATGTGATTGTTTAAAACAATCCATCTGCATTGTTTAAAAAGGCATGGTAGCATGCGAAGTAAAATCATTTAAAAGGTCTAAATTCAGTCAAAATGTATTCCACCCTGAGAGATTAACATAATCCTTGACTGGGCACACTGTACTGAGAGAGGCTCCTTTGTTCTCCTGCTCGACTTTATGTAGATAGATATTATCCAAAACAGGCATCAGCTTCCGTATGCAGAGGCAAGTTGACCACAGTACTACCTTAAATGTAGAACAGCCTTTTGCTTGGTCAGTGTTTGAATGCTATGCCTATTAAAAGGGGAGGGGTAAAAGTTGGAGCTCCTATTTCCCTTGGATTCTTTCTTAACCCTCACTTGCCAAGGGTCTGACAATAAGATCTTTTGAAATGCGGCTGGAAGTTGAACAGAAAAGTCAGTCACTGTTTAAAAATTAAAGGAGTAAATAATAACAATAATCACAAGGTTTTAACTTTTCCCAAAGGCTAAGGCATGTAGCTCAAAAGGGGATGGCCAGAGAAGACAGGAGGCGCTATAGCGGCCATCCAGGCGCAATGTAAAAGTCAACTTACCAGGGCAGATTGCTCCTCTCCCTCAAGCACACACTGGAAATCTGGGGGATCATCTCCACAACTTTCTTGGTCGGTTCAGAGATGTAGCTTTTATAATCAGAAAGGCTCTCTTTTTGCTGCAGTAGCTCCTGCTTGGCGTATTCCTTGAGCCTCTTGTACAAGGTGCGCAGGCCCTGCGCGGTGCGAGGAGGGCGGTCAGCTCCAATGGCATTGTAGTTATCGGCTATGATGTCCCAGCATTTGTTTTTCTCCACTATGACCGAGTGCTTGTTGGTGTGCTCTTCAAGAATCTTAACATACGGCTTGACAAGTTTCAGCAAATCGAGCTTTTCAGACAAGGTAAAATTCGAGGACCTGGCCTTCCCAACCATCGTTCTCTCCAGCTTGAAGAAGCAGTTCCTGAAACCACCACGCAGATCCTAGCTCTGCTCGGCTCTTTTTCACAAACAGAAAAAGATCAGGCTTAACTAGGCTTGTCTCATTTAGGCCCACGCCTACAAGGGAGGGTTTATTAAAATTCCTTCAGCTTAAGCTGACGCAGGTTCAGGAAATCTGCTTAAGCCAAGCCTGACCTACATAAGGCTTCAGATTGAAGGAGACGAGGAGAAGCAGGCAAAACACACACTTTTGTGTCAAGAGACCCATACATACACCGGATTGAAAACATAAAAGGTTTAAAGATTAGCACATTACCCTGCTAAATATTACCCAATTCATCCTGAGTTAACAAGCTCACGCACATCTCTTTGAGCTGACAAGAAACTGAAACTGCACAGAGGATTGGATTTATTCATGCCCAAGAAAGCAACAACTTTTTTTTTTTTGGTCATTTATTGATTGTTAAGCCGAACCACCACAGCAAAAGGAGAAATGAAAACAACAAACGGGGATTTAGGAGCGGGCGTGTGTAGAGAGATCCCTAACAGAGCCCCTGATCACGGCTCCCTAGCTGCTGTTCTCTCTGGCAGTATTTGCATAATGCTAGTCCTGCTGTCAATCAGGAATTGCATATCGCCTAGCTAGTTAGGTTTCACTCAGGCTCAGGCTTCACAGTAAAGCTAAGCTTCCCCAGCACTTTGCAGCTTGCCTCAGCTTCCCACGCACGCACACACTTTTTAAAGAGGCAGTCGCTCAAAAGAAGGAGTGCCATGAACAAAAGAGCTGGGGGGGGACGACGTTAACATCAAGTTCTTTTCATATTCTGCCACCCCTTGCAGCTGTGCCGTTCCGTAATCTACCCATCTCACAGCATCCATGGTCACCATTCAGCAGGGTTGTGGCTAAAAAATAGCTCTCGGGAGTCAAGTAATAAACACAACATTCAATCAGGGTTCTGGATTCATTGTACTGTGTGGGCTTTTCATAACTTCCACCAAGAAGCTATTATTATGTTAAGAAACCCAAGCATTGCACAAATGGAAAACATCAATTTTTAACTATTGTTTGCCCAAATCACACAGGTATTCGCACACAGTATTTTCTCTCTCCTTCTCTCAGAAAATGTATAGTACTGTAAAAGGAAGTAGGAGAGGCTGTTGGATTTGGATTTGGAAAACCCACTCCATGAAGGTCACTCTCTAGCGTCAAAGCACCACATCTTGGCCTGGCCTCCTCCCTTCACTGGGTTGTTGTGAGGATAAAGTATGACATCCTGTAAGACAGCCATTCAGAATTCTCTCCTGCCCAAGGCAATATTTTAAGCCAAGGAAACTGAAAGAGACATACATCTAACAAATGAAAAGATCCCTATTTTAAAGCATCTTTATTCCTGTTCTCTATCTAACAAGTGTGTTTTGCTTAAGACTTGAGACAGATTTGGGAGACATCTGGCTTTTACATTTTCAAAAACAGGAGATCAGCCATTGTGCGGTTCTTTGTCCTTGATGCAACCTGAAACCGGCATAGCACCTCCTAGCCTAATCCAATTAAGTTTGCCATCTCCTCCTGCACTTCCATCTTAAAACAATGACCAAATCCAGACTGCCTGGCAACAACATCATCAGCCGAATTCCCTCCATCCCCCCCACCCCATTTCGCTTTACATCCAGCTTTATGAAGATTTCTTGAAAGTTTGTTAACTAATGGACATTTTGCCCAAGTGTAAATTCTGAAATATTTCATATGGATAAGCATGGAACTTGCATGATTTATTTATAAAATGCAAATTGCCACAGAAGTGTGGAGAACTGAATTGAAGATTGGGGGGGACGGACCCTAAGAGAACCAAAATGGACAGATCATTCCATTTGTAATTAGGATTTGGAAATCTTTACCCTGTATCGAGTCTGAAAAGATTTGAGGGAGGATTTAATCCAATTGCTACTTTAGCCTTAATAATTATGTGGAGGGAAGCCAAACAATAAACAATTTTTTAAAAGTTAGCTATTTGGCGTGGGCAACTTCAAGCAAGGTTCACCCACAATTTGCCTGTTAATTGTGTTTATACCTACATTTATTGGCAATTTTATTAACTCATAGCTCACCATGACCTCAGCTCTGAGCTCTCTGCAGCAGGGGTAGGCAACCTAAGGCCCGGGGGCCAGATGCAGCCCAATCGCCTTCTCAATCCGGCCCACGGACGGTCTGGGAATTAGCGTGTTTTTACATGAGTAGAATGTGTCCTTTTATTTAAAATACATCTCTGGGTTATTTGTGGGGCATGAGAATTTGTTCATATTTTTTTTTCAAAATATAGTCCGACCCACCACATGGTCTGAGGGATGGTGGACCGGCCCGTGGCTGAAAAAGGTTGCTGACCCCTGAGGAAGGGCAATATAAAAATATAATGAGAGCAAATAAAATAACATGTGTATGAGTAAGGCAAATGTTCCATCCCTCACCTTTCATATATTATAGAATAGGGCAAAGGTAAAGAATCTCAGGCTGGGGGCCAATCCAGACACGCCCCTGCCCCTGTCATACACCCTTTCCCAGACTACACCTCTTACTAACCCTGTTTCACATCCTCCTCAAATGTTTTTGTCTGGCTAGAGAATCCCTGAAGTCTGGTAATTCCTGGCTGGAGGACAGAGAGGGTGGTATGAATGCAGAAGCAAGCCTGTTGTATCCATTGATTTGGCCCTGCCCACCGATGGCATGTGTCACCTGAAAGGTTGCCCAATAGTTAATGTAGCCCTTGGGCTGGAAAAAACAGTTTCCGCCTCTGAAATATGAAATAGGGGAGCCTCCTGTAGACTAGGAAGATACAACGATGTTTTATACATGTCTCTTCTGAGGTCAGTCCTATTCAATCAGGTGGAACTTCTAACCAGGTAAATGGGAGTACAACTGTGTCACAAACCATTCAAAGCAGCCAATTTAAAAACAGGGTCAGAAAAACAAATGTAACATTCCAACAAAAAGAGTGCCAGAGAGGCTATTAACAGAACCACAAAACCAAATGGAACCAGCAGACCAGAACCATGCATCATGCAGGTCAGAAACGTGCCTCAACAACAACAAAAAGGATCCTTCAAACAAAGTACAATTTATCAAAAGCAGCACGAACACCAAGCATCATAAAATTGGGCAAGTGGATTAACAAATCTGAAAGGGTATAAGGCAATTATGGGATCTGACAGGTTTTTAATTTATTCAAAGAAACACATACCATCCTACTATAATAAAATACAGAAATCATTATGTCACAGTCTACAGCTAGTAGATATAGATTGATTTTTGATGGATTTATTTAACCTTCATTTATTGTTTACAGTTCTCAGAACTCATGCTCCCAAGCCCTAAAAAATGGGCCTTCCTCCTCCCCCAAAAAAGCTCAACAACTTTAACCTGAACCCCCCAAAAGAGGGTAGATCACTGCCAGTTTTTAACTCTGAGTAGATCACAGCCTCTTGGGAGTTGGCCATCCCTGCTAATGGTTTGACTTCACTCCCAAGCTCTTGACAGCTTTCCTTCATAAGCAATTTTAAAAACTGTTATGCTTTACTTTATATTAAACCAGTCTACTAGGATAACATTCAAATGTTTGTTTTCTTACCTATTTTAGTTCTATATGGTGATTTCACTCCAGTTTCAAAATGGCAGTCATTATTATTATTTTTAGAGCAAAATTCTCCTTGATCAGATTTCACAGCCAGTGTAGAACTTAAGTCACAAGTTGTAGAACAGATGTTTGCAGATGTTGAGCCATTCAGTTGTCCCTCATCCACCTACAAGACACTGAAACAGTTTAGATTGTACACAACTTTTCATGCAACAGTATCAAAATAAGTGTGTAGCTTTTTCTTATTTAAATACTAGCTGAAGCCTGAAAGAAGTAGTTCATATGATGAAGGAGAGAGCTCCAAGGAGGGAAGGAGGCACTGTGAGAAGCCTAGCTTTAACTATGCTCTCTCCACAATTTCCAAGCCAGTGGAGAGAGATTTGTGTGCACTCCCTGGCCTTACCATTCTAAGAGAAGGTCAAAACATAGGGATGAGGCTATCCTAGAAGTGCCCAATGGAGAACTTCTGGGACTGGGGCAGAGTTACTGGGAGCAGATATATTTCTCTAGCCTTCCTTTAGAGAACTTTGGGGAAAGAACACAAATGAAAACTGAAGTAGTGGGAGAAAGGCTTCTCTAGGACACGAAGGCTAACATCGGCCTTCTGCACATATGTACTTTGAAATAACATATGAATCTAGTATTTGTGGCTCTATTCAGTACCAAGCATTGTGCTCACACAGCATCCCTAAGTTCCACATTAATATAAAGATACTGTACAAACCATGGCACAATCTTAACACACATGCAAAAGAACAAAGGCCTGGTCTGTGTGTTCTAGTATGCCAAAGGTAATAGTTTACCACGCACAAAGTGATCACTTCCACTTTGTTCATCCCCTGGTGAGAGTGGGTGCAGCAAACCAAAATCCCTGGCTTGCCATTACATCCAAACTGGGAGTCATTGTTTATTTCGCTTCAACCAAAATCCAACTGGTAAACCTAGAAACTTTGGCTTCACATAGTGGTTTGCTTTGAGTGAAACAAATCACAATCCCTAGTTTGAATGGAACAGTAAGCTAGGGATTGTATTTTTTTCTTCCACTGGCTAGAAGGGAGGAATGAAGTGGGAGACTTCTGCACGTTGACAGTAAACCATCAACTATTGTGACATGCAAACGCTGCCATTGAGTGAACCAGTTTCAACTGATGCCACTGATGTTTAGCTGTGGAGTCATTTTTCAGACGATTTGTCTATAGTTTTGCTTTCAGGACCCTTCTACATATGGACTAACAAAGCAGAATGCAAAATTACAAGTAAACATGCATCTGGGCTGGACAGCTTCAGGTTGCAAGTGGCAGCATACATGATTGCATACTCCCCAACCGAAAAATAAATAAATCCCTGCATACAGAAAGTTAAGTATCAGAGTGGAAGTGATACTGGCACTCCCTGACAGCTTGTCTTCTATATGGAAGAAATTTGTGAGTGAAGCATCTGATACCGTAAGCCCCTTATAGCCTAGGCCAGAAAGAAACATATTACCCCAGTGAGAATTAAGATTCCATGGATTTCTGACATAGATTCTTCAAGTACAGTTTTCATTCAGTAATAATATTACACTTGCTTCCTTCCTCCCTTTTAATATTACCTCTGAGCCTGAGTGTTCAGATTCTTTTTTCAGAGACAACATATGGGTTTTTCCTGGAGGTATAAACCTTGGCTTTTTGACTAAATTTCCCATCAGTTGACTAGGAGCTGCTGATCGTCTCATGTTCGGTTCTGCTGGTCTGAAAAACAGCAGAAAAAGAAGTTTGTTTTAAAAAGCGAGCCCTAGAGAAAGAAACTCTTAAATACTTCCCAGAACATATCCTATTCCTGTTCTTACACTAGTGAGAAAATACCCAAAAAACTAGGAAGTATGGTTCCTCTTGTTTCTCCTCCAGGTGTACCAGCCTTATTAGGTGGGTGGTAGGAAGAGGGCAGCTGTGGTCAAGCGATTCTTTGGAGTCCTGAGGGAGGCTAACCTGGTACCCACCACTATTTTGGTGTCAGGTGAAGACTTTTATATTCTCAGGTTAAGTTGAAAGTTTTAATGATTCCTTAAGCACCAGACTACCCATGGGAGCACCTTTTTTTTTTTTTGTATCAACCTGCCCAATCACTACATTCAACCCACTACATTCATCTCCTGACTCTGCCACAGTCCAAAGAGATTCATTTCATAGCAACTTTTCATTTCTTGTGGCAACCCTCTCCTCACCTCCACTGTGAGCCAAGGCAAATGCCGGCAATGTTGTCCAGGTGCTTGCTTAAAAAAAAAATAAAAAACCATAAAGCCCTCTATTTCCTCAGGCCTCTGCTGGCCATTTGTGTCAGTTGCTTATATTTATTAATTTCATATATGCAGGAACAAAACTCCTATTCAGGTTCTTACACCGAGCACCAGAAACATATATTTGTCCCCCGAAGGAAAGAAAACACGGTCTTGTTAAAACTGAACCGAGGGAGCAAGAGCCTCTGAGCATATACAGAGTATCTTTCGTGTTTGTGGAAACGGAAACCTGAAAAGCAGAAGCGCACTAGGTACAGCCAGCCCAGTTATTGAATCCCCCACCCTAAGCCTCTGAGGAAGGACTGCCTCAGCCCCCTCCCAGTCTTAACACGACGCCGCACTTACTTTGCAATTTAACCGTCCCGCCAAGACAGCACCGTCGCCCTATCGTTCGCCAAACGGCGCGTGCGCAGCTGATCGCCCCAGGCAGCTCTCAATTTATCGCGCCCTCCGTTCGCCCCACTGCGCATGACCAGCATTCATGCGCGGCGCTCGCCTCCGCCCTCGCCTCTCTTGAGGGCTGCCAGGAGGTACGAAAGAAACCCTACTGCGCATGCTCCGCTGGTGCTTTTGCCGCGCTCGACATGGCAGGCCGCCGGGTACGCTTACGCTCTGGCCATCAAGCGTATTTGTCGCAAAGTGCCTTCCGCTCCTTCCCCCGTTGTCTAGGTTACTCGTTTTCGCAGGAAAATACGGCGCTGGCAGAGGAGGGCGTTAACCAATTCGCGAGGCTGAAGAGGATGAATTGCCGAGAGTCATAGAGATAAAAATATAGAGCAACTCACTCCAACACAGATTTGGAACTTGCAGGGTCTATTTTTCTCCTTTTCTTCCCCGCTCAGAGCTACCCATAGAAGACAGCAGGCAGAGCCAGAATATTAGCGTAAGTCGTGACTGGGGTGCGGGGAGTGTATTAGGGCGGCCCTGCAGTGTAGCCCATCGTTCAAACTGCTGATCAGATGGTGGCGCTGAGGTTTAATGTGCATTTACAGGTAACGCCTTTCCCTGCCAAACGCCCCTTATTAGCCTAGCCTCTCCCAACCTGCGCCCTCCCGGGTTAAGTTCTAGGGTTGCCACCTTTGTTCTGCCAAAATCCAGGATAGGGCGGAGGCGTTGTGGCGATTTTCTTTTCCACCCGGTGCTGAAATGACTTCAAAAGCAATCCATTGCGATTAATTGTCTTCTAACCGAATGGCTGCTCTGAAATTTGTCACATCCCCCCCCCCCCGGAATAAATAAGATCCGAGTTGGAAAGAGGAAGGGCTCCTGCTTTCTTTTGCTGTAGCAGAACGCGCCCTGCCTGCAAAAAAAAAAAAAAAAAGGTGCTCTAAAATCCTGTATTTGTTCCATTGCTTTCTATGAGCAGCTCAAAAAAAAAGCATCACGAAAAACTCGGAAGTTGCAAAGCACGTGCGGCTCTAAGTCTACCGCGAAGAAAGGGGCCAGCTGAGCGGTCGCGTGCGAAGAAGGCAGGGCCAGGCCAGCCCCTTTCTCCTCTTATTGGCGGGGGTGGAGGCGCGTAGGGACTGGACGGTGGCCTGCGGGGAGCAGTTATGTTGCGGAATCGCGCTTTCGCGAAGCGGGTGAGGCGAAGAAGAGCTGTTTCTGGGCTTTCGCTTGGAGGGCGGGAAGAAGGAGAGGAATCGCCACCCTGAAACCTGCCTTGGGTGGGAAGCTTTGAGGCAGGTGGCTCCCCTTGTTTTCTGATAGCGCTTTTGCCTGTATGCCTTTAAAAAGTAACCCTCCCCCTCCCCAAAGAGAAAAGGCTAAAACTAATTTCCAAGGGTGCTCAGCTTTTATTTTATTTTATTTTTTGAAAAGGCTTAACAATAGGTTGCAGTGTGAACTTTGGGGAACCAACAGCCCACTTTTGTCAAAAGCACCTTGGGTACCATTCTGTGATTCTGTACCAGTAGTTCCCAACCCTTTTTTGGCCATGCCCCACCTAAGCATCTTTAAAATCCTGATGCGCCCCCCCCTCCCGATTGACATATAATTCTTATTATGTGTCAAGGGGGGGGCTATTCACGTGGAGGAAGCCTAAAAGACCATGAACTGTTAATAACTCATTCTTGAATTGCCCCCCCTTAAAAATCAAATTTCCCCCCTGTGAGGCGTGTGCCCCACGTTGGGAACTACGGTTCTGTACCAAGTTGCTGACATCCTGAATCTGGAGCAGCTGCCTTAGTCTGCTTTTGCTGACAGTTGTTATAGCATAAGATGGAGGAGTCGTGGCTTTCTGTAAAACCGCTTTCAGGGGTTTGTTTTTTCTTCTACACTCAAGGGGCCTATAAATTCTGTGAAGTAAAATAAAATAGCAAAGCTCTCCAGTGCCATAGCTCAGGGGTAAGAGCATCTGCTTGCCTGCAGAAGGCGCCTAGTTCAGTCACCAGCATCTCCAGATAGCATGCCCCCTAGCCAGCTGTACCTATTCTTCTCATTTTATTTATGCCCAACCTTTCCTCCAAGGAGCTCAAGGTGACATACATAGTTCTCTCCATAGTTCTCTCTCAGTGGGTGAATGGCCCAAGGTTACCCAGTGAGCTTCATGAGGATTCCAGGTCCTAGTCCAACACTCTAACCACTACACCACACTGGCTCATTTGCCCTCCAAATGTTTTGACCAACTGTGCTGGCTTGAACTTTTGAGCATAGATGTGCAAACTAGGGTTGGAAAGGCTGGCCCTAAGCCCCTGTGACCAAAACAGTCACATGCTGCTTCCCATCTGCTTTCTTCCCCTTTCCCCTGTTGTTTCCTGCTGTCAAAATTTAGAATATGTTTTCTGTAGCTGTGTGAAAAGTAGAGGTGGCAGCTAATTGCGACCAGTGGGTTGAGTGCAGGGATCATTTACTTAGTAAGCTTAACAAATAAACGTGTTTTCCATGTTCTTGGAGAGAGGCGCGATGAAGCAGAGTGAGACAATTAAAAATCACAGTTTGTACAGAGCCATTTTTATAACATAGAATTCTTTATAGGGAACACAGCAGGCTACTGATAGGAAAATGTAATAATTTGCTTACTTTATGTTCTGTAACAGGGATGTCAACACCCCTCTTCACACCCAAAAAGAACTCACTAATGTCACCAAAATAAAACTTTGCCACACCAAGTTCAGATACCATGGGGTACAAATAGCCAGAAACCTCAATAAATTGTAGCTCCACAACTACAAGCCCTTGTGGCGACAAATTAACAAAGACCTAAAGAGATGGAACAACATGAATTTCATTCTCTCAGACAAAATAGCCATGATCAAAATGATCACCCTTCCAAAACTAACCTACCTATTCCAAACCCTCCCAATCTGGATTTCCCCAACCCAACTCCGTAGATGGCAGAGAAAACTACACTCTTTTATCTTCTCACATAAAAAACCCAAGAATAAGCCCCAAATACCTGCACCTCCCCACCTCAGAAGGAGGATGGGGAATCCCCAACATAGAAGCATATTACATTGCCAACCAAATACACCATATAATCCCATATATACTAGAAGATGAGACAAAACAATGGATACACCTAGAGAGGGACAAAATTGAAAATACTTGCACCACAGCATACCCACTCTTCCGAAACAAACTAAGGAAAATTCCCACAACACTTAGCAGGTACACACAGACCATGCTCAAAGCATGGAAAACAAATAGGCAAACTATCCCCAACCCCATCCCCCCTAATTCCCCTGGCGCGCCACTCATTATTCCACCATGCAGCACAAAACCTCCAGATAAAAACCTGGAAAACTTAAGGCTTATATCGCCTAATAGACTTCTATAAAAATAACAAACCTTGGTCAACACAAAAAATACAGAACAAACTAGAAGACACCCAAATGCCCTGGTTAGCACAACACCCACTTAAACATGCCCACTTAAACAACCCAGCAGTAAAATCAGCAGCAACTAGGCCCCTGACAACCTTCGAAAACCCCCTCCTAACAACCAAGGGACACGGTAAAAGGATGGTATCCGCAATATACAAAATACTACTCCAAATTCCCACGAACCCCCTAGACGCAATCAAAAAACAATGAGAGGATAACATAGGCTATGAGATTAACCCCACTCAATGGACCAAAATGTGGTCTAACCCCCCCCCCTTTAAATCCATATAAACGAAAAGAAAAGAACTCACTCTGAAACTCACCTACAGGTGGTACCTAACACCAAGAAAACTAGCACTAATACGCCCAGGGACCTCACTAAAATGCTGGAGAGGGTGCACCTCCACAGGCACATACCTCCACATGTGGGAGTGCCCCAAAATCCAACTATTCTGGGCAACAGCCATAGGAGAAATATGTAAAATAACTAAGCAAGTATTAAAAATCACCCCAGAATTGGCCCTACTAAACATCTTCCAAGACAAAAATGCTCATGTGCAGTCCACCCACCCCACGCACACTCCTCCTCTCTCCAATGACAATGGGTAGATCACTGCCAATTTTTTTATGTTGTTGTTGTTTAGTCGTTTAGTTGTGTCCGACTCTTTGTGACCCCATGGACCAGAGCACGCCAGGCACTCCTGTCTTCCACTGCCTCCCGCAGTTTGGTCAAACTCATGCTGGTAGCTTCGAGAACACTGTCCAACCATCTCGTCCTCTGTCGTCCCCTTCTCCTTGTGCCCTCCATCTTTCCCAACATCAGGGTCTTTTCCAGGGGGAGTCTTCTCTTCTCATGAGGTGGCCAAAGTATTGGAGCCTCAGCTTCAGGATCTGTCCTTCCAGTGAGCACTCGGGGCTGATTTCCTTAAGAATGGATAGGTTTGATATTCTTGCAGTCCATGGGACTCTCAAGAATCTCCTCCAACACCATAATTCAAAAGCATCAATTCTTCGGCGATCAGCCTTCTTTATGGTCCAGCGCTCACTTCCATTCATCACTACTGGGAAAACCATAGCTTTAACTATACGGACCTTTGTTGGCAAGTTTTTTTATACTGGCCAGTAAATTTATACTGGGAGTAAATTTTATACTGGCCAGTAAATTTATACTGGGAGTAAATTGCAGTCTCTTGGGAGTTGGACGTGCCTGTTCTATAACATTATGCTTTACCAAAAATATATATACTTTCCCGCAGAAAGTATCAGAATGTGCCATATTAAAAAAGAAAAATAGCCCCACCATTAAAAATATGGAACTGTGTTATTACAGAGTGAGTACATTCTGTTCAACAGTTTTTTAGCATCTCAAAACACATGCACAGTTCACATTATAAACACTTTGTAAGCTCAGTGTTTAGAACCCATTCCATATGCCACTTAATCCAGAGAATCTTTCTAGAATGACACCTGAGAAAGAAGCAGGTGGCTCTTAGTTGCTTTGATCAGGTGCTCTGGCTGCTTTACGTGCTTAATGGAGAAAGAAGCATTAATCCTCCTAAATCTAATTAGGGTTTCTCTGAGAAGAAACTGAATACTGAAAAGGCAATGTATTATTTTTTGAAGGGCTGTGACATGTTGCAAAGAAGCTTGAAATCAATTCAATTCATTTTTCTATAAAAAGGGCCCTCTTGAGGGTTGAGATGCAACTAAATGAACAAAAAAGTGTAAGTTTGCTCTTGTCTATGCTATGGCTTTGCATGCTTGGGGAAATGTTGCAAATTGGAATTGCTTCCAGATTCTGACGGTTCACAGCATAAAACTCACAAGCCACTTCACTCCCTCTGCATCATATCTCTTCAGATCTTAAGGTGCAAGGCTGATAATGTTCTCACTTGACTTTCAAAGGTAATGTGGTCGCAGTTACTAATTCTGTGCTTTCATTTCCATAGCAGGCTAGAGGTCGTTAAGAAAATGGGATATGATATTGAGCGCTTCGTCGGTTACGTGAATGAAGGTCTCCTGTGCTGCATCTGCCGAGATGTGTTGGAAGATCCCTTGCAGGCACCTTGCGAACATGCTTTCTGCACTTCCTGCATACATGGGTGGCTTGTTCATCACAGCAACTGCCCAGAAGATCGTCAGCCACTTGATCTGTCTGTCCTTCGACCGCTTTACAGGTGCGTAATTATTTCTGAGTCCAACTCGCCGCTATCATGAAATCTAATCCTACACTAGTAGATTGAGCAAATGTGCAAATGTAAGGCTAAGGGATGGAGCATCCTGTTTGATTAGTTTTCCTTACTAAAGTTACTACCCCATATGTCATGCAAATTAATGAAATTGACTAGGCTAAGTAAGCCTAGATTTGGTCTATTTCACTCTGAAGAGAAAATGTTCCTACAAAGAAAGAGATGTACAGTGGTACCTCCAGTTGTGCACAGGATCCGTTCTGGAGCTCTGGTCGGATCCTGAGGAATTCGCAACCAGAGGTGCCTGTTTTGCGCACGGCGCGGTAGAGCACTTCTGCGCATGCACGAGCAGCAAAACTCAGAAAAATATTTCCGGGTTTACCGCGTTTGCATCCTGAAGGATACGCAACCAGAGGTGTTCATATCCAGAGGTACCACTGTATAAGAAAAGAGTGCGGCAGCAGGATGTGCTGCAGACACATTAACTCTTTGGGGGTTCACTGTGTAGCCTTTTCCAAATTGGAATAAAGAGGGAACTGCTTTTATAGAAATGCAGGATAGACAAGAATGTTCTGTCCCACAGGATCCAGTGCCAAGTTCCAGTTTATCAAAAATATCTCTATATTGTCCTCTTCTCATACGTGGAAACATAATCCTACTACATAGGTCCAGAGTAAGTAGCAAAGTCCAGATTGCTTGCATCACAAAGCTTCGGCTTGATCTGAATTCACACCTCTGATTGCACCCCTTTTAACCTTGCTGCTTTGCACAGAAGAAACACACACACACACAATTTCTGCTAGAACAGAAATGTGCAGTTGCTAGGAAAATTCTTGGCTTGACCAATCTCCTTTTCTCAAGGTTGGAGCAAATAATAATAGTAATAATAATAATAATAATAATAATAATAATAATCTGGCTGGGTTTCCCCAGCCACTCTGGGCGGCTTCCAACAAAACACTAAAATACAACAACCTATTAAACATTAAAAGCTTCCCTAAACAGGGCTGCCATCAGATGTCTTCTAAAAGTTTTGTAGTTATTTTTCTCTTTGACATATGGTGGAGGGCGTTCCACAGGGCGGGTGCCACTACCGAGAAGGCAAGTTCCCTGTAACTTGGCTTCTCGTAGTGAGGGAACCACCAGAAGGCCCTCGGCGCTGGACCTCAGTGTCCGGGCAGAACGATGGAGGTGGAGACGCTCCTTCAGGTATACTGGACTGAGGCCATTTAGGGCTTTAAAGGTCAGCACCAACACTTTGAACTGCTTAAAGCTTCATTAACCTACTAACAGTTAAGGTTTTAAAAACACAACTTTTGAAAAACAAAAGGATAGAACAGCATAAGTGGTAATACCCACAATACATGTTTTTAAAGTATTGTATGTAATAAAGAATGAACACATCTTAAACATAAATGTCACAAACAAGTGTTGACTTAACTGTGTTGCCAAATAACACAAGTTGGCCATGGTGCTTCTGCTTCATTAGGGTTGCCAACTTTCTGGAAACATGTGCATTTTAATCGTGACAAGGGGGTGTTGCCTTCCAGGGGCAACATGCCAGTGGTGAGCATGGCCTGTGAGGGGTATAGCAGGGAAGAAATCCTGACAGCCAGGTAGGTCTGAAGGGTCACATTCGGTGATCAGACCTGTGATTTCCCACCCCTTCCTTAATGCGATGGCTGATCATAGTCTTAAGTTTTGAGGAAAGGATATTATGGTTAGTGGCTGACAGTGGCCAGGGGATGTCTTTCCATAGGAACTAATTGTTAGAAGATGGCTTCTTGATACAGATATTTCTCCAGAACGTTAGGAGTAAGGAGGGTGACACCACAGCCAAGCTGAAGTGGTTGGCCGGTGTAATGTATGGAAGTTAGTGCAGCAGTTTTAGGGGATAGGCAGGAGGTAGAGTGTGGAAGCTCTTAACATCAAGGCTAGAAATGTCTTGTGCAAGTTGCCTTTCTGGGGATCTGCTGTTTACCTCCGCCTGTGCTCTGCCTGTATACTTGCAAGAAAACCAAATATTACGCAGTCATGGTTAGTCTGCCATGTGGCCTCATTCAAAGAAAACTGAATCAGTTAGCGCTGACTCTGGAATGTCTTACCACTCAGAGAACTGGGGAGCATGTGATATGTTATATCTTAGCAAGCAGTATTGCAAGAATAAAAATAATTAACTTCTGTACCCAGATACATGAAGAATGATCTCAGTCGACTCCAGATTCACTGCAGGAACAGAGAGTGTGGCTGTGAAATGGTGTGTTCACTGGAATCCATTGACCGACATGAACGCGAGTGTGAATGCAGCCGGGTCCCCTGTTCAAATAGCGGTAGGTAGAATGCAGAGATGGTTATCTTGCAAACAGATGGTAGATCTCCATTTTCACCTGAATTCAGTCCCACGGTTCTGGAATGTAGACTAAAGGGAATTCCCAGAGTTAGTGGCTGTTGCAGAGTGGGCCTTCTCTGTTTCTTTGCCTGTGTGAACACCCCTTCCTGTTCCATTTCTACCTGTTGCCAACGCTAGCCAAAGCAAGGTATGGATTCAGTGTTGTTGTTTGGGGAACTGAAAGGCAGCTGATGTGCCATTGGCCCCGTGGAGACTCTTTGTACCTGCGCACAGTAGGAAACACTAACCTAGATTCCTCAAGAGTGGTGGTAGTGGGACGCGGGTGGCACTGTAGGTTAAACCACAGAGCCTAGGGCTTGCCGATCAGAAGGTTGGCAGTTCGAATCCCCGCGACGGGGTGAGCTCCCGTTGTTTGGTCCCTGCTCCTGCCAACCTAGCAGTTCGAAAACATGTCAAAGTGCAAGTAGATAAATAGGTACTGCTCTGGCGGGAAGGTAAACGGCGTTTCTGTGCGCTTCTCTGGTTCGCCAGAAGCGGCTTAGTCATGCTGGCCACATGACCCAGAAGCTGTACGCCAGCTCCCTCGGCCGATAGAGCGAGATGAGCGCCGCAACCCCAGAGTCAGCCACAACTGGACCTAATGGTCAGGGGTCCCTTTGCCTTAAAAAAAAGAGAGAGTGGTGGTAGTGCTGTTGTTAGCATCCTTCTGTCTTGAGAGAGAATGGAGTGCGCCTCTAGGGGTAAGTCAAACTGCTGGAGAATCACAGGGGCTGCAGAAACCAGTAGCTCGTCACTGCTGCCTTCCACATTGTTTTTGCTGCATTAGCAGCACTGAAGTGACCTCTCTGGAGCACAGTCTATCATTGTCTCCATGTCAGAAGATTATGGGGAAAATGAAATAATTCTCTCTCTGGTGCACTTCGTCCAATCTTCTGCTTTCCAATCAGGTTGCCCAGCTCGGGTTGAAAGACGTAACCTAGACAGCCACTTGGCCGTGTGTGAATACAGGAGCCGCGAGTGCCCCAAAGGTTGTGGGTATGCCATCCTCAGTGCTGATGATGCGCAACATAACTGTGTGGCAGAGCTGAGAACGGAACTCGAACTGCTCAGGTAAAGCTATTCTTCCCCTTACCTTGGCTGCTCATGGATTGACTTGGCCCTCCAGATGTTTGGGGACTACAGTTCCCATCATCCCTGACCACTGGTCCTGTTAGCTAGGGATGATGGGAGTTGTGGTCCCAAAACATCTGGAGGGCCAAGTTTGGCCATGCCTAAAGCATGAACTGACACCTAAATATTTTGCCCATCTCTCTAAAACATACACAAGGGGACTGTTCTTCAATACTGCTGCAATTTCCTGGGTGCTCAGGAAACCAGTTTGGTAACTTGGCAAATTGCTTCTATTGCTATCACCATCTCTTCCTCCTATCTTCCCACCCAAGTTACACCTGGTATTCTATCATCCTGATTTGATTGAAATAAAAGATGTGTTGACATCTTTTTTGTGTAACATAAGCTTGTGCGCTGCTTAGTGGTAACCTGAAACCTAAGTTAATCATAAATGAAAAGCTTCTTTGCCAGTACTAGCTTATGGGATCTGCCTATGTGAGTGAAGCTGGGGCTGTTAAAATGAGATGTTTATCTTGGGCCAAAGGAAGATGCAGATATTGCATAAAACAGATGGAAGATTAAAAAAAAAAAAAGAACTTGTTTGTGACTTACAGAATAATTAGTGCAAAACTGATGGATTAAACGCTACTTCCTGCTTTGGTAATTAGTGGCCCTGTTCACGTATCATGGTAAGTCCTGATCTAAAACAAACCATCTCTTTTTGTGAATGATCAATTTCCTGGTGCACACTGTTCAGCTGCACCAGCTGCCCTCCTCCCAAGCGGAAACAAATCAGCGTATTAACTTAGCTTACATATGAACAGGTGCATGTTGTTTGTTTCAGTCCAAGCAATCCTTTTCAAAATTAAAGCAGGATGAACAGTAAGATAAGACAATGGCGGGAGGGATTGCCACAGTCTTTTTTCCCAGACATTCGCCCCCTTAAAAAAAAAAATTGCCAAGCGCATAAAACTGAATGTGCGTACGTTTCAAGTTTCCTCTGTATTCAGATTAAAGACAGATAGGCTGATTAACAGAAAGTGTTTTGTTTTTTAAGGTCAGAGATGATCTGCCGGATGGAAGAAGCAAAACATGAGATGGAATCTCGACTAGATTCTCAAAGGAAGCATATGGTGCAAAAGGAGAGTCTTTTGCAAAATCAGATTGAAGAGCTAAAGGTAAACGAATTGTATTGCCATTAGCTACGAGGTCATCTCCCTCCCTTAAAATGTTGCCTCTGGTGAATTGGCATTCCTGACAGCTTTATTCTGTGCTGTACAGTGGAACCTCAGGTTAAGTACTTAATTCGTTCCGGAGGTCCGTTCTTAACCTGAAGCACCACTTTAGCTAATGGGGTCTCCCGCTGCCACCGCGCCGCTGGAGCACGATTTCTGTTCTTATCCTGAAGCAAAGTTCTTAACCCAAGGTACTATTTCTGGGTTAGCGGAGTCTGTAACCTGAAGTGTCATGGGACCAAGACGGCTCTGGTTGCCCTAATAGATGATCTCCGCAGGCAGCTGGATCGAGGCGGGTCAGGGCTGCTGATTCTTCTAGACCTGTCAGCAGCCTTTGACATGGTCGATCATGAACTCCTGGACCACCACCTTGCCGACGTGGGGATCCAGGGCACAGTCCTTCAATGGCTGTGCTCGTTTCTCTCTGGTCGGGGACAGAGGGTGGCGCTTGGGGAATTGGCATCGCGCCACTCCTTGGTATGTGGAGTGCCTTGGTGCGATACTCTCCCCGATGCTTTTTAACATCTTTATGCGCCCCCTCACCCAGCTTGTCCGGAGTTTTGGGCTGGGTTGCCATCAGTATGCCGATGACACCCAACTCTATCTGTTGATGGATGGCCATCCTGACTCGGCCCCAGACACACTGATCAGATGTTTGGAAGCTGTGGCTGGATGGTTACGTGGGAGCCGGTTGAAGTTAAATCCTTCGAAGACAGAGGTCCTCTGGCTGGGACGGGACGATACGGGATTGAGGGAGCAACTCCCATCTCTTGCGGGGGTGCAATTAGTGCCAGCACCGTCCGTTAAGAGTTTGGGTGTAATCTTCGATACCTCCCTCTCCATGGAGGCGCAGATTGCAGCTATAACAAAGGCGGCATTTTTTCATCTCCTCTCTCGCCCTGACCTAGCCACTGTGATCCACGCAACGGTCACCTCCAGACTGGATTATTGTAACTCGCTCTACGTGGGGCTGCCCTTGAAACTGACCCAGAAACTCCAGCGGGTGCAGAATGCTGCGGCGAGACTCCTTACGGGGTCTTCACTGCATGATCACATTCACCCGGTGCTATACCAGCTGCACTGGCTCCCGGTGGAGTACAGGATCAGGTTTAAGGTGCTGGTTTTAACCTTTAAAGCTCTATACGGCCTAGGACCCTCGTACCTATGGGACACCCTCTCCTGGTATGTCCCACAGAGGAACTTACGGTCTTTAAATAAAAACATCCTGAAGGTCCCAGGCCTCAGAGAGGTTAGGCTGGCCTCAACTAGAGCCAGTGCTTTCTTGGCTGTGGCTCCAATCTGGTGGAACGCTCTGTCACAAGAGACTAGGGCCCTGTGGGACTTGACATCTTTCCGCAGGGCCTGCAAGACAGAGCTGTTCCACCAGGCCTTTGGTCAGGGAGCAGCCTGACTCCCTCCTTTGGCAATTTCACAGAACTTTAGCTTAATGGTTGCCATCAATTTGATTTTAATTAATTTTTGTAATGAAATGTTTTTAGAACGTTGCACTATTTTATTGTTGTTAGCCACCCTGAGCCCGGCTTCGGATGGGGAGGGCGGGATATAAATAAAATTTATTATTATTATTATTATTATTATTATTATTAGTGTATGTAACCTGAAGCGTATGTAACCCGAGGTACCACTGTACTCTTTTTCAGTTTCCAGAAGGTAGCCACAGTCCTCAAGCACCTGACAGCTACCTTCCCCAACTTTGTCTTGTCCAGGTGATTTGGACTACAATTCCAATCATCCTTGCTCATTGGCCAGGCCAGCTGGGACTGATGGGAGTTGAAGTCCAACATCAGCGGGTGAGCATCAAATTGGGGAAGTCTCACCTACAGCATCTATTTTAGAACCAATAGTTTCAGCAGCAGGTATTTTAACTACAATTCACATAAGCAAGGAAGCATTGCTATTGGTGACTGGCAAACTTCCTCCAGTCCCATTAGTATTATATTAATTTGGAGATGGACCATTAATAAAAAATCAGATACTTCCAAGTTGGCCTAGAAGAGCCTTCCCTACCACACATCCCCCACCTGCTGAGTTCTCTTTTCCCAAATGTATTGGAATAACAGGGAGAGCACAATCATTGCAATAGCCCTCAGAATGCCCATGCACATTTTGCTTTACCCTCAACTCTGGGTACAGAAGCATTTGGGTCTGGGCCCAAGTCATTCCAGGACAATGCAGCCTCTTTCCCTTGCCTTGGAGAGCGGGCAGAAACAGATCTGTTTTGCAGCAGTCTGAAAGGCGCAGATCCATGAAATGTAGGCTCTGTTATCTGTATGCTACCCTGAGGTCCTTGGAGGAAGGGGAAGAAACAAATGTAATAGATAGGGAATTGTGAGCATCAAACTGTTAACAGGCAGTCCCAATGCAACACTTGAAGAACTCTCTTATGCTTTTCAGAGCCAGATGTCCAGGATGTCGTCTGACATACGTACCCTGCTGGCAACAGAGAGGCAGCATCACCAAGAACTGGAGCAGGCACAGCTTGAAAAGCTAGAATTACTGGAGTTAGTGAAGACTCTCCAGGAAGACTGTCGGTTGACTAGGGATGGAAGCAAGAAAGCAACACATGTTCGACCTCTGACCCGACTGGAAAGCATGAAGTGAAAGCCATAGGTGGCTGTTATTTAAGATTAGATTGCTGCAGTCTGTTTTATGTGGTGCTTCCTTTTGCTGGATCTGGCAACTGACAATTAGTGCAGAATGCTGCAGCCCAGCTGCTGACAGCAATGAGATTCTGTCAGCAGATAACACCTCCGCTCAGAGATCTGCACCGATTGCAGGTTTGTTACCGGACCAACTTCAAGCTGTTAGCATTAGTATATAAAGCCCTTAACAGTTAGAAACAGTTTACTTCAGGAATTGCCTTACCCCGTATATTTCTATTCAGTCAATTCAGTCTTCAGCACTGGCACTATTACAGGTGCACCACACTTGTAAAAAATAGATCTTTTTGCATGGCAGCACCCACACTTGGAACTCCATGCCTATTGACATCAGGCAAGCACCTTCACTGCACTTTTTCCAGTGTCTGCTAAAACATTTTTGTTCAGGCAAGTTTTTCCAGACATGAAAAAGTTAACATTTTGGTCTGTTTTTAGCCTAGCGGTTTATTTCAGTTATTTTTGAGTTACTAAATTCCTGTCTTATGGTTTTACTATTTTTTAGTTTTACTCTTAGGAATAATAATAATAATAAGATCTGAAGGGGGGGTGGGGAGAGAACAAAGTTCTGTGTACTCAGGAGAAGAAACAAAAACGAAGCAAATAGAAAAATGAAGGAATCTAATGAAACTTGGCTTAAGCCAGGAGAGCCAAGGAGGAACGTATAGCTGCATCAGGCAGGAAAAAATCCGGAGGGAAATGGACTAACTTCCCACAAACCTTTGCTCCTACTTGTGTCAGCTGACAAGAGATGACCCATACCATTGGCTATGGTATCCTATGAAATGAATTGACCTAATAAAACTAATATAACATGTCCGTGTTGTGTGTGGGTGTATGTATATATAGAAGTGAAAGCTTACAGATTATGTATTCTTGAAGTTAAGGACTCAGATATTTGGTAAGAGTGCACACTATACGCAGAGATGGAAAATACATGCAAAGGAAAACAACTGCTACTCAGGCAGCTACATGCATGGCTCCACTATTAAACATTTTCATAGAAGCAAGTAGAAGTCACATGTGACTACTCCCTCTTCAGGGGCTGTTGATTTTAATCATTTTTGAACGAATGCTTTTAAATACCTGTTTTAAAAAATTGTTTTACTTTATATTTTTGTCAACAGCTTAGAGGTGTTTGTTTTACGATCAAGTGGTATATATAATTTGTTAAATAAAACGCTGTTGCCTTGGAATGGCTGATGCTACTTACCCCAAATGAAGGCTATGTTGCAAGACTGTTAAAACCAAATCTAAACTTGTACTTCTGGCGTAAGCGCCATAAAAGCACAGGCAACTATAAACACACACACACTAACACAAAAACCAGTTTTATTGAAATCTCAGATCTTGTATCAAACAAAATGGGATTTTTTTTTTCAAACCAAAAAAAAAAGTCTCTTTTCTGCCCCCCAATACCAGTAAGTCTAGCGTTGGTCCTCAAGCACTTAAGCAATTTGCCACCATCTTGAAAGGTTCACAGTCAGAATGTTCTCAATGGTGTGTTTATCGAGTAAAAGAGCGGACGTGACGCCCTCTTCCGCTGCCTCCGCCAACAAACTTTCCTCTTGAGCCACCACTACTGCCGCTATTTGTGCTTGCCCAAGATGGCCCAATTCCACCACGGCCTCTGGAAGCACGATCACGAGGACTTGGCCGGTAGCCTTAAAAAAAAAAGAAAGATAACTGGTAACAGTACAGTGATGATTCCTACTGGGATATAAATAAGGGCCAAATTATGCATTGCAACTATACTGAGGCCTCTAAAAACAGCCTCCAACCTATGATATTAATACAGAACAACTCAATATACATTTAACCAGCACTGTACAGAAATCTGTGCCATCATAATAGCCAGGTTTTTTTGCCTACTATACAACAGACACCAAGGCAAACTTATTAATGCTAGAATCCTAAGCACACCTAGTTTCATTTAAGCTTCACTAGAATCCAAGGCAGACCTTTTAACATCACAGTAATCCAAGTTTATTCACCAACCACTGGTGCTGAAGAAACTGAAATTGACCGATTCTATGAAGACTTACAGGGGCCACTAGGGGGCGCATTGGAAGATGGCCGACAATACCATCTCTCCGACCCACACGGGGTAATTAAGAGGCTGTTATGGGAGTAGGCAGCCTCCCTTGTTGCCCCAAGGAAATGGGGAACACTGCCCTTGCCTGCTGTGCCCATAAATCACCCCCTAATTCGAAAGAAGGGGGTGAGGGCCCTAGGCAGAATGCCCCCGTGTGGACCTCGGCTCTCCTGGACGCTGTCTCTGATCGCGCACTAGCTGCAGCAATTTGGAATAATTAATTACAAAAGAAGCAAATGCACATATTTCAAGTGAAGAAGGGGAGTGAAGTCTGCTAATTTAAGTGACCTCTGCGAAAGAAGACGACGGGTTGGAGAAACAGGAATATTTTACGATGAAGATACACCAAAGGCTGGGTATGTTGACAACGGGACTGAATGGGGGGGGGACCTTTTTTACTTTCCTTCTATGTGATTTACAAGAACCCCTCCTCATTAGAATCGTTGGTTGAACTGACCCAAGCAGGATGATTAAGGTCTGTGTGGAGATAAACTTTAACCAAAAGTATGCTTTATGGAGATCGAGAAGCAATAAGAGCTTTTGGAATGGCGCAGCAATTAATTCGAACTCGCCATCTTGCCAAAGGATTTATAGCCGGGAGGAAGAACGGACTTGTTTTCAGACTGCATTCCTGGTGAATCTCCTCAGAGGTTTTGAGAAAGGAGGCAGATTGGTGAAGATTAATGACGCTAAGACTGTTTTGATGTATGGAAGTGATGTTATATGGAAAACGTCTGGATATGGCTACTGGATAAAAAAAATAATATCCACGCAGGATTACAAAATGTTCTAACCAGCTTGTGGAGACTATCAGAGGTCACAAAGAGAAAGGAAAAATATATGAAAATAACAACAAGAGATGTGGAAAAACAATAAGAAAGGACTGGATAGTACTGTGAACATCATAAGGTTAGATTTGTGGACATTAAAACAGCAGTAAGAAGCAAGAAGTTGACTGGATCCCCTTCGGAACTTGAAATATGGGTACCCCCAACAAAAATTTAAAATTCGGCTGTGTAATTTGGAATTTATGTAATTTGGTTTGATTTGATGTGATTGGTCGGTTAATAAAAAATTATTCTTAAAAAAAAAAAAATTCTATGAAGACTTACAACACCTTATAGAAATGACACCAAAGAAGGATGTTCTTCTCATTATAGGGGATTGGAATGCTAAAGTAGGGAGTCAAGAGATAAAAGGAACAACTGGCAAGTTTGGCCTTGGAGTTCAAAATGAAGCAGGGCAAAGGCTAATAAAGTTCTGCCAAGAGAACAAGCTGGTCATCACAAACACTCTTTTCCAACAACACAAGAGATGACTCTACACATGGACATCACCAGATGGGCAGCATCGAAATCAGATTGATTATATTCTCTGTAGCCAAAGATGGAGAAGCTCTATACAGTCAGCAAAAACAAGACCTGGAACTGACTGTGGCTCAGATCATCAGCTTCTTATAGCAAAATTCAAGCTTAAACTGAAGAAAGTAGGAAAAACCATTGGGCCGGTAAGATACAACCTAAGTCAAATCCCTTATGAATACACAGTGGAAGTGAGGAACAGGTTTAAGGATTTAGATTTGGTGGACACAGTGCCTGAAGAACTATGGATGGAGGCTCGTAACATTATACAGGAGGCAGCAACGAAAACCATCCCAATGAAAAGGAAAGGCAAGAAAGCAAAGTGGCTGTCCAACAAGGCCTTACAAATAGCGGGGGAGAGAAGGCAAGCAAAATGCGAGGGAGATAGTGAAAGATACAGGAAATTGAATGCAGATTTCCAAAAAATAGCAAGGAGAGACAAGAAGACCTTCTTAAACGAGCAATGCAAAGAAATAGAGGAAAACAATAGAAAGGGAAAAACCAGAGATCTGTTCAAGAAAATTGGAGATATGAAAGGAACATTTCGTACAAAGATTACCATAATAAAAGACAAAAGTGGAAAGGACCTAACAGAAGCAGAAGACATCAAGAAGAGGTGGCAAGAATACACAGAGGAATTATACCAGAAAGAAATGGATGTCTCGTACACCCCAGGTAGTGTGGTTGCTGACCTTGAGCCAGACATCCTGGAGAGTGAAGTCAAATGGGCCTTAGAAAGCACTGCTAATAACAAGGCCAGTGGAAGTGATGATATTCCAGCTGAACTATTTAAAATTTTAAACGATGATGCTGTCAAGGTGCTACACTCAATATACCAGCAAATTTGGAAAACTCAGCAGTGGCCAGAGGATTGGAGAAGATCAGTCTACATCCCAATCCCAAAGAAGGGCAGTGCCAAAGAATGCTCCAACTACCGCACAATTGCACTCATTTCACACGCTAGCAAGGTTATGCTTAAAATTCTACAAGGCAGGCTTAAGCAGTATGTGGACCGAGAACTCCCAGAAGTGCAAGCTGGATTTCGAAGGGGCAGAGGAACCAGAGACCAAATTGCAAACATGCCCTGGATTATGGAGAAAGCTAGAGAGTTCCAGAAAGACATCTACTTCTGCTTCATTGACTATGCAAAAGCCTTTGACTGTGTCGACCACAGCAAACTATGGCAAGTTCTTAAAGAAATGGGAGTGCCTGATCACCTCATCTGTCTCCTGAGAAATCTCTATGTGGGACAAGAAGCTACAGTTAGAACTGGATATGGAACAACTGATTGGTTCAAAATTGGGAAAGGAGTATGGCAAGGCTGTATATTGTCTCCCTGGTTATTTAACTTATATGCAGAATTCATCATGCGAAAGGCTGGGCGGGATGAATCCCAAGCAGGAATTAAGATCGCCGGAAGAAATATCAACAACCTCAGATATGCAGATGACACAACCTTGATGGCAGAAAGTGAGGAGGAATTAAAGAACCTTTTAATGAGGGTGAAAGAGGAGAGCACAAAATATGGTCTGAAGCTCAACATCAAAAAAACGAAGATCATGGCCACTGGTCCCATCAGCTCCTGGCAAATAGAAGGGGAAGAAATGGAGGCAGTGAGAGATTTTACTTTCTTGGGCTCCATGATCACTGCAGATGGTGACAGCAGCCACGAAATTAAAAGACGCCTGCTCCTTGGAAGAAAGGCGATGGCAAACCTAGACAGCATCTTAAAAAGCAGAGACATCACCTTGCCAACAAAGGTCCGTATAGTTAAAGCCATGGTTTTCCCAGTAGTGATGTATGGAAGTGAGAGCTGGACTATCAAGAAGGCTGATCGCCGAAGAATTGATGCTTTTGAATTATGGTGCTGGAGGAGACTCTTGAGAGTCCCATAGACTGCAAGAAGATCAAACGTATCCATTCTGAAGGAAATCAGCCCTGAGTGCTCACTGGAAGGACAGATCGTGAAGCTGAGGCTCCAATACTTTGGCCACCTCATGAGAAGAGAAGACTCCCTGGAAAAGACCCTGATGTTGGGAAAGATGGAGGGCACAAGGAGAAGGGGACGACAGAGGATGAGATGGTTGGACAGTGTTCTCGAAGCTACAAACATGAGCCTGACCAAACTGCGGGAGGCAGTGGAAGACAGAAGTGCCTGGCGTGCTCTGGTCCATGGGGTCACGAAGAGTCGGACATGACTAAACGACTAAACAACAACAAAATTAAGGCTTACTACTGAGCAAGCCCCATTATGGTGGGATGACCATCTGTCATGGACACTTTAGCTGAGATTCCTGCATAGATGACCCTCAGGTTCCCTTTCATCTCTGATTCTATTATAAAATCAGGCTGGAAATATGTGATATATTTAATCTTGCTAAGACTGCTGATCATAGATCAAAATGAACAGCACAACCTTTTGGTGTTCTTCATCATACATGTACACTTACTTACGATGCAATAGTTTCAACCATCGGCAAGTAAAACATGAAAATTATGCTTCAGTGGATCAACCCCAGAATCAAAAGCCCATGCAAAGGAGATCAGGTCATTAGCTCATGAAGGGACATCAGCAGCCTGAAACTCTCCTCCCACCCCCCCACCCCCAAAAAGCTATATTTTGAACTGTTTATTTTGCTTTCATTTTAGTGTTTTAAATTGTAATCCATGCTTGGCAAACAAAGTATATAAATGCAATAAAGCAAGAACAGGGAAACTGTGGCCCTCTAAATATTGCTACAACTCCCATCATTGTTGACCCAACTTTTTAAAGTGACATTTTTGTCTCTTTTGAGTTTGCATTTAGCCATTTTATTATTTTTGACTTAATTTTGTAAGGTGTCTTTTGGTGCTTTATGTAAAACAGAAAGGGAGGAGATAAGTGCCATAAATCAAAACTGAAGAAAAATACCACTGGTAGAACTGACTGTGCATTTAATTTCAACGAAGTATTGTGAGGGGAGGGAAACCACAAACCTGCTGAACTTAACGGCCTTAGAGGTGGAAGTGGGCCCCTATTGAAGTTGCTTTGGCCGCCTCTGCTTTCATTGTAGGTGCCTCGCGGAGAACTCTGTGCACTCCAGCTTGATCCTCTAGCTCCTTCACGGCGACTGTAATTTCCTAAATGAAAAAGCACAACAACTAAGCCATTTGTGAATTGCCTTTGTTTCTAAATATTCAACCCCACAATCTGAGTTGAAAGGCTTCATGCATGATGGATGGAAGGTAGCACCTCGCTTGGCCAGGCAGCCAGATTACGGGACGCTAATTTGGGAGGCCCAAGTTCTAAATTTATCATGGACAGACTGAGCAGTCTTGAACAAGCCATTCCTTCTACCTCTCATTTCCCCATCTGTAAAATGGGGACAGCAACAGGTCTGTTTGGAGAATCAAAGAACGTCAAACTTTTTTTTTACAACATCTCAGTTTGTAGGGGGCTGCGGCTAGAAGGCCAAAGCCTGAGATTGCATCCTTTGTGGGCAAAGTTTACTGCAAAGATAGCTCAGCTGGGTGGATGGTGCTGATAACACCAAGGTTGCAGGTTCAATCCCTGTAAAGGACAGCTGCATATTCCTGTATTGCAAGGGGTTGGACTAGATGATTCTCAAGAACAACAACTCTACAATTCCATGACTCTAAACCCCCAAAAAGATAGCTGCAATGGTGAATAGTAGCAGAAGTGCTACAACTAACTTTGCTTTAAGAAACACGCTGAATGAATGGAACCTCAAATCTGTCCTCCAGAAGGCATAAAGCTCACATATTTCAGGTGGACCAGAAAACCTACCTTTCGAAGCAGGTGGCGTGAAGAATCTATTTGGACTGTGAAAGGCTCCTCGCCCTCCTCGATTCCCTGAGAACCCGCCCCGTGAAGAAATCTTCTGTGAAACTTTAGGCAGTCTCTTGGGAGGCTGTATCCCATCTGGTGGAACCACTTCCTTGCTCTCGGCAGCCACAAAATCGTCAACGTGCATAGAGGGCGGCCTGCTTGTGTTCTGCTTTCTCTGACGGAAGATATCGTGGGGCCGAATGCCTTGGCCAAATGCTCCCCTGCCTCTTCCTCTCGGAGGAGGCACAATATGGGCCCTCTTGGCAGGTTCGATGTATTCAGACTTTCCACTGTTAAGGCCAGAAGTTTCGCATGGTAAATTCATTAACAAGAGGTATTTTGTTTAGCAGGACACAGGTATTAACGTATACAGGAGAATGTGAACCTTTACCAGTCCTTCACAAGCTAGAAGAACCATACGGACATGCCATTTGCAAATACATCTCTTTCTCCTATCCTTTCTAAGCCCTTATCCTGTCTCTTGCTATTCATCTGCATTAGTGTTAGTTGTTCAGTCAAAATTTTTAGTGGCAATTAATCCAAACGGCATGGTGGTTGCTGGAGTTTGAACCAATGATAGGCACAGCCAAAGACAAAAACGTTCTGGATTAAATAATTTGGAATGAAGACATCCCCGCTTCAATTTTCAATTTTTGAATTTTCAAATTCGAGGTAGCCGGATTAGATTTGACAATTACTCTCATATTAGTATATAGAGGATGTTTTTAGTACAGCGTGACTCTTCTGGAAATTAAAAGTAATTTCTTTGTGAATAACCTCCCTTTCTGATCTGGTTCACACATAAGGCTAAGCCAAACTATGGCTTAGTGCCGGTATCTTCAACCTTTTCAAACCAAGGACGCATTTTGCACCCAAACATGCACTTTGGGACACATTTCTTAATTATTCACCATGTATTTATCTGCATGGTGGCAATGCACCTGTTGCAATCCACCTTGGAACAGGTCATGTGACCTACTAGTAGGTTCTGACCCACCAGCTGAAGACCAGTGGCTTAGTGCAATCGCACAAGTGTCAGACCTGAGAAAGAAAAGATCGCAGCCAATATGCACCTCCCCTTGTCCTGCTGCAAGCAAAGCCATGGTTGGGCTAGTTTCTTCTCCAAATCCAGGTTTGTGGTTTGTCTGGAGCTAGACAAACCAGACAACATGCTGAGCCAAATCACATCACAGCAGCAGAAAGAAGAGGACCTCAGAGGCCATAACCTTCTCTCTGGAAAACCAACATTAAGCTAAGGTATAGTTTGGCATAGTGTTCCATGCTAACCCACTCTCTCCCATATACATATACAGCAGAAGCCTAACACTTTGTTCTCAGGCAGCTAGGAGGGAAACTTTTCTTTTCCCCAAGCCATACCAACCAGGAAAGAAGTCAAAAACAAATTTTTATCAAATACAATTCTGCCCCTTCCAATTGCTCTGAAACTACATAGGAATAAGGATAGACCACTTTAAAAGCCATGGGTAAAAAGGACAAAATGAAAGGAAGTAACTGTGATGGGACGGGGAAAGGGGGCAATTTCAAGAGGTTCAAGGACTCCATGTGGCACCTGAGCTGAAGGTTGCCCATTTGTGACTTAAGAATTTAGTTTTGATGCCCTCATCCCTTGGCTCCAGGAGTTAAGTTACCTGAGTCTCTAGGATAAAGGAGGGCTTCTAAGAAGAAGAGATCCCTTCCTTTATGTGTACCACCTTATTATATGGCAAAATACACAGAAAGGTGTTGCATTCTAAGGTTCCTATCACAGTCAATTTTCTTGTTTTTGCTCGGGCACACCTGTCTGCAGCATTTTAGAGGATGTAAGATGCTTTTTTCCAACCCAGGCTCTTTTAAATTTCTTCTGGGTAGAACTAGATTCTGCCTTTTATAACCCATGTTAGTTCTATCATTCACAGGAACCATTCCTCCTCCACTCCCTTCCCTTGCACCAGCAAAATCTGTTAATGTAAAATCTGGTTTTTTAAAAAATTTTGGTTTTCAAAGAGAGTGCTGCAGCAGAACAACTTGTGGGAGGGACCCTTTCAAGTCACTCAAATCTACTTGGATCCCACTATGCCGTGATTACAAATACATCACCAGTGCAATGGCAAAATCGAAATCCACCTTAAGGCACACAGTCACAATCAAAACCACTGGTTACCTGGAAGTTATAAACGTCTCGTGCTTGTGTTTGCCAAGTTTAAAACCTTTTGTGGTTTTTGTCCGACCCGGAGAAGTAGGCTCTGTCAAAAACGACCTCTCCAGCTCCGCCTGCAGGTCGAAGTCACTGCATCCTTTTTCCGACAGTTCAATTAAGTCAACCTTTACCTGTAAGAATGAGAAATTCATTCCACTTTAATCATTCCCCCAGACAACTGTCAGCATCCCCAAACAGGAAACACTCTTAGAAGGCTGCTGCTAAATGAGTATCCCATTTTTATCTGTCTACATTCCTCACATTCCTCTTTGTTGCTTACACTATGAATGGGGTCTCAAAAATACTGCTGACAATTAAGCTGGAAATGCTCCAGTTCCCACCCATTCAAGTATTAAAAACTCAAGACTTTTACCATGTCAGGGTCAGTTTCAATTTCTTCAGCCTGGAATGGCGAGAACCACATAGATTTCAGCTGGTCATCCATGACATCTGCCAAGATGTATGCAGTCCTGTAATAGCAAATGTATTTTAAAAAAAATAACGGTCAGTGTTCGCTGTCTCCATATGAAATAAATGTTACCAACTGGTATTCATCATCCACTCCTACAATAAAACGTTTCCTAAAGAGCCATGGCTTCACCACTTCCTTCCTCAAGAACACAATCCCACTTGGAGCATCCTAATGCCCAATGGAGAACATGGCTTGCACCTCTGCTATGACCAGGTGCTCTTGTCTCTTATTCTTTGCAATGTCTATCAAGCGCTTTACTTTCCTATGTCATCAAAAACAGCCTGACAGCCTTCTAGGACATGGACCGTATCACGTCTGTATTTTGTTTAGCAATTGGTACACTATTTATTTTGTTATTTTAAAAACATATGCCCTGTCCTTCTATCTGTCCAGGGACACGGTTCACAATCAACACTGTGATAAACCAATACTGTGATAAGTAATGGTGCATAAGTTGAAAACAATTTTATGTATGTTTAAAACAAGACAAACGAAAAGGACACATTGAGTCTATGCTTTGTTCAAGAAAGACACTGATCAATGATAAAAAGAAAGCTGGACTACTCAACGTCTATTATTTCCAAATAAAGAAGGATCAGAAGAGACATTTAGCAATGTTGACAAAAAGAAGGGGAGATATCACAATTGACAAAGAAGCACATCCATCATACTTGTGCAATACTTGTGTCACAAGATCTAGAATTGGACAACTCTCAGAACCTCAACCTATCATTTGCGGGGGGAAAGGGGGTGTGGTGATGGACTGAGACAAGAGAACTGGGTAATCTCTGTTGTAATGCATATAGCCCGTAAAGATAAATGCATGAAGTTAAACACGGTCCCAAATATACCACCACACACACCTGGTTTTCAGAGATTCTAGTTCTTCACAGACACAGATGCACATTCAGCACCTTACCTATTATTAAAAAGATGCTGGAGAGATTCTGGTACAGGAAGGATTGGCTCTACATCTTGATCACTCAGTGGACAAGGATCACCAGCAGATTCCAGCATCTGCCGAAGTCCAACAACATTGTCCAATAAAGATTCCAGACTGTCATCTTCTTTTGAGCGCTCCTGTGTAAGGAACACTGCAATCACTAGCAGCTCAGACAAAATTTAAGTATTGTTGCCACCTGATAAGATACAGCAAACTAGCAGCAACTCTTTCAATAAATACATGTTCAGCTGACATCATGGACATATGGCATCATGGACATAAAGTCAATCATACTGAAATCAATGGACTGATTTCAATAGGTCTACTCAGATTTATTATAGTGTTATCTAGTACATGTACAGGGCTATTGAGAAACAAATTGTAAGCGGTGGAGCCAATTCGTCATGGGAGGAAGGGCAGGAAAAATGTAATAAATAAGTTCAAGAGGTATAGCCTGATAATTTTATGTAAAGCTAAGCTTAATATGCATAACTAATAACCACAGTGATCATTCCTAACAGTACTAAACAGTGGCAACACAATCATCCTAGCTTTATCACTACTTACAAATTATAATTATTATTAATATTTGTAGCCTGACCGTCATCTAGTTAAGATACATAGGCAGTGTTCAGAAACACTGCATAAAAATGTATACACAAATGTTTAAAAAGACATATAAAATGCATTACAATCAAATCAGAACAGTAGCAATGAGAAACTATCAGACTCCTAACTCTCAAACATCTGGCACCGACACCCAAAAATATGAACATTACATTACCAAAACTAGCTTTTCAAGCTCGAGGAGCAGATTTTCAGGAGTTTCTTCTTTGTTTTGTAATTGGTATTTTAATTCTGCAGTGGTAAGACCCAAAGTTCTGGCAGGATGGGCTCCATCAACTTCTGCAAGACTTCCGTCATCCCCACAACATCCCTAAGGAAGATTAAGTACATTACGTGAGTACAAAAGCAGTAACACCACAGCACCATAATGCAGTTAACTGATGACATTTTTTTTTGACATCTCCCTGTAAAACCACCTTCAAACGTTTCTTGCTAGAACTCTCTCTCTGTCTCTCTCATGGGTTTTCACTACTCTATTAAGGCATTTTTATCCCTGCCAGCACATAACCTACCAGGTTGAATGGTTTTCACATTTCCTTTGTTTTCACCTGCTGCAAACTATATTCTGTTTTTACTGATTTAATGTTTACTTATTTGTTGTTTCGAGTTTGTATGTGTTTGTGTGTGTGTCTGTGTGTGTACATTTTTTAAATGATGTAAGCCACCTTAAGTATTATTATTGTAACAGAAAAGTAGGAAATACCGTATTTTTCGTCCCATAGGACGCACCTAGTTTTTTGGGGGGAAATAAAGGGGGGGGGAATTCCATTCCCCCCCCCAAACCAGGTCGGGGAAACCGAACCAGGTCGAGGAACAGCGGGATGGCGGCGCTGCGCCTCCCTGCTGTCCCCCGAGCTTGTGGGGCTGGCCGATGTCTGCCCGGCGCGAGGGGCGCTCTGCTTCAGGGTGCCTCTCGCGCCGGGCGGCAGGCTGCTATCCGCAGTGTGGGGAGCCCTGCGGGGAACTCCTGCAGGGTTGCCTAGGCTGCGGATGTGTTCCCTAAGCGCCGGGCGCTCTGCTTTCAGCATGCCCAGCGCTGCGGGAAGCAGGCTGCTATCCGCTGCCTATGCTGCGGATGTGTTCCCGAAGTGCCGGGCGCTCTGCTTTCAGCGCGCCCGGCGCTGCACCGACCCCTCTTGCTTTTCCAAGCTTCAGCGAAAGCCTGCATTCGCCCCATAGGACGCACCCAGATTTCCCCTTCATTTTTGGAGGGGAAAAAGTGCGTCCTATAGGGCGAAAAATACGGTAAATCCCCTTGAATAATAAATAAATAAAATTGGCCCTTTGGGATTCTGTTAGATAACCATAATTTGGAAGTATGATGGAAGTATTACAGCTGTACGCTTTAAAGAAAACTGCAGCTACTTTTCCTGAGCTGAAATGCAACAGAATGCAATAAAGGCAAAGCTTCAGAAAGCCCTCTGTACACATTTACTCACCAGTGTATCAGAATTCAGTATCTGTCTCAGGAAATCCAGAAATGAAGACGCAAGTTCTCCAGGGTCCTTATTAAAGCTGCTCACTACTCGCTTCAATCCAGTGTGCAGAGCCCCACAGTGTTTTCTTAGAGAGCTGTTTTCGTTTCAAAGAAAAAGGTTGTTAACAATCCAGTTTTTGACACAACATATGAAAATAATATGATTAATAGATCTAAAGCACTTAAAACATAGGCAGTTTCAGAAACACAACTGAATGAACTTATATGTATTTCAATGTTTCAGTTAATTAAAAGGATGTCCTTGATTAATTAAACAGCATTTTTAAAATGTTTTAAATCCAAAACAAAAGCTTAGAAGAAGCAATTCCTCCTCTCACATATAGGAGGGAATACATCTTCTAAGATAATACCTTTTACACCACATCAGACACTACCTGAAATAAAACAAGCATGCTTTGTTCAGAATTGTGGCTCAATTACATGCACATTAAAGCAAATCTGATGACTTAATGAAACCCATGTGATGAACTGACTAAGGTTTCATTAATCCGCCAGAAGCCCTAATTAACATCTTCACAAAAGAATTTGTACTATACAAGAACACTGCCAGATCCTTTTTTTAAAAGGAATCTGCAAATTGAGTGTTTTATTATGCAGTTAGCTTTGAACAATTCTTTCCAAGGGAAAGAGAAGATCCAACAGCACCAAAAAATGCCACACTGGTATGTTCTTGCTGTTACCGTTGCCTGTGACATTTGACATTACATTAAGCACAATATTCTGCTTTGTAAGCCCCATGGGGGGGGGGAGTGAGCTGAACTAAACATTTTTGCGGTGTGAGTATGTGTGGACTGTACCTCTTCAGGTGATAGAATCCATAATCGTGCTCAGTAAGGAACATCATTGTCCTGATACAAGTCAGCAAACAGTTATAGCTGCTTTCAGCATTAGAAAATGTCTCCATCAGGCAGTCACAGATGGAAGCCATGAGTTCCTTGCTTGGCAACGAATTTGAAAGCTGCTCCAATTCAGAGAGAGTGCTCTCCGTGGAACTGGGCAAGACCAATGCAATATCCTGCAAAGAGAAATCACAGTACTACAAAAGGCAGAAAGGCACACAGACATCCCTTGGGGCCATGGCAAAAGCCACTTTAGAGCTTGCACCAACCGAGTGGGGTTTTCAAAAAGCAAAGCTCTACTATCACACACCACAGGACTTCACAGTTACAAGACTGTCCACAGCTGCAATGTCTGCCATGAAGCACGGAGTGCTGTTCACAACCTGTTAGATCTCTTGAGAACTAATTTCTGATTCCTGGCCAAACTTATTTAAAAGCATTTAGCTTTGCAAAGAAACATGAAGTGTCACTCAACAGTCGTTTCATTAAGCTCTATAAAGCGGAACTTGAAACGGCCTGCTCTTGAGTGCAGCTACTAAAAGAATTAGGAATCTGAGGCCCTTTGGTGACAATGAAGTCCCACCAGCCTCAGCGAGAATAGATAGGGGTGGTACTATATAGCTGTGCAAATATAGCCTATATGCAATTAGTTTGGAAAAGGAGAGGTAGATTTATGGTAGGAGTTGATGGCAGCAACAATCCCTCTCTGCCAGAAACCAAACAGTTTCAAGGTTCTTCTAACAGGCTCGGGAAATAGGTATGGCATAGTTTTATAAGACTTAGGAATGCAATTAAAGGAAGAGGGACTCAATCTTGGTGCAACTTATGAATTCCTGAAAGAAGATTCAGCCTTGGTGCAATTTGTGAATTAATAAAGAACAGGTTTTTAATGAATACAGTTGTTCAGGGGTATGACCAGAGAGAACCAATCGGAATGTGTATTGAGATTTGAAATGAGCAGAGATTTATATCTGGGAAACAAACGAAGTATTTATACAGACACACACACACCTTTTAGCTTACATTGGTTTTCCTCCATGTATATTTTTCTCCTTCCTTGAAGGCATGCTGGCTAGGTGTTCTGGGGAGATGGAGAGTAGGGACATCCTTTTTGTATTTTCTTGGACAAGCCTGTCATGTTTGCTAAGGGGAGACTTGCACTTCTTCCAGGACAGCCCCCCCCCCACTGCCCACATGCATGACAACCCCCACATGCATGACAACATGTGCACAATCAATACAGAATGAAATTAAAGGGTTCTTTAGATTTTCATTTTTAAATACCTGATCGCAGAGAGACTGCAAAATAGAAGCCAAGAACTCAGCACACTGCTGGTGAATAATGTTGTCCCCTGCAGCTCGCATTAAAGACAAAAGCTCCGGGAAAACTTCAGCATACTTCTCATCCCCTTTCACAGTTCCATTAATCAAGTGCAAAATAGCCAGTTTACAAGCTTTGTGTGAAGCCAGGGCATCGAGTAACGCAAGCAAGCGGGTAGTCTGGCCAGTGTATTGCTTCTCTTTGTCTTCTGGGTTGCTGAAGTGACACCAATGCTCTTATTAGAAAAGACAAATATACCGCATGCATGTTTATGACAAAACAAACTTCAGATCTGAAATTTCCATTAAAAGATTCATACACGTGTGTGCGTGTGGGTATATATATAATATAATACCTATCTATCTGCAATTTTTCCACTGTAGTGTCACTGATTTTGTCACAAATGAGCTTATTGCCATTACAGTGGTACCTCGGGTTACAGACGCTTTGGGTTACAAACTCCGCTAACCAGGAAGTGGCTGCTCCAGGTTAAGAACTTTGCCCCAGGATAAGAACGGAAATCGCCAACGGTACAGCAGAAGCAGGAGGCCCCATTAGCGAAAGCACGCCTCAGGTTAAGAACCGTTTCAGGTTAAGAATGGACCTCTGGAACGAATTAATTTCTTAACCCGAGGTACCACTGTAATTTGATAGTTTTCAGGTTGTGGTCATTAATTAGCTGTGTATCTAGTTGCCAGCGAAGATGAGATAACCACTAGTTTTGACTTTGGTATCCAAAGCCAGTAAGCCTAACAAAGTATTGAAAAGAAATGCTATGTTTCAGCCCTCTCCATTTGTGGAGGCATCTCTTATTACCAACTGTATGAAGCCCACCTCTCCATGTCATATTCATGCCATACATGCAGGAATTTACTGCAGCCCTCAGGATTTCCCAGCTGGAGGAGCCATCACACAGCTCCATCCTTCAAGAGCCATCACCATGCACGGAGAGAAACAGAAGGCCTAAATCCAAGGCAGCCACTGCCTATTCATGAATAAGATAGGAGAGGCATAGCCCATTTTCCAGCCTCAACATGCAAAGGTTCTACAGAAGCCTTCAACAAAACTCCCATCATCCTTAATCTGCACAGCTATGGTGAGAGTCATAGACCAAAACTTCTGAAGGGCACCAGGTTAGCACTGCTACTTAAAGACCCTTAGGACAATGTATAAAACCGTACCTTTGCAAATCTTCTACAAGCAGATCCAAAACAGTCCTCATAATAAGGAGAGCAGTTGGCGAAGCCAAGTCACACAACTGAACGCAAATGCGTCTCAGCATGTGCTGAATAGGCAGGCAGGTGGAGCCAGAGAAGGACCGTACTATTTCTTGCAGCAATTTCGCTTGAACGTGAAGATGCATGCTCCACAGTTTCCTAGTGTTGAGAGCCACCGATATGTCATGTGGTTCAATGACCTGTCAGAAAAGCAAAATTAACTCTTATGAGAGTGCCAAAACATACAGTTCTTCTCCAACACCACATGCAAGGCACACTACCTGGTGCTCTTTAGGCAATCACGAAAACCCTTGTAGCCAATATATGTGCTCCAATATATAGAGTTATTGCCTCCCAGCTAAGGATGAATATCCCTACTCATCATCCAGCATCAAAAGGACGGATCCCCTCTATCAGCCCTTTAAATGAGAGATGGGGAGCCTGCATCTCTCCACATGTGGCTGGACTATGATTCCCATCATCCCTGACCATTCACTATGCTGGCTGGGACTGATGGGAGTCCAATGACACTGGGGGTCACCAGGTTGAGGGAGGTTGGTATACAATCCGTCAAATGGATAGATCCACTGCACAACTCTTTATCAGTCCATTCTTACCTACCCATCCTCTTCACCAGTCTTTTAATTTTCTTGCCTTTTACAAATAATTGGTAGTTTTTACATACCTGAGTGGTCTGCATGGGAAGCGGCAGAGGCAGCAACTCAGAAAGCAGTATAAGACCAGAGAAAAACCCTTCAGGAATTCTCAGAACAGAAGTGAGGACCTCTTTTAGCATGAGCGACCAAGTGTTATTGGCCAGAGTTTCCTCCGAGATGGTTAGCTTCTCATTAACCCCCTGGGTAAAAGTCAACAAAATGTCGACAATGTCATTCTGGATTTTTTGTTCATCGCTGTCTAAACGTCCCGAGAGGGGAATAGAACACAGGAGCATGTGTAAAGAAATAAGTGCGGAAGGAATACGCATATCTTTGAACTCAAAGGACCCTCCACGCAGCAGTTCGGTCAACATGGTCTTCAAGAGGGTGAGGGTGCACCGGGCCATGGAAATCGTAGTGACTCTGTGGAGGGTAGTCCCCATGTTGACATGGAGTCTCCAGGGCTGAATAAGAATGCTGTTTAGCTTTTGCAGAACACGAATAAAAGTGTCCATTCCTTCAGAAGAGAACATCTGTATGACTGCAAGGTTCCATTTCAGGTCCTTCTGCTGACCTTTAGGAGGAAATGGGGAATGGAGGAGGGGAGGAAAGAGAAAAACCATGTTGTGCCTTGATCTCAGTCATTAGGAAAATATAGATCAGGTGCAATGATTCCTTTTTATGAGACTTCTGTCCATGACCAAGAACATATATTTTTAGATGACATCAAATTTATCATGGGGCACAGAATCCTTACATTTTACTTTCCCATCCCAAAATTCTACATGCTCTGTCAGCAACAGAAAATGGTCCAAAGAAACAATTTACTTCAATATGGCTAAAGGAGGTGGTGATTAAATCTGATGTACTCTTATAAAGGAAATGGAACAATGTTAAAAGCAAGTATTATACCTTCAACAGGTGGTGGAGGGCATGCAATATGGCACAGGACACGAAGTGCAGTAGGAAGACCGACTCCTTCCTGGGTCATCAAGCTATCAATATTCTTTAAAATAAAATTTGAAAAATAAGACTCATGTTATTAAAGATCAATATTCAACAAAAATGGGTGCAATAGAGAAATTTATCTTGCTTCTGAGCAAACACCACGCAAAATGGTCCAATATAGAATGTACTTGTAACAAAACATTTCTGGATAAAGGAGTACCAAGCAAACTTTATGATAACCCTATGCAATCAGAACTGTGAAAACAAAGAATTTTGCCTCCTGTATATACAATTGCAAAAGATCAACAAATGAAATAGCTAGGTGTGGATTTTTAAGAAAATGCAGGCATTGAAAATGGTTTTTACTAACCTGCTTAATGTATTCAATGAGATTTGGGATGCAATTAATTTCGAACCGAAGTGTTTTCAAGGGTTCCAGCCATTTGCCAAGTTCTAAAACAAACAAGGAAACTTGAAGAATGTTGCATTATGTAAAATTATGCATTCCAAAAATACAGTGACAAGCATTAGAGCTACAGGCCTTTGTATATAAATCAAGTTAACTTTTAATACAACATTAAAGCTGCTTTAATTCAAAGAATAAAGACTCAATGCATACATATGAGCCAAATTTTGGTTTTGATTTGGTCTGAAATTATTCTCTATTATACCACATTTCAGCTGATTTCTTCAGCTGAGAGCACCAAGAACACTGCTGAAGATCTATTTCTATAGGTCCAGGGATGTCTTTATCAAAAGTTAGCTTATTTGCATTAAAACAATCAAAAAGGTTCACTTCCATTCAGCAGTGGGAGGAAATTAGTATGACTTGGGCTGCTATCCTATGTGGGAATAAATCCCTATGATTTCAATTCAACTTACTGCAACATATGTGGTTGCAGCTTTATGACTCTTACAAGGATTTTGAAAAGGTTTTAATATTGGATTTGATGCCATAAAAAGTATCTGAACCATGACAATTTATTTGTCCCAAAAGGCAATTTTGCCCAGCATAATTCAAACATTTAATCTCTTGAATATTCAATATTAAACCCCATCTTAGCTACAAAGGCATCCTGTGTGCATATTCTAAAATGAAAGTTTTTTCCTCAGCTCAGAATAACTTGAATTTCTTAGTCTTTATTGTATGCAAGCCAAGGCTATCTTGTCTCTCAAAAACAAAAACAGACTGAAAATTCAATGGAAGTACTGGCAGGAAGAAAACCAAAACAGAGCTTTAAAAACACAGAATCAGCACAGCATTTTAAAACAGCACAATTCATGATAAAAATCAAGATTCTAATAAAGGTAGTTTTGTAATGTTGCCTTTATCACCAGGCTAAAGGCAGGTCATGAAGGAGTGAGGCACACCTATTGAGAGGTCTTTACAAATCTTCAGCACTATAGCCAAAAAGGCTCTCTCTCCTACCTCCTATTTGCCTTGTTTCAGATGCAGGATGATGTGGAATGAAGGTCCCAGGCAGGCTAACATGGCCAGGTGGGATTCCCTAGATATTCTGACCCAAGGCTGCTTGGGACTTTAAAAAGCTATGTATAGTAAAACAGTCCGTGCAATGTAAAAGCCTGCACACAAAGTGGTCTCATTTCATCTGTCATTGTCTTGAAGTGGGCATGACAAGATTACAACAGCTCCAATTTGAGAAACACACTTACAATGGAAGCTCTCAGGTCATCATCAGTGTCCAGTGACTTTTTTTAGTTTGTTCTTTGAACAGGAGCCCCCTACATTGCTTCCTTAGAAGATTTCAAACACTGAACATTTTTCTGCAGTTACTGAATGACTCCCACCAATGAACAGTACGCTACACAAACAAGAGAATTTTCTGTGTCACAAAGCCTCTTTGACACTAGGAAAAAAGCTACACAGTTTTTCAATGAGCCTTTCTAGTAATCTGTATTTACCAAAGGAATCTCATTACTCGCATTATCAAAAACCAGAAGGTCAGGAGAGCCTTAGCAGACACCAAAAATATTTCTCCTAAACTGCTTCCAGCAACTGCCCCATTAACAGCACATACTGTACCTTGTAGTTTGGTGTTATTTTCATCAGCTTTGCAAAGCTTCAACAGGGGTGCCGAATACTGCTCAAGCATTTGGACATCACTGGAGGACTGAACCACCAGCAGAATAAGGATGCAAGCATAATTATAGGCAACTGACTTCTTTGACTTGGAATCGCTGAAACAGATTTTTCTGAAAATTATGACACACTTCACATTTGAATCCTTACACGTATACTTACAGAATACTATTCAGATTTTCATTTACAAAACGATTATTTTGTATGGAGAAGAAAAAAGTTCATACTACAAGTGGGAGTTTGCAAATGATTGATTGACTCAGCCTTTTCTCCTAGTTTCTCATAATCTTTTCAGAACTCAAAACAGAAACGTCAATTATATTGATCAGAATATAGCAGTAACCTACAGGAGGGATAAAGAATGGCTCTGATTTCAAATCCATACAAGCAATGCCACAGGCAAACATTCACCTCCTTAGCACAAGCTAAAGTTGTGTATGCCACTTTGATCTGAAAACCCCACTCTTTTGATTGTGAATTTAACTCCAGCATCTAAGATATGTTTATCTAAATTATGCTCTTGATCTGTGTAGCCAGTTTCAGACAAGCATGAAATGCTCTCATAACAACATGAAGGAATCAGAAAACAGCCATGCAGCTTACACTTCCTGTTCCACCACATTTCTGTCACATGCAACATAGAACTTCTGTGCAGATAACCTGCAAATCTCCACACTGGTGGATATGCAAAAGATCAATCTTACAGGACATTAAGATGAGGAGGAAGCACAACATGCTTGCTGCTCCCCTTGTTCCTTGGTTTTAAAATGTTTGGCTTTGCTTTTAGCTATTCTTTCATATTATCTACGGTGTTTTTGTGGGGGGTTTTTCAGAGGAAGTAGGACAGCTTCATATGCTGTAGAGCTATATTTTCAGACCTAGTTATCCTGAGCCCACCCATTTAAAAGCAGGAATTGGAGAGTGGGGGTGAGAAATCTGTTTAAACATCTCAAGGATTTCCTGTCTGCCCAGCAGCAATCAGAGCCAAATCACCAAGCATCGACTGGGATGAAGAGGTTACTAACTCATGGGCCAGCCCATACATATCCTCAGACTATGCTGAGGAATAAGCATGTACCACCCCAGAACAAGGAAAGCCCGGTTCACTTCTTTAAAGGGAAGGCTTCTAAAAGGAGAAAAATGAGGAGGGTAAGAAGTTGGATTCTGTACTGCAGCAAAGTTCCATAACAAGGAACAACCCCAAATTAAAAGTTTGTGAAACCCACATCAACCTGCAAACATCCATTTAAAAGCATAAAACCTAAAGCAAGGTTAAAAAAAATAGGATAATTACCCTAATGCTTCTTTGGAATAGAACTCCATTAAAGTAATAAGACTCTGGAGATTCTTCTCAAGGCTGAAGACATGGGCAACAGCAGCTCTTCCCACGGGGTTAAAAGTGATCAGGTAAAGGTTATGAAGCGTTCCCAGGAGATCTGAATGGTCAGTTTCATCAGTAGCTGTGAAGCGCTGGAAATGGCAGAATAGTTCTGAAATGCACTGCAGCGTCTGTGTTGAATGAAGAAGCCATGGGGGAAAGGCTTCATCGCTTGCCCCATCAGTCTGGAGACCTTCCTCTTGATCAGGGTCAGAGAAATGGCAAAAGGCTCGAACCAGCAGGTTTGTGGCTTCATACTCAGAGAGGAAGAAAAGAAGGCCCTTCTGGGACTGTGCCAAAAATCTCAGTATATCCCTGGTGGACTGCAGCACCCCAGGGTGCACATTCGTTATTGGATTGGATAACAGCAACGTGACAGATTCCAAGAAATTGTGGTTATGCAGGTACCTGGAAATATGTAAGAAGCAGCATGCTCAATTCCACTTCAAAATATAGTACATTGGCAGAACTTTTTATTACTACTTTCAATGCAATGGTATGTGAAATAGCTGCAGAAGTGTACAAGTGTGGGTGGGATTCAATAAAGTTTTACTCAGAACAGACCCAGTGGAATTAATGACCACTGCAATAGAACCTGAGAAATTGTGATGTGCCCACAAGCACTCACTAATCTTCAAACGTGAGCAGGAATTTGAATCCAGATCTTCTCAGTTCAAGTCTGTCACTGTTCTCCACCACCTCACTGACTTAAAGGATTAGAGTGAAGAGACTTGACGAAGACAGTGGAGGAGTTTTGTTTAGTTATGAGATGGCATGACAGAAGACACAGGGTGGGAAAGGGGGAAAAGAGACAACAGTCTAGGCTGGAACATCTCCCAACATTGAAAGACCCTTATTAAGCAGCACACATGACATGCATGACAAGTACTTATGTCAACAACCAAGTGGCAGAAAGCAAACAAACAGGTATCCCTTTGAAACATATAAAAAAACTAAGGCCACTCACCTAAAGAGCACTGGGAAAGGGTCGTCCCTTTCTGGTGGCCCTGTAATACGTGCTGTTGTTGGGAAAGATTTCACCGGTGGCTGGATCATAGTGTGAGGGGCAGTCTCCATCAAATGCAAGATCTCATCCAAAAGGTTAATGAGTTTCTCCACTTCTCCTTCACTCATACTGGAGGACTCCAGAAGGCTGTCCATATCCATTGGAGTGTCCACATCATTTTCATATTCCTGGTTACCCCTTTCGAGTCCCGTGTCCGTATCCTGCTCAGGCTCAGTGTGATTAGGAAGAGATGGAGGATATTCCGCTAACTGGTCAGCAAACTTTTTGACCTCGGACAAAACCTCGTAGAAGTGGCATTTCTGTAGAATTGCAGAGCAGGCAGTGACGACCCTTACTGTCTGATCCAGAAGGATGAGCTCCAGTAGTCTCTGGTAACCACTTTTTTCATGCACCTCTGAGCCGCTCCTCAAAAATGCCTCCATTCCTTCAGTCATGCTAACAACGCTATCCAAAGCTTTGAAAGCATTGAGTTTAAGAGAAGAGGAGACATGATCCGCAAACAGCAGTTCAAATAGAGAATTAATTACTCCGGCTTGCAACAGGCCCGTTATCCCCCGAGTTCCACATTCTGCCAGCGAGGAGACAAGTTTTGTCCCAGCTTTAAGCTGACGGACATTCAAAGCGATCGGCTGTCTCAGGGCTACCTGTAGGTTTAATGACTGCATTGTCCAGTCAACCAACTGGCTTATATAATCCTGATTTGGGTCCTTTAACTGCAAGTAGCTTAGCCCTTTGACTATTAAACTTGGAATTTCTTCCAGAGCAGTGACCCACTTTGCACCCCTCTCCTCCTGATATAATTCTAGGAGTTCGGTCAATTTAGTTGAGGTCTCAACTGCCCCTGAATTTTCCTTGTCTGGATCCTGATCTTTCATCTTAGCAACTTCGGTTTCAAAAGTGGTCTTGTAGGGACAGCTAAAGTACAGAAGAGGCCCAAGTTCCCTATCAAAAGGATCATAGGTCACAGGTGGCACTCTGGCTAGATCCTCAGCAGTGTACTCAATGTCAAAGCTCGGGTACTTAAACGTCTCACGTTCCAAGTCAGCAATTCCATCTTCATCACTTGAAATCTGCTCATAACCATCATCCCCTGAAAAGAAAAGTTTTATAATTACCTTGTTGAATCCATTGAACCAAAATAAGCAACAAATAACACCCATCCATTAATTACAGTTTTGAAAAATAAACCATCTTCTCCCCTTTTGCTCATAAACATGGGAGCCCCAGCAGTTAAAACATCTGCAGGATGCTTTGCCAACCCATCAGCTACACACTCACACACAGGACCAAAAGGTATCAACTAACAGGAGAAATATATAATTGCACCATATAATTAGATTATCTCCACAAGGAGAATTCTTAACCTTGGTTTTTATTTATTTCAGGACCACCATCTATCTCGTAGGATCTTGAAGTGGTGAATACCACAATACAGTCAGACTAAAATACAAGGAAACCACTCAAACCATTCCGCAGCAACATTCAAACCACCATATCCAGCTTACAGTCCTCACCCAAAGGACTGTATGAAAAAATTATTTGTAGTATTTGTTAGTCACTTTATACAAAAAAAGTATTAAAGCAACTTAAGATAAAATATGAATAATTTAAATCAATTAAAAGTCAAACTGAAAAACAATGTACAATACAAAACTCTTAAAATGCTCATCCAAGGACTAGCCCTACTGTACCCCACTAAAAGATGAGCAGCACAACAGAGACTAACTGAAGACTAGCAAACAGAAGCATCTATCACCCAAAAGCTGATGATACCAGGAAAGTTTCCCTAGGGAGAGTATTTCAAAAAGGGGGCCCACCACTGAAAAACTCTCCTCTTGTGTAACCACCCTCTGAACCTCCCTCATATGGAGAAGTATTTAAATTGATGTCTAAAACTCATGAGTAAAGGAGACAGTCATATCTCCTAATGAGGGGGAGTTCCACAATCAGGACACCACCACTGAGAAGGGCTCTCTCTCGTGTCACCGCAAACATAAAAAGACAATGACTCACAACTGCAGTTATAGCACAAATAATATTTTGACAGAAAAGGTAGAAAACCTATACACCACAAAACCTTCAAAATCTCTTCCCTGGTGTCCTCTGAAGTGCTTGGCTTCCCAAAAAAATACTACATATATTCCACTGTCTCAGGACCAGATCACACACACATACCACGTATCATTATTAGCTTCTAGAGACAACTAGTGTGAACTGACTGACACAGGTTAAGTAACACAGAACGTTTGAATGCCCCACAGTCAAATCAAACAATGGGTGATTTTACTCAAGGTAAACCAACTGAAATTAATGAATATGACATTAGGTGCATTAATTTCAACAGATCTGTTATCAATAAAGCTTGGACACTACTCAATATTTTCATTAGGGACAGTTCACACATTCAGCTGAAAATCAACTGTTCTGTGATGAAAGAACACATATGCACGTGCAACTCAGTCCTCAGCCGTTTCTGTATTTGCCTACCTTCACCCTCCTCCTCTTCTTCAACATCCTCTTCTTCTTCATCATCCTCCTCCTCCTCCTCTTCATCCTCTTCTTCATCTTCTGGAATACTCTCTACTGTTTGACCATCGTCATCCTCTTCATCTTCCTCCTCCTCCTCAACATCCACCCCCTCTTCATCATCCACTTCTTCGGGCTGGTCTTCTTCCACTTCTGCTTCATCAGAATATGGACCCTCCTGGTGAACGGACGTCCGATCAGGAGAAATGGGCTCAAAGTAATCCTCTCTGTGATCAACATCGTCATCTTTCTCCCCAACCACTGGAAAGATTGGAATCCACAGCAAAATTAATTTAAACAACTGTCATTTTCAAAAAGAAAGAGAAAGCAAACAACAAAAACTAAACAACTAATACCCATAGTGTAATTTAATGTTCTGCTAAGAGAATCCTGTGTATTTTCCATACAATTTAAATCTTCAAGCTAGGATGCTAATAAACTGCTGCTTTGGTTTTGTAGTTTTAAGGCAAGGTTAGCCTCCATGGACCAATACAGATGTTTGCCAATTCTCCCGTATGGAACAGCCTAATAGATGCATCATATCTCCTGTCACAACTGCCACTTCCCAGTGGTGAATTCAGTTGCAGCTGGAAAATATACCTACTGCTAGAAAAACAGCAACACTTTCTCCTCACTTAAATTATGCATGCATGTGGACACAAGTGAGAAAGAAATGGAAAGAAAGTTACGTTCCAAAATACCTGATACGGGCATTGGCTCATCTTCATCATCATCAGGCGGAGGGGGGCCTGGTGGAGTTCTTGGGCCTCTAGGCTGTGGTCGTGGAGGACTGCCATTAAACTGATCCTCTTTCTCGCCATCAGCTGTAAAAAAAACAACGCATATAAATGAGCTTATAAATAAAGATAAATAAATTCATGGGAAGCCTGTGGCATCACTTGGGAAGTTGCTGAAAATGAACCACTCAGTAAAAAACTGTAGTCGTGCATGCATTAACTTACAGATCACAGACAAAAACTTCAGGTGAAAGAAGTAATGAGACACAAGCGTTTTAGACGTAGATAATTTAACTTCTGTGGGGGGGAATCACTTACTTCTATTTGCATTTCTTAATTGGCTTAGTTTTGGAATGCTTACCAGGTTTCGGAGTTCTTTTCAAAGCTGCTTGTTGCTGAGGAGGGGGTGGCGGCGGAGGCGGCGGAGGGGGAGAGTCCCTATCATGGCTTATTACTCTGTCAACAGAGCCATATATTGCAAGCGTCAAGCAGTTGTACCAGCCTCTCAGAACTAATCCATCAGTGTTGACCTGGATTTTAAAGGAGGAGAGAGAACATAAAAGAAACAAAGATGAACCTTTAACTTGCTGCACACCTGCACTACAAGCTCAGTACCAGTATATATTTGCAATGAAATATAGTTCCAGCTATGCCATTGTTAGATTTCACTTACATGTTACAGTAGGATATAAATGCACTTTGCAAATACATGAGGCACAGAATCCTGTAATAGTTTTGAAAGCCTCAGCATTTTTTATATAAAAAAGACAGGTGAGCTGTGATGTGAGGGGCATGGGCTGGGCAGAGGGATGTGACTTGATGAGAGTCCCATGGGTCAGATAGAGAGGACTTAAAGGTCACCTTCTGCTTGTGAGCCAGAGGTTCTCCATGACTGGCCTACATGCACAGGTTCTCTAACACACACACACACACACACACACACACACACGTGAGACAGCATCTGGCTGCATAATGCTGGTCCCCCTACCATGTGCACTTGGCCCACTTAGACCAAATGTTTCTAATGGGCTTCAGATGGCCTGCACTGCATCACACAATGGACTAAAACTAATCATGTCTCCCCCTAGAGCATTTCTTAGATGACACTTTGTTTTTAATAAAGAGCGGGAACCAGGTGAGCACCTCTGGGGAAGGGCATTCCAAATGTGATCCTCCAAGACTGAGAAGGCACTTGCTCTGCTCATCACCTCCTTATTTCAAATGATTGTGGGACTCTGATGTAGATCAAAGGATTGAGGCAGGCTCATGAGGTAGATGGCAGTCCTTCAGTTAGGTAACAACCAGCACTCTGAACTGCTCTTGGAAACAGACTAGCCACTGGTATGCATGTTTAAGAACTGTTGAGAGATGCTCTCTATAGTTGGCCCTAGTGAAAAACCTAGCAACTATGTTTTGCACTAATTAAACTTTCTGAGAAGACTTCAAAAGTACCCCAAGAACATCCCATCCAAACACAGCCCAGTGTAGAGGTTACCAGCCTCTCTCTGTACAGGAGTTGTCACTAGAAGGGTCAATCTCAGAATTTACAAGTGACCATTACCTTGGCATTAGGTCTGAAAATTATTGAAGAGTTCTCATCATACTCCAGGCTGTTAAAACAGAAATATGTGTTAAAGGTCAAAGAAACTGCATCAACATCTTTTACAACCAGATTCACGATGGTACTTTTTTCAAGCAATATCTAATGAGAATGACAATTATCTATTTTTATATTTAGTAGTAGAATAGAGAAACTCAAAGCCTACATTTTCATTTACTTCAACTTGTTTTCTTCATAAACAAGACACAAGGACACTAGTAGCCAGGCTTACACGGCTTGCCTTAGCCCTGGTTAAGTCTTACAATGGCACCAAGATTATGAAAGAATTGCTTACCTTCCTAGCCTGTCAAATACAGGGGCACTTGGTTTGCTGACATTGTTGAAAAACAGGTCTAACTGAAATGTGTGAGGAGATGTTTCACTGAGAAGAAAGCCAAAGTGTAAAAAATTATTTTACAGAACCACAATAAACAAGATAATCAAGCCTTAAAATACCAGTTATCATATAGCCACAATCTGCAAGAAGTAAAGAAGTGGGGAGCTTTTTAATAGTATTCGACTATAAAATTAATAAGCCACAACTCAAGGGGAGGTGGAGAAGGGTAATGAGGAAGCACACAGCTCATTCTCAATCCAATAGCTTACAGTTTATCATGACATCTCATCATCTAATAAACCTAGCATTATTGGATTCAAAGGTAAATCATACATTGTTATACATTTTTTTTTCACTATCTTAACCATCACATTTGTAATTTTAGGCAAGCTCATCACTTATGTAAGAGGCCTGCAGATCTGTGACTGCACCTCCACCACACATGTGCTATTTGACACTGCACAGATTTGATAAATGATCATAAATGCTGGGGGTCAATAAAGACCCTGATTTCCAGCAACCCCCACCGCAAAACCACATCCCCTTTCACCACGCTCAATACCATTCTAAAGGGATTCCCAGACCTTGGAAGTAACTTTTGGGAAAGACTGACAGAAAACTGCCACCAGGAGGAAGATGGGGGTGAGCACACTTCTTACTTCCCCTTCCTGATTTGTTCTAATCCTACTTCGACATAATACCCCAATAGGGCAAATAAGGGTTGGAGCTAACCAAAACTGTCTCCAAGCTATGGTTTGCCAATTCACTTCAAACTAAATGAACTTTCCAGGTCTGTGCTAGCCTTGTATTAGGATTGCACAAATCCACTCACCAGTTCATCAGGGTCAAGTGACCCTGGCATTCTGGCTATGGCCACTGTCTTGACGCAATCTAGATCCCTCTCTGAGTTCTCATATTGTCCTAAGCTTTGGAAAAGACTGATTCCAGGGGATAGTGCTGGATGGATCTGGGAGATCCAAGTTTAAGTCTTTCTGCCATTGTGTGGCCAAGGGCAAGTTTCTTCCGCATCTCTATGATGGGAGCTACAAGGTTGTTGGGAAGGAGAACATAACAAAATACTTTCCAAATTTAAAATGCTCTTCAAATAACCACTGGTAGGTAGCTACTAACTTCCAGAAATGGAAGAAAAGTTTCACTATGTGCTGAGCAAGTTCCAGCTGCTCGGCCCAACTCCCTTGCCTCAGATGGAGCTATTACTTGGCAAATGGGAATTGCCAACAAGGGAAGGCTTGCCTTCATCATACAACTCAGTGGGATACAAATCACCTCCTTGCTTCAGATGACATTGGGGGAGCAACTGCCTGGTATGACACCACAGAAGAACAAGAATGAGAGCCTGAATACTCCAGCCCCCATATGTACACCGTGTAGGTAATTTTTGTTCCTGTACCACATTTGAGTTTGACTTTGAGAATCTTCTGTAAGCCTTTGTTTAATTTGTTTTGAGAGGCACTAGGTGCTAGAAAGCAGGATGTCTATATTCTAAATAAAGAATTCAATTAATCAACTTGCACTTACCCATAAGCTCTGTTTTCAGGTAAGTTAGAATGAGCTCTTACTCCTGGAGGGATGACACGTACTTCATTGATGTAAACCACACATGGAAAGCGAACCACATCTACATTACTACTTTGCTATCAAAAACAAAAACAAAGTGAACAAAATTCATGAAGGTTAAAATATATGGCACAGCGCCCAAAAATTGTCTAAAAGGCCAGCAATGATATGACAGCTGTATCCACCCATTTTTCCTGACAAGTGCCACCCACACTAGGCTGCTTACCATTTGCAGCAGGCAAGGACATAAAAAATAAAATTCAGAGGTGACATTCAGCCACTGAGTGCAGCTTTTGAAGAGTACAAATTAATTTTGCTTTTGTTATATTAATAGTTGCCTACCTTTTTAATGAGTAATTTAATGGCATGCATCCCATACTGAGATGCATTGCAATATTCTTTTTATATACATTAAGTCTCTAAACTATCTTTCACTCACTTCACACAACCACAGCCTAAGGCATTATCTGGGCTGCTGTGATGTCATGGAATATTCACAACTACTATAGGAAGGGCTGGTCAAACATTGCTGTTAAAAAATGAATGTTCGATGTTCTCAAAGAGACAGAAAAAGCTATATTCTGACATCAGGTAACTGAGGTGCAGGAAGAGAAGATGAACCAAGAGGATGATTGGATGAACAGAAAGAATAGACAATGATCCATCAGGGAACTGAGGAACACAGAAAATTTTGCAATGTGCTACAGGAAAGAGGAGAAAGCAAAACAAAAGGTGTATATGCTGAAAACCTAGTACAGTACTTGGCCAAAACAAAAGGAAAGCTGCATGATATTAGTGTGAAACACGGTAGTAAAAGAACAAGAAAAGCATGAAGATTTAAAGCTTCACACAATGACTCAGTCACCTATCAGTATTTTAATGTAAATTTAATGGCCATAGCATGCCTTTATAAAGTTACATCTTGCTACAGATGATGCAGTTAAAAAGTAACCACTAAATGTTATCAGAGGAAGCCTTTCACCAATTCCTTAGGCTGCCATCCTAAAAAATACAGCTGGCTGTTAAGCAAATTGTTTTAATGTTTTTAAAGGTAAGTAATTTTAAGAATGGAATAAAAAAAGTCTACAACTTCTGCTGGTTTTTTGTTTGTTTTGCTCTTCTATTATTGTAATGTACACCATCCAGAGGAATTTTATTGAAGGGAAGCACAGAATATTTTTTCTAAATTAATACATTTGCGGCCTATGAAGTCAAACACAACCTACTAGTGACTCTCTAACCTTCTTGTTTCCTACTTGCCCGAAAAATGGCATATTATTGATTTTAGGTGCCTTGAGCACTATTTGGTGGGAAGGCATAATACAAATGTAACGAACAAATAATATACTGAACTAACTGTCAGTATATACTGAAGTGTTGTCAACATCTGATAGATACATGTATCTGATAAGATACATGGCAAGCAAGCTGTATTCAGCTTGGAGGGTAAAAAGGAATGCCTCCACTATATGTAAGCATACTCTATATATACCCCCAGCCTTCCCCAAGGCCAGATGTTGCCTGGCTTCAGCTCCCATTTAACAGTCAGCATTTTCACAAGCATCCTCCATCTGATCTTCATAAGTCTAAGAACACTACAGCCCATCTAATGAATATTTCACTATAAGCATAAGTAGCAACTTCACATGCTCCACATTTGTTGAGTAAGCAAGTGTCTTAGTCTGTGAAGGTCAAGAGGCAAAGTTTAATATAAACAATTGCAGCATAAATCTGGTTATACTTGCATGATGAAATGTACTGCAATCCAAATAAATGTTCCTAACCCAACATATGGGTCATTTGGCATGCATAGACTCCCCTTTCTCAAAAAAAATAGGCATGCATACGTGTACCGGATATGTATGAGAAAATATTTGAAAATGGTTTCCAGCAGTTCACAGGCAACCAAATTTGACAAATTAATGCTAGTGTTTGTGTAGTTAGCTGCAACAGCACAAACAATAATTTGACAATATTGCTAGAACTCAGTACACTTCACCTGTATTATCATTTTCACAGACACAAATGATATCTCACACAGGGAATAGAAGGGACTCTACCTGCTCCCTATATCTCACCAAGCCATATAACAGACTGCATTGCATACTTGTGCTTTTGGCAGATTAGAGTATAGAAAGACAGTAGATGCATTCTACTTTTCACACTATCTCACAACTTAAGAGACTCAAAAGATTTGTTTTACCCAACCTACTAGTGCAGGAGAAAAGAGTGCTGGGCCAGATTCCTATGTCAAGACAGGGGGCATCAGAAGCACAGTTACAGCAACATGCAGATAATTCAGCTGCTTGGAAAGCACGTACTGTAGTACTGGGCTTTGATGGCTCTATACATAATAATCTCTATACTCTATACTCAATAATCTCCTCTACATAATAACATACAAATAGTGGTAAAGGGTAAAGGGACCCCTGACTATTAGGTCCAGTCGTGACCAACTCTGGGGTTGCGGCACTCATCTCACTTTATTGGCCAAGGGAGCCAGCGTACAGCTCAAATAGGTCACAAATAGGGCAATACAAATTGTCAGTAAGGCAGTAAGGCTGCACATACTTAAGATCTCCAATTAGCCTATGATTGTTTTGACTTAAACTATTGTTGTTACGCCCACTTCAACTGGCTTTTTCTATCCCAGTGGTGGGGAACTATGGCCCTCCTGATGGTGCCGAACTGCAACTCCCATTTCCTCCCACTACTGGCTACATCGGTTGGGCTGGCATAACTTGGAATCCAACAATATTCAGAGTGTGTTATCATGGGTTATAATCTATGTTAGTAATTGCCACACAGTAGCAGTTATTTCAGATCAAACAACACCTAGACAATTGACAGGCTTTTTATTTTTATTAAAGGTAAGGCATCTCATTCCTATGCTCGAAACCTCCCCCCCCCAAAAAAAAAATATGAAAAAGAAATATGTTTACACTTGTACATGCGTGTGAACCTCTATACAAGACGCAGATGCACCTACTAAAGAAGGAAACGGGCCAGAGCTGTCACCAGTTTCCTTTGTGGGGCTCGAGAGAGGAAAGGGGCTCTAGCCCCGCCCCGAGGGTCCGACCTCTCCGTATGAAATCAACCCTCGTCCCTGGAGCAAAAAAGATTAAAACTCCGCTACGTCCGTCCTCTTTGGGCGCCCGTCAAGCAGAAGGAAACGGCCCTCGCCTCCCCCGTTACCTCTGTGCTCTGGTGCTTGAAAGTGTCTAAAAACAGAAGCTCCGTTGTTGTGTCCGCCGCCATTTTCCTTCGGCGGAAGCACCTCGCCTGACACGAGAAGCACTTCCGGAGTCAAGGAGGAACGGCAGGCGGTGGAGTGGGGAGCGCATGCGCACTAAGCTTCTTTTCAGCCGTTTGTAAAATAGATGCTTCTCAGCTGCCGCTTTTCCTCCTAAATTTGCCGCTTGGCTAAAAGCAGATCAATGTGCCTATATATTGTTGGAGAAGCAAAGGCAGCGTAGTTGTGGGGGGTGCGGTTAAGGCATGCTATGCAATGTGCCCTTACTTGGGAATAATCCCCATTAATCAAGTGCGTTGTTTCAGAGTCATCTTTCTACGTGGGATCGGGGTTTAGACCTCTGCAGCCTTACTTGAGAGTAAGCATTTGGTACAGGGAGAGCGCCTTCTGAGTAAACAGGGCGTCCAGCTGCGGAAGTTGGGTGAAGAGGAACAAAACTCCTGCACCTTTAATAATTGTGTGTTAGAGAGGATCTCAGTAGGTGTGGCTTGTTATGCTGCTACACCTGCTGAAATTCCCTCTTTCACACAATTATTAAAGGCTCAGCAGCTCTACTCTACAAATTTGTTTCATAAAATGTATATACCACTTAATTGCGGGGGTCTCAAAATGAAGTTGCATAGAATCCGCTCCTGGGAGTAAGCTCCTTTAAACAGTGAGAATTGCTTCCTTCAACTGAACCTGCATAGGATCCAACTACGCTCCTGTGCATACAGTGGTACCTCGGGTTACATACGCTTCAGGTTACATATGCTTCAGGTTACACACTCCGCTAACCCAGAAACAGTGCTTCAGGTTAAGAACTTTGCTTCAGGATGAGAACAGAAATCATGCTCCGGCGGCGCAGCAGCAGCAGGAGGCCCCATTAGCTAAAGTGGTGCTTCAGGTTAAGAACAGTTTCAGGTTAAGTATGGACCTCCGGAACGAATTAAGTACTTTACCCGAGGTACCACTGTACTTGTGTCTGAGTAAACAACGATACGTGCTTCTAAATGTGTGTAGACTCGCTGAAAGTAATTCTATAATCCTCAAACCATTGAACGTTGACAATAACAAGAGCGCCACATCGCAGGCAAACTATGATGTGATAAACATTTATTTACAACCATACTGTTTATAAGCCAGCCTGTACTTGTAGAAGATCTGGTAAAAGTCAGATCCAGGATTTTAAAAATGTGTCCTTTTGAATTCACATTATTATTATTATTATTGACAAAATATCATACCATCCACCACCACCCCTAAAAACCTACCATTAAATCACAAACCACATCAGTCTCGGAGGACTGAGCGGTATAAATCACAGGTCTTGTGCTTACGGGGGCAGAAACATGGATCCAAAACCATACTCCGTCATGCCTGACCTTGCCCATGTCGGCGGAGGCTGATGGGAGTTGGGAGCCCTATAACATCAGAATGGAGAGAAATGCCCTAACTATTGCTACATCGGGATTCTCCCTAACTCCCAGAGGCCCAACAGGGATACCTGTTAGATAAGATTGCTCTGTGACTCTCTTCCCCGCAGCCACCCCCTTTTGGCACGGCGACTCTGGCCAGAGGCTAAGAAGGAGCTCTTCGAATCCGAAGCAAGCTCCCACGCGCAACAATCTCGCAGGCGAGCGAGCTGCAGCGCAGTGCGCAGACTCAAAATGTTCCATTGAGAAGAGATGTTGGTAAAAAATTTTATGAATGGCAGTCGGTGCAGAGACAGTTCGCCCGTAGCTGCTGTGTGCATTGCCTGTCTGGAATGATTGACGATATTTTCCCTCCGTGTGTTAGTGTGTGTCTCCGATTGTTGCTTACGGTGCGAAATCATTTGCCCTGAAAAAGAGGGCGGGGGGTACTGGAAACACTGAGCAAGTTAATTCCGAGCGCGGCGGCTCCCTCCTCCCAAACCTGATCGCCCAGTCCGGCGGCGCCACAAAGCTCCTGCTCGGGCACTGCTTCCTGCAGGCAGCTGCCCGCCCGGAACTGCGCGCACGGCTTTGCAGCAGCTGCTTCTCCCGCAGAGAGCGGGAGGGCGGCACGATGGAGCTGAAAAAAGGCTAAAAAGTGGAATCGGACTAGGATGGGATGGGCATGGAAGGCGGGTCGTCGCGACTCGCGGCTCCTTTCTTCTGGAAATCGCATAAGCAAGTAGGAGAGCCACCAAAGAGCTCCAAAATAAAGAGCACACTGTGAGGTTCTATGAAAATGGCATCTGTCTGAAATCAGTGGCCAAAGCACGCACCACCACCACCCCTTCAAAAAAAAAAGGGACAGTGTGCTTCGTATTAACTTGTAAAGGAAATATATATAAGCCAGCAACCCTGTCTTGAAAAAGACAACAAGGGGCAAGACTATTCCCACGCAAAATACTCCCCTCTCCGCCCTTGTATTTTCCTGGTTTTGTTTTGCGCTCTGCTGGTGAGTCTGTAGCGCGCAAATCTCAGGCACTCCGCAAAAAAAAAAAATGCTCTTGTGCCACCATCATGTGGGAAGAGACCTACCACGCCAAGTTGGTTGTCTAATTGTCTCCGCCTTGCCATTCCCTAGAAACAAAAAAAGCTGCCTTATTTCGAGTCAGAACAATGGATCGATCTAGAGATGCGCCCAAACTGACAGGGTTTCTCCACGGTTTCTCCAGATCTACTTAGGGATGTTGGGAACTGAACCTGGGGAACCTCCTGCATGTGACCCTTCTCCATTGTTTCCGAATAAGCGTCTGGAACTATTATTATTACATTTATTGGTCACTTTTTTGCCACGGCGACTCAAAGCGACTTTTGAGCAAACAAACACACACCATGGGATGGGACTGTAAACCCGCATTCAGTTCAATTGTAGGTATTCTAAGGCTGAAATCCTATGCCCACTTTATTGGGAGTAAACCCCGTTAAACTTAAAGGGACTTAACCTTTGAGTAGGATTACACTGCAAGTGCTCAGGAATTGGGGTTGTTTTTCACAGAAGCAAAGAATAGGAGAGTTGGAAGGGACCCCAAGGGTCATCTAGTCCAACCCCCTGCAATGCAGGAATCGCAAGTGGATCATACATGACAGAAGGCGCCAGCCATCTGTTTTAGGGCACTGTGTGTTCTCAATTTATGTTTTGTCATTTTATGCTTCATTAAGCCGCCCAGAGAACAGTGTTACTGTCCAGCCTTCTATAAAAATAAGAAACCACGCTTAATTCGGAAGTAGCTCCCAATGGTGTGAACATAGGGCTCTTGTAATGGGGTCGGAGAATTGGAACCTTGGAGACCAGGGTTCAAATCTGCACTTAGCCATGAATCTCAATGTGTGACTTGGGAATAGTTGTGCTAATCTACCTTCTCAGCGTTGTTGTGAGGAGTAGAGGATAATATTGTACGCCACCTTGAGCTTTTTGGAGGAAATAGGGATTTAACTGTACAGTAGTAGTAGTAGTAGTAGTAATCACTTCCTTGCTCAGAAGTCAGTCCCGCTGCTATCAATGGAGTTTCCTTCCTCTAGGAAATGTGCGAAGAAATGCCTCCCGATTCCACGCGTGTTCGTGGAAAATCAGTCACAGGGACTCACTCTTAGTGAAGAGTGCAGCTTATTGAGACTTTCTTCCTGGTAAGTATGCTATAGATTTGCTCAGTCAATCAGTCCCAGTCGATTCGGTTTCTCACCCCCATGGTCACCATCCTCTCTGTCTAGCAGATTCGGAATGAAATGTCTCGGCAACAGTTGTTTTGAATTGTTCTCTTTTGACCTCGAGCACTCGGAAAAAATCTGTCAAAATCTTTCTATCATTTCTAGTTTTAGTTAAGTATTCTTATTTATCTACTTGATTTGGGAAGGCAGCTGCGCCCATGGCGGACTCTTCAAACTGCTAGCAGCCTGTCAAATCGCTCCGCAGGAAACCAACGCTACCCACGGGACAGCTGTTCATCTCCAATCTTTTATTCCGCAGCTTCGGGCCCAGTGGGCGTTTTCTTGGGCTGCAAAGGCTGCCACAGAGGAACTATTTCCAGCTTCTTGAAAATCTATACAGGCTTCTAGGAAGTCCTTTTGGGTCCCCAGCTGTTGTTGGACGATTCCCATCAAGCCTGCCCGCTGGTATTGCTAGCTAGGGAGTGTAGAGTTGCAGCCCAACACTAGCCAGGGACCCCAGGTTGAGAAACACTAGGGCGGCAGCGAGCGAGGGAGCGCGCGATCCAAATTCTAGAGATCTTGCGCGCACTGGGCCAGATGATCCTGAAAGGAGCTGCTGGTTTCCCCGCTGCACCCAGGAATGGATCCTTTCCTCACCGCTGATGCCCGGAGACGAACCGGTCTTTCCATAACCTGGAGCGCAGGGCATCTCAAAGGCAGAGTTAAAAGAACCATAGAATTCCAGAGTTGTAAGGAAACCCGAGGGTCATCTAGCCCAAACCCCTGCAATGCAATATTCCCCTCCCCATAAACTTTTTTTTTTAAGGAGGGGGGAGTAGTAGCAGGTGGGAGGGGACAGATGATCATATCCTTCAAGGTTATGAAAACCAAGCCTTACGAGGAGCGCTGAGAGGAGAGATGATAGCCATTTGCAAGTATCTTCAGGAGGGTAGGACTGGAACCCATGGCTTCGGGTTTCAAGAAAGGAAATTCCGACTGAACATACGGGAGGGAAAACACTTTCTGGCAGTAAGCTGTTCAAACAGTGGAACAGTCTCCCTCGGGAGTTTGTAGACTCTCCTTCTTGGGAGATTTTAAAGCAGAGGTTGGATAAGCCATCTGTCATGGATGCTCCAGCTGAGATTTCTGCATTGCAAGGGGTTGGACTACATGACTCTCGGGTCCCTTCCAACTCTACGATTCTATGAAGATGAAACCTGGATTGGTCAGACCAATGAGTCTAATCGTGGGAAAGAGGAATATTCATGTCTAAACTGATAGATCCGTACATATCTTTTTGTTGTTGTTGGGGTGGGTGGAGGGGGAACCATAGCCGCGGAGGACGCAGAGCACATCCTTTGTGTGCAGAAGGTCCCCGGTTAAATCCCCAGTATCGCGGGGTAGGACTGGGAAATGTCCCCCGTCGGAACCCCAGTTGAGATGCTGCCCGTCAGTGTCAACGGGACTGGGCTCAATATAAGACAGCTTCCTGTGTCCTTAAAACGGTTGTGGAGCAACAGGGAACTAGCCTCTGCTCCAACTCTTTTGCACGACAGCCCTTCATATATTTGGAGGCAGTTCTCCTTTAACGTTACTTGACTATATTGTTTCCCGGATCCTCACCAATCTGGGCGGTCGCCTCTTCTCTGTGTGGCTGATCTCTGCCATCCTTTCAGATTCCATTTCTTGACACTACTCCGTATGTTCCGTTGTGCGTGTCCTTCCGTTATCCTTGGCACCCAAACAAGAAGCCTGACCTTGTGCCTGTTTACTTGGAAGTAAGCCTCACTGGGCTCCTTTCCAAATGAGTGAACATAGCACTGCAGCCAAATACAACCTTTATTAGTAGGCTAGTCATAGACAGTTAGTGGCTAGTGCATTTGTTAAAGGGAAGTCCCTGGTTCAAGTGTTACCTCTGCCATGAGCTCACCGGGTGGGTCCTAAACAAGGCCGCCGCCCCAGCCTTCAAACACTCTCATCCTCTATACGAGGAAGAACGCTGACCTACCTGTCAGGGTTGTTGGAAGGATCACAACCAGGTAACGCACGTAAAATGCTTTGAATAATGCCCATAATGGATTACTGTTATTATTACAGATAGGTAGCCATGTTGGTCTGCCATAGTCAAAATAAAAAAAATTCTTCCAGTAGCACCTTTAAGACCTTTACACTGTGTATCTGAAGAAGTGTGCTTGCACACGAAAGCTCATACCAAGAACTAACTTAGTTGGTCTTAAAGGTGCTACTGGAAGAATTTTTTTTACTGTTATTATTGTTTGCTAATTATTACTACTACTACTTGCATTTATATCCCACCGTTCCTCCAAGGAGCTCAAGGCGGCGTAGTTCTCCACCCCAATTTATTTTCACAACAACCCTGAGAGGTCGGTTAGGCTGAGAGTGACTGGTCCAAGATGACCCAGTGACCTTCATGCCCTTTTGTTTCCCAGGTCCTATTAATAATATTTTTTAATTCATCAGAAGAAGATCCCAGGCCGGTTCACAAAAGCGAACACAAATTGAGAACCCGGAATACACAATAAAGCAAAGCAAACCAATAACCCCTCTAGTCCTAGCCCAACACTCTTACCACTACACCACACTCTCAGCTTTGTAAAATACATAAAACCAATACAGCACTTTATTTCTTTATTTTGCAGCTCCATACAAAGAAAGAATAAAAAGGCTCCGCTGTGGAGGTGAGCCGGCCAGCCTTTTCCGGGACTTCCAAACTCACGATCGCGTGCGCCTTCGTCTCAGGCAGGTGTCCCCTGGCGCCTCTCCGTCCCTGGGTTAAAGCCCCTCGGCCTGCTCCCCTGACCCGCCCTCGCCTCCTCCCCCCGCCCGCTTGCCACGTCCCTTGCGGGGAGAGAAGCCAATGGGCGGCCTCCCTCAGGTGTGTCTCTCTCACCTGCACCACGTGGGGCGGAGGAAGGGGCAGGTACAGCCACATCCCCAAACAGCCCCGGCCCGCAGCCATTTGCGCGCCTCGCAGGGGTGTAGCCCGCCCTGCGCTGCGGAATTGGCTCCTGTTGCAATTAAGCTACAAAAAGAGGCCGCGTGGGGCAGGCGCCTCCCCCCACGCCCCCGCTCTCCTAAATGCAGGTGCGGGGCAGGGACTGAGGGAGAGCTGAGGTGGCTGGAGGTGTAGGGTTGGGAAGGGGGTAGTATTGCTCCCCTGCACAGGAGAGGAGGAGGAGGAGGGCGGCTTGGGGGGGTGGCTGGGTTGGGGGCTGGCTGGGCTGGTTTTGCCAAAAGTTTGGTGAAGGTCCTTCTTCCCGCCCCTCCCTCTGTGGGGCTCATCCCCGTCGGCATGACGACGTCTCCGGGCTACCTGGTCATTCTGTTCGGGACCACCGCCGGAGCCAACGGGGCTCGGCTGGGCTCTGATGAGAGAGAGTTGATCCAGCTGCTGTGGAAGGTGGTGGATCTGGCCAATAAGAAGGTACTCCGCTTTCTTTTTTGTTTTCTGCGCTAGGAAGTGTGGGCAGGAACTTTTGTGCCCTCGGCAAAACCGAGGTGGGTCGGAATTAAGGTTGTGTACACCATATATTTAATACCCCCCAAAAAATCCCATTGGGAACTGCAGTTCACCTCTCACCCAGCTACAAGTCCCAGCATCCTTAAACTTCTGTTCCCAGGATTCCTTTATTTGGGTGTAGGAGTGCTTTAAATGTGTGAACGCAGCCCAGCTCCCATCCAGTGCACGGTTATTTGGGAGTAAATCCAATTAGATTCCGTGGGATTTACCTCTTGAGTTGTTAGTGGGGTGTTCTTTTTTGAAAAATAAATATATGCATGGATTTTGACCGTAAAGGTGTTTGAAAAGAAACTAGACTGCCCCCAAGAAACCCTTCCGGCTTAAGGAGTGTGCTCGAGGGGTTGTTCAGGCCCGGAGCGGTGCTGCTGGAGCCAGCCTGGCGTCAGAACGCTGCGAGCCCCGACTTCGGATCTCGGCCGGGCCGCGTGTAAACTCTCCGCGTGGTCCCAGTGACTGCCAAGGAGCTTGAAAGCAAGGCTCGATTTGTGCCCCGCGCGCCCTGGGTGACTCAGAAACCCGACGGAACCGGCCTGCACGTGTCTACTCGGAAGTAAACCCTTCCTTACTCTCCCAGATAAGCGGCCGCAGTGTAAACAAACGCTCGAAGAAACGAGGGCCTTGACTTCCAGAGGCTTGGGCCTACATGGGTCAAAGAGCCCGGCGCTGGCCCAGGTTAGATCCGGTTTACCAGCAACCAGCTTGGCCTGTCCTTATCTGGGAATGCCTGCAGGGGAGACCTTGGGTTGGAAGGATTTATCTCTTCCTTTTGCCTTCCCCCTCTTCTCCCCGACCCTTCCCTTAATTCCATGGAGTTGGGAAATCTGCATGAGGAGTTGATCGGGCCCGATCACTTGGAGCTGACGGACGAGTGCAAAGAAGAAACCGGCCTCGCCGAGGACCGCCTGGCGCTCGCCCCGCAGCTGGAGCAAGCTCTGAGACAGGTAAGCTAGGCTGGGTCGTGGGAATCGGGTGCATGCAGGTTAAAAGGGGGAGAAGTGCGAAGAAGACGCTCCATTTCTCTTCAGGGATGGGTTGGGCTTGTTTTGGGAGGGGAGGGAAAGCTGAGTCACCGCAGAAGGAGCAGGAAAAAGTCGACCTTCCTCGCCCACGTGTGCCTAAGGAAGACAGGAGATGGCTTCAGACTGTTTTTCTGATGTTTCAAAGCTCCATGGCCTTGGCATTTGTGTGCGCGCTTGCAAGTAAAGCCAGGAGGATGGCTGTTGCTGCTGTAGAGGCATCACTTCAAAATAGGAGCACAGAAATCTGCCTTGCTCTGAGCCAAAATATGTGTCCATTTTGCTCAGTATTGTCTACTCAGACTGGCAGCAGCTCTCCAGATTTTCAGGTAGCAGCTTTTCTCCAGCCCTGCCTAGGGGCATCAGAGATTGAACCTGGGACTTCCTGCATGCAAGGCAGATGTTCTATCACTGAGCTGTGGTCCGTCCCCAACTGCTCCACAGTGACACTTACTCCCAGATAAACGTGGCTAGAAATGGCAGCCTTGAAAGGAAGGTGGATCCTGTGATTTCCCTACTGCTGGGTCAGAAAAAACCCCAATTCAGAGTTGGCACACTTCCTTTCCACCTTGTTTACTCAATTCTGTCATTCCATAAGTCTGTGGTTTATTTTTGGAGTTGAGTAGAGGAAAGACCCGAAGAGTGGGTGCAGTAAATTAGGTCTCTCTAAAGTTGCTGGTCACTACTAGTCACTTCCACACAAGCTGGTGGAGGCCACAGCTGACTAGCAAATATATTAAACATCCCCCCCCCCCCCAGCTAGCTAACTGATAATTGAGCAATTACACCTTTCTCTAGGGACGCAGGTGGCACTGTGGTCTAAACCAGTGTGTTGTAGAGCCAGTGTGGGGTAGTGGTTAAGAGCGGTAGTCTCGTAATCTGGGGAACCGGGTTCGCGTCTCTGCTCCTCCACATGCAGCTGCTGGGTGACCTTGGGCCAGTCACACTTTGAAGTCTCTTAGCCCCACTCACCTCACAGAATGTTTGTTGTGGGGGAGGAAGGGAAAGGAGAATGTTAGCCGCTTTGAGACTCCTTAAAGGGAGTGAAAGGCGGGATATCAAATCCAAACTCTTCTTAGGGCTTTCCGATCAGAAGGTGGCACTGTGGGTTAAACCACTGAGCCTAGGGGTTGCCGATCGGAAGGTCTGAGGTTCGAATCCCTGCAACGGGGTGAGCTCCCTTTGCTCGGTCCCAGCTCCTGCCCACCTAGCAGTTCGAAAGCACACAGTGCTAGTAGATACATAGGTACCGCTCTGGTGGGAAGGTAAACGGCGTTTCCGTGCACTACTCTGGTTTCGCCAGAAGCAGGTTAGTTATGCTGGCCACATGACCCGGAAAAGCTGTCTGCGGACAAACGCTGGCTCCCTCGGCCAGTAAAACGAGATGAGCGCCGCAACCCCAGAGTCGTTCGCAACTGGACTTAACTGTCAGGGGTCCCTTTACCTTTACCTTTTTACCTTTCTCTAACGAGGAGGGAACTGCAAGCATACAACTGCCTACAAGGTCTTTCCAAAACAGATAAGAGGTTAAATAATAACTCAAGTTACTAAACAAATTTATATGCCCTCATGTGGAACAATGGGCACATTTTCCCTTATTGGTGGATTTTAAGAAGCGTTTGGGTCTGTAGTGAATCATAGAATAAATGATGTGCAAGTATTGTAAGGAAAAAAATGACTGTGGAGCCAAGCCCTTGGCGTGCCATGTTAGGGGCAATATTGTGCTGCTTGTACAAAAAGTTAGATGAAGAACCTTTTTTAAAATCGTGTTGTTAGAGAGTTATGAAACCCTACAGATGGGCTAATCCTACCATGAGGCAGAGTGAGCCAGTTACCTCGAAACAATTGCTGGGGATGCAGGGAGTGGCCATTCTTCTTGAGCCAGCTGGGATAGCTCAGTTGGTAGACCACTGAGACTCTTTAAGAGTGATGGGTTCAAAGCTTACATTGGGAAAAAGATTCTTGCATTGCAGGGGGTTGGACTAGACGACACTTGTGTTCCCTTCCAATTCTATGCTTTTATGATTAAGCAGCTATTTGCAACCACCTGAGATGGCAGCAATAACTGTACAGTCATACCTCGGGTTGAATATGCTTCATGTTGAGCGCATTCGCGTTGCGCTCTGCTGCATCCCGGAAGTAACGGAGCACTTTACTTCTGGGTTTCGCCGCTCGCACATGCGCAGATGCTCAAAATGATGCCTCGTGCATGCGTAGAAGCGGTGAAAAGCGATGCACGGGTGCACAGACCTGCCATTGCTTGTTATGTTTGCTTCTGGACGCGAACGGGGCTCCGGAACGGATCCCGTTCGCATCGTGAGGTTCCACTGTTAGAGGCAATATGTCTCTGAATACTGGTTGTTGGGAACTGCAGGTGGGCAGAGTGCTGCTGTGCTCATGTCCTGCTTGCAGGCTGCCCACAGAGATGCTGTTGGCCACTGTGACGACAGGATGCTGGAGTAGATGGGCCATTGGCCTGATTCATTGGTGGTAGTTCAGTGCTTGCGTGTTATTGATCGGATCTGGCTCTCTCACTTAATTGCCTTCTTCCAATATGTCACAGACATGCTGATTTTCCTTTGGGGAAAATCTCTGACCAAGCAAGCAGGACAAAAGGCCACCTGGCTGGCCCACGCCTTGCAGCTTTCTTCATGTGATGCATATGAGTGCCGCTGCACTGATGCACTGCATTACAGTGGTACCACTGGTTGCGAACGGGATCCGTTCCGGAGGCCCATTTGCAACATGAAAAGAGTGCAACCCACAGCAGCACGTCTGTGCACATGTGGGTTGTGATTCACTGCTCCTGTGCATGCGCATGACGTCATTTTGCGCTTCTGCGCATGCGCGAGCGGCGAAACCTGGAAGTAACCCTTTCCGGTACTTCTGGGTCACCGCAGGACGTAACCTGAAAGAATGTAACATGAAGCAAACATAACATGAGGTATGACTGTACATCAGCTGTCTTGAATAAGCAGCACACTGGTGTCAATTGGACAGTGAGTGAGGGGTACTGAGGTGTTGGAGGACTGTGTGTGTGTGTGTGTGTGTGTGTGTGTGTGTGTGTAGCATGTGGTCTACCTCATACTGGGTCATCTTAGTCCTATCCCTTGCAATGTAGTGGAGCATTTTGTCCAAATGTCAGATTGAACCAAGATCCAGTGGTTAAGCTGGTCAGATTCTGTTTTGGGGATGACGTGAGGTTCATATTCACCTCAGGAAGCAAAGTAACTTGGGCCAACCCTGTGTAAAGATTTGCTGAAGGTTGCTCATATTTAATTGTGTATGATCAAGATGCTATAAAAAAAAAATCCTGCCTCTCTAGTAGAAATTGTGTGTGTGGTTTGTATTAATGGAGTCATTAGCCATTTAGACATAAAGCTCACTGCTTGACTTTGGCCAGTCACATATTCTTGCCTATCCTACATCACAGACTATTATGAGGGTAAAAAGGAGCAACGCTGTGTTCTGCTCAGAGTTTTTTGGAGGAAGGGCAACTAAATCCACAGAGCAAAAAATACCTTAACAACATCTATCTAACTTGCAACCTTGAAATACACCTAAATCTGCTGAAGTTCAAATATTCTTCATTAATTTTGCTGCACCTACACTATCTCTTGAATGGTTGTTTGCTGTTGTGCATTTTTGTGATTCCTCTTCCATTTGTTAACATGATTTTAACAGAAGCCTATTTTGGCATTAAGTGGTATAAAAATTAATATTTATTAATGTTTTGTTGATAATTTTACTGTTTCCTGTAAACCATTTAGAGGTTTTAATGCAATCAAGTGGTATATACATTTTGTTAAATAAAAATAATATTTTGGTTTGAAAGCCACTTCTGGGACTTCGTGATTGAAAAGCAGGATACAAAGTAACGTAAGCAGCACTCTGATTTGGGCAGGTAGTGAATCCTACTGAAAGCATAACTGATAAAAAATATATATCTAGTATTGCAAATTGTACTTTCAGGTTGTAAGTAGATTTTTCTTTTTCTTTTTGTGTCTTGTAACTTTTAGTTTAACCAGTCTGTGAGCAATGAACTAAATATTGGTGTAGGTACCTCGTTCTGTCTCTGCACAGATGGGCAGCTTCATCTCAGGCAAGTTCTTCATCCTGAAGCTTCCAAAAAGGTATGAAGACTAAGATTTAATTAATTCTGACCCCTTCTGACAATCAGGATATGCATGAATCTATTGCACATAGTTTTGCTTAAAATGAAGTATTTCTCGTCACATTTCCCGTTTTCTGAAATCACTGATGTACGGGGATGTGTAAAAGAAGAAAATGGTTTGTTTTTCACAGTCCGGTCTTGTTCTTTTTGGGGGGGGGGGAGTTACAGGACTAAGTATTCATTCTTTACATGTTTCTGTTACATACCAACTGCAGTTCTTGCCTGTAATTTCTATTGAGTAGTATAATGACCCAACATGAATTTTAATGTTGAGCACAATTGCATTTTCAAAGCAAAATTGATTGTTAGATAGCATGGTTGCAAGTGTTCCCAGATCTTGCTGCCATAAACAGTATTTAAATCCTAAATGCACTTAACCTATGTACACTTAACTTTGATTAAGACTCATTGCCTTCAGTGGGATTTACATCTGAATAAAGTATGCATAGGATCAGGTTGCATATAAGAATATTCATTTTGACTTGGACCTAATCCTTGGTTGGAAATCCCGCCAAGTTTTATCTGGCTGTGATCATCTACTCTGGTTGGATCATGTTTGCAAAAATGCAGTGTACTCTACTTAGATCTTCCTCTGAAAATGGTTTGCATGTTTCATTTAAGTTATAGCTGGCATTGCAGACTTGGATCATATATTGCCAGTCTTAAAAACAACTACACTTTGCTGGCTAGTGTTTGCTTCCAGGCGCATTGCAGAGTAACCTTTAAAGTACCGAACAACTTGGGACCCATGTGCTTGATGATGCCTACTCCAAATCAACCTGCCTGCATTTTAAGTTCATTTTCTGATGCCCTTCTTCAAATGCTACTTTTATCACAGGGGAGAATTGCTTCAACAAGGGAGGTGGCCTATTTTTGGTACCCCAGTTGGGTACCTTTCCAGGGGGGTATGTCTGGTCCCAACCTTGTTTACTTGTAGGTGCCAGACAAAAACATTTTATTTCTGATGACTTAAATATTTTAAAACTTGACAAAAACTACTGCCTGCCTATATCTACTGCTTGTTTCCTTATATTATCTATTTTGTTTTGCTTTGTGTCTTATTTTTTGTAAATTACCTTGCAATCCATTGAGATAAAACGTGTGTAAATATTACCAGTAATGCAGTGGTTGATCTTCCTTCCCAAGCAATGCTTGCTTGGAATTTATGCTGCTTCTGTATAAGAAATCTACGTATGCAGCGTTGCGTATGTACTACATCGCAGGTACACTGCATGTGGATTTCCAGCGCATGTGACAGCAATGCCAGTAAAAATCACATGTGAAGCAATTTTTACTTTGGCTGTAGCTGATGCATTTTGCTGCTTAATCTATCAGTCATCTTTTCAAGGAGATTAAATCTGTGCTCCGCACCTTTCAGATCACGTTGTTGTAGATCTTGAAATTCTGGTCGTGAACAATCTGTGCTTTCCAAGGGTTCCTAATGTTACAGTAGCAAAAATACATGCATGTTTTGAATCTTGTTGGGTTTTTTGTTGCTTTCAAAAATAAGGAAGAACACCAGTAAACTCATCTTTCAACCCATTATAAAGAGAATACATATTCTCTTAGTAGTTGGGTGGGCAGTCTGGAGTTCAGCACCACCTGGAGAGCCCCACAGTTTTCATCAGCTGTGAGGCTTGAAGCAGAGGCAAAACAGAAATCAATCTGACACAGAAGTATGCCTCTTTTTTTTTTTACTTTTCACTTCAGCCCACCCTCCGCTATGTAAATCAGTGCCTGAGGCGTATTGCCCTATAATAGGATCACATTGCTCTAGTGATGCGCCAACAGAGCGGGGGAGGGAATGAAGCTTTTTAGCCATGCCCAAGGTTCTAAACCATGTCAATTGCAGCTAAAATAATAATAACCCCATTCATAAATATATAGTGGTGCAATGCATTTGTCCTTTCTCAAAAAGCCTTTGGGGTTGAGTTGATATGAAACATAGCAATATATGGTACATACGTGTGTGTGTGTGTGTGTGAGAGAGAGAGATGCTACTATTTATTTGATCCTTAGAGCAGTCTTTAAACTTCTATAAAATAACAGAATAATGGATGTGTGCGAAATCTGGCCTTCATTTGGGATAAGCTGCGTAGCTCGTCCATACTTCTTCTCGTGAGCATTGCAGGCTCTTCCAATCTTGCATCTTCCAATATATGCACAGGTACAAAAAATGCTGTGTGGAAGAGACTTCTCTATGTCTCTTCTATACAGCCAGGCCAAGCCAGGATTCAGGGAGCTCAACCCTGCATATAAATTAGAGAGGAGGTTTTAAGTTGGGAGGTTCTTTATGGAAATGTTTTCCATAATAAGAGACCTTACTGGAAAAGATGGAGAGTTTCTTGCAAGAACGGGGATCCTTTGATCCTCCAGATCTTGCTGGCCTCAGACTTCAGCATGATCAGCTGTTGGGGCTAATGGGAAAACAGCAACATCTGGAAAGCCACAGGTTCCTCATACCTGGCTTACAATACTGAAGGAATGTGTGGGTGGTGGTTTTTTCTTCTTTTGCACTTTCTTTTGCGCAAGACTATAAAAGTGGCCTGGAAGGACTATGGGAGGAATCCAGCATAATGCAATGGCAAATTTTCCATCAGTGCACAAGCTTTTCAGCTTGCCAGGTGGAACAATACCCCCTCTCCCCTCTCCGCATGCTAGTCTGGGGTTCTCCTAATCCCCCCATCATTTTTGGGAGTGTTGGGTGTGTACGGAGGGAGGCAAGAAGCCCCACTCTATTAGCAGAGACCCTTGCACTGGCTTCTGTTAGTGGGGCTTGTTAGTTGAATCCTGCCCTTAGTCTGAGATGATGTGTTTGCCTTTTCAAATGAGTTCTGCAAAACCTTTCTTGGCTCTGTTAGTCTTCATTTCGTGAGTAATTGTGAATGGGGCACAATTTCTTATTAAACAACACTGAGGGTGAGCTCTCACGAGGGGAAACTTAGATACTGGTAAGTGATAAAAAGTTGACTTGCAGCTTACAAAACGGTTTCCTGTAAGGCTAACTGAGCATGCTTTCAACCTGATAGTGTACAAGCTACACACCTTGACTTACTAGAACTAACATGTCATTTTTGCAGAACATCTTGTTGTCTGAATGTTTCTACTCATTTTTTGATCTGCGGAAGGAATTCAAGAAATGTTGTCCTGGCTCACCTGAAATCGACAAATTAGATGCTAAAGCCATGGCGGAATGTATCCTTTTCAAATAAATGAAGTGTTAAGAGCAGTGCAAGTTTAATCTTTAGAGTGTCTGGAAGAATTGTGTTTCAGTTCAGCTTGCCTTTGAAGCTCCTTTCTTCAAGGTTCTCCTCTTTAAGACCAGTCAGAGTGTCCTTGGAGGCAGAAACACTCTCTGGTTCTTGAATGTTGCAATTTCTGATGTTAGATTTTTGCTAGAAGACCACATCATGTTTGCTACAACAGACTTGGCACAGGTACCCCTCTACTCTATCATTTCCAAGGTTTACCCTTGGAAGTCAGATCAGATTCTCTCTCCCGGCTTTTGTGTTAGTTGCACACAATTCTGCCTGGCAGGGTGTATTGTGATTAGTTGCAGAGCTTAATCAGACCCCTATCAACCATTGGGGCTGGGACTGAGGGGAAGAAGGGGGACTGTTCTTGGGTTTCTCCATAATAGTGTTCTTAATTACACCACTATTGCAAGCACAACGTTATGCTGCTTGGTTGCTCTGTGGACTTCTCTACCTGAGTTAGAGTCCTTCAACATCTAGAGGGCCACAGATTGATTACCCCCGCCCTGTGCAGGTTGTTTCTTTGGGTTCCACTGCCCTGGGGATTTGAAAACTCTGAATTTCATCCCCAGCCAGCATGAGTTGGGGATAAGGCATCATGCTATTGTTAAACCTTCTTTGGTGACCTCACTGTGAAAATTTGACTGTAAAGGGGGGAAGCAAATGAGGAGAGCACATTTTGAGCTGGAAAAAAATCGGGGGGATTTTTCAGTTTCTGATTCAGCCACCTGCAGCTGCTTTTCATTTTTTCTTTTAAAAAAGGAAAGGTTGGGAAATAGTTAAAATGCGTCAGCCATGGGACATCTAATCCAACCCTCCAAGGTCTCTCTTGCTTTGCCATCTGCCGTTTCTTTTGAGTGGGAAGCATAACTAGCCTTTCTGTCAGACTCATGCAGAGGTTTGGTATCATGGGCACCACACAACCCAAACTGAAGCTTTTTAATCGGTTGTAAAAGTAACTTAACAAAGGGGCCAGTGGCAGGTGGCGGTTTGGGGAGGCAGTGCTCACCTGATGGTGCTGCTTACCAGGAGGCAGGGGCAAGGTGGTGGGAAGGTCAGTGTGGTGCCTATACTGTGGCAGAGCCAGTCAGCTGGTGGGAGGTCAGGTACACTGCTGCTGCACCACCACCTCTAGGCCATCTACTACTGAATGAGGCCCATGTATCCGAGCCACTGTGGTGTAGTGGTTAGAGTGCTGGACTAGGACTTGGGAGATCAGGGTTCAAATCCCCACTCAGCCATGAAGCCCACTTGGTTGACTTTGGACCAGTTACTATCTCTCTGCCTCTTTTCTCACCTCGAGCTCCTTTGAGAAAAGGTGGGATACAAATGCAATAAAACATTAGTCTGAAATGTTATTCGACGGTAGTTACTACAAGCACCTTACTGTTGCATCTGAAGCCACAGCTTTCTCACCTTGTGGCGGTCTTCTCTGAAGCCTTCCATAACTTACTTACTTTTATTTATTAGTTTTATACAGTATCCTGGCCTTCCTTCCAAAGGAGCCTAAATACAGGATTTCAAACAAGATCTAACTAATGTCGAGTACTTTCCTTTCTAGTGTATTGGCAGCAATGCTCCTGTTAAGATACGACATTGGCTTTTTGTGCTGCAGCATCACCTTGCTGACTCAAGTTCCCTTGGTCCACTACAACTCATGTGCCAGTTTTAGTTGCCCATCATGTTATATAGCCATAAATGATAGGGCACCGACTTGTGGATTTATCAGCCTAGTTCTTCGGTGTGAGAGCTTCCCACCACGCTGACCAACGAGCTAGGGAACTGACTGTTCCAACTTGGATCCTAAAGTGGCCCTGTGTTTTACAGCTATTTGCATTCCCTGCCCCTGCTTCAGTTCATCGCCGTTCTCCACTTGCAAAGCTCGCTCAGCTAGTTTCTGGTTGCAGATGCCTCAAGGGTGGAGTGAATCAAGCTTGCATGGCTGCCCATAAATCATGTGCCTTCGGAGGATACATTCTGCTGTTCCCTTAACAGTCAGACATGCAGAAATCATTACATGGCCAATATGAGTATACTTGCAACTAGAAATGCCCACATAACTTGTTTGGGTCAAGGCTTTTGAAATTCCATTCAGATGTTTGAAGGAAATACAGTTTCATCCTCCTAGCACTGTGCCACTTAGGAAACAGGCTGGGGCAGTAGCCTTTAGTTGCAATGTAAAATTATACAAGATGATTGTTATAATTTTATTATTCGTACCCCACCCATCTGACTGGGTTGCCCCAGCCACTCTGGGCAGCTTCCAACAGATAGAAAAACTTCCCTATACAGTGGTACCTTGGTTTACAACCATAATCCGTTCGGAGGTCTGTTTGTAAACCAAAACAGGTTGTAACCCAAGGCGCGCTTTTGCCAATGGGGCCTCCCAAAAAAATTTGTTTGTAATCCAAAAAAAGGTTGCAAACCGGGACATGCACTTCCGGGCTTGACGTGTTTGTAATCCAAAACGTATGCAGACCAAGACGTATGTAAACCAAGGTACCACTGTACTGTACAGGAAAATTATTTGATTATTTATTACATTTATATCTCACTGTTTTTCCAAGGAGCTGAAGGTGGCATAGATGGTTCATCCCCCTCATCAACCATCATAATCTTCCCCTCATAATCCCCACAACAACCTCTGTGAGGCAAATGAGGCTGAGAGGCAGCGACTGAGCCAAGGCCTCCCAGTGAGCCTCATAGTTTGGCAAGATCCTAAGTACTATACCATGCTGGCTCTCAAGTTATCGGAACGGTGTTCTGAAAAGCAATTTGAAGTAGCTATGGGAGGTGAACCAGCACTTGTACTACATGATGTGTAGGCTTGAACACAGGAGGGCAGAAGTGTAGAGAGACTAGGGAATATGCATCGCACCGAATCCTAATTTTGCCAAGTGCATCTTGCATTCTCCTAACCTTTGCATATTTAGTCTTACGAAGGTTCCCAATTGTAAGGAAGGCAGGAGGTGCAGCACACCCCACCACTGCTGGGAGTGGGACTGACAAACACCCCCGCTCTTCCTCTAGTCATTTTTGCCTCTGCTATTCAGTATGCTGCTCTGCAGTACAAACATCTTGTGCATGAATAGCTAGTGCATCAGGTAAAAGCCCAGACAGAAGTCTCTCTCTCTCAAGAGATGCTTCTCTTCCATTTGCAAAGAGGTTCTCTCTCATGGGGAGCATTCAGGGAGATGCCGCCTCCTGTCTTCTGAAGTGGTACAGCCCTAGGAGGCAGTCTTGGAAAAAGACATGAAAGCTTAGGAGCTAAATGTCACCTTAAACCTAGTTTATGGACGCAGCAATGGAATGTCTAGGCACACTTTTTTATAAGAAGAATACAAAGCTGAAAATGAATGAACTGCCCCTAAAATATTATGTTCATTTTTCACATGGTGTTGTCCTTCCCCAGCCCAACCCCCTAATACAGTGGACCCTCTGGTTACATACCACTCTGGATACGTAACTTTCAAGTTATGAGTGCGGCAAACCCGGAAGTATGTTCTTCCGGGTTTCGCCACATGCACAGGAGTGGCGCCTCTGGTTATGGACCCCCCAGAACAAATTCAATCCATAACCAGAGGGTCCACTGTATTCTTAAGAGGGTCTCTTCTCCAGTCTTCAGAGAGTAGCTGGAAGTGGGGAGGCAGAAAAAGGTTCTCCTTTCCTTCCACTCTGCAGTTTTAATCTGAAATCTTAGGCGCAGTACTGCGCCCAGAGCTCAGAAACTGCTCGCACTAATGAAATTCCCTGTCACCAGATGCACCTAAAACAATGGGAGTTTTGAACACTGCTAGGAGGATTGTGTTGGGTTCTCCCCCCACCCCCTGAACATTTTTCATTGGCTTTGAGATGTTAATGGTTTGTGGAAAAGGATAAATGCTAGTCGTAGATCTGCTAAGAGTCTAGACTCTGACTTCATCAAGCATGTCTGACTCAATTTCAACCAATGTTACACTGATAATTTGAGGAATTGTATAAAATGGAAGAAATGCTGTGGTTGGTAATCTACAGGAGCAGGAGGGGGATACTGTAAAAACAAAATGCTAATCTGTCAGAGTATCAAAGAGGAAAAAATCTAATAACGATGTGCAGATCAATGGCCAGAGCTGCTAATGCAGCATGGCAATGTCAGAGCCATTAATTGTGAATAACTGGGAACGAAACCATTTTATGTAGGAAAAGGAATATTTCTCATGCAAATGCTTTCATGCAGAGGTTTGCAGTGCTGCAGAAGCAAAGAGTCTCATTTTGTGTTTGACAATCTGTTTTATAAAAATAAATCTGAAGCATAAGGAGTGTAATGGATGTACTTAGTTCCAATATATACGATCATATACAAAAATTACTTTACATATTTTGTGTGTGTGTGAGATATATAAATAGAGATACATATGGTTACATTGACTAATGAAGTAGGGACGTGGGTGGTGCTGTGGTCTAAACCACTGAGCCTCTTGGGCTTGCTGATTGGAAGGTCAGCAGTTTGATTCCCTGCGATTCCCAGCTCCTGCCAACCTAGCAATTCGAAAGCATGCCAGTGCAAGTAGATAAATAGGTACCACTGCAGTGGGAAGGTAAGCGGCGTTTCCGTGCGCTCTGGTTTCTGTCAGTGTTCCGTTGTGCCCGAATTGGTTTAGTCATGCTGGCCACATGATCCGGAAAGCTGTCTGTGGACAAACGCTGGCTCCCTCGGCCTGAAAGTGAGATGAGCGCTGTACCCAAAAGATGCCTTTGACTGGACTTAACCATCCAGGGTTCCTTTACCTTTTACCTTTAATGAAGTAGTTCTTCACACAGCACATAGTCAAACTATGGAACTCGCTTCCCCAGGAGGTAATGACTGTCACTGACTTGGATGACTTCAAAAGAGGATTAGACAAGTTTGTGGAGCACAGAGCAATCAATGGCTACTAGCCAGGATAGCTGTGCTCTAACCTCCACAGCTGGAGACAGCAGTGCTTCCAAACCAGGTGAGGGGAGAGTGCATTTGTGCTTACGTTCTGCTCGCTGGTTTCCCACACACATTGGTTGGCCACTGAGAACAGGATGCTGGACTAGACGAGCCATTAGCCTGATCTAGCAGGCTTTTTCTTACGTTAAGCATAATACCTGTTTCATTACTGTAATAGATTTATGGCTTAGTGATTAACTTCATCATTCCAAGATCAGAGGAAACACGTTTGAAGCTTTAAAATTTTATATTGTGCGTCAGATCTCATCAAGATTGTGAATATTTTCCTTTTGTACATTTCCAGCTCTTATGTTTCTAATTACCGTACTCTTTTAACAGTATGGTGGGTGGGCAGATACCTAGATGTGGAGGATATGAGAGAACAGGCCTAGGGACAAACACCACAGTGAATCGATACAGATTGATATCTGGCCCTGAAGCATAATCTGTTTAAATTGCCGCTTTAAGATTCTTGACTTAACACCAATGCTCAGATCTGAATCTTGACAAGAGCAGTTCACCACAGAATTTTGGAGCGTCTCAGGTGGAAGACATGGGAAACGTCATTTTAACACTCATCTCAGAACCATACAGTAAGCTGTTTCTGTTTTTCCGGTTGCCTGTTCCTGGTAAATCTGTCATCACTTTGTCCTTTGCGTCTGATTGACAGGGATGACTTGTTTTTTTTAAAAGAAATTTAGGATATTCAGGTGTGCCATAATTTCCTCCCTTCCCTACTGACTATCCAGGTACTAAAGGCTGCTGAGCCAGTTCTGTTGCAAGATTAAATGTTTCGAACTAGACTACCAGAAAGCCAGCTTAGGAACTTAGAAATCAGCAGAATGAAAAGGAAATTATGGCGCAGTGGCAGGAAATCTGTGGCTCTCAAGATGCTGGTGGGCTCCAGCTCCCATCAGCCCCAGCCGGTGTGGCCAGTGGATGGGCGTGATGGGAGCTAGAGTCCAGCAACATCTGGAGGGCCACACGGCTCCCAGATTCTGCTATAGCCCTCTTTCCTCACATGAAAGTACAACACAGATGCAAAGAGGCTGTGGGGATCACATGCTCAGCCTGAGAGTTCTAAATCACACAAGGAACCTACACAGAAATAATAAGACTTCCTGCCATGGTCATCCATGGTGGGTGGACCATAATCTCCAGTTTCTCAGCTTCCTTCCTTTTTAAAATCGGGGTACGTTTCTAGCATGTTGTGGAATTTAACAGATAAGACAAAATATGCAGACACGATTCCCATTTTTGTGAGAATGAGTCTGCTCATCATATTTTAGTGTTTTACTCCTCACCCCAGAGAAAACGTCCTGTGGGTACACATGCTCCCTGCTTTAAATATTCTCATGTGAGGGACTGAGAGGAGCTGCACAACTTTGGAGGCAGAGACTAAACATAGAGCCCTGTAACCCTGCTGTTGCCTTTTTGCACAAGTGACACTCTATTTACTAAAAACACACCAGCTTCAGAAGCAGCTCCAGGCTTAGTATGGTTGGCAGAGAAGAGGCTCCATCAATGTGTAATTGTTGGGTTGACTTGAGGAATCATGCAGCAGTTCTTGAGACAAGAAGTGCTTTTTCGAGATGTGCAATTGTCCCCTTCTTTGGCAACATGTTGGAATTTCGCTAACTTCATGCTGCTGTGTTTTGTAGATCACACGTTTTCGGATCCAGAAAGGGTGAACTACAAATTTGAAAGTGGGACCTGGTAAGTGCATGCTCTTTTTGTAACGTGGGAAAGCAACAGTTTCTTTCCATTTTGAATCTGGCCTGCTGTTTTCCTTAGAATACTGTAACTTAGGGGCAGGGAAATGGATCCATACCTCCACCGCCAGGCATCTTGCTTGTGAACTGACCTGTGGTGTCTGGGTGACTATGGTTAAGAGCTAAAACGTTGTGCTAGGTGGACTAATGTTCTGACCCAGCATTTTTAAAAAAAATTATCATTACAATTAAACTCAACCCTCCTTCCCAGGAGCAAAGGATAGCATACTTTGTTCTATTCCTGTATTATCCTTGCAACCACCCTGTGAGGTAGATTAAGACTTAAGCGCTAGTGACTAGCTAAGCAGGTCAGTTGAAATTAAGGGACATAAATGAGGCATGGTTGCTAACTTTAGTGGGTCTACTCTGAGTAAATGCTATTTTACTACAACCCATAGCCTTAAATACATTTCACTACCTGCAAGGAGCTTACAATATAAAAATGATAAGCTGGGAAAGAGACAAAGCAGCAAGACTGCCACAGATAGTCTATTCAAAACATCTGCAGCCTAGTGGTGACAACATTGGCTCTTGGTTTCCCCCCCCCCCCCCACTTCCATTTTTGAAGATTACAGCATATTGGAGGACAGGCCCATAATTTCAAAACTGGCTGAGATTCTCTTTTTGGGGGGTAGGGGTGGGGATAAGTCTCTCCCTGACGTGTTGCGAAAGCATTTTGAAAAATGTGGAATGTGAGCCTATAGAAGATATCCCTGGCTCTAGCCATGGTTCATGATGATAGGCAAGTTTTAAATATATATCCTTTTGCTTGATCTGCAGCAGCAAGATGGAACTTGTAGATGATAACACCATAATCCGAGCAAGAGGCTTACCATGGCAGTCATCGGACCAGGACATTGCTAGGTTCTTCAAAGGCCTTAATATTGCCAAGTTAGTTCTCTCATTTAGTAACGTTCATTATTTTCAGCCATGTTCTCAAACTGTTTCCTGGAGTTGACGTATTGGCTGCCCTTGGTGACCAACCGAAATTTGTATTTGGCATGACCTTGCTAAATACAATGAAGGCTAAATGCAACTATCGTAGGGGTGAGACCCTGCTCCCCGGCTCATGGCTAAGAGAGAGGACTGGAAATTTACCTCCCTTGCCCCAAGCCTTAGACCAAGTGTGGGGACCGGACATGCTTGCTGAGGTTAATGGGAGTTGTAGTTCAGCAGCATCTGGCAGGCAAAAGCTTCTGCACACCTGCCTTTGACACTCAGGAAGCCGCGGGAAAACTCATGGTTTTTGAAATGACTCCAAGGCTCAGTGAAGGAATAGAGCCTCCCTGGGCCTAGGTGAAAGGCAGGGGCTCTCCTTCATCCCGCGTTCTTGCCAGAAGAAAAGAGGCACTTGCCAGTGGCAAGCTAGTGAGTGCATTTGTGGATCCTTTATCTTACTTTTTTTTTTTTCATTTCCTGAGTTGCCCTCGGCTGAGTTAAAAACCAGGTAAAATACAATCACAATGCAGCAAAACCACAGCTAAAATAGTTTGCTTTCTGTTTGAAAAAATGGACTTTAATGTCTTTTTCTGGACTTTCTGAAATTGGCGTGGATGCAAAGGTGGTCAACTTATGGCCCTCCAGATGTTGGCGGACTATTATTCCCACTGAACCTGTGGCCCAACTGTTGCCAGTCACTTGATTTCTGTCATAACAACACATGACAACTTCAGATGGGCTTGCTGTCATCTGATTGGCACGGACAGCAAGCCCTGCTTTGCCTTTTTGCAAGTGCGTTTTGCATTCAGACCACAGCTGTGAGAAAAGCTGTGAGCAAAGTTATGTGCAGAGAGGGAAAATGTCTGTTGCAGAGCCAATTTGAATAAACAGCACTTTAGCCTCCTGTTTGTTCCTTTGCAAAGACCTCTTTACCTGACATCTGGTGTGGGGCTGGCAGGAATGTTTGGCGGACCCTTCTCAGACATCCTCTTTTCATATTCCCATGATTCATATGCATGAATAAAAAATATCCTTGTCTGTACTTCCTTGAATTAATTATTTTTTAAAAACTTTGCAGTAAGAGAACCCATATTCTATAGCAGGAGTGAGTAGCTGAATTCTCAGTCTGTATACAATTATGTAATCATCTTGCTTTTTAGGGTAGGGTTTTTTAAAAGTGCACACTATTGATTAAAAAGGTGCTTAATAAATAAATAAATAAATACTGAGTATTTTCAAAATGCCAGTAGTGGGAACATTTCAGAAGTGAAGGACTTTGCTGCTGAGGTTCACATGCAAGTAGCTACTCCTGCAAGTAGCTACTCCTGCTTTCAAAAGGGAGGTGTGAATGCACCTAAGAACACCCAGTGCTGCTTGCCTTTGATTTATGTAAGTGCTGGTTTTGCAAGGTGAGACATAATGCTTACGGCTGCCTCTGTTTGCTGCCTTAACTCTTTAGAGGAGGGGCCGCACTTTGCCTCAACGCACAAGGCAGGAGGAACGGAGAAGCTCTTGTCAGGTTTGTCAGTGAGGAGCACCGAGATCTGGCGTTGCAAAGACACAAGCATCACATGGGGAACCGGTACATTGAGGTATGTTGCTCAGGCTCCAAAATTGGTGTTTGGATTAAATGGTATGGAGGGCTTCTCCCAGCATAATCATTTCCCTTTCCATTTCTCAGGTGTACAAAGCGACTGGGGAGGACTTCTTGAAAATTGCTGGAGGTAATTGTTCTTTAATCTGGTGATGGGTGTTTTTTTATGGTAGGGTTTTTAAGTATGAATTTACTATTCTGTACACTACTTTGACATTTTATGATATAAAGCAGTATATAAATGTTTTTTGCTTTGCTTATTTATTGCATTTATATCCCACCTTTTCCTCCAAGGAGCTCCAGGTGGCATACATGGTTGTCCCCCTCCGTGTCGTCATCCTCTCATTGACCCTGTGAGGTCTGTTAGGCTGAGAGGCTGTGACTGGCTCAAGGTGTGAGTTGCATGGCTGAGTAGGGATTTGAACCCTGGTCACCCTTGTCTTACACTCCCAACTACTATGTCACACAGGCTACCTAGCATGTTATTACATGGTCAAATGAAACTGCCCTATGGAGCTGAACGTTTTGTCTATCCAGCCAAATCCCTGGGCCAGATCTCTCTCTGCCATTAAGCTTCCAGAGTGGTCTGAGGGACAGCCTCCCTGCCCCCTCAGATCAGGTATTCTCTCTTTGGAGGTGCAAGGAGGTGCATTTTATATAACTTGGCACTGATCCAGAGGGCACCAGTCATATTTTGAGAATGTGCAGTAAGGTAATGTTCCAGGGCCGTGGTGGTGCTGTGGTCTAAACCACCGAGCCTCTTGGGCTTGCCGATTGTAAGGTCAGTGGTTCGAATCCGCATGACGAGGTGAGCTCCTGTTCCTCTGTCCCAGTTCCTGCCAATCTAGCAATTCAAAAGCATACCAGCGTGAGTAGATAAATAGGTACCACTGCGGCAGGAAGGTAAATGGCGTTTCCATGTGCTCTGGTTTCCATCAAGGTGTTCCGTTGCGCCAGAAGCGGTTTAGTCATGCTGGCCACATGACCCGGAAAGCTGTCTGTGGACAAACACCGGCTCCCTCGGCCTGAAAGCAAGATGAGCACCGCAACCCCATAGTCGCTTTTGACTGGACTTAACCATCCAGGGGTCCTTTAACATTTTACCTATAGTAATGTGGCTTCAAAAAGAATGGGGCACTTTTGGCACACTGGCCAACATAATACAGTGGTACCTTGGGTTACAAACACTTTGGGTTACAAACTCCGCTAAGTAGTACCTCAGGTTGAGAACTTTGCCACAGGATGAGAACGGAAATCGCGCTCCGGCGACAGTGGGAGGCCCCATTAGCAAAAGCGTGCCTCAGGTTAAGAATGGTTGCAGGTTAAGAACGGACCTCCAGAATGAATTAAGTTCGTAACCCGAGGTACCACTGTTTCTGTGTCGGTTTATTGAGGAGGGGTTGTTGTGGGAATTATTGCTTGCTTGTTGTTTTGTTAAGTATTTTCTGTTTACATGCTGTAAACCGCTCTTTGACCTTCAGATGAAGGGTGGTATATTATTATTATTTATCAAAAATAATAATAGACTGGCATAAAATTGGGTGTGGAGAGAGCAGCCAGGAAGGTCTCAGCTATTCAGACGCTACCAATGCAGTGTAGATGGGACTTTCATTCTACAACAGTAATGTAGGAACTGGGCTTTAACGCAGAACTATTCAGTTGCAAGTATGAAGTGGCTGGGCCTCAAGCTCTCCTTGCCCTGCCATTGTCATGCAACTCTGGCTGTACTTTTTCTAAGCTCCCTGCGTAATTTGGAACCCCGATCACCCAGGGAGCGAACATGGGTGCAGCAGGTTCCCCATTGCAGATGCTTTTTATGAATGTTGAAGCCAGAAGGAGCCACGTGAGAATAGGGAGTCAGTTAAAAGTGTGGCCCTGCAGATCCTCACATGGCAGGCCTGTATTTGCCATGACCTTGCAGCTGTTTGGATACTGGGGGAAGACAAAGTGAAGGATCTGATAATACATCATCGGAGGTTACAGAAATTGCTTCACTATGGAGTTAGGTGCAATAAGCTTTCAGGTGCCGCTGAATGCTGCTTGGATATGGCTTGTGCAGTAGCGTGATTTATGAGAAAGAGGTCTGCTTCCTGCTGTTGAGAGAAAGTTCTGGTGCAGGCCCAGTTTTGCAAGATTTTATCTGGGTGTGATCATGCTATTATAGCCTTTGATCATGTCACTATAGCTTTATGTCTTTGTAGATGAAGGGCTGTACCAAGACAGGATGTTGGCTCATCTGTTGCGTAGAGCGGGGATGTGGAGCCTGTGGCCCTGCAGATGTTGCTGGACTACAGCTCCCCTCATCTTTGACCTTTGGCCATCCTGGGGGTTGCGTTGTACCTAGAGAGTTGACTGAGGACCTTCTGTCTGCAGATTGCGTGCTCTGCCCCTGATCTATGGTGCATTCTCAAAGCTCCTTGGCACGAACAGTTAGCATTCTTAAAAGTAATAAGATTTCCACACACCCACAATTGGGGGAGGCAGGAGGGACTAGCTGCCATTCAGAATGCTGACTAATTATAGAAAAAATACCATAACTGCAACAATCTTTATGGGAAACTCCCCTCCTGATCTGCTACATATTTCAAAAAGTTGCTTGTTTGAATTTGGAAACCTTTGAAGATATCGCAACCAAATTTCGTGGGGTGGTTCCTGAGATCAAGGAGCAGGCTTTCATCCACACTTGGATGCAACTGGACACCATTTCACGTTGCAGTGGCTGAACAAACCTTTCAAAACAGCACTGATTCTAGCCACCTGATTTCAAAATGGCACTGGGTTGTTTCTTCTTCTTCTTCAAATTCCCAAGCAGCCTTGTACCTGGCATTGCTAATAGGCCAAAAAAAAAAAAAAAAAGTGATTGTAGACTCTTTGGGGCAAAGGCCAGTCCCCTTGCATTTATAAGGCACTCCGTACACTGATAGGGCAATAAAAATAGCTTCTAGATTTGGAAGCTTAGCATTTCAAAAGCATTGCGTGCAGGCTCCGAAAAACTAAACAAATCCCACACGTTGCCTCAGGTAAGGGTGGACCTCGCAAACAGCTAAAGGAATTTCATTGCCAGACTTGTCGGGGTGTGTCCCTTGTGGTGGTATTTCTGGCTGTTGTATAGAAGTAAAGAAACTTCCATCCACCTCATACACTGAAGGGCACCCTTCTCCCAGTCGTAGAGAATGCTGGGAACTGTTCCCTCACAGAGCTACAGTTGCCAGCACCTTTACAACCTGCAGTTCTCATGATTCTCCCTGACAGGTAAAGTGGCACTGGCGTGCTTTAAATGTATGTTGTAGATGTGAGTCTTCTTAAAATGAGCACAGGCCACACAGGGAGAGGAGTTGCTACATTACATTTCATTATTGATTGATTTAATTTATATACCGCCCTATACCCGGAGGTCTAAGGGAAGTTCACAGAAAAGATCACAATATATAAAATCAAAATAACCCAAATAACACCCCCCCCCAAGAGCCACATTTTAAAAGGGTATAGGATGTCCATCAGGTCAATCAAAGGCCTGGTTAAAAAGGAATGTTTTTGCCTGGCACCTAAAGGTGTATAGTGAAGGCACCAGGTGAACCTCCCTGGGAAGAGGATTCCACTGATAAGGAGCCACCACAGAGAAGGCCTGTTCTCGTGTAGCCACCCTCCAGGCCTCTCGAGAAGGAGGCACGTGAAGGAGGGCCTCAGAAGATGATCTCAGGGTCTGGGTAGGTTCATATGGAACAAGGCGGTCCTTGAGATATTGCGGTCTTGAGCCCATTTTACTCTGTCCTATCTGTGGGAAACGAACAACTATCTCAACTTCTAACTTCCTTGGTTCTTCAAGGCACGTCCAATGAAGTGGCTCAGTTCCTTTCAAAAGAGAACCAAGTGATCCTTCGTATGCGCGGCCTCCCGTTCAACGTCACCACCGATGAAGTGTTGGCATTCTTTGGTCAGCACTGTCCCGTGACGGGTGGAAAAGAAGGGATCCTTTTCGTGACGTATCCTGACAGTAGGCCGACAGGGGATGCGTTTGTGTTGTTTGCCTGTGAGGAATATGCACAGAATGCGCTAAAGAAACACAAGGACTTGTTGGGCAAAAGGTACATAGAGCTCTTCAGGAGTACAGCTGCTGAGGTCCAGCAGGTGAGTTAAGGACTTGATTTAATGTCATAAAAGGAATCTGTTGGGAAACTGAAGTTTTGTGGGACGGAGGAAGTTATAGCAGGAGTCCATTCAGTGTTGGGTCCAGGGCCAATACAAGATTATTTACTGTTTTATTTCATAAAATTTCTACATTGTTTGATTGTATAACAATTTGGGTATTTCTGAGCTTCCAACTGTCAAGAGGTATTCAGGAGATGAGTAACTATATAGCCTGCAGAAGACATCTGAAGGCAGGGAAGCTTTTTAATGTTTAATGTTTTATTTATATATAATATGTTGGAAGCTGCCCAGGGTGGCTGGGGCAAATAATACATTTGTACAAATAATACATGACGATGTCAGCTTTTTAAGTCTTGCTCAGAATTGCGCATTCAGATCCCGGCTGCAACATCTCTGAGCCAATGGGCTGTAGCTTGAGAGAAGACGCATGATCCAAGAATGCAGAATTACAAAAGTGATGACTGGAAAGTGTGTTTGTAGTGTACCAGTAACTCATTCAGTAGTCCCTTTCTGTTTTCATTCTAACAAATGGGAGCGGGAATGTTACGGTTGGAGTGCAGTGGATCACAGCAGAGCGTTTTTCAGAGGCCAATTCCACTACCATCCTTGCAAACTTTTTAAATTGCCAGGGAGCCATTCCTCTTTTACAGTTTAAAACCTTTAAAAGGCCTGGTGGTGCTGGTGAGGCTGGAGAATGCTTGCCTGATGGTTCACCAAGCCCAGTCCCTCCTTACCACCCTTCCTTGGTCCCTTTTGGGATCCACCACCCTCACAAGCACCCTTGGCAGGGTTGCAGGGGAGGGCCTTCTCAGTGGCTGCTCCTCGACTTTGGAACTCCTTCCCTAGAGAAGTCAGGCTGGCTCTTTCCTTGTTGCCCTTCAGCCAGCAGGTGAGGACCGTCTTATTCCGAAGGCTTTTGGGAGCAGACGGCTTTTAATGAAAGGGCTGGTGCTGTGCAGCTTCTATTGTTATTACCTGTTTTTTATAGATTTTTAAAATATGGTTTTAATTATATTAATGTTTAATTGGTTTTTATTTATTCCCCCCTAATGTTTTTAGCTCTTCTTATTTTATCTGTAAGCCACCTTGAGTTGCTGTCAGTGGGAAAAGTCAGGGTACAAACAAACACACACACACACACACACACACACACACACACACACAGCCATATGAATAATAAAATAATAAAATGAATAATAAAATGGTTGTTATTATTCTTATATGGGCCTCATGCTGGAAGGATGAGGCAGATCATTATTGCGTGCAAATGTATAGTTTGCCCTTCTGCCCTAAAGGGAGCCCAGGGCGGTTCACACCAATAAAATCACATGAACACAAATTAAAACGCTCATCTACTAGTACTACAGTCGGCAGTTTAAAAGCAGCAGTATAAAACCTTCGCCAGGCTACTGTCTCAAATGGCAGGCCTAACTCGGGTGGGCTGAGAGTGATGCCTCTGTGCTGCTCTCTGCTGTCATTATTTGGGGATGCAGCATGAGACGTGCAATATGCAGCCTATACCTTCTGCCGGTTCACGAATGGAAGAGTCCTTTCATAATCATAATTTATTATTTACACCCCGCCCATCTGGCTGGGTTTCCCCAGCCACTCTGGACGGCTCTCAACAGAATATTAAAAACACGATAAAACACCAAACATTTAAAAATTCCCTAAACAGGGCTGCCTTCAGATGTCTGCTAAAAGTCAGATAGTTGTTGATTTCCTTGACATCTGGTGGGAGGGTGTTCCACAGGGTGGGTGCCACTACCGAGAAGGCCCTCTGCCTGGTTTCTGTAGCTTTGCTTCTCGCAGTGAAGGAACCGCCAGAAGGCCCTCGGCGCTGGACCTCAGTGTCCGGGCTGAACGATGGGGGTGGAGACGCTCCTTCAGGGACACTGGGCCAAGGCCATTTAGGGCTTTCAAGGTCAGCACCAACACTTTGAATTGTGCTTGGAAATGTACTTGGAGCCCAATGTAGGTCTTTCAGAACTGCTGTTATATGGTCTTGGCGGCTGCTCCCAGTCACCAGTCTAGCTGCTGAATTCAAGAGTACAGGATCTTCTGGTGTGCCTTGGGATTCCTCCTGCCAGTAAGAAGCCACCTCTTCTTTTTTCTCTTGGCCTCTTTGTACCCCATACACCAGCTGCCTACTCAGAGGAGTGATCAGGCATGAGCTGTCTTACTTTGCTTTTAGTTAAATGGGAACTTAACAATGCTAACAAAATACAATGTGACGGTGCAGGCTATAGTCCGAAATACAGGGAAGCCACTCGGCTGTTAACATATTTTTATTTTATTTTATTGCAGGTACTGAACAGATACTCATCTGTGCCTCTCATTCCTCTCCCCGCTCCGCCCATCCTCCCTGTACTACCTCAGCAATTTGTACCTCCCACCAGTGTCAGAGACTGCATACGGCTGCGGGGGCTTCCGTATGCCGCCACTATAGAAGACATTCTGGGTTTCCTAGGGGAGTTCTCTGGAGATATCAGGACTCATGGGGTTCACATGGTATTAAATCACCAGGTAAGTGGAGAGGACAATCCCATTTTTCTCACAAGGGCGCAGTAGCAGTGGGGAGCCTCTAGCCTAATCGGGCCCACCAGGCCTCTCCACTTGGTGCTCTTTGAGGCCATTTCAGCCAAGCCACTCTCACCTCCCTATGCCTATAAGTTTGGAAGATGTGTGACCGAGCCAAATAGGGGTTTTTTTTTCAGATGCTGATGATCAGCTGATGTGGGGGGCTTGCAAAGCACTGTGCAGTGAGGCTCCCAGTTCCCCCCTGCTGCTGTATAGGACCCCCTTCCTGTGTGTTCTTGGCTTTTATAAAGGGTTGTCCTCAGAGAACTAAATAGTGGTGAACTCTGCCGTGGCTCGCGGCTCCTATGTATTATTATTATTATTATTTATTTATTGAACTAAAAAGGAACACTTTTGCCTGGCACTTAAAGGTGTATAATGAAGTTGACAGGCGAACCTCCCTGGGGAGAGCATTTCACAGACGGGGAGCCACTGCAGAGAAGGCCCGTTCTCTTTTTTTCTTTCCAAAAATTTTTATTGATTTTAACAGATAAAACATACAAAAGAAAACACAACAATAGTACAAGAAAAAAAATAGAAACATATTCTTTCAAAAGTTCGTTTTAAATTTTATTGTTAACTGACTTCCTCAAATCCCCTCTAACTGAATTTCATTGTATCACCTTGTAACAGTTCTTCAAAATCATCTTACTACTACAATTAACTCCTTCAATTCACTATCTTCATCTCTTTTCTTATTGACTTAGCTCCATATTAATATACAACATTCTTATTCTAGTTCTTGGCCTGTTTGGTATTTTCAAGTATTTTCTACTTATCTTATATTACAATATTTAACTAAATAGTCTTTAAATTTCTTCCAGTCTTCTTGGTATTCCTCTTCTTTCTGATCGCGGATTCTTCCAGTCAGGTCTGCTAGCTCCAAAAACTCCAACATCTTCATCTGCCATTCTTCTACCGTTGGCATTTCTTGAGATTTCCAATTTTTAGCAGTCTTGCCACTGTGAGAAGGCCCGTTCTCATGTTGCCACCCCCTGAACCTCTCGAGGAGGGGCACACGAAGGAGGGCCTCAGAAGATGATCTGAGGGTCCGGATAGGTTCATATGGAAAGAGGCAGTCCTTGAGGCAGAATTCACGGCACGTCAAAATTTGTACCTCCCACCTCGTTATGATGCTAACTGGGCACTACTCCTGCAGCCCTTGGTTGTGCCACAGCTGTTCTACACTGGTCGCATGATTATGGGATGGAGTTGTACAGTTGACTTGCTTTCTCGGGTGCCTAGCAACAGCCAGCGATGTTTCCCGGCTACTGCTTGTCGATGTAGAGATGGGTTTGGGTTTCACATTGACTACAAGCCTGGCTCGGAAAGATGTCCTGCAATTATTTATCCTAGGATGTAACATGAACTGTTTTAATCTGTGCTCTTCAAAATAACTTCCTGGTACATAGGAACTCTGTCGGACTGTTGCCCAACAGGCATATTGCTGCTTTACAGCAAGGAATAAAAGTTGTACCTTTCCTCCACTATTGAAACATAACAGCTGCTAGGTGAAACTTAGAAGAGCTATCATCTCGGATGATTTTTTCTTTTAAAAATTGAGTAAATCCTTTTGTCTTGATGCTGCAGCCTCTCACCTTTCTCCTTTTCCCCTTTTAGGGTCGTCCCTCCGGAGACGCTTTTATCCAGATGAAATCTTCAGACCGAGCATTTATGGCTGCTCAGAAGTGCCATAAGAAAACCATGAAGGACAGATATGTCGAAGTCTTTCAGTGTTCTGCAGAGGAGATGAACTTTGTATTAATGGGGGGCACTTTAAATCGAAATGGCTTATCCCCACCACCATGTAAGTTACCATGTAAGTTTAGCTTGGGTCTTGGCGCTACTTTCTGCTGTACGCTGGTAGGTGTCGGAGCTTCTTTCACCCATTCTGTTTTTGTGTTCCTCTCTTGGAAGGGATCAGCGTGTGTGGGGTCTGGAATGCAAAGCTTTTCCCATCTGAAATCGGTAGCAGCCTTTGATTTTTGTTCTCCCTTTTGGCTGTGGACTACTGTGATTTGGATAGTGATTGGCTTCTTTACTCTCGCTTTTCTGCTGACCCACACCTTCCTACCCCCACACCTTCTGGAGTTTAATTTGCACTGGGCAAGTGTTGATTTCGAGCACTTCAGCTCAGAATTGCAGGATCATGTTTTAAACCAGGGGTCCCCAACCTGTGGCCCATGGGCCAGAAGTGGCCACCGAGGCCGTTTAACCAGCCCACAAGCCGCCCCTGAACTCAGTCGCCCGCTTGGCGAGTCCCCGTGTGCTGCTCTAAACCAGCACAGCGCGGGGACTCTCTTCCATGGCTCCAGAAATTGCATCTGCGCATGTCCGCGGCGCTGGAAATCGCTTCTGCACATGCCCAGATGCACGAAAATCATTTCTGCGCAGGCACGATTTTCGGTGTCTGGGCATGCGCAGAAGCAATTACCACCATCGTGCTGTGCTGGTCAGGCCCATGGAGGATCTCTGCGGGAGTGATCTGGCTCATGCCTTGCCGGCTCCTGTTTTAAACTGACTGGCAGCAGAAGCCAATATCAAATATGGGTACCTGGAAATGCAGAGGAGCATGTACAGGGCATTTCGTTACATCAAAGTTAGCCAAAATTCATGATGGGTTGTTAGGGAACAAAGAGCTTTTAGCTCAGATGGGTGAGACCTATGTATTCTGGCTGACATAGTAAAATACTACAAGTATGTGTATTTCAGTATATTTACGCTTAAGAACCTCAGAAGGTATAGGTGACTATTTTCAATAGTCACAGCCTTGGTGAGAGAGGTAGTTAATTTAACATGGAGTCCAGGAGTGCATCCTAATGACATGTGACATGGGTGATTTGCCGGTAGTCACATCTGATCATAACTGTTCTACGTCAGGCTGAAAGTGGAATAGCATCTTAACTTCCAGAATCCAAATGGTGCTCAAGTGGGCAGTTCCTCAGTCCCAAATGACTTTCAGGTGTGGTGACTTTCATTGGGACCACTGAGTACAAGGTGCGGGGAGAGAGAAATCCTCCCTTCTCTCTGCACTCCGGATCCGGCCCAATCACCTTCTAAATCCAGCCCGCAGATGGTCTGGGAATGAGCACGTTTTTACATGAGTAGAATGTGTCCTTTTATTTAAAATGCATCTCTGGGTTATCTGTGGGGCATAGGAATTCCTTCATTGTCCCCCCAAAATATAGTTAGGCTCCCAACAAGGTCTGAGGAACAGTGGACCAGCCCCTGCTGGAAAGTTTGCTGACCCCTGGTCTAATCACTATGTCGATTAGATGCCCCATTCAGAAATGAGTGAACAAAGCCTGGTTATTCCACTATCAATGGCCAGTGAGAAGCTTCCAAGTTGAGTTTAGTCCAATATTTCTCCCTCTGTTCACATTCACAGAGTAGTTGCGCCTGGTAAAAGTCTCCCAGGTGTATTGATCGGTTGATCTTGGACTAGCTTCTGTTTGCTCTGCAAAGTAAAACATAAAGCGAAAAAGCTGTGTCAAAAGAAATCCAGATTTGGAAGCCAGCAATACTGGCTTGTTTTGCTTAATTCCCATTTGACCAGCTCGTGATCGTCACTAGGGAGTTACTTGGGGAGGAGATGGACTCCAAATGCCCTGAGCCTGATCCAGCCCTCAGTAGATCTGTTGCCCCTGCAGGCGTCTTCCTTCCTGTTTGATTTTATTACCTGAAAGCCTTCTGTACCCTTAACTCCTAACCATCAGTAGTGTGAAAAAGAAGCTGAGTGGGACTCTGAGAAGCAGGAAGGGCCCCTTCCTCCTTGTGCAGTGTCTCCTCCACCCCTTCTCCACTGAGGATGCAAACTGCAAACTGGCACAGGTGTCATCACAAAAACTGATGCCAGAAAGATATGCCACAGATCCTCCAGGGATTTGGGGTCTGGGCAGGGGGAGAAATTTGCACAGGACAAACGCTTTTCTCAGCTAGCAAGGAAATGCCAATTAAGTTGAATTAAAACTAATATTTACAGCAGGGATGGCAAACATGGTGTCTTCCAGATATTGATGGACCACAACTCCCATTGCCCCAGGCAATCTGACCAATGGTCAGGGAATGATGGAAGTTGTATTTCAGCAACCTTTGGAGGGGATACCATGTTTGCTACCCCTGCTGTACAGTATACAGTCATACCTTGAAGTCGAAAGGAATCCATTTCGGAAATCTGTTTGACTTCCAAAACGTTCGGAAACCAAAGCGCGGCTTCTGATTGGCTGCAGGAGGCTCCTGCAGCCCAGTTGGAAGCCGTGTCGGATGTTCGGCTTCCAAAAATAGTTCACAAACCGGAACACTCACTTCCAGGTTTGCGACGTTCGGGAGCCAAAACGTTTGAGAACTAAGCTGTTCGAAAACCAAGGTATGACTGTATTGTTATGCCTACCTGCTCAGATGTAAGCCCTACTGAGCTCAATGAGGCTTACTCTCGCCAATAAGGTAGCATCTGCAGGGTGAAATATGTCCAGCTTCTTTCTTTGTTCCCCTCCCTCTCTCCCCCACCCGCTTTGGCCAGAGTGAAGTTGAGTGTCACCTGCTTGGGGAGGGGGAAGGCTCTCTGCTGGAACTGAGAATGCAGAATGTCTTTAAGGCAGGAAAGAAGCTTGCACAGGTCAAGTTTGTGTGGATTGTGAAATGATTTGTCAGGTGACTTCAGTGGGTGACTAGAATTACCTGCTAGTTCTGGGAGGAAGACTAGCCAAATTTGTAATGGCCTAAGCTTTTGCGGACTCAAGCCTACTTCATCAGATGCATCTTTGATTTGTTTTTGCTGTAAGAAGCTAACAACTACAACTCCACAAATTATTTTGCATTTCAAAAGCCATCTTGAGGGCAGCATTCTCTTGTCCGTCTGTTCTCAGGATTCTTGTCCAAAGGAAGCTTATCAGCTTGTGCTCTCTTAGCTTTCAGGAGGTCAGTTAAGACTTGGCTCTTTTATAAAGTGTTGGCATGGAAAGGTTGTAGCTCAGTGGCAGAGCACCTGCTTGGTGTGCAGAAGGCCTAAGGTTCAATCCCTGGCATATCCAGGTAGGCCTGGGAGAGACATCTGCCTGAAACCTTGGAAAGTCACTGGTTGTCAGTGTTGACAGCCAGTACTCAGCTAGATGTAGCTAATGGTTTGACTCAATATAAGGCAGCTTCCTATGTTTGTTGGATACTGGTGAATTGAGCAGTACTTCCATTTTTATTGGGTTGTATTGGTTTGGCTTTATTATTATGGGTTTTCATGTTATATATGGAATTTTAATTTCTATAAGCTGCCTTGGGGGTTCTGCCAGGGCCATAAAACAGAGTGTAAACATTAATATCAGGGCAGAGACCTTTGAAAACACATTCTTTCTAGAAAGGCTTTGATCCTGACTTATTCCTTTTAGAAGTTAAACACTCCATACTTCAGTATATGCCAGTCTCAAAAACAAGGAAAGCATTAAGTCTGGAAGAGGATGGTGGAACACATTTTTCATCCTCATTGTTGAGAACAGGACTATAATATGCAGACAGAGCTCCTTTTTCTGTATTGTGTATCTTCTACTAATCCTGCAGCTTGACATGAGATAACATCCACTTCAAATGGGTGTAGTTTGGGTCAGTGTTTGGTCCCAAATTCCCAACATGTCAGCTACTTAGGTTTGTGTCTGATTTAGGAATAGCCCAAACTAAACGTGCAATAAGATTTTGGAGGCAGACCAGTGTTCAGACAGAATAACTCTTTGAGTAATCTTTCTTTATGTATAAAGTTGGCGTTCACAGGGGCTAGTTTGGTTGTAATGCTAAACGTGGTTCAGCACTATGAGAACAAACCTACCACTCCTTGGGCTTCCATGCTCTCCCCTCAGCTCGCCTAGCCACAGGGGGGAGTCTGGAAGATCTCGCTTCCATTTTACCAACCACAGCCTGCCTTGCCATCTGGTTAAACTTAACTGGTTAGTAGAAATAAATCTCCAAACCATAGTTTGTGAAACTGGCTGGTTTTTGCTAACCATGGTTTTAAGTTTAGGGTTCATGCAGCATTCTAAACTAATCTAATCTTAAATAGCCCCAACCACCATGACTACTAGCGGTCAGATGATGGGAGTTTATAATCCAAAACATTTGGAAGGAAACCTGCACTAAATGATCAGGCAGGATTCTCCCTAGGCCATACCTCTCACCACCTCTGCGCCCTCTTTGAGTGTGTGATTGGTTAAATTGTTTTTTTAGATTTTTGGATCTGAATACTTCTTTCCAATGAAGGCCGCAATGTGACTCAACAGATTAAGAACAGTGGTCAGCAAGAAGTATGGCCTTTTTGTGTATGTGTCAATTAGTGCATCTTTTCCTAGAAGTGTAGAAGGATGTGTGTGGCGCTGTGGTCTAAACCACTGAGCCTCTTGGGCTTGCCGATCAGAAGGTCAGTGGTTCGAATCCCCGCAACGGAGTGAGCTCCTGTTGCTCTGTCCCAGCTTCTGCCAACCTAGCAGTTCGAAAGCATGCCAGTGCAAGTAGATAAATAGGTACCCCTGCAGCGGGAAGGTAAACGGTGTTTCCATGCACTCTGATTTCCGTCACGGTGTCCCGTTGCACCAGAAGTGGTTCAGTCATGCAAGCCACATGACCCGGAAAGCTGTCTGTGGACAAACACTGGCTCCCTCAGCCTGAAAGCGAGATGAGTGCCGCAACCCCATAGTCTCCTATGACTGGACTTAACTGTCTAGGGGTCCTTTACCTTTACCTCCTAGAAGTGTGAGGGCAAAATATAGCTTGTGGTATAATTGCATCTTTCTGCTGTGAAATGACCACCTGGATCCGGGAGTGTAGCCTGGCCTTAATCATGCTTTGTGCTTTTAAAAAAGGTTGCGCGCAGAAGCACTGACCTTCTTCATCTCTGTCTTGTTCTGTCGTTTAGGCATGTCTCCTCCTTCCTACTCCTTCCCTGCTCCTGCGGCAGTTATCCCGACGGACGCAGCACTCTACCAGCCCTCCATGCTCCTCAATCCACGGACACTTCAACCTTCTACAGCATATTATCCAGCTGGCACTCAGCTCTTTATGAATTACACAGCATATTACCCTAGGTAAGCAAAACGCCAAAAAAGAGAGCGTGAGGGACAGACTTCTTTTGTAGCGGAATATAGCAAGCTATGAACATGCTATGTTGCAGCAAAACAAGCTGTTGCTTATCACTGATCAGGATGCATTATGGATTGCTGCTGTTGTGTTACGGGTAGGCAGAGTGAGTTTGGGCTTATGACCTGAGTGAAATGTTTTACCAGTTGGAAAGGATGTTGACCTGTCTTAAAATAACACTGACTTGGATCCTAAGTGGCTTTCTTGTTCGTGCAAGGAAAGGGTTTGTGTGTGTGTGTCTGCAATTTCTGTCAACTCCCTTCTTGATCTGCAAATTAAGAGAGACTAAGGTTGCAATTTTGTGCACTGGCATTTCCTAAAACTATGGGTCTCCAGATGTTGTTGACCCCACATCATAACAACCAGCCACAGCCCTATGGTTGAGGATGAGGGAAGCTGTAGTCCTTTAACATCTGGGAACCCAAGTTTGGAGAAAGATTGCTGTACACGCACACTTACCTGAGCGTATGTCCCAGATAACTCAATCAGACATATATGAGTACAGAGCACCTGTAATTGGTCAGAAATTATGTACAAGGGTGCATTGCACTAAAGCAAGGGTAGCCAGTATGGTCCTCCAGATGTTCTATTCTGTAACTCCCATCAACCCCGACTACTGGCCATGCTGAGTAAAGCTGATGCAGTAGACTGGCTACCGTACTGTTTTCCAGACTTGGGTCTCCAGCTGGTTTTGGACTACAGCTCCCATCATCCCTAGCTAGCAAGGACCACTGGTCAGGGATGATGGGAATTGTAGTCCAAAACACTACAATTGGGAAACACTGGACTACCCCCATACTATTTAGTAAATGGACTTTTGGAACCACCTAGCGGGGAATATCTGAATATTTACTCTGTGCGTTGGCAGCTAGTCTAGCAGTGACGGGGGGTGGGCATGTGCCACAGGCATTCCCCTTGGAAATTTAATGGAGCCTAGCAGGGTTAGAGGGGATGAGCCCCAGAGAGCAGCATAAAGGAAAAGGAAGTCCAGAAACTCAGCATATCGGAGGAATGGAGGCTCATATGATGGTGGAGCTGTAGTAGTTCTTGAGCACTGGGAAAGGAGCTGGTTTGTGATCCTGGAAAATGTTCTGGCTGAGACAAGGATGAGGACAGAAGAAGGTATTGAAATAGAAGCCAAACCAAACCCGAAGTCTTTTGGGGAATATTCCAGTACCCAGTTAGGCTGTGACTCCTGAGGTCCTGAACTTTCTTATGGAGTTGTATTTTTAAGTTCACGTTCGGTACAGGCTGTTCACTAAAACTCCGCTGAGACAGAAATATTGTAAAATTAATGAATGTTAGAATGATGTTGGATAGAAATTAAGTGGTTTCCAGCTGTAATGCTTTAAGGGAATATGAAAAAAGGGTTATAAATAGGTAAAAATCTAATGCTATTATTTTTAAGATCAAGGATTAGGATAATTAAAGAGGGTAAGGATTTGCTGAACCAACAGATTGAAGTGGAATACAAAAAAGGGAGGTATGAGGAGGTCCGGGAAACAAGCTAAAGGAAAATAAGTAATGGAAAATCTGGGTGTTTTTAACCATTTTTATTTTGTATTTTTTTTTTCATTTTTATTGTAATATTTTAAAAAAATCTTAATAAATATCTTATATATATATAAAAAAAACTCCACTGAGAGCCTGACCTGAGTAACCAAGCACATCTGGAAAAGGTTGCTATCTAATCAATCTTCTCTACAATAATCGTGATTAATAGAAATCCATGTGTACCTTGGGGTCTTTATTCAAGCCCACCGGATGCAGGGGGGTAAAACTGTGAACATTTGATAGCAATTGCCATTTTGTGATTGCTGAAAGCCTTCTCTGGAATCCAACTTTTACTTAACTGTAAATGTTAAACAGACACTAGGAATCAAGTAATAGTGCTAGCAGACAATAGACACACCTTATGCTCTTTATGGGATGATGTTACAAGCTATGCTTTGTGTTAACAACTGTTCCCCTTGCAACACATATTAATTGTAATTTTTATAGTATGCAGCAGAGAATGGATCTGTACACACAGATGAATCGGCCAGGTCAGTGCCCAAAGAACGGATTTGTCTTCAAAGGTCCAAGCAGTTAGATTTTCCTAACAAAGGTAAGGTTCAGCAACATCTTCTCCCAAATGCACAATGTACGCACTGAACTTTGGGAGGAGCTATTTGGGGAGTGGGTGCTTACAATTACCCCCAGATCTTTTTCCTTCCTCCTTCCCTTCATTCCCCTCCATGTCCTTCCAAGCCTTTTGAAGCCAGGATCGGCAGCTAAAATAGTCCTACATTGCCATTTCCAGGTGTTGAGGGGCGGCACAGTGCTTTAGTAGCTGACTGCCCTTGTGCGCATGCCCAGCTTGTGGTTACATGCTTGGCATATTGTGTTTAAGGCTGCATCTGTTCATGCTCAGCTTATTGTGTTTAAGGGTAGCTGTTGCCTGAATCCATCTATTGAGGGACAGCCCTCACATGGTAATGAACTGGTAGATTGGGGCCGGCAGGGTGGAGTCTGTTTAAGACTATAAGCAAAATGAATTTCAGCGCTAGTTTACAGAACTCTCAGAGCTTGGGTGTAACCGATGCCTCCCTTTCCATGGAAACGCAGGTTGCAGCCATAGCAAAGGTGACATTTTTCCATCTCCGCCATATTAAGCAGTTGGTCCCTTACCTTTCTCACCCTGATCCTGGCCACAGTGATCCATGCGACGGTCACCTCCAGGCTTGATTATTGTAACTCGCTCTATGCAGAGCTGCCCTTGAAGCTGACCCAGAAACTCCAGCGGGTGCAGAATGCCGCGGCGAGGCTCCTTACGGGGTCCTTGCCACGGGATCACATTCATCCAGTGCTTTACCAACTGCACTGGCTCCCAGTGGAGTACAGGGTCAGGTTTAAGGTGCTAGTTTTGACCTTTAAAGCCCTATGCGGCCTAGGACCCTCTCTTGGTATGCCCCGCGGAGGACCTTAAGGCCCACAAATGACAACACTTTGGAGGTCCCAAGTTGCAAGGTGGTTAGATTGGTCTAAACTAGGGCCAGGGCCTTTTTGGTACTGGCCCTGACATGGTGGAACACTCTGTCACAAGAGACTAGGGCCCTGCAGGACCTGACATCTTTCTGCAGGGCCTGCAAGACAGAGCTGTTCCACCTGGTCTTTGGTTTGGACTCAGTCTGACCCTTACGTTTCCCTCCCCTTATGGTTTTGATCTATGGGCTACTATTAAAATGAGACTGCATTTTAAATTACCGTATTTTTTGCTCTATAAGACTCACTTTTTCCCTCCTAAAAAGTAAGGGGAAATGTGTGTGCGTCTTATGGAGCAAATGCAGGCTGCACAGATATCCCAGAAGCCAGAACAGCAAGAGGGATTGCTGCTTTCACTGCGCAGAGATCCCTCTTGCTGTTCTGGCTTCTGAGATTCAGAATATTTTTTTTCTTGTTTTCCTCCTTCAAAAACTAGGTGCGTCTTGTGGTCTGGTGCGTCTTATAGAGCAAAAAATACGGTGTATTTTAACCCGTATTTTAAATTGGTTCCCCCCCCCCCATTATGTTTTTATTATAATTTTACTGGTGTTAGCAGCCCTGAGCCCAGCTCTGGCCAGGGAGAGCTGGGTATAAATAAAAAATTATTATTATTATTATTTATTATTATTATTTGCCTGTTTCTTTTAGGCTCCACTTAAACTTCCTGCACAACTTCAGCCAACCAAATGCCGGTCCCTCTGACTTCACTCCTAATTCTACAGTGGCTGAACCCTTCTAGCACATGGGAAGTTTCCACTGTCTTGGATATCTACCTGTCATTTTGTGTTTTCGTGGTGTTTTCTAATTATTATTTGGAAACAAAAACTAGGCATATGCACAGTTGGCCATAGGGATGCTTCTCTCCCTCCGCACACCCCAGGTGCAAGCTTGCCATTTAAAGTTTCTGGGACATTCACTACTTTGATAGCACAGTTGCCAAATTCACAAGGGAGGGATATTGCTGAATGTTTTCTTTGCCCTGGCATTCAAAGTGTTAAATTCACCTGTCACACAAAGGGTCCTCCTTGAGATTAAATCACTATAAAAACAAAACAAAAACCCAAATTGTTAAAAAAAATATCATGACAAAACCAACCTTTCATTTTTATTTGCACACAAAATTATTATTTTTATATATCCATAAAATAAAGGCTTCTTAAGACCTTGGGATTGTGCCTTTGGGGTTTTTTTTATATATATATAAAGAATTGTTTGCTTTGTGTTTGTATATATTTATTTGTTTAAAAAACTGGATTCTAGCCAGGCTTACTTGACAGTCTAGATTTGGTTAAGAATGTGAAATGCAATACTTTGAGGGAGAAAATGCTGTAACATTTTTGTAAAATAGATTATATATTATTATATGCATATAAAGTATAAAATGTAAGGTTCTAAACTTGTATATTGCACATTTGGACTACTGTATATTTAAGTTACTGTCCCAGGATTATTTTAATGTGGGGGAATGAGGGTATTGTAACAATACACAAACCCTTCCATTCTTCTCTCATAAGATACAGAATTTAGAATTACTGGTATGATAATAAAATCTGACACTTGGAAATAATGGGAACACAATACTTGCTCACAGTGGTCTTGACTACGGAGGCAGTAATTAGACTGGATGGTATTGGAGGTTTATTGGAGATTATTGGGAGAATTGTAACCCAGAAACTCTCCTTTTAACTTTTAGTACCTGCCCCGTCTGCTGAGTTAAAAGAATGAATTGTTACCGAAAGCATTAAAAATAAAAAATAAAAACAGACCATATCACTGTTGTAGAAATGCATTTTTTTTGAGCTGCTCTACATGGGTTTTGTACCACCCTGCTATGTGGACGTTTTGCTCCTTGACTTACTTTGCATTTGCATCTTCTACAAGTATTAAAACTGTTTTAAATCCATTTGTGGACCCCTTGAGTTGCATTCTGTACGCACACCATTATTGCTTGATTATTACTGAATGTTGGTCACCTGCTCTCCCAGCAGAGCAGAATTGGCATTCTTCAATGGGGCTGGTTCTTGTAAAAGAAACAGCTGCAATCCCGAGCTGTGTGGAAATACTGTATTTTTCGCTCCATAAGATGCACCTGACCATAGGATGCAACTAGTTTTTAGAGGAGGAAAACAAGAAAAAAAAATATTCGGAACGAAACAGTGGATGTATGATTTTTGTGGTTCATGCTGTGGCCACAGACATGTGATTTGATGGTGAGTTTGGGGTAGCCCAATGCAAAAATCCTGAGAATCCATGTGGATCCGTGCTTTGTAACCACGTTTTTGCGCCATTGCATGATCTGAGCAATTCTGCCCCAGGGACCATGCATTCACTCCATAAGACGCATAGGCATTTCCCCTTACTTTTTAGGAAGAAAAAAGTGTGTCTTATGGAGCGAAAAATACGGTAGTTTCCCAAAGATCATTGCTCAATCAGGACCTTTTCCGCAAGATTTCCTGGCTGGCACATGCCATCTTCATAACATATGCATCAGATCCTTCTAATGCAAGGTTCTGTATAATCAGTATTATGCTAAAGTGCCAAGGGTTTGCTGCGTGTCCATTTGTTAAGGAAATATCACTTTAAAACATACAGCCTCCTGCCACCCCCCCTCCCTTCTGGGAGGAAGAGAGAACACAACTGCCATGAATGAGACCAAATCACTTCTTCATAAACCTCTGTCTGAGGAGGGAGGGAAGTTGGGATAAAAGTGCAAGTTGGCCCTCTCCTTCCCCATCTATGTTCAAAACCTGACCAGAGTGACTGCTGACACTTAAACACTAGCAGTTGGGACAACGTCCTCCACTCTACCTGAGAACAGCAGGCTGGTTTGAGGAATGAAGAGGGGCAGCATTTGCACAGCTCTGTCCTCCAACAGCAATGGCCAGCCCTGTTAGCAGCAGCAGTCTCAGCTGCTGTAAGGTAACAGTACAGTGGTACCTCGGGTTAAGTACTTAATTCATTCCCCAGGTCCGTTCTTAACCTGAAACTGTTCTTAACCTGAAGCACCACTTTAGCTAATGGGGCCTCCCACTGCTGCCGTGCCGCCAGAGCACAATTTCTGTTCTCATCCTGAAGCAAAGTTCTTAACCCGAGGTACTATTTCTGGGTTAGCGGAGTCTATAACCTGAAGTGTGTGTAACCTGAAGCGTATGTAACCCGAGGTACCACTGTATTCCAAATTGCAACTGAAGATTCTTCCCCACCCTTTCCTTTCAGTTTACTGCTGTAATAAACACCTTTTTTTGTTGTTGTTTTAAAAAAAGATGCGTTTTCAAAGTTTTCAAAAACCTGCAGACAAGACAAAGAAATGAAAACGGGGGTCTCTGTGGAGCACATTACTGCAGTTGGGGGGGGGGAAATGAACAGACAGTTCAGTATACTTTTGCAGGCTTTGTAATACAGTAGGATATGCAAAGGGGCATTTTGGAAGCAAGAGTCCCATATTGATATGGAGTAGCCTTGCCGTGGGACACGGGTGGTGCTGTGGGTAAAACCTCAGCGCCTAGGACTTGCCGATCGCATGGTCGGCGGTTCGAATCCCCGCGGCGGGGTGCACTCCCGTCGTTCGGTCCCAGCGCCTGCCAACCTAGCAGTTTGAAAGCACCCCCGGGTGCAAGTAGATAAATAGGGACCGCTTACCAGCGGGAAGGTAAATGGCGTTCCGTGTGCTGCGCTGGCTCGCCAGATGCAGCTTGTCACGCTGGCCACGTGACCCGGAAGTGTCTGCGGACAGCGCTGGCTCCCGGCCTATAGAGTGAGATGAGCGCACAACCCTAGAGTCTGGCAAGACTGGCCCGTACGGGCAGGGGTACCTTTACCTTTACCTAGCCTTGCCATATAGGGCCTATTCAAAGCACTATCTTTATAAAACGTGTAATTGGAGACCATACAGTATCAAAATGGTCTTGTTTTGTAACCCCTCTTAAAGACCTCTTCTGATTGGCTAAACACATAGACATGGCAATGCCCCACACCTCCTTGGACCATCCCTTTCTAGGGGTATCTGATGCAGACTCCAAATGTCTGTCAAGTTCAAGTCTGGCATAGAGCATTCTACTGTGTACAGAAGATGCGCCAGAGGGAACAAGAAGGCTGGCCTCACCACCCTCCTCAGTGCTGGAGAGCACATGTACCCCATTTTTAGAGGGGGGGTATTGGTGAACAGGAAGTACAGTGATTTCCCCCTTGCAGTAAGTCTGCCATTGTTTCCTACCCATGAGATTGCAATAGGAATTTATTTCTGGGCTGCGGCTAGTATAATACGTAAGGTAGGTGAGTGGGAGGGAGGGAAGGGAGAACTGGCTCTTTTAAACATCTGGTGGAAGGCGCTTTTGCAAAAGCTGTCTGAAATAGGAAACATCTGCATTCAAAACATGAAGGCCTTGCGTACGATATTTCCACCTTGATTTGTTCAACTCTGCAACCTAGTAATAGTGGGGAAAGCCACTTCAAAAGCACCATCCACATTAGATTCTCCAACATTTTCTTAAAAGCTCATGTGGTGCAAAGGTGTGTAGAGAAGTAGCTTTTGCTTTCATCTGGCTTGGCTGCTTCATGGTGCCATTTCATCTCATTAGCAAATAGTGTGCTTTACTGGCCCAGCTTAGTGGTTTAAAATTTGCTGCTAGTAGTTAAAAGTACAAAGAGATTTCCACACACACACCCTTCATCTAAGAAAAGGTGCTCTCAGCAAAAGAGTGAAATGGTTGCCCAGGTGACCATGTGTCCAGCTTTATAGAAGACAGCTCTCTGTTGAAGGGCAGTCTATTTCAAGACCATTTTAAAGATAAAGGACCGTAAGAAGGCAGAGCAGGTACCTTGAAGTTGTCCTGAGCATCTGGGCACAGATGATCAATCACCTGATCAGGCACACAGGTCACCTGATCAGTCTTGCCCACTATGGTGAGATGAATTCTGCAAACCTTCATCATTTTTGGTTATACCGTTAGGCCACCCTTACAGTCGCATGCATAACTTACATAAGTCATCTGTCTGAGTATAAAGCGAAACAGAACTAGAGATAATTTAGATTTGAGTATTCTTTCTCTCTCTCTGCATCAGATGTACATTAGCACTTATCAAAACTGCCATGCAGATTTGCCCATACTTTCTAAACAAACTGACACCAGCGAGCATCAAGCTCCACAAAACGACAAATTACTAACTTTCTCTGCAATATAGTACACACTGCTGTTCTGAGCCGTTCCAGAAGAGGGAGCAGGAAATCAAACTGCTAACCTGCTATTTCTTCCTTCTATATCTGCATAAGCAAAAACTTTCTAATAGCAACAGCTGCAGACAGTGGAACAGACAGCCTCTGGAGGTAGTGATGTCTCCTTCACGGGCAGTATTTAAGCATAGGCTAAATGGTCATCTGCCAGGGGAGCTACAAATTTGTGCATTGGGCATGGAATTTACACCAGATTATCTTCCATATCCCGTGATTCTGTGATTCTACAGCCAGCATGAAAATGCAAGCTGCTAGCGTGCTCACTTATGGCTTATGTGTGTGGTACGGAAGCTGTACTACCCAGGACAGGATGGGGTTGTGCAGGGTTGTTAAGGCAGCAGAGAGCATTGTTGGCTGCCCACTCTCCACCTTAGAGCAGATTTATGCCACAAGGTGCCATAGGAAGGCACTGGACATAGTAAAAGATCCATCGCATCCTGGTTACTGTCTCTTCGAGCTCTTGCCGTCGGGACGGAGACACAGGACGATGAAGACAAGAACGAGCCGTCTTAAGAACAGCTTCTTCTCCAGAGCGATCTCGGCCCTGAATGGGAAGCCCGGACTTTGAAAGTCATCTAATCTCCCTTGCTGTATTATACTGTATTGATTAATTAGTGTTTTTATGGAGCAGTCAAGTAATTTCGTTGTCCCCGAAGGGAGCAATGACAATAAAGATATTATTATTATTATTATTATTATTATTATTATTATTATTGAGCTTAACATGACTTCTATCCAGAGAATTGGTGGAACAGGGGTAGACTTCCCTTCCTCCGTGGCCATCACAGAAACCAAGTAGACTAGTGGAGGCGGGAGAATATTTGTTCCCTCCCCAACCCACCTGTATTGGAGTTCCTTGCTGCCAATGGATGCTAGCTGAGTTGTTAAATACAGTGGTACCTCAGGTTAAGTACTTAATTTGTTCTGGAGGTCCATTCTTAACCTGAAACTGTTCTTAACCTGAAGCACCACTTTAGCTAATGGGGCCTCCTGCTGCCGCCGTGCCGCCGGAGCATGATTTCTGTTCCCATCCTGAAGCAAAGTTCTTAACCTGAGGTACTATTTCTGGGTTAGTGGAGTCTGTAACCTGAAGTGTATGTAACCCGAGGTACCACTGTACAAGGCTGATTAAAATGGTTTGGGCTTGCTGTGGTGGAAGTTAAAGGCACAGAGAAGTTCTCTTGCACAAGCTTTATTGAAATGGAGGGAAGTTGATCTACTCTGAAAAGGGTGTCCCTTAAAAAAAATAAATCCCTCTTGATTGCTTTCTTTCCTGCTTGTCAGTATGGGGGGAAAAAGACTTCCAAACTGGCTAACAACAACAATCTACTGAAACATGCAACAGAAATGTAACCCCAATGTAAAGGTCAATCATAAAACAATAAGCAATTTAAAAAGACCATAATAAAAGAATAAGAGCAACATGAAAATATTGCCCATTAAGCCACAGTGCCAGGGCAGGGCTCGGCTCGGCTCGGCCAGTTTGAGTCAGAGGCAAATGATATGGTCTAGTCGGGACTGGTTGGGTTCTGAGTCAGGCAGATGTTGATCTAATATGTGCAAGAAGTAGAGGACGCGATCTGGGACCCAAGGACCTATAGATACACTCTGGCCAAGAGTTGCCCTAGTGGTGCCTGGGCCCTGCACAATTTGAGATCCCTGGTGCCTTATACAATGTAGGCTACAGTGAGTGTTTTCTCAAAAGAGCATTCCACAGGGCCTTCTCTGTGGTGCCCCCCCCCCAATCCCCAGCTGCCAGTCACCTAAACTCCAAAGTCTTCTGATACAGCTCTTAGGGTATGGGCAGGTTCTTATGTGAGTCCTGTTAATTAGAAAGGAGGAGAGCATTTGGACTTCCTCAGGTTTGTAATATCTTCAGACAGCTCTGATCTCTCTGTGTGCTTCTAAGCAAGCACTATTTGAAAACACCAAGGGGGACAAAGAACAATGCGCCATGGGGGAGATGGAGATATATGGATTTGAATCTAATTCTGCAACAGTCTTTGCCCATCCATGTCTAAGTGTCGTATCTTTGGGGAGCAAACATTGGCAATGCTCGTGGAGCGCAAAAGCACCAAGTTATGTCTATTCCTTTCCTCCCTCCTCCCCCTTTATCAAATGCCATGCTGAGACTCCGTCGCTCCACACACATCAAATTGTTAGAACTTAGCATGAAAGCAAGCAAGGAGCTCAAGAGCTGGTGCCGTCTGATAAATATTAATGATCTGAAACGGGGAATACGGGAAAATGAAGTACCCTTAAAAAGCTCTGGAGTTGAAAATTGTCAGCACTATTATGGCTTTCTCCTTCAAATAATAAATGATTCAACAACTGTACGGTTGCCATGGGGACAGCTTCTCATTGAGCCTAAAATTACCAAGCTGCTGACAAGCCCCTATTTTTAGTACCACCAGATGTGCCTCTTTAAAAACAGTGGAGGAGTTCTCTCTCTCTCTCTCTCTCTCTCTCTCTCTCTCTCTCTCTCTCTCTCTCTCTCTCTCTGTCTCTCTGTCTGTGTGTGTGTGTGTGTGTGTGTGTGTGGTGCATGCTGTGTGTATACAAATAAGTGAGTAGTCGGAGTTGTGTTGTTATTCATAGAGGGCCTTCCATGTAAACATGAGCCAAAAAAGAAGAAGAGAGTGAGAGTGGGGAGAAAAACATGACCAAGAAAATGTCATGTCCCTGCCCTTGAGGAATTCGTAATTATAAATTTCAATGCAAGGGAGATCACAGTGGAAGGGACAAGGGGGGATATTGGTAAGGAAACCAGTGCAGAATATGTCCCATCGCCATCTTCAGCAAGGGCCAAAAACAGCATGCCGTGGAAGATCCCTGTTCGGGTACCCCGACTTTTTAAAGTACAAAGTAGTCACAGGGAGGCTCCTGCTTCAATAGGAGCATCATCATTGGTGGGATGAAGGATGATGCTTAACCCTTTTCCCCTGCACTGTTTTCTCAATCTTAAAATTGTGTCTTTGTGCTTTCCTCAGGTGCTATTAACCTTACTTTTTTGCTGGGGGAGAGTGGAAATAATGCAGGCCACAAATACCTCCGTGTAAATTGAGGTTCATCGATCAAATAATTCTTGGAGAAATATTGATTTAAAAAAGAGAGAAGCAAATGAAGGGGCAGAATTTACCAGAATGAAGCTGAACAAGGCAGAGGATTGTCTATGATTAGAACTAGATGGTCTGCTGTAGTAATAAAAGCATTGCATTGTCAGTATATATTACGTCAGCTGCTGGGTTTTCTGTTGCAATCGTCGCATATACTCGTCGGAGATATCCTAACTTGACACACCTTTTGATCTGTCAAGTCCCGTGACATGTAATTTGCACAAAATGGAACTAAAGCTATTATTGATTCTGGCCATTATTTCACACACCAGCCCTACCTGTTCTTTCAGCGGGTTCAGTCCAAGATTTCTCTGGGGCAGGCAAGGAAACCCATGCATTAAGACTTTGGAAGGCATTCTAAGAGTATTTAACTGGCGGGTGTGTTTATTTATTTTATGTATTTATTAGATTTATGCTCTACACCTACCCCCAAAGGAACCCAGGGAGGTTTGGTTAAACATACGGAAAAATAAACATACGGGGTTGGTGTCACGTGTACCTTTATTCCTTGGTTGTGCATACAAATTGTACATTAGGCCTGACACTCAACCAAGTCTGTGGGTATTGTGTTTTTGCTAATAAAGAGTTAACTCAGTCTTTGAACTGTGCGATTACTAACCAACACACTCCTGATGCCTGATCTAGGAGGGCTTTTTTATGTTCTTAAGCTGAATTGGTTTGAGGTTTTCTGAATGGGAGTCGAATGTCTGGAGATGAAATTATTTCCAAGGTAAACTGGTGTCAGGGCTTCAGATTCCACAACTACCTTGTATTTAATTATGTGGCTGCTGCTTGTCTTCAACTGCACTCCTAGAAAAGTAGCGAAGCAGCATCCGAGAGGCTCTCTCCCTGATATGATAGTTGTCAGCGGGAAGGAAGCGTCTCCCCTGCCCCCAGCTGTGGGGGAGTTTTCAAAGACGCAGCTGAAAGTGATAAGAGCCTGGCCAGAACTGTAACTCTTGATCCCTCTGTCCATAACATAAATAAGATTGGTTAGCAAGAAACCCATACTTAAGAAAGCTTGTGTCACACTAACCGTTGGGGAGTCAATGATGTAACATTTTGCAAGACCAGGCTAACAACAGCTGCCCTGGAATTCATTTCTGTATTCTCTTTGAAAAAAAAACACCAAAGCACTTTACAGTTCTGATCACCTGGATCAGATTAATTCCAGGGTAGCCGTTTTTGCTGCTGGGTCTTGCAGAAAGGAAAAACGGTGCCATTGCATCGTATAGACCAATAGCTGTCACAATTCAGAGGGAAGGAAGCTGTGATGCCAAAAATGTTAACTCCCTGCCTCATTCAAAAATGACTCAGGAAGAGAAAGGGAGGGAAGGTTAGGAGAGATAACTGGCAAAATATACTGAAGCCTTGTGTAGATTTCAACCTCCTGAAGAAAGAGCAAGGCTTCATCTTTTGCTTCTCGTGTTCGCACTAACAGTCTGAAGGCTCTCAAGCAGTTTTGCATTCAAAACACTTTTCTGTATGGGCACCATCTAATCACAGTTGCTAAACTTCTGCGGTTAGTGATATACACCCTTGAATTAATTACTTTAATTAAAAAACAAAACCCCAGTCATCAAGCAAGATATTCAAGATGTAAGGTGTTTTCTTCAGGTGTTTGTTTACTAACAATACTTATATGCTGCCCAATGACAAAGCTGGGATATAACAGAGAGGCCACAATAAACAGTAAACTATTGGCTATTGTGGGAAGTAGTAATTGGTCATTCTAAGTGGAGCTTTGGCCTGATCTAACAGGGCTCTTTCTTTCTTTCTTTCTTTCTTTCTTTCTTTCTTTCTTTCTTTCTCCTCCCAGCTTTGATGATGCCTACAGTTCAAAATGGTCCACTGAGTAATGCTTTAACAGCTAAACTGGTTTCTCTATCAGTTATTTCAGTCTGACTCATAGAAGCCCAAATAAATTTAATACATAAGAAACCACATACATTTTTCACAATCCAGCACAGAGTAAGGCACATGCAAGCCTGTTGATATCAGAGTGACTTGTATGTGTTAAATAATAACATTTGTTAACATTTTCTGAGAAGGATCTCACTGTTTCATTTATAATACTATTTCATTTGTTTCATCCTGCTCTCTGTCCTTCCCATATGGGATGTCAGGCGTAGCAATACAAGAGACAGGGTCTTGGTCGTGGTGGTGATGTACTGATTGTGGAATTCCTTCCCAGCAGAAATTCACTCAAGTTCCCCTAATCCCCTTCTTACGGTGGATAGTAAAGACTTTTAAAAACCAAGCCAGCTTCTAAATCAGTGACCTGCTATGTGTGTTAATAAAGTGTTAATACTGTTGCCTCTCATTGCTTTAATTCTTGCAGGCAGTGTGCATTTATTTATTTATAAAATCATTTATATATTGGTTTGCAGCCCTCAAGGCAGTTTACAACATGGTTGCATTGATATTTTGATTTTTGAATTCATAAGTTTCTGCCTATGACTTGGATCTCAAGCAAAAGGGGAGGGAGGCACAAGTTTTAGAACCTTCTTCACCACTTAAAGCAGATATTCAGGGGCAAGAAAGGGATGCAGGGGGAGAAGGAGACTTAGTTAAAGTTGCCTCCATCTTCTTCTGCTGGTGGGAGCGTTCTGTGAGCAAACCTCTGCTTGGGCAGCATTCCTTCCAATGGGCATAAACTCAGGGTCCCAGCTATTACCCTGTTATTCTGAATTTTATTTATTGTAAATTGATTTGGCTATCATCTTAATTGATAAGTAGTGTACAAATATTAAATAGACTAATCCAAGTAGCCCAGCAAATGAAATACAATCTGCCTTCCTGGCCTGCCTGTGGGCTTTGCAGAAGAGTCTAGTTGACCACTTTGCGAAACAGTATGTTGGGCTTGAGCAGGGACGCGGGTGGCGCTGTGGGTTAAACCACAGAGCCTAGGACTTGCCGATCAGAAGGTTGGCGGTTCGAATCCCCGTGACGGGGTGAGCTCCCGTTGCTCGGTCCCTGCTCCTGCCAACCTAGCAGTTCAAAAGCATTTCAAAGTGCAAGTAGATAAATAGGTACCGCTCCGGGGGGAAGGTAAACGGCGTTTCCGTGTGCTGCTGTGGTTCGCCAGAAGCGGCTTAGTCATGCTGGCCACATGACCCTGAAGCTGTACGCCGGCTCCCTCGGCCAATAAAGCGAGATGAGCGCCGCAACCCCAGAGTCGGTCACGCCTGGACCTAATGGTCAGGGGTCCCTTTACCTTTACCTATGTTGGGCTTGATAGACTCCTGACTCTGGTGCGTGGGTCAGTCGCTCCGCTGAAACTATTTATGCAAGTAGATAAATAGGTATTGCTGTAACAGGAAGGTAAACGGCGTTTCCATGCGCTCTGGCACTCGTCATGGTGTCCCATTGTGGCAGAAGCGGTTTAGTCATGCTGTCTGCCTGTGGACAAACACCAGCTCCCTTGGTCTGAAAGCGAAATGAGTGCCACACCCCATAGTGGCCTTTGACTGGACTTAACTGTCCAGGGGTCCTTTACCTTTACCTTTTACCTATTTTAGAATGAAGAATTGATCCGCTACACTAGTTCTTCCTTTTTGCCAACTTTTTTTTTTGGCCTGTTTTTGTAACTGTTGGGAAAGGCCTCGTCACCCTGAGCCAGCCAACATGCTGTTTAAATTAGTAAACAAGGTTGCAATTTGCAAAACGAACAGAAACAGGACAAACCTATGCACGTTTGCTTAGAAGCAAGTATCATTGTGCCTATGGGGTTAACTCCCTATTTACTTGTGTGCTTGGGCTTATAGCCCAACTTAGAAAGAATTTTTAAAAAATAAGGCTTCAATTGAAAGGCATATAATTCTCAGTGACACAGAGGACTGGTTACGAAAGCAAGTATTTGTCTATCCCTTTTGCAGCTAGGTTTCTTTGTATCTGAAGAATACAAAATCTTTACATTTTAATAAATTATTCTTAATGTGCAGTGAACATCCACATTTTTATTCTATCTGATGAAGAGGTCTGTGCTTCTCACATACCTATATATTCCTTTAGTGAGAAAATGTTGTCATAATAAAAGGGACATGGCAGACGCATAAAGAGATATTAAAAAGACAGAAGGTTTCTGGGAATTGGGAAGGACAAGTGACTGAATTAAGCTTAGATTTTCAAATTTTGAAAAGCTTCACTATACGGGGGTGGGAGGGAAATAAGCTTGCTACATGACAGTGTTGATTTTGGAAACATCTAAGCTTTCTGTTTGTTTTACCTTTGCTATTCTTGGCTTGAACAATCACTGAATAACATTTACTCTCATGTTGCTGTAGAGCAGGGGTGGGGGCTAAATGCAGCCCCCTATGGCTGAAGGTTCCCCACCTATGCTATACAGAATACAAGCAGGAAACAAACAAACAAACAAACAAACAAACAAACAAACAAACAAACAAACAAACAAACAGAAAAGGCTTTTACCACAAAAGCTTGTTCAATAGATGGTGTGTATTGCAACAGCTTCCCTTCCACATTCGCCCCAAACAGCAGTTGTGAACCAAACTTGTCCATTAGCGTAAAGAGTTATGAAACTCTATTTCAAGATCAATTTGCCTAGAGCACATGTAAGGAATACATAATTACTCAGTGATACAATTTCAAACATCTGCTTTATATGAAGCAATGACAAAATGAGTTACGTAAGTGCTGAGCTAGATGGGACTGCAACAGATTTAAGTATTTAAACACTAATCTGCCCAAGTCATGTAGGTTCCGTGATTCCATTCATTGTCGAAAAAGGGGTGGGAGCCTATGCAAAAGAGAAAGAGGGGCACAGGACCCTAATATTGAAAGTGTGCTTGGTTGGAAGAAACACACTGGGGGTAGGGGGAAGGTGCAGCAAAGTGAAGTGGTCTACACTCCTTACTTCTTGGTACTACAATAGACTCTTACTCTCCAATTCTGGTGTGATTTGAGCACACCAAATTGGTGTTTGCAATTAAATCTGTGTTCACATCCATCTGACCATCATGTTTAGTTTGACCCCAAGTCTATGCAACTAATTCCTTTACCATACCAAGGTGCAACATTTCCTTATAATGCAGAATTTGTAGGTGGGTTTAAAGAAGAGCCACCCCAAGTGCGCTGAAGCAGAATCCCCCCCCCACGTAGGTTATGTTTTGCAATTCAAACTTAATTGAAAATCTTATCAAGCTTTGCCAGTCCTTTTTAAAAAAAGCATTTGCTGGCACCTTTTGTAAAGAGAAAGTAAATTACACAAGGATGCATTTATTTATTTTACCCATTTACCTTCAGATGAGACCATATTGACAAGGTACCCATCAAAGTCAGATTTGTCCAGAATTGTAGTGGTAAAGGCCTGGCAATCCTGTTGAACCATCAAATCCACATTTGCTACTGGAATTTTAGTATCATTAAGGCCAGAAGGAAATAAGTCATGGGTTCACACTACTAGTTTACTACCTGGCTGGCTAAAAAAAAATTGGCAAAAAATAGCGAGGTAAATATACATGTGTCCTATGTTTAACACTCTATTTATTTAGTAGTAGCAGCCATTACATATGACTTTTTGTATAATTATTACTCGTTTGTTGGGTAGGATCCAATCATCTTCTCTTCCTCATCTTCTGTAAAGGGAAGGGCTATCACATTCTTGCAGCATCTACCAATCATTTGTGTGCACAGATAGTTCTAGCAGCAAGTAAGCTATTCCTGTCATTGCTTCCATTTTCTTTTCTAAAACTCTAAGAAGTAGTAATCTTAACATGGCCCTTCTTTTATTGCAAAGCATTAGAGCATGAGGCAAGTACATTTTCATAGCTTTATTGCCTTCCATTTTCTTCTCGACACAATCACCATCTACTACAAAGAAGCAGATTTTGTTTGCAATTGTGACACAGAGGCAAGAGGTGGAATAGCATGCTTTAGTTCATTTGTACCTTGATGCCGAGTAATCCAGGACAAATGTCTTAATGTGAGAAGTGTTCCGAGGACATTTGGTTTAATTGGCATCTAGGGAAGGCCATTCTTATCTCACTAACATGAATGAGCAGCCTCCTCCTGATGGCAGTGGACCTGGATTGGGTCCAAGATTCCTGCATCTCAATATTAATCAAGAAAAAAGCTGCTGCAATGAGAGCTACATCATCCTTTCTGTTCTTACCACAAAAGTGGGCAGGGGAGGGAGACGGGGTGAGAATAAGGGGTTGCAAACACACACACCCTTTATAGTATTCTAAATTTTCAGTGGTTGCATCAAATAAACTAGAATGTACACATTCCAAGAACAAAACTACAAAATGCACAAGAGGATTTCCGAGCCTGGAAGAATGTTGCTGGCAAACAAAGGGACTGAGTTGCATTCAGAGACTTTTGTAACCAGCTCTTTGCATCGCACAGCCCAGGTTTAGTCCCAACCCCCATACTCCCTCACCCACCTCGTGAAGGCTTCACAGAAGAGGAAACAATTGATCATATATACAGCAAGTGGGAACACTAAACCACTCTAGTGCAAAGATGACAGAACACAGAATTTCTTTTTCATATAAAAGTCTACCACGTTTATTCAATACAGACATATTAAAGACAAGTCCTGAAAACCAGGAACACAACTCCAACACTCCGTTACGAAGTGTATATATATATTTATATTTTGTCAACAGCCGCTTCTGCTGATTGAGCCATTGAGGTTCTGTGTGTATTTATTCATTTTTATTTTTTTGCTTTTAATTTTAAAAAGCTCATTTTTTAGCTACCTTCTGTGAACAATGTGCCTCTTCGCCCTCAGCCTCTCACTGCATGTTAGCCAACCACTTTCCAGCATGAATATTCACATTTTTAAACGGCTACATACAGCCGCAAAACAGATTTATGTAAAAGATAAAAATGGTGAAAACCCCGAGAGTCTCCAAAAAGAGAATTTATACATAATGCAAATGGTTCCAGTTGAGACAATCCAAAACAAGAGGCAACGTTTCTTTTCTCTCTTTTTTGTACGAGGATTGACTCACAAGGGAAATTTGGGGATCATAGACGGTGTAAAAGAGGCAAACCAAATACCCTTGGCTGGGCAGAGCCCCAGAGATTTGCTTATGACTGGCGGGGAGGGGGGGGAGATTTCTTAGAAAGACGGCTGTAACATGACCTCCTTTCTCAGAATCCTGTTTGTAAGGAGAGGAGGAGCTTTTAGAGAGAGAGAAAAAAAAGGGGGGGGGGAGAGAAAAGCACAACAACTCGGATGGCAACGTGTGCGTCCTCAGGAGACTCCCAGCCGTTACAAAACACACAGGGTTCGCCCACAGCCCAGTCAAAACAAGCTCGGATAGGATTACGATCTCCAACTGCCTGGGGAACGCAACATGAACAAACAGAGCCTGGACGGGAAAGGCAGAAAGGGGTGACCTTGGCAGAAAAGGGTGGGGGGCGCAGCTCTTCAAACCAATTCATATTTGCATTCAATAGTGTACTGGCTCCACCCTCCCTTTCCAATAGAAAACATCTGACATGCCTTTACTGTGCAACACCCCTCGCCCGCCCCCCCATCAAGCAACACACCGGCGTGTGCGTAAAAATGATTCCACACTAAATAATGCCATGCGGGATGGTCCCTTTTTTTTGCTCGCCCCCCCCCTCCAAAAAAGAGCAGGCTACTGCGGCGGTGGGGCTCTAGCGTTCAGACGGAAAGCACAAATCCTGGCGCAGGAGGCAGATTCGGGTCATCTTGGCTGGTCGACGGGAAAGGCTGCGAGGGCAACCGTCCAGGGCTGCATAACACCACAATTTTCTTAATAAAGAGAGAACAGTGAGTCAGTAGCAGCCGTGGCTCCGTCCATAACGACGAGCTACAAAGAATATCGTTCAGTGTCTCGTAGCAAATAGACAAGTCTGCTTCAAGTATATACGGCGCTGCCTCGATAATCCGCGTCTGGGGATTTGCAGTCGCACCTCGTCGCCGTCGCGTTTGGCCTCCCCCCCCCCCCCCCCATAAATCCCTAACTGTCTGTAGCGGAGAGGAAAAAGGTGCAAAGCCTCTTCCCATAGTCTGTCGGCGATCGGGAGGGCACGGCTGCATCCCGGACGGGCAGGGTGGGGGCGTCAGGGCCGAGGCTGCAAAGCGGAGACGCCGTACGCCGAGGCCGCCGCCGAGTCTCCTTCTCCGCTGCTGCTGTGGCAGCAGCAGCTGCCGGTGGACGAAGCCGAGCCGGGGGATGCGGTGGCGGAGGAGGCCTCGGCCGGCGCCGTCGAGGGCGCCGTGGCCGCCAGCTGCAGCCGCCGGACGGCTTCTTTGATGAGGTTGCCGGACAGGATGAGTTCTTGGAGGAGGCGGTGCGGGTCGTCGTCCTCGTCGTCGTCGTCCTCGTCGCCCGCGGACAGCCGAGAGTGCTGCTGGCGCTGCTTCTTCCCGGCGCTCCGCAGCCAGCCCCGTCCGCACAGCTGCTTGGCCACCCGAGGGCTGCTCTCGCGGTCGGCGGCGCTGGGCGGGGACGGAGGCAGCAGCAGCAGCGACGCCGGGGACAGCGCGTGGGGCGGCCGGGGGTGGGGGTGGTGCAGCGAGGCTAAGAAGCCGAGCCCCCTCGGGGACGAGTAGGGGGCCGCCCGGTCGCGGCCCTGGCGCTTGGGGGGCAGGCGAGGGGCCGGCGGCGCGCGGCGCTGGGCGCTCAGCTGCAGCACCTCGCCCAGCTTGGCCACCAGCGCGTCCACTTCCTTGGAGCCGCTGCTCGCCCCGACGGCGCCGCCCGGCAGCGACACGGCGTGCTCCAGCAGCAGGAAGCGCTCTGCGCCCGCCCGCCGGCAAGGCATGGCAGCAGCCGGCTCCGCTTTCCTTTCCTCCGCTTGGCGCGCACGCTGCCGCCGCCGCCTCCGCTGCTTGTTCCGCAGCTACCAATGAGGCGCCCTCTCCGCTCGCTCGCTCGCTCTCAAAACGCTGTTGTTGCCGCTGCGGTTGGTTTGTAAACAATGGGTGACGCGGCCGCGGGCGCGTCCAACTGCTACAGAAGCGAGGGGGGGAAAGCTCCGGCCCTGTTTGCCCACCTCGGCGGCCTGTTTGCCCACCTCGGCGGTGGGGGCCAGGCTAGTCGCGGCAAGGGCAGGCACGAAGGTGTCAGTGAGCGGGAGCGTGTGGTTTTTTTTACCCCCTCAGACACACCCCTGTACTGAGTGCGCTCAGGTGGACTCGCCCGCTTTTTCAAACGCCGGCCTGTACAGTAGGGAGGCAGGGAGGAGGCGGGGCTGGCGTGACCGCCGCGGAGTCAGTGAGGTCAGAACTCGACATGGCAACAAACCAGGCGGCGCGCGCACGCGCACGCGCAGAGCCGGCCACGCGCTCGAGACCTGCGGCGGCCCCGGGGTTGGGGGAAACGCGCTGTGTGGAGTTTAACGCGGGAGGCCGTTGGGTGAGATGCCTCAGTGGCCGCGCTCGCCCAGCGCCCTGGTCTCGCTTGGTGTCCCTTCCAACTCTACAGTTCTGCAGTTCTGCAGCCCTTCCTAAACCAGCACAAGGCATCCTTTTTCGGGGTGGGGAATGCGGAGTACAGTGTACGTAAAGCACATTTGATTCATATCCCACCCATCACACGAAGAATCCCGGAACTAGTTCACTAAGGGTGCTGGGGATTGTAGCTCTGCGAGGTATCCCCATAATTTTAAAGCACTTGACAACCCCTCCCGCCCCACAATAATCCTGGGAACTGTAGTTTCCCCTCTCAGAGCTACAATTTCCAGCACCCTTGCAGCTCCCATAGGTCTTCGGGGCTGGGGTGGCATGTGCTTTAAATTTATGGTGTGTACTCAACCTAGATCAGATGACGTGGTGCTTAAGCCGTGTAATTTGCTGCATGTGGTTTAGGCCTTCCTTATCAAGACTTTTCTGTTCTGGGCTGCTTTTGTCTTTTATCAGACTGATCATGTTTTTATGTGGCAAACTTTGTTATTTTTTACTGTTTGTGGGCCATGTTTCTATTTTATACTTGTGTGTTTTATATGACTGTTTTATTATGAGATCATGGTGATATTTCTCATTATTGGAAGCCACCCAGAGTAAATGCTTATGAATTAAAGGGCATGATATAAATTCTTGAATTAAAAAAAATATAACTGAATGAGGCTGGTGGTTTCTGATTAATGTGCTGTCAGACCTAGGAAGGAGGAGAGAAACCTCAGGAAACAAATGATTGTGGCAGCAATTTCCCCTCCTGTTTGCAAGGAGGATATTGGCTGGGTCAAAATGCTTCTTGCAGTCCTTAACAGAGTACTTGTGGTTGACCATAAGTGATTGTTGGTAGACCTGGATAGAACTGAAATATTCTTCTCAGTTGTCCAGGACATTTATCCTGGGTATAGGAAGTATATAATCTTATACTTTTCAGGCTTGTTGAATACTTTCTGTGTGAGGACATCCCAACTTCTCTGCTCTGCATTCTAGAGTGCAAGTAGCCCTTCTTGCTGTGATAGGCTATCAGCAACAGGGAAAAGTTGGAATGGGTAAAATATTTTTAAAACTAAAACAACTATCTTTGCATTATCATGGTTAAATATCTAGAGCAAAATGAAATAGTTACAGACAGTTACTTTGATTCTTTTCAAAACAAAGTAGTACAGAATTAATGGTTGATTGAGCTACTGTGCTTCTTAACAAAAAAAAAGTGATTAGGCATCATTGAAAATATGCAGGTTCCAAAGGTCTTCCAAAGACAATGCAATCGATAAATATATATATATATATTTAGAAAGATGACAAGTAAGAGATTTCCTATGCAGCAGAGTCATTGCATGCACAGTGTTCATGGAGCAAGATCTTATACATGTTTACTCTGAAACAAATCAGACTGAACTCAGTGAAACCCACTTCTGAGTTAGGTCTCCATAGGTCTGCAGCTTTTAATGATAAAGACCAGATAAGACCTCCTTTTATTTGCGAAAATGGAGATTGCTTTGGAAAATGAGTTTAAAACTAGGGTTGCAGATCTAAGTACATTTTCTAGGAAGTAAGACAATGGAGTAACCTCTGAGTAAACATGGATAAATTCATGCTGCAGCTGACTCTTAGGACATGAGTTTTCACATGCAATATGTTGCTTCAACAGATAGATTGGGACCAAATATTGGGTTGCAGGCTGACCTAAGATGGGTTGGGTTACAACAGCAGCTCCATTAATATTCAAATGTATGGTTAAAAAAAAAAAAGGGGTGGATTTCCAACTTCATGAGGGTATATTCATGAAGTTGTCTGAAAAAGTGGGAGGTATCTACAGCCATAAGTAGATGTGGAGGGGAAAGAGCATGTGTGAAGCCATATTTGTCTCTCATATCACTTTCCAAGAAACAAATACTGAGAACAAGTTTCCATCCTGCTTGGAATGGGTGCCATAGTTGGACCAGTCCCCAAAATGAGCTTGCTTGTGGACTTCCGGGTTGGCGCCATCGCCGAATGGCGGACTCCCTCCGAGCTCCGGAGGGAGTCGGCTCGGCAGGGGCTGGGTCCTACCGCGCCGGCGACGCGGGGACCCTTAAAAACCACGGGCACGGGGCCCGTGGACATGGGGACTCGGCTGGTACCGTCAGCGCCCTCCCGACTCGTGAAGGAGCCTTTTTAAAGGCTACGGATCGGGTGCCTGGGAGTGGCGTGGTACTTTGAGTCTATCGCTTCCCCTGCCGAGTGCAGCCGCATGCCATTCGTCGGAGAGCGCTGGCTTCTTCCATTTGAAATTCGGACATTTAACAAAAACCCGTGAGTAATTGGGTAACTGGGTACAAAAGGAGGAAAAAAAAAAGGAATTTTTTTTTTCGGATTCGGCACGAGCGGGGGGGATCTAAAAAGGAAGTCAGTCCCCTCCCTGATTGTAAACATGCTAAAACAAGGACTGAGAAACCAAGATCAATTCAGAAGTTTATTGCTGATTAAAAATACCAAATTCCACGATGGAATCATTACAAGAATTGTGCTGGAGGAGAGTCGAGGGTGAGAGGGAAAAGGCAACCCCCCCCCCCGGGAACCGGGGCGATTCAGAGAACCTGGTGGAGAGAGATGGAGAGTTTGACAGCTGTCAAAGTAGCTGTCAAATCTTGAGAATATAAAGAGGACTTTGCTACAAGTATTTTGCTGGTTAATTTTGATACAATTGGATATAAATATGGATACAAAATGTCGGGTGGAAAAAGAAACAACAATTTGACTTTTGGATGAGAGGACACAAAGTTATTGCAATCCCTCTAGAGGGGCTTTGGGACATTACAAGCGGCGTATATGGAAAACTACTCTGGGATGTGTACTACTGGTCTTAGCTCCTGGGAAAGTAGCAAAACTGAAATATTTGTTTTGTCTACAGAGGTGACAACACAATAGAATCTTTCTATTCAAGTAAGCTCCTGAATAACAAACCTCTGTAGTGATACTAGATTTCAGAATAAGAATGGTTTTGCAGCTGAACAAGACAGAAACCTGAGAAAGTAAGAAACAAAAGAGTAAAGGACCAACTACGCCACGGCAAGAACAATGGGAGGAGTAACAATGATCAAGGGAAATTAAAGGCCTCGATTAGACTGGACTTTTGAAATTAAACATCATCAAAACAAGTAAATTTAAAGAAAACCGGCAAGATGAATTGAGAAAGTTTGGCTGTGGACTTGAGACCTCCAGGCCGACAACATACAGACTGATGGACATAGGGAATCTAAACCGGGGAAGGGAGGGGGAATTCTAGAATCCAAAGGCTATGTAATCAACTTCTGGAACCTTCTTCTATTTTCTATCTTTTAAATTTTTTTTTTTATATATATATAACTTTGGTATTTTGATTTAACAAGTTTGGAAAAAAAAAAGAAAAGGGGGAATTCGTGGAAGGAAACAGGGTAGATTTTGGGGAAAAAAATCTTTGTTCTATTTTGTTAAAGGTGAGGAGTGATGTTAAGATTGTAATTTAAATTGGCTATTAGGCATAACATATTAGGTTAAATTGGGAATGAGAACTTGTGGAACCAACGTAGGGAAAGGGGAATACAGTCGGGAGGGGAAGGAGGGAGTCCCAGAAAGAAGGTTATGAAAATAAGGGTTTAAAATTGGTCTCTTTTCTTTCTTTTCTTTCTTTATCTTTTCTATCTTCTTTATTCTGTTATTATTGGAAATTTTAATAAATATGATTTTAAAAAAAAAAAAATGAGCTTGCTTGTGGCTCTGTAATACCTGCCGTGTTCCTAACTTCAATACATTATACAACTCAATGATATAGGCAGATGTGACTGTCTATCACATCAGGATTATGGTGATGATATTTATTGCCAACCCTTCACTAGTAGTTTCCAGAGTAAGTTACAACAAAATGAAATTAAAAACAGCAGATTTCAGTCACAGGAATAGGGTGAGCCTTGCAATCACTCATCTCAGGTGTTAAAGGCCAAGGAAAGAGGTGCATCTTGAGGATTTGCCAAAAGCTGCATAGTGAAGAAGCCAGATGCATCTCTATGGGGAGGGAATTCCATAATTTGGGGAGAATGTCCTCTCCCTTTCGACTCTTTGTCGCTACAACTTTTGGATCAAAGGAAAGTAGAAATGCCATAGCGATAGCCAGTGAAGGGCCCATCTGTCTTCCTATAAAACATACTGTTCCACACCACCCCAATCTCTGATTCCATGGGTTCCAGGGACTTACTCAGGGTTCATGTTTCCTTTTGGAAATGAGGCACAGCGGAGACTGTGGTGTCTTTATGATATATGATTTATTCAACATGAGCTTGCAATTGGGGTTGGGGGGAGGTTCACAACACTAACTCCCTAAAAGGATCTTGTTTCTCCCATAGCCAAACCTTGGATTCAGGAAGAGATCCAGCATGGTTCTCTGTCTGCTTGCTGCTTTGCTTCTAGGTCACATCACTGCATACCCATCTCTATCAGGCTTTGTCCTTCTAACTAACCACAAGCTGGGAGAAGGGCCCCACCCATTTGCTATCTCACACACAGCCTCTTTCCTTTGTTTGCTTTAATGGCCTATCACCCAGGCTATCATCTCAACACAGGAAACTGGTGTGGCTTATATTTTAACACTTTCTGGATCCATGTTAGAAGGATCTTGCACGCAGCCTACTCCCTCCCTCCTCAAACTCATACCAATACAAAAGGAACAGTTCCTGCAGATACAGTGGTACCTCGCAAGACGAAAAACTCGCAAGACGAAAGAGTTTTTCGTTTTTTGAGTTGCTTCGCAAGACGAATTTCCCTATGGGCTTGCTTCGCAAGACGAAAAACGAAAAAAACGAAAACGTCTTGCAAGTTTGTTTCCTTTTTCTTAAAACCGTTAATACCCAGGGTGACTTCGAGGAGCAACTCATAGCACGCGGTGTGGTAGCCTTTTTTGAGGTTTTTGAAGACTTTGGTGATTTTGAAGACTTTGGGAAACCGTGCTTCGCGAGACGAAAAATCTCGCAGAACGAATTAATTTCGTCTTGCAAGGCACCACTGTATAGTCAATGGGACTATATCAGCAAGTCCATATAATCTATGCATAGATTACAAGCCATGCACAGAGTTGGTCACAGCTCTCTGTTAGTTCATTCTGGAAGAATCTGGGCAATTACCCATGGTGCCCCTACTAATGGTGTGAGAGGAAAATAAGACAAGCCTGTTTTTCATAGCCTGCCATGGCCTTTGGAGTGTCTCAGAGATGTGGGAAGTAGGATGAGGCAATCTGTTTACATAGGCCTGGAGTCCAGTCATCAGAAGTTTCAATGCTCTGTTCAATACTGTAAATTTAGAGGGAATGTTTACATTTTTTCCTGCATATATGCTCTAGTGAAGTCTTGCCTTCAAGAGTGCCCTGACATGTTTGCAATTCCCTTTATGGCAATCTTCTGCAAGCTTCCATCTCCATTTTATTTATATTTCTGTTGCCAGATAATTCATAGTTTTCAATTCCATGGTGATATTTCTTGTCTTCTGTATGCACAAACTGTCTTTCCATCCAGCAGTGCATTGATTTACAATTTTCCCCTCCTTTGAGAACATAGCCTGCATTATCAGAATTAGCAAAAGTGACTCAACCAGACAAGCTCACTGCCTATACAGATTATTTTTGAGAAGTATGTAATAGAGGACAAGAACGATGCAAGGTGGCGTGGGGTGGTGTAATTAGAATGGCATCTCTTCAGGACACAAACACAAAACCAAGTAAACAAAAAATTTGAATTAACAACCACCACCACCACCACCAAAAGCTGATTAAATTCAAGCAGTGTGTGATGAATTCATAAAATCAATTTAGTGTTATGAGTTAGGCACATTGGGCATATTTTAAACTGTCTTGTTTATTTATCATTCAATAATAGGTAGAATACTTTCAGATATATGTTAAAGTTACATTATATATGGATTGGTTATCATTTATCTAGCTGTCTATGTGTGGCTGCAGTTAGAGCCTCTGATCAATATTGCATTCAATTTTTTAAAAAAACATATTCTCTGTTGTCCCCTATTCATAAAATGTTAAATTCTGGGATTACGCAGGGATAGAGAGCAACAATAACAGCTATAGGGTAGCTGTTAGTTACCTGTGTGCAGAATAATGGCTTAATAAGGGGGTGACCCCTAATGAAAATCACATTCTGTTCTTCTTCCTGCCTTGTGATTCTACAATATCACAGTCTGAGAAGAAAAAGGGAAAGGAATGTGGCAGAATGCAAAATGAAACAGAAGCTTGCATCAATTTGTACTGTAAACATCAACTTTGCCAAGGCACTTAAGGTTGCTAAGTGATAATAAAGCACTCTCCAATCACAGAGGTGCAGAATCCAAGCACACCATGATAAGGAACTTGTTTTTAACATTTCTCCCACTAAACAAATATGTGGGTGTTCAGTGGTATGCATCTGTTTGGGTGCTTCGCTTGAGAAATTTTAGGGAGGGACTGGCTTCATGGCTTGGCAAACACCTTCATTAGACCATCTAGAAACAAAAATACTTGTTTGTTTTGTCCCTGCATGTGCCTGAATTTGCAAATTAATACTGGGTGCAGCCTGCCAAGCACCTCTTTCATTTCAGCACAGCCTCGTGCAGAATCCTTGCACAAACCTCGTAAGATCAATAGGATTGTGCAGAATCAGAGCTGGCAGATTGGGAATGGTGAGGGCACAGGACAGGCGCTCAGGAATTGTTTCCTCTCCCGCTGGGTTACCAACTGACTGGGATGGGGCCAAACCTGGCCTGACTTGGCATTGTGCCTTTAACAACAGCTTGGGGGGCTTTTCATGGCACGGACTAAAGCACTGCCACCTAATCAAGGTCGGCACATCAGGTTCCTGTTAAAGGCAGTAAGGCACTAGAGCAGATGCTGACAGAACAGTTGGCAACCCTGCTTGGAACATATTGCAGCCCATCAGGTCTGTGTATCTGTCTGCTTACGTGGTGTGAAGAAGAGAAAAATAGAGAAGGAACAGGAAATATTTTTGCTTCTTCCCTCCCAGGAGAGGAGGGGAAAGGACATCACACAGAGCCTTCTCCACCAATTACAGTACATTTCTGTGGTCTCAGTTGGCTTATCAGCAATACGGCTCTATGGTCTTAACCCTTACACATTCTAACTAGGAAGAATATGCATTGTTAGATTTGACTGTATATCTCCCACAAATGTCTCCATTTTTCACATCCAGCTTGTGAAATATTGGTGTGTGAGAGAGAAATTAGATATATAATCAAAAGAGGAAAATAAAACACTGTTTTTAATACTATATAAACCTACAGGTTTCAGATGTATGTATATCACTTAGTTTTTTACCCCCCCTTTAAAAAACAAAAACAAAAAACCTACCACTAAACCTAACTTCAGCGGAGAAATTACCATGTGAAGGGGTGGAGGCAAGTGGGACTGAGTATACTAACGCTTGCCCAATCCACCCCTGTTTTCATCACCTTTCGCAGGTTGGAAGGAAAATGTTTGGAGTGGGGGAGGAGGCTCTGTGGAGGCTCCTTGTACATTTTGGAACCCCTTTCTCTGGTATCTAATTGCCCCTCATTGCTAAAATATGAAATATGCATCAACTGAAAGAGAGACGGATTTACATATTCTAAAGTAAACAGGCAACTCCACACTCGTGTGCATTTGAGTCACGTATGACTATGCACATGCTCACATTGAAGTAGGACCTGGGAGACCAGGGTTCAAATCCCCACTCAGCCACGAGTCTCAGTGGGTGACCTTGGGTCAGTCACTTGCTCTCGGCTTAATCTACCTCACAGGGTTGTTGTGGGGATTAATTGAGGAGGGGGAGAACCATACGCACAATCTTGAACTCCTTGTGGGGAGGGGGAAAGGTGGGATATAAATGCAAATAAATAATTTGACTTAGACTGACCAGCCCCTCAGATAAAGGAGTTCTTCAAAGAGATGACTGTTCTCTGACAGCTCTTCAAAACAGAGGACTGTCCTCTGTAAAGTGGAAGGCTCTGCAGATAGAAAGATAACATCTGTAGGCATTTAGATTCACACAGTGGGACGTTAATACTAAATGGTGTTAAGCCTTTCTCTGTTGTGTCAGGCCCTTATAGGTATGTATGTCTATTTTCTTTAATGTTTTATCATTACAGTTTTTCCCCCTTCACATGCTGAGATAGAAGAGAAGAAAAGTTTGGATTTGATACCCCGCCTTTCACTCCCCTTCAGGAGTCTCAAAGCGGCTAACATTCTCCTTTCCCTTCCTCCCCCACAACAAACACTCTGTGAGGTGAGTGGGGCTGAGAAACTTCAAAGAAGTGTGACTGGCCCAAGGTCACCCAGCAGCTGCATGTGGAGGAGCAGAGATGTGAACCCGGTCCCCCAGATTACGAGACTACCACTCTTAACCACTACACCACACTGGCTCTCAGTTAGTGCTTCTTCTTTTCTTTTTTTAAAAAATCAGTTAGTGCTTCTCAGATGTTTCCTTTGATGATCTGTTAAGCAACCTGAATTATAATAAATCCTTAAAGTCGGCAATCAATAAACAAGTTCATAATGATGAATCACAGTATGTTGCTTTTGTGGTATTTAGGTTACAAGCTTAGAGATGAAAGAGACTTGCTGTGCGGGTGTTTCTAGATAGTTGTGTGCATTGAAGCACTCATTCCGCACAATAATGTATCTGTTACCTTGGCTCTTAAACTTTGTAAACACAAACTTGCAAAAAATAATAAAAAAATACATGCACCTAATTCATTCTGTGAGTAAACAGAAGCCCAGGGAGTGGGGGAGAAAACATGCATTGTTGATTTTCATTCTCTTATGTACACTTTTAAAAATTTAGTTTAAAAAAAGCAGCAAGTACAATCACTTCACTAAGGTTGTCATCTCCCCTCTCCTGCAACTGGCCTCACATGTGTTTAACAATTAAATTCAATAGTTAAAGCCTTCCTAAGAAGAATATTCCCTTGCAGAAAAAGCACTGTACCAGCTACATTTTCTGCCCCCAGATGTTGGATTACAACTCCCGTTATCCCTGATCATTAGTCTTCCTGGCTCGGGCTAAATGTGAGTTGTACTTCAACCACAGCTGGAGGGCATCACATTGGGCATCCCTGAAGTCTAGTTGTATTAGGGGGAGGGGCAACATCTCAGTGGTAGAGCACATGCTTTGCATGCAAAAAGTGCATAACCCCTCCATATCCATGTAGAGATGGAAAAGACCATTGCCTGAAACCCTAGAGTGTGTTGTCTATCAGTAGATGATACTGAGCCAGATGGACTATGTTCTGACTCAGTAGAACGCAACTTCCCAGCTTCCTAATCATACGTTACCGTTCAGAAATGAAACGTCAGTGGCTTGTAATTCAAAGATGCTACGCATTTGTTGTCATTCTGAACATGTTGCTACCATTAAGTAACAAACAATAAATTAATTGCTCATGTCACCTTTCCAATGCTGACTGACTGTGTTCTAATTCCATCTAGGTGGAGATGAAAAAGAAGATTGCTTTGTTCTTGAAGGCAGCTGCAGCTACTCACCTCCCAAAGGTCCAAGTGGGGAAGAAAAACTCTCTGATGTAAACAATCAAGACAAACAGAGGTTGGTGATTACATTTTCTGCTGCCCAGGTAAAAGATGTGTAGGGTCCTTTGTGCTATTGGGAGGAATTCAGATGGAAAGAGGTCAATCAGCACAAGAAGAACCCTCATGCAGTTGATAGTTTGATTATGCACAAACCTGCAATCACAAAGCAATGACTGATGTTTGACATTCTTCAGTGGCTGCTCCTTCAGCAATTTGCCATAAGGCATTTTCACTCAAACAAGGCAGATTCAAACTTTCAAAATACCAGTGAGCAAGGAACACCTGGAGGCAGAACCAGGTAGGTTTCCTTTATGTTGCAACTGGGCATAATCTAGCTTCTCTCAGTAACTGAGAGAACTGTTTGCATCCCAGGAGATAATCAGACTGAATTCTTACAGCTGCTTAGATGCATTTACTCTTTTGACTGGTGAAAGGGGGACAGGTTGACATTGCAGCTTTTAATATACTAACCTGTTCTCTCTCAAAAAAAGTTCTTTTGCCATTATTTTAAAGTTCAACCTTATTTTACAGGACTAAACTTTAAATCCCCATGCAACCACTTTTCTCAACCTCTGTCTCTGCAGGTGGGGGGCCCATGCCCTGTATTCTCTAGTGATATATTATCTGATATATTGTCTCTTATGGTCCCCTGCATTTGTTCCCACCTGCAGTTCTTACATTTTGATAATTCAACGGTAAATTATACATGTCAAAAAGTAAAGGAAGATACTCATAAGTCAATATTGCATACATTATTTGTATACAAAAATAGTTTTAAATAACTTAATCCACTAAACAAATAAAAAATAATTGACTAAAGGTTAATAAATATAGGTGTACAGTTAAAGTAACATTTCACTATGTTTTCTGTGCTGTGTGTGGCAGGGGTATTGTTTTCATTTGGTACTATGTTATATGTTTTGTGAAATTGTATTGTAAACTGCCCCGTGATCCTCTGATGAAGAGTGGTATAAAAATTTAGTTAACAACAACGACAACAACAGCAACAATTTAATAATAAAGGAAAATTGTAATTGTAATTGGTAGACCTGGGTGGAGCTTGTCCATAAACAGTTGTTTCAGTAGAAAAATAAGGAAACACTTTGAATATGTGAAACAAAATAAAAAAAAAATTTCCAGTAGCACCTTAGAGACCAAATAAGTTTGCTATTGGTATGAGCTTTTGTGTGCATGCACACTTCTTCAGATACCATATGCGTTGAATATGCGTTGGTCCAATCATGGTATCCAGAATGTAAGAGGATCTAAATCAGATCTCCACTGAGCCCAGCATTCTATTTATAGCCAACCAGATGCTTCTTGAGCAGTCCACAGGTAGGGCATAAAGACACTATCCAGCAACTAGTGTACAGTACTGCCAGAGAAGATGGAGGCTACATATCACCATCATGGCAAATAATAATTGATAGATCCATCCTCCATGAAATTGTCTAATCCCCCCTTTAAGACTAGTGGCTCTCAAGACCTTTGACTCTCCAGATGTCGTTGGTCTACAGCTCCCATCTTTCCTGACCATTGACCATGCTCACTAGGGCTGATGGGAGTTGGGAGTCCAACATTATCTGGAGGGTCACATCCTCCCCATTCTTGCCATAGCACATTGGTAGCTCATGAAAAAAGTTCCAGGTTTTGCCATTGGCATATTCTGTTAAAAAGAATCTAAAATAAATCTAGTCAGCCTTAAATCTAGTCAGCCAGTGTCGGAAGCAGAGTGTACGACTAATCTGGCCCACGGAGGGATCTCCGCTGGAATGAACCGGCCCAAGCGAGGTAAACCTTGCCGACCCCTGGACTGGATAGAGCAAAGTTCTTTTTCTGTCAAGTTACCTATACTGTTACCTATCTCTACTTTCTCCACACCTTGATTTTTTTTTAAAAAAAATCCTTCCCCCCTTCTTTGTTCACTCTGGCTACCTCAATCAGCATCAAGTTTTACTAAATTTTTGCTAGTGACCCACATCTCTGCCTTCTGACGTTTAAGAAGGATGTCTGTATCTTACGACTGGGGAACTGAATAAAGCATCAAACTGTTGTTTGTGCCCGGCCCGAACAATATATTACTGTATGAAACTGCCGCTTATCTATTCCAAAGGCAACAAAGGAGGCAGCCATAATGAAAGACTGTCTTCAGGTGAAATCGGGAGACTCTTATATAATTGCACAAAAAAAGGGATGGTAAAAAATAGCAGCCACCTCATACATATTCAGCAAAATCCGTGAATCATATTCATAGCCATGCATAAATAACATAGGTTTCCTCTGTAGCATTTCAGAGTCATTGCATTATGTAGTCTTGATGTGAGTAATTTTATCCTTTAGATTCTCTGTGCAATTGCGTAGATATTTAATAGTCTTAAAAAGTAATGTTTGATGACTAGCCGAATACCGTTAATTTGACTTGCTGCCCACAATATGTCAGTCAGATCCACTCTTTCACAACGTTCAAAAGAACTTTCCCCTCTGCTAATAGCTTTTAGCAAGGGAGACCATCCACCACGCCTTGTGGCAGAAATATCTTGTGAGTGGTTTAAGTGATACTAGGTGGTGGTGGTCATATCTCAAGGAAAAGTCAAGGCCAGCCCGAGGTGGGAAGGGAACATCAGCTTCTCCCCTCCAAGGCAGGTTTATTACTGGTGGCATGCAACAGAAGGACCAGCACTGAGGGTCATCTGCCATTATCCAAAATGCCCCAATGTAGCATTGCTCCAGGGCATCGTCATGGACTAGTTGGATGCCAAGGAGCGGTGGGAGGCAGCAGCTGTAGAAGCCCTCAGGGAACTCCCAGGAGAAGAAAGCTCAGAGCCAGGGGATTGGTGGTGGGACAACAAGGAGTGGTTACAGATTGGAAGGAGAAGGTGACAGGGTTAAGTGAACAGGAAGAGGCTGCAGCAGAGCACAGTTCAGACTGTGAGGCAGAAGCAGGGGCTGGGGAGGAGTGGGGTTTGGGAGAGGCAGGCTGCTGAAGAAGCCAGGGAGTCTCCCGCTTCTGATGCCCCGAAAACATTAATGTGCATCTGTGGATGGGGAAATGCAGTGTGGACAGAAGCACTGGCCACAATCATCCCAATCATAGGAGCCAACTCTTAGGGGCTGAGGTCCCCCCCTAAAATATTTGAGGAAGCCACCCCTCAAATTTGGTGAGCATTGCCATTCAAATGGTTTGCGTGCACCACGTCTGCAGGGTAGAGCTTAACCTGCCCCCCATATTTTATTCAAGTTTGCCCCCATTGTACCCCTCATGTAGTCCTACTCTCTAATCTCACAACTTTCCCCGTGTTGAGTGTGGAAGGCCTGCAACTTTTACTCAAGGTCACTTGAGCATGTGTACAGCCCTCTGCGTGACTGCGGACCCTGATAAAGCAGGGAGTCCCTTCCTGATTGCACATGGCTTTCTGCTCAAATTTAAGTAAATGTGGTGAGTAAAAGTTCCCTGCAAAGCTGCTCCCTCTCAACACAAGGAAAATTGTTGACTGAGATGGTGGGAAAACATGCACAAAGATGTCAGGGTGGAGCTTGTATGCACCTATCACACCCTTGTCCCCCACCCACAGTTTTTGTTCAGACAAATTGCTAGATACACCTGCTGGCATGCCAGAAAGAAAGGAAATTATTAACTGTCAATAGAACACCAAAATGCACCCACTCATGTTGTTGTTATTTCCCCAATCACCCTATTAGGAGTTCCTCTGTTGGAGGGCTCAGTTCCAGGCATAAAGAGGGAATAATCCTGGGGATTGTGTGTCAGGCAGCTCCAGTTTAGATAGTGAGAGCATGAAATCATTGCCAGTTCCATGCCCTTTCAGTAGCAAAGGATGCTGGATTTAACATATCCATTGGAACCAGCCAGCCACTTCCTCATCTGCAGGCATCAATCTTGTCATATTCAGCCATCAGTTCTTGACTCTCTGTTGGAGGGTGTGTGTGGATTGATGGTCCTGCCTCATCTTGGTCATTGCCAGCTAGGGTGACTGTGTGTCCCCAGCTAGGGTGACTGTGTGTTACAGGCCTCTATCTGAAATGCTCTCTAAGTCACTGCCCATTTTAAAGGTAAAGAACAGTCAATAGGCGGATCAGGGGCCTTGAGGGTGCCCTTTGAAAGTAAGCTCCTGAACAGCACTACCATGAAATATATCTCTATTTAAATTAAAATGCTCATCCAAAAATACACAAAGGAGGACAAGTCTTACTCCACCCCACTTAAAAGATTAGCACCACAGTAGAGGGTAGCTTTACTACCAAAGGACTGGATTAATAAAAATGTCTTAGGCTGGCATCTAAAAACTGACAGTGATAGTACCAGGTATGTTTTCCTTGGAAACACATTCCTCTAACAGGCTACGGATCAAGTTGATGCCATTTCTTTCTTAAGCAGCACATAGCTCCTTAACCTATTTTATTATTGAAAGGGTTTTTTATTTTTAAAAATGGGTATTAGTATTTTTTCCTCTGTGCTGCTTGCTATGCTTTTTTCCTATATCAAGAATGAGCTGCTAAGGTATGTATGTATGTATGTATGTATGTATGTATGTATGTATTTTTTTTACCCCTGCTGCCCACTATATAGTGTTCAAGGCAGCTTAAATATATATATCAAATTCATTAGTAACTGAAAATCAATAAAACACAAATTAAAAACAAACAAACATTGCTTCTAGCTGTGTGCTCTGTCAGTAAAATGTTTCCTTATGCAGCTGTGTGCATGAAAAACAGTTTTCGGTTGATGCCTAGATGTTCTGTGCACCATTCACTGTTTCTAGAAACGAATTACAGATGAAGTTCAAAACTAAGTAGGTTAAAAAAAGAAGAAGTTTCTGTGAGGCTTTGATTCCTCCCATTCACCCATTGATCCTTCACAAATCCCACAATGCCAAGCACTCAGATCTAGTTTCCTCTTTTGAAGCCACCAGAGCATGTTTATAGTTGTTCCCAAAAAAAGTATTAATGCCCTTGCAGTTATTTATGCTGCTTAATTTAGCAAGGACATATACAGTATGCAGAACCAGGCCAGCACACATTCATCTCTTATTATGTCACCAGGAGAGGAACTGCCTTCTGCCCATCACATTTCTCTGTTTAGTGTAAAATGATCTGGGCTTGAATGGATCATATTATGATGGCTTGCCAAGATAACAGGCATCCTTGATGGTTTTTCTCTCTTTCACCACCAGTACTTATTCCACAGAATCCCTGTGTTTGATTTTTCCACTTCATCATACTTTTACATAAGCATTTAAAGCTGCTGTTGCTTCTAGCAAAAGGTCTCCTGGTCAAGGATGGCTTATACAGCCAGTGTGGAGAGAGTAGGCACTAGAGAACTGGACATGTACCGGAATATCTGAGTCCTTTTGTACAAGGCAGGATCTAGACTCAATCTAACTTGAAAGCAGTATATTGAGAACAAGCACGGATGATTCTGGACTGAGAAAAAAATGACATTTTTGTGCTATAAACACGTACACAGCCTTAGAATAATGAATTGTGTGCTCAAAACCAGATTCTATGCCTATGCAGTGGCATGACTGAGGAACTGTGGAATACATACTACCAAGCTCAGGGCTGCCTATGGAGAGATCATTAAAAGAATTTGTGCTCACATTCGACAACAGCCACACAGATGCTGTTAGCTCAGAGATGGAAAGAAGAAATAACCCCGACCAGAGAAGAATGGCAAACCAAGTTGATGGACTATGCTGAAATGGCAAAATTAGCTGGGAAGCTCAGAAATCAAGAGGACAAAAACTTTAAAAAAGAATGGGAAAAGTTCACAATCTACTTACAAGACCAGTAAGCAGGTTAAAACAATAGCAGGATTTTAACCACACATGTAAAGTAACAGAAAGTATGGATAATGTGGAAGGATAAAATTTTGGACAAGTGTTGATATGCAGTTGTAAATATTATCATTAGGACCCATGGAAGGGATGGGGGGAAGTCAGGAGGTTCAGAGCAATCTTGATATTTGGATCTTGAATTGTTTTTTGATGTATGCTTATATTTTTTGAAAATCAAATAAAAAAATTATATATACAGTGATACCTTGGGTTAAGTACTTAATTCGTTCCAGAGTTCCGTTCTTAACCTAAAACTGTTCTCAACCTGAAGCACCACTTTAGCTAATGGGGCCTCCTGCTGCTGTCGCGCCGCCGGAGCACAATTTCTGTTCTCATCCTGAAGCAAAGTTCTTAACCCGAGGTACTATTTCTGGGTTAGCTGAGTCTGTAACCTGAAGCGTATGTAACCTGAAGCGTATGTAACCCGAGGTACCACTGTATATAAAAAGAATTTGTGCTCTCATGGATCCTGGAACATATAGATCTGTATTCTAGCTCTGGTACAGTTGCCAAGACTTAAGAGAGCCAGGCATTCCACACACCTGGTGCCCTCCAGATGTTTTGTCCTATAACTCCCAACTTCACTGTTGACCATGCTGGGAAGGCACTAAGTTGTTGAAGGCTGCAACAGATTAATTAAAACCTGCATACTTGCCGCCCAGAAATCTAGAAGAATATGTCTGTATTGCCTTTGCCTCGTGCTTTTCCTTCGCCAACTGGGACAAGCAGTATCATCACCCAAGATGGCATACTTCAGTGACATAACTCACCTTAGAGAGAACTGGACTTTTAACCGTTGATGGCTGGTGTTACATCATATCCCATGATGCCATTGCTCCTGCTCATCAAGGCTTCCCTTAAATTATGTAACCATTTTTTCTGTGTGATCACTCATCTCATAATACATCACACTGGTACATCTCTAAACTTCCTCCTTCCCATCTCTCCCCTGCCTGTGTATTTCACAATGACAATAAAGGATCGAACCAGATTATGGGACGCAAACTAAGGATGTGTCTCTCCTATGCTACTAACTACTGTATAGTTAAGCTAACCCCGTACATTGGGGATCAGGATATTATTATCAGAGTAGACTTTTTACTAGATAAAAGCAGGTTTGACCCCAGCACCTTCTCTCTTGCTCTTAAGTGAACAGAACCTGGCAGTTTTGCCTAACCTTAAGTGTTCCCGGCTCATTATGATGTGATGTGAAAAGCCAGCAAGTTCCAGTGATTATGCAATTTGGGAAGGGATTGCATATATTCCCCCCCCCCCCCTTGATGTTTGGAGGATTTGAGGAAGCATCTGGTCTTTCTTGTTTACTGCAGCTACATTCCCCAGGAAGTTGGATTGAAGGGCTCCTAGGAACATATTTTTAAGGAAATTCTCTTTACTTCCTGAAAATATCCAATTCAGTAACAAACATTTTGAGACTAATGTGTCATCTGCAACTAATTATTTCTGTTACGTGCCTCAGCCTGGGACACAGGAATATATAGCTATTGGGAAAGCATAAGGGGCAAGGACTGTTTTCAGGTAAAGACCCGTTCCTGAGCTTCATCAAATTTATATTGTGCTCACATCCTCACGTTGCACTCAAGAGTATTACACTGCAGTCAGAACTTCACAGGAAAACTCAGCACAGCACAGAACGGAGTTAGTAAAGGGCAGAGACGACGCTTACATACAGTCTTACATATCTGATGTTAGGCACCTAGATCATAGAGACATAAATAAAACAGGAGAGGGGGAAATAAGGCCTTTAAATATGGCTCAAGGTACCTAAAAGGCAGCTAGTGTTAACTTACAGGTATTATTTATGGTCTGGTATGTGCTTGAATAAGTGTCAGCAGTTGCTCAAGCAAGTAGTTCAACAGCATGTTTAAAATGAGCATATTACAAGCAGACCATGTTTTTAAAAAGCATATTTTCCCCCCAAGTCTGCTTTCCCACCCTAAAGGTATGCAGCTGAACTGCCTGCCATTGGCAATTGTTAAGTTACAGCTGGGGAAAAGTTGCAGAACCTGTCCTGATTTATGAAAAGCAGTTGGCTTTGCAAATGTCAGGATTCCTTATGGGAGCAAACAACAGCGGCACTTTTTACAGATTGGGAAGTTACTCCCACGTTCGGGTGCCACTCCTGTGATAACACAGCCGCTGGTTCTCCCAAACATCCTCCCATTGTTAGAGATTTTATCATATTTGTAAGGAATTCATTTTTTAAAACCCTCAGTATCTCTTTTCAAAATGGTAATAATATCAGATATCCATCATACCAGATAGATATCCATCATACCAAAACTCTTGCAGTTATGAAGTCTTGCTGCAGGTGTGCAAATGGGACAGAAAAAGGGAAGGGAAAACTATCTCTCAACAAACAGGTAGGTCAGCTATATCAGGTCCTTTGTGGGGGCACAGAGGGTCTTTGTTAGTCTTGTAACTCTGGTACTCGGAGCAATTGGCTCTGCTTCCTTGTTTGATGTCACAGCTTTAATACCACAGAGCACCGCATAGCTTGCTTCTATGAAGCAATGGGGAAACATTGGTCCTGCATTCCAAGGCCCATAGAAACTCACTAATTAAATGGTCAGAACTTGGATAAACATATCAGGGGTGAAGGTTCAGCAAGTGGTTCTGTTTTACTGTGAAGAAGAAAAAGGACGCATGTGCAGTATGCCTTTCTCTTACCATGGACTGCCTACCACTATGTATCTTTCATGGGTGGGGGGGAACTTCTAGGTTAAATGATATGGCTTGCGGCCAGACTTGGTTTCTTAAAAATTAAATAATCTCCCTTGCCCTCCAATCCTGTTCAAAATTCAGATATTATATATTAATTGTCCTAGATATTCCCATGCTGGGCCAGATTTGGAGTACAATTTATAACATCTCAAATCCTCACATTTTATAACTTCCTGTCCATTCACTAATACCCTGATTGAGTGATTTAACACAGCTAAAGGAACTGGAATGTCTTGTGTTCAGTATCAAATGTAAGGGCAGCTTGATTTATAAATAAACTTAAGATGAGGAGGGAGAAAGAGATATTTATTTGAGAAATCAGTTTCTCCTACTTTTGTGTAAGTGCCCCACTCTGTTTTGTTATTAAGTGACTGGTGTTTTTTCTTAATGAATGAAAATAAACCAAAAAAGCAATGACCTCTAACCAATGCAGTGCAGCACAGATGGCTCTATTTGGAACACAATGTGTTGGGAAAACAGTACCGACAACTATTACGCCACCAGCAGAAACAATGAGTCAGCTCTGCCAAGGTTGTTATGCTGGATGATAAACACAACTGACTATAGATCCAGATGTAAACAGAATTAAGTCAGAAGGCTTGTTATATCACAGACAAGGAAATGTAACATGTTGGCTCTGAGTATTACTCAGGATTGCAAACACTCTGTAAACATCTGATTATGTGGCCCCAGGTTTACTCCTATCTTCTATTTATGCAGAGTACTGAATTAATTAACATGAAAGGAGACCCAAGCTTAGCCATATTCTGTGACCCACATCACTGACCCATAAACCATGCTCTTTCCTATAGGTAGATTTCATAGATATACATAGATACAGATGAGTGCTTTGCCAACATAATATCATGTGAAATTTCTCCATTGCATGGAAGAAACAGATATTTAACTTGTAATGCTGAGTGGCCCACAAGTATTTTTATCTGCACAGCTCTAAGGGCAGCTACGATCCACTAAGGCGGCAATCCTAATCCCACTTTCCTTGAAGTAAGCCCTGGTGAATTCAGTAGGACTTACTCTGAGTAGACATGGTTAGGACTGCAGCCTAAGTTTTTGACCACACAAAATGGGCAGAGGCCAGTAAAATTATGTGACACCATTGCCTAATACAATAATTTTGTATTTTCTTATTCTTCCATGGCCAAGACTCCTAGGTTTTTTTTGGCTGTTACAGTGGTACCTCGGGTTACATATGCTTCAGGTTACATACGCTTCAGGTTACAGACTCCGCTAACCCAGAAATAGTACCTTGGTTTAAGAACTTTGCTTCAGGATGAGAACAGAAATTGAGCAGTGGTGGTGAGGCAACAGTGGGAGGCCCCAATAGCTAAAGTGGTGCTTCAGGTTAAGAACAGTTTCAGGTTAAGAACGGACCTGCAGAACGAATTAAGTACTTAACCCGAGGTACCACTGTATATGGAACTGATGAAGGAGATAATGGATTAACCCAGAAAATCTGAAAAACCAGACAGTTTAGGGTGGGGAGAGATGTAAATACAGATAAAGGTAACTTGGTAAAGGCTATGAAATGAATGAGAAAGATCATGACACTGATTTTTGCGTGTATGTGAATTTGGCCTCATCTGTGCACAGAATCCTAAGCAGCTTCCAAGCAACTGAATGCTGCTGGGTCAAGGATTCATGAAATTAATGAGCACTTACCTATTATTTTTGCTGGAAATGATCTGACCTATAGGGGGAAACAAGGCTTTTCCAGCAATTTTAAGTGGAACGTGGATCAAAAGGGGACATATCTACTGCATTTGCTGCACTTGCAGTGTTGTATAGGCAAGCTTTTTTTTTGAACATCCATACACAGAACTACTTGATCACTTTGAAAGAGGCATTGTTTTCTCAAACTTCTAGCCAGTATTAGAGATTATTACTGTATTGGCAGATGGCAACAGCCTAAAATGCCATGCTTGATAGTGGGACCACAAATTCAGGTTTCGTCAAGATTAATATTATTATTTATTAAATTTGTATGTCACTCTTCATCCATAGATCTCAGGGCGTTTCACAGCATATGACGATCAGTCATTATGGGGAATCCAGAACAATTTATTAGACATAAATAAACTTTCACTGAAACTTTAAGGACTAACCTTTCTTTTTCTTTGCTTGGTATTGACATGTTTTCATACCTTTCAGTACAGCATTTCAGTAGGCTTTGCAATATTTATTTACAGCCTTTTCCTTGAATTCATAGCAGACGTCTAGCCAAAAAGTAAAAATAAGTTTTTCATAATAAATTCCAGCCGTGCAAACTCCATAGCATGTGAAACTCATTATGAGATCCCCACTCCACCCCCTCATGTGTTTTCAGTGCCATCTCACAATTCTGTTTAAAATGTAGGAAACAAAATAGAAACCATATTTCCGCCTTTTAGCCTCTCCTGTGATATTTATGTGCATTTTTGAGTGACTCTAATTCAGTTTCGAATGCACAGAAACCCAGGTTTTAAACCGACTGAGGTTGATGCAAAGGAAACTGTTAGGCATGGCAGTTAAGTGGATGCTCCATATACAGAGAAACAAGATACCGCTAGGTCAGAGGTAGGCAACCTAAGGCCTAGGGGCCGGATGCAGCCCAATCACCTTCTCAATCCGGCCTGCAGACGGTCCGGGAATCAGCATGTTTTTACATGAGTAGAATGTGTCCTTTTATTTAAAATGCATCTCTGGGTTATTTGTGGGGTATAGGAATTCATTCTCCCCCCCCCCAAAAAAATATAGTCCGGTACCCCACAAGGTCTGAGGGACAGTGGACAGGCCCACGGCTGAAAAAGGTTGCTGACCCCTGCTCTAGGTGTAAGTTGCTAGAAACAAATAGGAACAACATCACCTCAGCCCCCTGCATACGAGCACCAAAAGTTATGCAGCTGACCACTGTTGGAAACAGTGGAGTAGGGACTGGGCTTTTGTTTGATCCAGCAAAGGAATTTCTACGCATGTAAATGCATATTTATATTTACATGTCAGCCTTTACGTGTTTTATATTGATGAATGAACCAATGTGCTCAGTCTAATGAATGGTTAGTTATCCATTCAGCACAATTACATATTTGTATGCTTCCCAGATTACACAACTGAAAGAGTGTTCTCTCCTACATAAGCTAATGTTGGGTGGAGTGACTTTTACAGTGGGAGAACCTCTCATGTGAAGGGAAGTCAAGCTGCAGCAGTAGTGATGTCAAACATTCAAGAGTACTAATCAAAGCAGTTTTGAAGACACGAGACATATCTTGGCCTGCCCTTCGAAACAGGTTGAGGGAGGAATTCCCTTACATATGAACATATGGAACAAAACCTCAAAGTCTTCTGATATTAAGGCAACACTGTTTCTGAAGGGGGCAGTTTGGAGGAGAGGGGCAGTGGAAAGAAAGGGGACTCCCTTGCTAACTTATTTGCTGTTCTTCTCCACATGGTTCCAGGTGTACGTGTGTTACTCTGATGTCAGGACCATGGAGAGCCAGACAGGCAGACCCACACACAGTTCATTGGAAGGGCCAAAGAAGAGTATTGTTATGAATTTGGGTGGGGGTAGGCTGTATGCCGAGACCCTTCTAACCTCTGAATCCAGCAAGTGTTAAAATATAAGCCTGGATAGGTTCCTAATGAGGTGATCACTTGGGTGATGGGCCTTTAAGGAGAAGGGGCTCTGTGTGAGACAGCACATGAGTAGGGGGTGCAAGATGGCAAATGGGTGGGACCGCTTCCTCAACTTGCGGATAGTTAGAAAGAAAATTCAGGGTTGAGGGCAGAGATTTTGGGGCAGTGATGCAAATTAGAAGAAAAAGCTACAAGCTGGAGAGAGGGAGAGAGAACAATGCTTGGTTTCTATTTGAATCCAAGGCTGCAACTATGGGAGATGAAAGCCCTCCATCGTAGGCTCAGGTTGTATATATGTGTAAATAAGCCATATATTAAAAAAGACGCCACAGTCTTTGTTGTGCCTCATTCCAAAGGAAACATGAGCCCTGGGTAAGTGCCTGGAATATTGCACCGCTCGGAAATTGGGGTGGTGTGCAACAGTATGTAGTTCAGGTCAACCTGAAGTCAAGGTCCAGAGTAGCAAACCAAGATCAGAGAACCCCCAGACAGATTTGCAGGTGAGGAGCGTGCTCTTGCACTCAGCTTCCACTTGTGAGCTTCCCCTGGGCATCTGGTTGACCACTGTGAGAACAGAATGCTAGATAGGCCTTTCGCCTGAACTTTTTATGTTCTTGAATTCAAGTCAAGTTCCAAAAAGGGCAAGGTAAGGTGTAGGAATCTCAAGAGCAATTGTTGCATTTGACAAATTCCACAGAATGAGGAACCAGGCTTGAGGCAACAGTTGTTGCTAAAAAATGCAAAAAGGAGGTCAAAAAGGGGCATATATTTGCATAAAAACTGCCTTTGCTAATTTACATGAATAGATGCAAAAATGTAGCAACTGTTTTTTCAGGGTGGGGGAAACCTGTACAGTACTATAAAAACCTGTACAGTGGTACCTTGGTTTAAGAACAGCTTAGTTTATGAACAACTTGGATTAAGAATGCTGCAAACCCGGAAGTAGGTCTTTTGGTTTGTGAACTTTGTCTTGGAATAAGAACATGTTTCGCTTCCTGTTGAGTGTGTTCCATTTGTAATTTTTTTTAAAAAAAATAATATTTATTATAGTTTCACAAAGAAAGAATCACATTAATAAAAAAGAAAAATTTAAGAATAAAAAGAAAAATACACAATACAAAATACAAAAGGAAAAAAGAAAAAACAAAGTAAAAAGAAAAAACAGTTAAAAAGAATTCCGTCTTTTCATGACTTCTTTTACATTTACTTGTTTCCCGGACCTCCTCATACCTCCCTCTTTTGTATTCCAATTCAGTTTGTTAATCCAGCAATTTCTTTCCCTCTTTTTTAATCCCAATCCTTAATCTTAATATATTATAACATTAAGTTTTAACCTATTAAAAACCAATTTTTCCATTCTTTTAACCTTTTTAATCCTAATCCTTAATCTTGATATATTTATAACTTTAAAGCCTGTACAGCTAGAAGCCACTTAACTTCAATCCAACATCACTCTAACATTCATTAATTTTACAATATTTCTGTAAATAATCTTTAAATTTCTTCTAATCTTCTTCCACCGACTCTTCTCCCTGGTCACGGATTCTGCTAGTCATTTCCGCCAATTCCATGTAGTCCATCATTTTCATCTGCCATTCCTCCAGTGTGGGTAGCTCTTGTGTCTTCCATTTGTAAATTTAGTCCCCTGCTGCTATGGGAAAGCACACCTTGGTTTAAGAATGGACTTTCGGAACGGATTAGGTTCGTAAACCAAGGTACCACTGTAATGCACTTTCTGTAATAAGAGGGGCTTGTCCTGATGTCCTTGGCCAAAAATATCTCCTTCCCTTATTTGTGTGAACTACCAGGATATGCCAGCTGGATGCTGAGTTCCATTCCAGAGATGGTTACACTTTCGTGTTTATATATAAAGTTCATAGAATGATTAACAGCACAGTCCTATAAATGTCTAAGAAATAAGTGCAACTGAGTTGAATGGGTCTTATTCCCAGGTAAGTGGGTGCAAGACTGCAGCCTTAGGACCCAGCAGGATAAAAATGTGCTCTTTAAATGGTTCTCTTTAACTGGTATTGTTTGTGGTAGGGAAAAGGCACAGTCTTGAATGAAGGCTGGTTCACACTTCATCCTGCTTCCAAAGATCACAAGAGTTTTCTCAAGACATTTCTAAATATATCCTAGCGCAAATTAGAGTTATGGCTGAACTGTAGAATTGCAATATTTTAAACATACCAAGTAGGTTTCTAGATCTTTTAGATTTTAAGCCTTGGGTTCATCTCCCACCCAATCTCTCTTTCTTTCAAATGTCCCCCCCCCCCCCCCCGGTTTATTTAATTTTGGGTCAAAATTTATAGGTAATTTTTTTAAAGGAATGTCCTGTAATTATGATATTGACTTCTTCATTCCCAGACTTAAACCAAATACTTCTAGCAAATGAAAGACTGCAATATGCCAGCCACTTCCAGAAGTATATGTGGCACCATTGAATTCCATGGTGTGATGTACCGGTGTGTGTGTGTGTGTGTGTGTGTGTGTGTGTGTGTGTTGGGGTGAATTTGTTATCAACTGGTCTGTTTTGAATTGGAAAACATGTCAGACTACTGGTGCTTAAATTGGGATGTCATGTGTTCTACTTTACCAAAGACAGTCCTCTGTTTGAAGGCACCCTTTCTTTCAAAGAGTGCCCAGTCAAAGTTCATCTTAAGAATAAAAATTAATAAGGACCAGGTGCCTGGCAGGTGCCCACCAACTGAGTTAGCACAGGTCACCCGCTCTGGCTTCCCCACTTTGGTGAGATGTATTTCTATTTAAATTATAGTATTTACTTCTAAATTTGCACATTTGCTCACATGATTAGCCACTAGACTATACCAGGACCAGTTTCCTTAGCTACTGAGCAAAATGGGTCACAATAATACCCACCCAGCTCAAGCCATATCCTGCAATAATAAACTTGTTTGTTTATTTACCAGATTTTTATCCCATCTTTTCATCAAAAAGCTCAAATGGGCAGACATAGTTTCCTCTTCCCAGTTTTATTCTCACAACAACCCTATGAGGCAGGTTAGGCTGAGTCGCTCAAGGTCACTGTTATGTACTGAGTTGAATAGGATCCAAAATGCAGCAGTCTGACTGGTCCTAGAACAAAAGGATCCAGAATGCAGGAGTCTGATTGGTCCACAGGAGCCATCCAATCTAACTCTGGGTGGAAGTGAATCCGCAACCTGATTGGCCTACAGGAGAATCCCAGAATTAGCCAATCACATGGGGCCCATTGTGTAAATAATGTATATAAAGCAGACATTTCGGGGGAACTTCCATTCCTCACTACTCTGAGCTGAATAAAGAGCATGAAATCCACACTCGACTCCGAGTATATTTCAGTCACCAAGATAATTTTGTGGCTGAGTGAGGATTTGAAATCTGGTCCCCCAGGCTGTAGTCCAATACTAACCACTACACCACACTGACTTTCTGAAATGCAAAATATGAAGGCTGGGGCACTGGAATATGCCATTCATTATAACAAAGACTGTTATATGCTGATCTGGTAATTGCCCAGTGTTGGAAGCATCATCCAGAAGTGCAGTGCACAACTGCTGATGGTTGCACTAGCGAAAGGTTGCCCTTATGCTCCAAAAGTTCAACCAGCAGGATGAACCCTGACATTTAATAAAAATCGGAAGAATACAGTAAACTGCCCCTGGGACATGGACTTAATCCCAACATTACTAATGAGAAGAATGGGACACCTTTGCAGCTCATTAACGCAGAATCACAGTTTCATTCCTGGAATCAAGTCCAAACTGCAGCATAGTTGGCCATAAAACTATATGACACAGAAGCTCCTGAGGGTTTTGTGCTCAATGAACTCAGGATGCACAGTTCAGAAGCCACTTGTTCAGGCCTGCTCTCTTATTTGTTTAACAAGCCAGAGAATGTGACTATTTCAGATCTTTTAACATTAATTCTACCCTTGGCTGGTCCTGTGAAAACTGTTTTATGACTGTGCAGTGCAGCCTAAGTTAGATGTGAGGTGGGAGATCTGTGATGCCCAAAGCATTTCTCTCTATTAATTGAAGATCAAGGAAGCGGCTTAACCCTTTCCTCCTGAACCCCTCGCTCTCCCCTCTCCCTTGAAGCTATTGTTAGATTCACAGAGATGGGGTGGGTGGGTGGGAGACAAACAGAAGCAGAGATCTGGTATGGTGTAGTGGTTAAAGTGTCAGGCTAGGACCTGGGAGACCAGGGTTCAAATCTCCACTCAGCTCACTGGGTGACCTTGGGCCAGTCACTGCCTCTCAGAACGACCTGCTTTACAAAGTTGCTATGAGTATTAAATGAGATGGGGGAGAATCTTGAGCTTATTGGCAGGAAAGGATATGAATGCCAATAATAAACAAGTAGATAAATAAATAAATAGCAGCAGCACGCTGCTAAGAGGAAGGCGGGCCTCATTTTAGTAGTGCATTGCTGCCTGCAAGGTTCTTTGAAGTCCTGACTTTGGGATTTCAAAGTGTGATGTCATTTGTGATGTCACTTGATTGACAGGTGGGATGTCCCACCCACATGTCAAATTTGGCCTGCAGAGCCAAAATGGTTCCTCACCCCACCAAAGGCAGGGCTGATGTGTGGTGTGAGCAACGGTTAAGTTTAGATCAGCATAGCGGCCTGCATTTTTGAGGAGTTTGGGGCCCAAACCAGTACGTAGTTCAGAGTCTGGACTGAATGACAAACCAAGAGACAGGATCAAGAACCAAGCCGGAAGCTGGGCCCTAAGAATACAGGAACACAAAGGTTTACCTGGAACAAGGGTGGTCTGTGATAGTCCCTCCTGTCTAGGTGAATCCAGCCTGGATGGGCAGGATTAGTGCAGGGCCTAGGCAGACATGGCATCATACAGTCCAGTGGTTCACTGATCAGGGCTGCTGCACACAGACGCAGAGTTCCTAGTTCAAGCCCTGACGCCACTGTGCCACCATAGATTCTCAACAGTATGGGCACATAAGAATATAAGAATCGCCTTGCTTGATCAGACCAAGGCCCTCTCTAGTCCATCATCCGGTTTCCACTACCAGTCAGTTAGATCCTCCTGATGGTGTCACACCAGGACCAGAGCTAGCTAAACTCCGAACTAGGGAGAGATGCAGTTTTAATTGCGTTGATGAGAGAGCCTCACCTACTGAGACAGGATTGGGCATTACACTAATTACACTGCTTTAATAAAACGGAGTGAAGTGTCAGCTTCACTGACACACTGAAAGGCGTTAATGGAATCCTATCATAACAAATAAGGGTCTTTATTGCATTATGCAATGGCACATCACAAAATGGTAGCACTTCTTCATGGGGAGCATGACATTCTAAGTGAAAAGTGGGAACAGTGCCAGATGTAGATGTTTTTCATGTAGCTGGCATGAGGATGACAGATTTCCTTTTAAATTCACCTTGTTCTTCCTTCCAAAGGACTCATTTCAGTTAGCCACCCTCCCTCACTCCAGTGCTATTGTGAAAAGAGTGGCGTTCTGATTCTTAGAAACTTAGGCCCTAAACATCCTGGAATGGCTTGTTACCATGGTATCTTTGGTCTTGATAACTCTTACAAGGTCAGGCAAAACAAACAAGCATAACAGTTATGTCTAATTTTTCTCTTCTGTCTTAGTTGGACGTGTACCAAACTGCCTGTGTGTTGTCGTTGGTTACAGAAGAAATTCTGAAACATCCCCCTCCCCTACGGCAACTTGAAATTTGCTGGGAGAATTGGTGGACCCTTTAATGACTTTGCTATGTAGCATTCTTAAGGAAATCAGCCCTGAGTGCTCACTGGAAGGACAGATCGTGAAGCTGAGGCTCCAATACTTTGGCCACCTCCCTGGAAAAGACCCTGATGTTGGGAAAGATGGAGGGCACAAGGAGAAGGGGACGACGGAGGACGAGATGGTTGGATAGTGTTCTCGAAGCTACCAGCATGAGTTTGACCAAACTGCAGGAGGCAGTGGAAGACAGGAGTGCCTGGCGTGCTCTGGTCCATGGGCTCACGAAGAGTCGGACATGACTAAACGACTAAACAACAACAACAACAAAATGTAGCATAGAATGTTGTAGCATACATTGTGATGCACTGTGCTAGACGCTGTGTGACTTTTAATTGCATTTAATTGCTTCATATATGTATGTGTTTGTGTATACACACACACACACACACACACACACACACACATTTTTGTATTCCATAAAGTACAAATGTTAATACAATAAAATACAAGCCAGTGCGGTGTAGCAGTTGGGGTGTTGGACCCTGGGAGGCCAGGGTTCAAATCCCCGCTCAGCAATGAAGCTCACTGGGTGACCTTGGGCCAGTCACTGCCTCTCGTCCTAACCAACCTCATAAGGTTGTTCTGAGGATAAAACGGGAAGTGGGGAACTATGTTCACCACCTTGAGTATCTTGGAGGAAAAGTTGGTATAGAAATGAGATTAATAAATAAATAAATTCAATCTAAGATATTAGGGAGTGGATATTAGGAAGCCGGTCCACTGTCCCTCAGACCTTGTGGGGGGGGGGGGCTGGACTATATTTTGAAGGAGGGGGAAATGAATTAATTCCTATACCCCACAAATAACCCAGAGATGCATTTTAAATAAAAGCACACATTCTACTCATGTAAAAACATGCTGATTCCCAGACCGTCCGTGGGCCAGATTTAGAAGACGATTGGGCTACATCCGGTCCCCGGGCCTTAGTTTGCCTACCCATGTGCTAGACTACGATAGTTACTCAAATCTAACACTCACCTTTTTTGGCCAAATTATGTTGCAAAAATTAAGGTGCGCATTAGATTCAATGGCACATTTACCGTATATTTGCCAGTGAATACTTTTTTTGGTTTCAAGGTTCTGAAAATTGAGCTGCACATTAGATTTGATGGCACATTATTCAAGTAAATATGGTAGATGTTACCATGCTTCCTTGGGGGAGGGGATTAAGAGAGAACTTCTGTTATACCTGTTTTATGCAGAATGGGGTTGTTTGTTTCTTTTTAAAACCCCAGGCCCAAAGCTTTCTGCTGCTGACTTAAACAGATTCTTATTTTTCAAAAAAGAAACCAAACTGAAAAAGTGACCTTTATCAAAACAGATAAGTACTGCAAATGGAAGCAATATATTACAGTATCAAGGGTGCTGTCACCATTCAGGAATATGAGATAAATCAGAGCTCTTATATAACACAAAATGGAACAATAAACACTTCAACAGATTTGTGTGTAGATGCTCCAATAAAAGGATTGTTGAAAGTTGTAAAAGGACTAAACATTAATGGGAAAGATATCTTAAATAATGTTATTGCACAGAGGCAAAGAATACTAACTATGAGAGAGGGCATTCCTTATTATTTGCCATCCTTTTACAACACCAGGAGGGTCATGTTGTTGATTTTCTAGGAAACACACAATATATGTTCAGTCATCACCATATGTAGCAAAACTGCTTCGTATGTCAGGTTTGGTGCTCATGGGATTACTTTTTGTAAGGTACAGTGCTGATTAGTGGTGTGATGACCTGCTAGTGTACGACTGTCTTCTAGGCACATTGACCCAAGTCTGGGGTTCTATTTTGAACCCCAAACCATCTTGGAGTGCAAACAAAGTGATGTTCAGCTTGTAAGAAGAAAAGCAATAAAAAATAAATCAGAAACAACAACAAAAAGGAAAGCACAAGAAATTTGCTCCTCAAGGATGCAGCTTTGACACATCCTTCTCTGCTGGTGTTAACAAGCGGAACCTGCGCTCTTGCTCAGGGTTCTGGCCAGCCATTTTTAAAGATATTCCTTTTAAGATATCTGTTAAGATATTCCATTCAGCCATCCCAGCCCCCATTTTTCTTCCCCCTTTCCTTCCCCACCATGCTGAACATTCTCAGTCCTCCCTGGAATGTTTTGGGGGCTCTCCTTCTAAGTTTCTTCCTAAGGATTTTGGTACTTCTGCAAACTGTAAGGTTCCCCTGAGCATAAGAATACTTCCGTCTTGTGTGTGGCTGGTGCCATTTTGGCTGCTTAAACTTGCAGAACAAGCTCAAGCAGGTGCCTAAGGGCACACTCTGCCCTGGCATGTCTCTTTCCCAGATAAAGGCATCACAGCCCTCTCCACCCATGGAGCCATTCATGGAAGTTCCTCCATAAGGGCTGAACTACAACTTACGTCAAGCACCCTTTTTATTCAATAAGAATAGCTTTAAAAACGCTTTCAACCCTGGCCACTTCCTTTTTCAAGAAAAAGCAGGCATGTGTCTTCTACACAATCCAAACGGGGAGCAAAGCATGTGGATAGGAGGGGTTTAACTATTTACTACTCCCTGTACTGGTTTCACGACAACTTGGCTGCTGTTTGCCCCCCAAACCCCAGCCCGAAATCACCTGAATCACTTGAGGGGCATTTCTGCTTTTTCTTGCAAAGGTAAAGAGGCCAGTGGTAAGCACACATTTTTAAAAAGTGTTCAACACAAACATTTAGTTAGACCTTAGACATAGGCATTTACTCTTCTGAGATTCAAAGTATGCCCAAACTCTCCATCATGCCCATGCTTACATGGTTCTATGTGGGACTGTCCTTTCTTAAGAATGTAACAAAGAACTTGGCTTTATCAAAATTCCTTTGTGTTGTAGATGTATTTAAGAGGTGCCTTAGGTAAAGGTAAAGGGACCCCTGACCATTAGGTCCCATCGTGACCGACTCTGGGGTTGCGGCGCTCATCTCGCTTTATTGGCCGAGGGAGCCGGCATACAGCTTCCGGGTCATGTGGCCAGCATGACTAAGCCACCTCTGGAGAACCAGAGCAGCGCACAGAAACGCTGTTTACCTTCCCGGCAGAGCAGTACCTATTTATTTACTTGCACTTTGACGTGCTTTCAAACTGCTAGGTTGGCAGGAGCTGGGACCGAGCAACGGGAGCTCACCCCATCGGGGGATTCGAACCTCCAACCTTCTGGCCGGCAAGCCCTAGACTCTGTGGTTTAACCCACAGCGCCATCAGTGTCCCTAAGAGGTGCCTTAGGTCATCTTAAATAGCTCTTGAATATAGGGCCACAGCTCAGTGGGAAAGCATCTACTTTGCATGCAGGAATCAGAGTGTCCCAAGTTTAATTCCCAGCATCTCCAGGTATGGCTGGGAGTGTCTTTGTCTGAGAACCTTGGAGAGCCACTGCCAGTCGGTAGACTATGCTGAGCTTGATTGGCTCAATAGTCTAACTCAGTGTAAAGCAGTTCCCTAGGTTCTTATGGTTCCTATCGCTTGCAAATTTGCCTCAATGGCTTATGCAAATAGGTTTCTTTATTCCTGGGGAATATTTGCTGCTGTGCCTCTGGTGGCAAAATAACTTGAGCTGACTCTGTGTTCCGAGGACAAACCTGGATGCAGGAATCAAGAATTTTACTCATTGTTGCATCACCCTTGGGAACATTACATGAACAACTTACACCTATTTTGCTTTCTCAGATGGGTACCTTAATTGACAGTGGCCAACTGTTTCATAATTTTAGGCTTGTTCTACACTCATGGGGCTTTCCCACCCCATTTATACTTTCAAACTTACTTCCTTAATTTTCCTTTCAAATCCAGGAATGAGATGGCCCAGATTTTTTACCCAGTAAAAGCCTTCATAAGGCATTTCAAATAGCATTTGGATGTTGGGCATTAGTGCCTCCTGAAAATCATCTGTTTTGTAAATGTCCTGCCTGTAAATCTAGCACTGCCTTTCAAAGATTAGCAATTCCTCAGAAAAAAGTGAGTAATTTTATTACCTCAGTCATTTGGTTTTCAATACACTACAAAGGTCAAGGAGGAATCAATGCTTTATTGTGCAACAATACTACTAAAAGTGAAACAGATAAATGAAAGCAGATTACCTGAATTGTTGTGTACTGAATGTACTGTAACTGTTGTACGCTGAGATTCCCCACAGGAATCTGGTTGGCCACAGTGAAAACAGGATGCTGGACTAGATGGACCATTGACTTGATCCAGTGGGCTTTTCTTGTGTTCTTATATAAACCTTGGTAGCAGACAGCTACTTTAAGAAGTGTGAGCAGAGTCTTGGTGCTGGCTGAGCCTGGTGGCAAGGCACCTACTGTTATTTTTTAATGTGGGCTGCCGGCAAGTCCCACATAATAGCCATCAACATTCCTTCAATAGACCCTAGGTGGGCAGGGTGCCTGCGGGGGTGCTGCCACTTGGGATTCCACTGCCTGAGGCAACCTCCTCAGTCCACCTCATGGGTGAGCCGGCCCTGTGGAAGGGCAAATTGTGCTTTGATTTCAGCTACTTTGAAAGGGGGAGAAGGGATGCTGGATCCTCCCGTCAACCTCCGGCACAGTGGACAATCTCAGTGGAGGCAGCCGCCAGATGAGAGAAGGCTACTCAGGAGGCAACTGCAGCTGATCAGGAGCCTGAACAAGAGGGTGCACTATGGGAGCAGGCCCACCTACCCCATAGGTGCGCACATTTACAATCTCAACATTCTCCTAAAAGCTAGAGAGTCTCATCATTAAAAGCTTGGTGGGCAGGCTGTGGTAACTGTTAGGACATCTTCTTTGATTCCATCCAGTTCTGAACATCTTGCCTGATCCCTGAACTCCTGAATTGTGACTCGTGAACTCTGCTTCCAAGCCTGTACAGTTACTTGCCTGAATAAATATTTCCTCCTTACTTACATGTAAGAGCCTCTCTCTGTGTGTGTTGGGTGTGGGAGGGTGTGTGTTGGGAGGGATCGTGATTCCCTCCAAAACTGCATTCTTTTTGTGGGGGATGGGGAGTGACAGATATAAAGGCGATGCTATTTGGAAATGGAGGGACAATAGTTCAGTGGCAAATCACACACCTACCTTGCAGAAGGGCCTGGGTTATAAAAGAGGATCAAGCAGTAGGAAATAGGAAAGGCCTCTGCCCCTGGGTGTGGCAGACAGTTATAGTACTCGATACTTGGTTGGATAGACAGCAGGTATATCATTTAAGATTTTTATATTGAACGTTACACTAATTCAACTAACAATTAAAAACCACACATTCTCATTTTAAAAATAAGTTTTGTTGTCTTCAAGATATTTGCAATCCATACAGTCAAGCAAAGGTTTGATAATATTGTATGCTATTAATCAGTAACCAGAATTACTACTGTGCTTGTCCTCAGTGTGATGCTTTCAATCCATACTAATTCTGGATCCTGCCATCCACAAGGGTGCATGTGAAAACTTGATATCCATTTCAAAACTCTTCCTTTGATTAGGTTATCCATGGCTTTTCCTCCCTGTACATGCCCCAGGCAAATGAAGTAAGAAATGCTGATTGCGATCTAGATATATGCTTAATCACAATGGCATGGGTAGGTGTGAATACTCCACCCCACCCCACCCCCCTAACTACAACTGTTTTCAAACACACTGTGGGGTAATGCAGAATCAATCTACAATGAGCTTTTATTTTCAGCATAAAACCAATTTATCAAAAAGCACTTTGCAGGGGCAAAAATATGTGCAGTAGATCTTGATTGTGTATGGACTATGGGGGGGGGAGTACTTGATCTCCATCGATTCTAGAATAAAATGTTGCGTGAATGCAAACTATCTGCAAACGGGAGTAAATGAATGACCACTTTCAAAATTGGCACCAATTCCTTAGAGGCTCCTTGGTGGAAATTCTCAAAAAGTACCTTCCCCTGACTCACCAGATTGCAACTTTCCATGTCTGAGTAATTTAATGAAAAAGAAAGTGATTGGCAGAACGGGTCAAAAAATTCCATTCACTCTTTCTGTGATCTTTAGGGCAGGAGCAACCTGTTCAAATTATGAATGTGAAGTTATATAAACCTGGGAGGGCTGAGAACATGTCCAAACCTATTATCTGATGCTGATGTGTACAGGGAACAGAAGCACAGCAACTAAATCCTATCACAAAGCCTTGATCTCAAGGTCCTCCTGTCCTAGTAACAGTGTAAATATTTGGCATTCCCATAATGAACGCGGCACATTAGTGATGTTCACAGAGATGAAATAATATGCATGAGATCTACTCATGGTACAGTTGTTTATTTTATTACAATGGGTTTCCAAAGATACCACAAGAATGACTGTCCTTCAACGCCCTCTTAATTATCTGTGTGTAAGTCATTCAAAAACCAGTGGCAAAATTAACAAGCCTACTTGTAATCCTCCTTGAGGAAAATAATAAGCTCAAACATGAAGGAATTATCCATTGTCACTTCTTCAGACAATACCAAATCTGGGCTGTTTCATGCATTACAAAGAAGGCAGAAAAGATGAAGTGTGTTTCCATACCTGACACTAAGAATCATGGGTGTAGCCAGAGGGAGGCAGGGGGAGCAGCTGCCCCCTCCATCAAGTGAATAAATAAAAATACTTAGCTAAAAGTAGAAATAATCAGAATATTTGAAATTGAAATGTTTGCTAAGGTCTTTTACCCTACCACAAAAAGGCTCTGCTCATCTCTCTTGCTCAGCCATGTACCACTTGTACCACAGAGTGGTCATTCAGTACCTTGCGGAGAGAAAAGACCTGGCTAAGGTCAATGTGATGATAGGAGAGCGTCTCAAGGGGTTGTGCTTACTGTGTGTGCACAGAAAAACTGCATTGGAAAAAGGAGGAATTTGAGAAGGAAGTGGTGAAAATATTTTCAGCAAATCCAAGAAAACTTGTGTTAGTTTAGATTTTAAAAAAAGATGAAAAAAGGCATGTTCTTTGTAATTTTGCAAAATATACTCTTTAACCGCATGAAAGGTACTCCCTGTTGTTAATTGTTTATTTAACTTCCTCGTTTTCAAATGACTGAAGGTTTTGACAGATTTTTCTGAGCACTTGGGGTCTAAAGAAAGTAATTTAAACAACTGTTGTTGAGACATTTCATTCTGAATCCGCTAAACAGAGGCAGACAGAGGATGATGACAAGTGGTTGTCCTGCCCCTGCTAACATAACTCCTGGCTACACCCATGCTTAAAATGCTTTGTGCCTTTTCCTTGATCTATAATGCAAATGTTAAAGCTATGTTGGGTAGTATCCCACAAATGCGTCCCATCAGCACAAGGATTTGCACTTGTTCAGTGGAATGTGTCTCTTGTGTGGTGTAGTGGTTAAGAGCGGTAGTCTCGTAATCTGGTGAACCGGGTTCGCGTCTCCGCTCCTCCACATGCAGCTGCTGGGTGACCTTGGGCTAGTCACACTTCTTTGAAGTCTCTCAGCCCCACTCACCTCACAGAGTGTTTGTTGTGGGGGAGGAAGGGAAAGGAGAATGTTAGCCGCTTTGAGACTCCTTAAAGGGAGTGAAAGGCGGGATATCAAATCCAAACTCTTCTTCTTCTTCTTCTTCTCCTCCTCCACCTGTATGTACCTCCTGCCCTCCCCAGATCTGTTCCAAAGGGGTTGGAGGAACTCCTCAAGATTTGAGGGGCAAGGGGGAGAGGGGGAATGTTCCATTGTGCAAGCATAAATCCTTGCGCTGATGGGATGCATTAGTTGGATGCTACCTGTTATCCTTGTTCATTTATGCATAGATGGCTCAGTTTTGCTTGTTGTTCAGGAGGTGAAGGCTTGGTTCACACCAATCAGGTGTATGGTTGCTGACTGTCTACATCCAGTGTTGAGATCAGTGGTCCACATGAAGACCTGCTAGCCAGACAGCAACTGCATGTTTGCATGGTGCAGAATTAGTCACCTTCTTCCTCCCCTGGTGTTTTTCTTGTCCCTTGACCACTATGCAGAAGGAGCAGCTGTATCCCACCAGTGAACCATACCCTCTGCCACCACTAGTTTTCACTTCTCACATTGCTGCTCAAAGCTCTCAGATCCCAACAGAATCTCTTTGCGTAGTGATGATGAGCCAGACCAGAGGATTAGGCTGAGTGCTTCCAGCCCACCGTTATGAAAAAGGTGTCAGTTTGTGAATGGATGATTGATAAAAAAAGAAACATGTTGCATCATGAGTTTGATATTGAACAACCATTTGTTGGCACCTAGCAGTTTAAATAGTTATACTTAGCATTTACAGGCAGGTCGTATATCCACAGCAGTGACCAGAGGAATGACCACTAGGAGGACTGCAGAGAGAAGAAATGTCATGGCGCACCTGTAGCAGCAAAACCAGACACCTTCATCTGCCCCACCTGCAATAAAACATGTCTCTCCCGTGTCGGTCTCTACAGCCACAGCAGAAACTGTAACTGTCCAATGGTTTGACTTTACTCCTTAAGGCTCCCTCTTCCATTTTCTCCTGAGATAGACAGATGCCAACAACATAGTGTTTGTATGTTCTTCATAATGGCTTTTAATTTATTTATTTTTGGACTTCTTATTCATAGTAGTGCATCATTTTCAGATTAGGCTGTACACCACTCTGGGTGCTTTTAGCAGGCAAGTTGATATTATTGATAACACCACAATATGAGAAGAGGATGTTATCCCCATATTGTGGATGCTTGCCAAAGAAAACCTAGAACTATATACTTAGAAGGGATTTTGGAGGTCATCAGGTCCAAATGACTACAGCAGAATCCTCTGCATGTTTACTCAGAAGTGAGTGTCACTCTATTCAGTAGGACTTCCTTCCTCATAAGTGTGCATAGGCTTGCACTCCTACTGAGTTCATAGTAAAGGTGAGATTTAAAACAGAAATGCCCTAATTTGTAGTGCAGATTCTTAGTCATTAGACTTCAGAAGCTTTCCTGACTCTTGTTCAACTGTCAGGTTCTGTGTCATACACCCAGTTGCTCTCTTCTGTTAATTATTACGGGAATTGCTGTCAAAGCTGAGAACAATTGTAGGTAGCAACAATCCATTTATGGCACGAGAAGCAGGAAGCAAAATATTGTGAATCATCTCTCTGGCAAGTTTACACGCGATAGGCAAAGAATGCACCTACAGCCGGAAATTTCCCAGGAGAAAGCTTTTATGCAACAGGGCGGCTTTGCATCATTGCAACCCAGTTCTCATAATATATACAAAGGGCAAACATCTGTACCTGTCATTTCACCTACTTTCTTGCTCTCCCAATTCTTTCCTAATATCACTTAACTTGAGGATCCTGTGAGGGTAACAACAACAACAACATCAACATCAATTGTAAACCGATCTCAGGAGCCATGTTGACTGTGATTCAGAAAGTGTGGAAATAATATGTATTTCCTGCCTAGTGCTTCCAAAGCCACACCTTGATTTATTGACCCACTTTTGCTTCTCAGAAATTATACAAAATTTCCTAAGCTGCCTGAAAACTGGGTGTCTACATCCTGTAGGATTATTTCAAAACAGCAGCTGACTCATGGCCCTTTCTAATGTTATAGATGCCCCCAAAGTATGTGGAGACAGGATTGAGTGCCCCCCAATCTTGATGGGCTGGGCCTCACCAACGGCGGGCCTCTCCACAGTGATGGAGGGCATCACTGGGCCTCCATGCTGTGGCAGAGGGCCCCTCCAGGCTTTGCAGCCTCCTCCTGATGCATGTGACATCACGTGTGTGTCGCAGTGTGACGTCATGCTCATGCAACGAGCCCCCCATGTTGGGCAGAACTCGGCACGTATGCTTGCAGTGGTTTCCCACACAAATGGGCTGACAAGATCCATACCAAGTTGGTGTCACCAATGCTCCCATGCATTTACATTTTTTAAAGGATCGGTGAGTGGCTGGCTATACATAAAATGTTATGTGGGAAATTGCAATCCACCTACTTAAAATGTTTGTATCCTGTGTGCCTGACCGTTTTAAGTCTGAGTTTTATCCATCACATATTGCCTACTTCTTTTAAATTTGCTTTCTTCGATGTGGTGAGGCCTACACCACATCCTGTGGAACTTTAGCTTTCAATACTTTTCTTAGACTGACATTCTCTCACACCTCATACTTGGAATGAATGGGTCGGCAAGCACACAAACATGTCACTCTCTTGATGACTATATTAAAAACTGTTGACTGAATCTGGTCTAGATTTCTCTCTGACACATAAGCTCCTCTTTCCCCCTTCCCCAAAAATATCAGGGCTTGGTCACATGGTGTGCCTTGAACCAGAACATTCAGGTTTATTTATTTAAAGCATTTTGGCCCGCTCCAGAGAGGCTTAGAAGTAAGTAGTAAGAGTTCTGCCCTCGGACTTACAACCTAAGGAAACATGACACATAAGGAAAAAAGGATGAGGAGGGAGAACAAAAGAAGCAAGATTATGCACCACTTCTCTTCTAATGTGTCACACCTTATAAAGACCAACTGGGACTGAACCCGTTCAGGTTGCCTGATGGGAAAGGCTGCCACCAAGTGACAGTTAATGGGTAGCTAGTCTCTCAGCAGAGGCATTAGAATAGCCCTGCTTTGCCTCTCTGCAGAGTGTTGGAAGTCAGGGAATTGGGTTGTCCAGGTTTTGTCAATGTAGGGAACTTGAACATCAGAATCTGCCTTATGTGGACTCCGTCCAGCTCAGCACTGTCTACATTGACAGGCAGTGACTCCCCAGAGCTTTCTCCAGGAATTGAACCTGGGACCTTCTGCATTCAAGGCAGATGTTCTACCACAGAGCTGCAGTGCTTTCCCATCCATAGAAGAGCTGCCAGCGAACACCAACATACTTCTTAACACCAATTCACCTATCTGCACCAGGTGGAATTTTTTTGATTCCGATAAAGTAGGGTGTGCAGTATCTCCTGATAGACCTTGGGGGAGTTGCAGTAGATGCCAAGATTGTCTAACCACCAAAATACTTCATTAGGTTGCCATAATAGAAAAAGCAGGAGTTTGGGTGGGTGGAACCATGAGGGGATTGTGCAAAAAGTGTCCTGTTCCTTGACCCTAAATGTATATCCACCTGGCTGCCCCAGTCCACTTTTTCGCATCTCGTTTGGGTTGGTGGTAGTAAAAAACCAAAGTAAGCTGAAATCTGCCTCCCTATGCTGTAAAGGCTTCAGGATGAGGTCTGCTGTTCTGAACAATCAGGAGGTTTTGCTCTGCAGTATATGGGTTACCATGTTCCCTCATTTTAATAGGAGCTGGGGGTGGTTGACAACAAGCAACAAAGGAGCAGCTTCTGTCCTTTTCCTCTTGACATTTAAAAGCTGCATGGTCAGCTAGGAAGAGCCTTTTCTCCTTTGTCGACTCCACCCTTAATAGATGAAGTCCCTGCCTTCTGCATAGGATTGTTTTTGGAGGATGAGGGGTACATATCAGTACCAAGAGATGCTCTGAAAGCTGATAGGCTTTGATGACTACAGGGTCAGTCCAGCAGCTCCCTGCTCTTGCTTAAGCAGCCATCCAGATCTGCTCCAAATCCGCCATGTTGTACTTGTCACAGAACCTCCTTGAACAAAGCTTAGTCCTTTCCCAATTGAACTGCTTTCTGAGCTGGCTCAGGGACCCCCCCTCCAAAGTTGATGGGTATTGCTATCAAAAAGAACATTGGAGGGCCCAAAGTTGCCTTGGCCCCTAGGAGCCGGTGCCAACCCACATTTGCCTCTGGCTGCACCCATGAGTGGCCTGTCCCGTTTTGCCGCCTGAGGCAAAATGGGAATTGTTGCCTCATGCCCCCATCCCCTGTGCTCCCCAACTTCTGCATCTGGAATGTCCTGGCTGTCACCAAACTTGGCGAGAGCCAGAGTGTTCCACAAAGCGTTGCCGCTGGGCTTCTCCGCCCGGGGATGGGGGAAATGAGGGGCTATGTTGCACACCGGAATGTGTTCTTCTGGCGGTGGAAGCAGTGGGGCCTCTTGCACTTCCGCTACCTGAGGCGGGTGCTTCACCCTACCTCATGAGTGGGCTGGCTCTAGCCCTGCCCACCGCTGGCGTGCAGCTCTGGGAATCTCGCCCTCAAGGAAACGCAGCCCTCGAGCTGAGAAAAATGTTCCCCATCCCTGCCTCTGTTAATAAAGAGGGAGAGAGACAGAGATAGAGAGACAGAACTGCTGATCTATGTGTGCTAGTAGGAATCAGTTGAGTGCCATGGATACAGGAATGGTAACCTGTCTCCTGCTTTCCCCCATTCTACTTTCTACTGTGATATCTTGAATACAAAGGTGGGAAGGGAAGAGCAGCAACCGTGCCCTCTAGAGGCACAAGGGTTTCTTGCAGCCTTTGGCATTTTGGAGGGTCTCTATGAAATCATCAACAAAAGCCACATCATTTTTTTGTCATGATGACAGCAAACGTCTATTTTATTATATCATGCATGTACTTATGCATAAATATGTATGCGTGCTTGAATATTCTTGGCCAACTTTACTGGATATAGCAATACGCATAGTGTTTTGCGGAAATAATTACCGTATTTTTCGCCCCATAGGACGCACCGGCCCATAGGACGCATCAAGTTTTTTGGGGGGGAAATAAAGGGAAAAAAAATTATTTCCACCCCAGGCGCTTGTGGGGCCGGCAGCGGGGAGAAGCGCTCTTCTCCCCGCCGCCCGCCTTCAGATCAGGTCCGGGGACAGCAGGAAGACGCGCTGCGCCTCCCAGCTGTCCCCGGAGCTTGCGGGGCAGGCAGCGGGGAGAAGCGCTCTTCTCCCCGCTGCCCGCCTTCAGATCAGGTCCGGGGACAGCAGGAAGACGTGCTGCGCCTCCCAGCTGTCCCCGGAGCTTGCGGGGCAGGCAGCGGGGAGAAGAGCTCTTCTCCCCGCCGCCCGCCTTCAGATCAGGTCCGGGGACAGCGGGAAGACGCGCTGCGTCTCCCTGCTGTCCCCGGAGCTTGCGGGGCAGGCAGCGGGGAGAAGCGCTCTTCTCCCCGCTGCCGGCCTTCAGATCAGGTCCGGGGACAGCAGGAAGAAGCGCTGCGTCTCCCAGCTGTCCCCGGAGCTTGCGGGGCTGGCGGCGGGGTCTCCCCGCCGTCAGCCTCCAAACCACTTCGGGAGACAGCGGGATGGCGGCGTTCCGCCTCCCTCTGTCCCCCGACCTTGTGGGGCTGGCGCTGGGGCTCTCCTGAAGCCTGGAGAGCGAGAGGGGTCGGTGCGCACCGACCCCTCTCGCTCTCCAGGCTTCAGTGAAAGCCTGCATTCGCCCCATAGGACGCACGCACATTTCCCCTTCATTTTTGGAGGGGAAAAAGTGCGTCTTATAGAGCGAAAAATACGGTAAATGAGGGTGCGGGAAAATGGTCCGTAGGTTACCAGGCATAATGCAGAAACAAGTTTTAAATAAACAGCCAAGGTCCAAATGAATCAAAACAACATTCTCAAGTTTGGACAATGTAGTTCGTTTAAGTATGTGGATATTTGAAACATAGGAAGCTGCTTTCTACTGAGTCAGACTATTGGTCTATTTAGCTCAATATTGTCACACTGACTGGCAGCAGCTTTCCAGGCTTTTAGGCAGGAGTCCTTTCCAGTCCCACCTGGTGATGCTGCGAATTGGACCTGGAACCTTCCACATGCAAAGCGGTTGCTCTTCCCATTTACTCCAAGGCAAAACTGCACCAGCTTCACTTGGTTTTACCCCCGGGTAAGTGTGAATGAGATTGTAGCCTGAATCATGTGGAAGCACTTGGAGCCCTGTGCCTCCCAAAATGTTACTTTCTCTCATTTAAATAGGAGACTAAACAAAGTTATACATGAGCTGAAATGCCATAAACAGTTACTGCAGCAACATCTTCCTGAGGATAATTTATTTCAGATTTAAGAAGGGGAGGGCCAAGATTCTCAGAAAGGTTTAAATGCCCTTCCTACCCAAGATCACAAGGCAGCAAAGAAGTGTGTTTTCTCTGTTGATGTGTTTGCATTGGTATGCCCCATATTAATGATAGCAATGTTACCAACGCAGGACAAACAGGAACTCTTCCCCAACATCATCGCAATGGGATTTTTGCCTTGGGCATGTACAACTACTAGTGGGGTTTTGGACTGGGCAGGGAGGGTGAGGAAATGGTTCATAAGTCCTGCTCAGCCATGAAGTTTAAGAAGAATCCTGGTGGATCTCTAACAAAAAACCCATCTCAGTCCAGCATCCAGATGCTTATGGGAAGCCCAAAAGCAGAATCATAAAATCAGAGTTGGAAGGGACCGTTGAGGATAATCTAGTCTCACCCCCTGCAATGCACGAATATGCAGCTGTCCTGTATGGGGATCAAGCCTGTGACCTTGGCATTATCAGCAGCACCCTGCTCTAACCAGGTGAGTTACTCAAGAGCAACAATACTCTCCTGATCCTGTTACCTGATCATCTTTCGTCAATCATTCTTTCAGAGCATCAGAGAATTGTAGAGTTGGAAGGGACCTCGAGGGTCATATAGTCCAGCCCTGTGCGATGCAGGAATCACAGCCAAAGCATCCCTGACAGATGGTCATCCAACCTCCAATGAATAAGAGTCCACCGCTTTCCAAGGGAGTTGGTTCCACTGTCAAACAGCTCTCACTGTCAGAAAGTTCTCCTTACTATTTAGTCTGAATCCCCTTTCTTGTAATTTGAATCCATTGGTCCGGGTCCTGCCCTCTGGAGCAGGAGAAAACAAGCTTGCTCCATCTTCCATGTGACAGCCTTTCAGATATCTGATAGCCTACCTCACAGAGTTGTTGTCCGCCTGGATAAAATTGGAGGCAGGAGGAAGGACCTTGCATGCTATTCTGAACTCCTTAGAGAGAATATGGGATAACAAGTTAAAAAAATAAATAAAGGGAAAGCCCTTTGTTCACCAGCAATAAATACTTGGCCTCATAGATACGGAAGCAATGGGTTAGCTACAATAATTACATGGGGTGGTTCCCCTGATATGAACTAATTAAGAAATCTGCTTCAATGGAAAGGCATTGTAATAAGAATTATAAACACTACATTTACAAATGCTTATATTGTGCATTCAGAAGCGTGCAGAGTCAGCATTCTTTCCGAAACGCAAGAAGGGTGGGTCTTGGCTCAGTGTTAGAGCATTGGCTTTGCATGCAGAACATCTCAATTCAACCCCCAGCATCTCCAGGTAGGGCTGGGAGAGCCAGTGTGGTGTAGTGGTTAAGAGCGGTAGACTCCTAATCTGGGGAACCGGGTTCGCGTCTCCGCTCCTCCACATGCAGCTGCTGGGTGACCTTGGGCCAGTCACACTTCTCTGAAGTCTCTCAGCCCCACTCACCTCAAGGAGTGTTTGTTGTGGGGGAGGAAGGGAAAGGAGAATGTTAGCCGCTTTGAGACTCCTTAAAGGGAGTGAAAGGCGGGATATCAAATCCAAACTCTTCTTCTTCTTCTTCCTACCTAAATCTCTTGGGAGTCACTGTCAATACTGAGCTGGAGCAGGGTTTCAAAAACTTGGGTCTCCAACTATTTTTGGACTACTGTTCCCAGCATCCCTGACCACTGGTTGTAGTCCAAGACCAGCTGGAAACCCAGGTTTGGGAAACCGTGAGCTAGAGGGACTAATGGTCTGACTCAGTGTAAGCTGTGTGGCTGCATACATGCCATACATTGAAAGCACACTGAAAGCAAATCCCCCACCCAAAAAATCCTGGGAACTATCTTGTTAAGTAGTGATGTACGGAAGTGAGAGCTGGACCATAAAGAAGGCTGATCGCTGAAGAATTGATGCTTTTGAATTATGGTGCTGGAGGAGACTCTTGAGAGTCCCATGGACTGCAAGAAGACCAAATCTCTCCATTCTTAAGGAAATCAGCCCTGAGTGCTCACTGGAAGGACAGATCCTGAAGCTGAGACTCCAATACTTTGGCCACCTCATGAGAAGAGAAGGCTCCCTGGAAAAGACCCTGATGTTGGGAAAGATGGATGGCACAAGGAGAAGGGGACGACAGAGGACGAGATGGTTGGGCAGTGTCCTCGAAGCTACCAGCATGAATTTGACTAAACTACCGGAGGCAGTGGAAGACAGAAGTGCCTAGTGTGCTCTAGTCCATGGGGCATAGCTGTCAAGTGTCCCTTATTTGAAGGGACAGTCCCTTATTCCAGCGCCATGTCCCGCTGCTGTCCCTTATTGATGGATGTCCCTTAAATGTGCCTTAAATGATGTCCCTCAAATTTCAAAGGAAGCAGCTCCTCTCCCTCCCTCCCTGCCAGCCAGGGAGGAGGGAGGCTCCAACTATGTTGCTTGGCTGTGTTGCTCACCCAATAAGAAGTCTAAGAATGACTGGGGGGTGGAGCTTGCATGCCTTGTGTGTGGCTAGTTAATGCAAGCTGAGGGTTTTTTTGAATGCTGGACACCATTTTGTTGCACGTGCTGCTGCAAACTTTGCAGTGCAAAGCCAGGCCGGGGAGCCATCTTAAGTTGAGGCTGCATAGGCCTTGTGGTACATGTGATTCAGATTCTATTCAGTTGAACCTCTGGTTACAAAGTTGGTTGGACAGTGTTCTCGAAGCTACCAGCATGAGTTTGACCAGACTGCAGGAGGACAGGAAGACTGGAGTGCCTGGAACAGGTGAGGCTGCAGGTCCCTTATTTTGGCGGCTGGTCCCTTATTTTCAAGGCTGCTGGTCCCTTATTTTCAAATCTTCAAGTTGACAGCTATGCCATGGCGTCACGAAGAGTCAGACACGACTAAACGACTAAACAACAACAACAACAACAATCTTGTTAAGAGTGTTGGGGATTGTAGCTCTGTGTGGGGTAAGATACCGTTCCCATGATTCTTTGGAGGGTGGGGAATGTGCTTTAAATGTGTCTGAAAGAAAAATAAAAATCTGTTTCCCAGTAAAGCGACAAGGAGTCCTGAAGATTAAGACACTGATAATGACAGATGCGTTTGTGGGTCAGAGTCCACTTTTTCAGATGTGCAGCAGACAAACAGAGCAAGGGGGAAAGGTCTGTACAGAGCCAAACAGAAGCAAGATTGGGTGGGGAAAAAAGGGTAAAGGAATCCATCAGTGGGGGTGACCCGCTCCAGGCTGGCAAAGCAAGATATAAAGCACAAACGAAGACCTAACTAACAGCAGTTGCTTTGTGGTGAGCTAGCACTCCCCTTCTCTATTCCAAGTCAGATAGTGCCAAATCTGCATATGAATTCTGATTCAGTAGCTTCAAGCTAGGGTTTCCCTTTGAAACATTTTGCTGCTGAAGTATGGCAACTTTCAAGCCTGCCACTGAATGCCCAAAGAGACTGAAATGATTCACCATTGTTTTCTGAGCAGTACTCTACTGAGTGAGACTGCTGAGCAATGGAATTCATATGCAAATCTGACACTATCAAAGATGCTTCGAATAGAGACTGGGAGTGACTAGCTCACCATAGAAGGTTATTGTCCCTTGTTAGGCATTCATGTACACTAATGATCGCTCTTTGCCAATTCATTCATTACCTGTTGGGAGAGTGGGTCGCACACCAACTTCAATAGAATCTTTTAGCCCCTTTCCTGGCTCTTGTCTGCTAAGTAATAGCTCCTTTGCACTGCTAAGCCTTCTGGCCTTCCTTTTTAATAATTTTCCCCTCCTCATGCATCTTACAAAGTGGGCTTTTATGCCATGGTACATTTGTTAGTTTTTAAGGTGCCAAAGCACTCCTTTTTGCTTTTGCTTCAGCTGCTGCAGTGCCAAAGATTAACATAGTTGGCCTTTAAATGGAGGGTATGTGATCTGTATACATTAGCTTTGAGAGGTAAATTGTATGCAATTATTTACTATAACAGTTCTGTGCTGCTTTTCACATCAAATCTGCAGGCAGTGTACAATAACTTTAAAAGCATAAACACCAGCATTAACACAGCAAAATATGTGGGAATCTCAATACATAGTTCCCCACCCAAATTGAAACCATACCAGACCCTGCTTAGCTTTACAAATGTGTTAGCAATTGTATTGCTGTGGTTAATGGGAGCTGCTGCAAACTCAATGTTGTTAGAAAAGTGGAATACATAGATTAAATTATGAGAGAAACTTCTATGAACTTTCTCCAAACCATGCATAGTATCTTATACACTGCCACTTTCCCCCTAAACTGAAAAGCATCAACTGTTGCAACTTTTCCTCAGAGGAGAGTTGCACCAGCCCCTTGATCATTTTGGTTGCTGTCTTTTGAACCTAGTCCTAGACAGACAACTTCTCTTTTTAGACTAATTAGGCAGTTCACAAAGAGTGTCATATACTGTACAGTGGTACCTCAGGTTAAGTACTTAATTCGTTCCGGAGGTCTGTACTTAACCTGAAACTGTTCTTAACCTGAAGCACTACTTTAGCTAATGGGGCCTCCTGCTGCTGCCGCGCCGCTGGAACACAATTTCTGTTCTCAACCTGAAGCAAAGTTCTTAACCTGAAGCACTATTTCTGGGTTAGCGGAGTCTGTAACCTGAAGCGTATGTAACCTGAGGTACCACTGTATAGTCAAAGAGCCCTGTGAGTTGGAACTACAATACCAGAGTTTGAATCCCTGCTCACTATTGAAGCTCATTGAGTGATCCTGAGCCAATCAACAACTTATATAGCCTAATCTTGTTGTAAAATGGGGTGACTTGGATGAACTGTCTTAGGTGGAGGTTAGGAATGTGAAATACTAAATGCAAATGTGTTTCTTAAAAAAAATAATGATGTGAGCATAGGTTTAGTCCTGAGACTTAAATTGTAGTAACGGGAGACAGGAACAAATCTCATCCTACACAGTGGAGAATTCGCTTCCTATCCTGCAATTGTGAGTGCGGATGAACCTACGTTATCATCATAAGCAATACAGAGAAAAAGAGAGGCTGGGAAGCCTTTGTTCCGCGCTTTGCACCCGAGGCTGGCACCAGGGCGGAAGTCGTGCGCGGAGACGCGTCTCTGCCTCGGTACGCGCCCGAAATACGCGCCTCCTGCTCCCTCGATCCCCGAGCAGGACGTTCCGCTTCCGCCTTGAAGGGGGAAAAGAGAGAGATGCTGGCTGGGCGAGAGGGACGCTGACGGGAAGCGAGAGGCCGCCTCTTCTGCAGCCCGAGCGGGGCGTGTGGGGCTCGAGTGCGGCCGGGCGCGGGGGAAAGAAGGAACGGGAGACCCCGGCCGGCCCCTGAGCTCCGGAGAGGCCGGCTCCACACCTCCGGGGGCTCGTTCGCGGCGGCGGCTGGCGATGGAGAAGGAAGGTGGGCGCTTGGGACGTGCCGCGCGCTTCCCTTTCTCCTTCCCAGCCCCCCCCCTCTCGCCCTGGGGCTGCGGGGCTCCGCGGCCGGGCTGGAGGAAGGCGCTGCGGGTTGAGATTAGGAGGGGCGTGGATGTGGGGCGTGTGTGTGTGTCGGGCTCACCGAAATGCAAGAAGGAATGTGGGCACTGGGAAGCCAAAGGGGTCGTGGGGACGGAGTTAGGAAGGCGAGGACGACCAGGTGGGCATTTAGCTCCCCTTCGTCCCTGTACAAGTGAGTGTGTATGTGGATTTTTTCCCCTCCTTCTCTCTTTTGGCTTCTCAGTTTCTGCAAACAATTGTGACACAGGTAAAACCAGGTTTTTCGAAATGCAGGTGACAAAAGTAAGTGGTTGGTTTTTCCAAGGAATATGCTTTGCCTGTTAAGGAGTTCTCTGGACAGGAAGCACTTGGGGGGGAAAGCAAAATCTGCAGGCGCCCAACAGGGGTGTGTGATGGTTTTGATGCTCTCTGCGTTATATGGGGTTCTTGTGCGTCTTCCTACACGGAAGAGCTTTCTGTGTGAGGAGGTACAGCCCATGTTTGTTTTAATTGGCTTTCATACTCATTTGCTTCCATCTTCCGTGCCTTTTTAAAGTTTTGAAAAGTCTAAACCGCTGGTATAATTTGATGGGACCCTCAGGGTGGCTTCCGATGAAACAAGGTTTAAGCAAGATTGTATTAAATGCACAAATAAACAACATATCTTGTACCAAAGTTGGCAGGTATAGACATTTGAAGGAGTGGAACAAAAATATATTAACAGCCCTCTATCTGGTTCTTGTTTGAAAGAAAGAAAGAAAGAAAGAAAGAAAGAAAGAAAGACATATGTCAGCTCAGCAAGATCTTGCCTTTCCAACTCCAGCGGTTGTTGCAACAAAAATATTGTTGCACCAACCTTGTGAAACAGAAGCAAGATGGCCTGCCAGACCTATTGATGAAAGAGAAGTCCTGGTCTTTAGCTTCTGGCAAAGATAGGACTCTGAGCTCTCCCAGCACCCCCTTGGACCAAAGCTGTTTTCAGTTAGGTTTAAAGCAGGGTTAGAAAATCTTTGGCCTGGGACCGAAATGGCCAGGGACCCTTCATGCCTGGCCTTCAGGACTCCCTGCAGGCTGCACACCCACCCTGGCCACACTGTTAACCAGCCCTGCTTTGCACCTTCCTTAAAGAGTTTTTGCCAGGTTGGGATGTGTCCTTGAACTCTTGCTTGCCTGTGGGGAGGATAGAGAAGGGTTGTGAGCATATGTGGAAACTACCCTACCTTACAAAGGTCAAATTTACACCCAGAGGGGAATGTGGGCCTCAGACTGAAATCAGTTCCCCTGGTTTAAAGGTTGAAACTGGTGCTTTGGTGCTTTTCATTGTGTCAGGAAGCCAGTGCCAGATCTCCTAGCATGGTTGTACTGTGCTCTCAGTGGCTGATAATGAATGAGACACCACATTTTTAATTAACTGAAGTTTCTGAACAGTTTTCAATGACAGATCAATGTAGAGTGCATTGTTAGTACCCTAGCCTGGGAGTTACAAAAGTGCTTGTGTATTTCTTAAGTATCATGTGATGTCCCTACCACAAAATATGTGCCCCAAATTATCTCAGAATATTTAACCACACTCATATCTATAAGGACAATTCTATAAACTAATGTAAAAACAGAAACTTTCATTTAACACACCACCAGATTTTTATACAATGGTATCCGTTGCTTGGTCCCTGCTCCTGCCAACCCAGCAGTTTGAGAGCACGTCAAAGTGCAAGTAGGTACCGCTCTGGCGGGAAGGTAAACAGTGTTTCAGTGCGCTGCTCTGGTTCGCCAGAAGCGGCTTAGTTATGCTGGCCACATGACCCAGAAGCTGTACACCGACTCCCTCAGCCAGTAAAGCGAGATGTGCTCCACAACCCCAGAGTTGTCCATGCCTGGACCTAACGGTCAGGGGTCCCTTTACCTTTACCTTTACCATGGTTTACGAACTTAATCCGTTCCGGAAGTCCGTTCTTAAACCAAAGCGTTCTTAAACCGAGGCGTGCTTTCCCTACTGAGGCCTCCTGCTGCAGGTGCCCTTCCACCGTTTGGCTTCTGAGGCAAAGCTCGCTAACTGGAACACCTTCCGGTTTTGCAGAGTTCGTTTTCCAAATAGTTAGTGAACATAGACCGAGATACCACTGTATTTGGCTTACTGTTATCTTTCTTTCCCCTTTCCTTCAATTAGATGAACAGAATTTGGTCTAAGCTACATAACCTAAACATAATATTATTAAGTTGTTTTTTTCATTCTTTGAAGCATACTGTCTTAAAGTTTTAATAATTTTGTGGAACATACTTCTGGGTGACAGGTTCAACATACGTATAGATGATGAGGGTTTTCTATGTGGCTCAAATGCAACAGTGGTCTTTGCAATATAAAAAACTCAGATGCAGTACATGTGCTCAGTCAAGTGTTAACTTTTGACTAATAAGCTAAACCTACCTAAGCAGTTAAAGTCTATGTGTGCATTTTGCAAGCATCCTCCAAATGAGCATGCATTAAAGAAAAAAGACTAGTGGTGGCCTGTTACCCTAACACTGTTATCCTTGAAGCACTGGCTTGGTTATATCATGCTTGTTTTAAGGTAGTTGAGCAATTGGCACCAAGAGAAACTTTTATTTATTATTGCCATCGTTGCAAGCTGCTGTATTTTTCATTGACATATTGCTTGTATCTCATTTTGCAATATGTTTAATGTGCCCTGTTCCCCAGTCTGCATCCACCATCATACACACCTGCAGCCATAAACCACCTGCCCTCTTCCACCTCCCATTTCTGTTACTCACCCACTCTGCTCCCTCCCCAACCTGGGAAAAGATTAAGAGAAGTGGGGCCGGACAGTGACCTTAAGCAACTGTTGTTTTTGCACCCTTGGACAATCTCGTTATCTCCTTTACAGATACTTATTTTTGAAAGGAAACTTAACATTTTGCTTTAGATATGACCTTATCACATCATAACATTCTTGGCTTTATTGCACAACATAGTGCTGCTCATATCAGGTTTGTTTGGTATTGTGAATGTGTTTACCTTCAAAGATCAGTATATAGTATTTTAGATATCCTAAACATCTGGACACACCAGCTCAGAATTCAGAATGTCATTTGCATCTCTGAAAATCTCCTAATTCTGGATAAGGGACTACAATGCTGACTGAGATTGTCTAGATTGTTCTTAGTGATTGCGGATGAGTGAGATTTTTATCTTCTCTGTGGAAAGAGGTTTGTAATGTTTATTGGGCTTCGTGAGCCTGACAAACTTGTTTCATAAGAACGCATGAAGAGTCCTGCTGAATTTGGCCAAGACCCACAGAGTCTTGTGGCCCCATTCATACATGTAAAGCAGTATCATACTGCTTTAAACAGTCAAGGCTTCCCCCAAAGAATCCTTTTTAAAGGGTGCGGAGAAACTTTAGAAACTATTGTTCCCCTTAGTGAGCTAACTATTCCCAGAGTTCCCTGGGGTTGATTGTTAAACCACTTTGGGAATCTTAGCTCTGTGATGGGAACAGGGATCTCCTAAGAACTCTCAGCACCCTTAACAAATTGCATTTCCCAGGATTCTTTGGGGGAAGCCATGATTGTTTAAATTAGTATGATACTGCTTTAAATGTATAGTGCAGATGGGACCTTGTTTTTTCCAAGGATCTGGTATTTAGAAGTGTTTCACCCCTGGAGATGTGGAGATTCTATTTAGGTATTGTTGTTGTTTAGTCGTATAGTCATGTCCGACTCTTCGTGACCCCATGGACCAGAGCACGCCAGGCACTCCTGTCTTCCACTGCCTCCCGCAGTTTGGTCAGGCTCATGTTTGTAGCTTTGAGAACACTGTCCAACCATCTCGTCCTCTGTCGTCCCCTTCTCCTTGTGCCCTCCATCTTTCCCAACATCCGGGTCTTTTCCAGGGAGTCGTCTCTTCTCATGAGGTGGCCAAAGTATTGGAGCCTCAACTTCACGATCTGTCCTTCCAGTGAGCACTCAGGGCTGATTTCCTTAAGAATGGATACGTTTGATCTTCTTGCAGTCCATGGGACTCTCAAGAGTCTCCTCCAGCACCATAATTCAAAAGCATCAATTCTTTAGCGATCAGCCTTCTTGATGGTCCAGCTCTCACTTCCATACATCACTACTGGGAAAACCATGGCTTTAACTATACGGACCTTTGTTGGCAAGGTGATGTCTCTGCTTTTTAAGATGCTGTCTAGGTTTGCCATCGCCTTTCTCCCAAGGAGCAGGCGTCTTTTAATTTCGTGACTGCTGTCACCATCTGCAGTGATCATGGAGCCCAAAAAAGTAAAATCTCTCACCGCCTCCATTTCTTCCCCTTCTATTTGCCAGGAGGTGATGGGCCCAGTGGCCATGATCTTCGTTTTTTTGATGTTGAGCTTCAGATCATATTTTGCGCTCCTCTTTCACCCTCATTAAAAGGTTATTTAATTCCTCCTCACTTTCTGCCATCAAGGTTGTGTCATCTGCATATCTGAGGTTGTTGATATTTCTTCCGGCGATCTTAATTCCTGCTTGGGATTCATCCAGCCCAGCCTTTTGCATGATGAATTCTGCATATAAGTTAAATAAGCAGGGAGACAATATGCAGCCTTGTTGTACTCCTTTCCCAATTTTGAACCAATCAGTTGTTCCATATCCAGTTCTAACTGTAGCTTCTTGTCCCACATAGAGATTTCTCAGGAGACAGATGAGGTGATCAGGCACTCCCATTTCTTTAAGAACTTGCCATAGTTTGCTGTGGTCGACACAGTCAAAGGCTTTTGCATAGTCAATGAAGCAGAAGTAGATGTCTTTCTGGAACTCTCTAGCTTTCTCCATAATCCAGCGCATGTTTGCAATTTGGTCTCTGGTTCCTCTGTCCCTTCAAAATCCAGCTTGCACTTCTGGGAGTTCTCGGTCCACATACTGCTTAAGCCTGCCTTGTAGAATTTTAAGCATAATCTTGCTAGCGTGTGAAATGAGTGCAATTGTGCGGTAGTTGGAGCATTCTTTGGCACTGCCCTTCCTTGGGAATGGGATGTAGACTGATCTTCTCCAATCCTCTGGCCACTGCTGAGTTTTCCAAATTTGCTGGCATATTGAGTGTAGCACCTTGACAGCATCATCGTTTAAAATTTTAAATAGTTCAGCTGGAATATCATCACTTCCACTGGCCTTGTTATTAGCAGTGCTTTCTAAGGCCCATTTGACTTCACTCTCCAGGATGTCTGGCTCAAGGTCAGCAACCACACTACCTGGGGTGTACGAGACATCCATTTCTTTCTGGTATAATTCCTCTGTGTGTTCTTGCCACCTCTTCTTGAATTTAGGTATTGTAGCTTGTGGCTAATAGCTTCTAGTCCCCTCCCGTGCCCCCATAATGGGGGTCCTTTGAAATGCTAACCATCCTAATTATGTGTCAGAGTGGAAAATCTGTAGACCTATTTTTAGCACTTAACCTTGCTCAACTTTCCCTTTCACCTTGGTAAAAGGTATTCAGGAGTGAAAACAAGATTTTCCTTGTTTTTAAAGCAGCAGGAAACTAAACAGAAGCAGTTTGCTTGTGTGTTTTGGTCACAGTTCAGCAGTCTGTAAAATCAACATGTACGTCATTTAGCTGACTTCCTCTGTGTTACAGTGTGGGTGTTTTAATGCTTTTTATTTAGACCTTCCTGTTATAAATAAGGTTTTGAAGCTCAACTGTGTGAAAAAACGTTAATTTGCATAGTCTTGTCTGTGTGTGGTAAAATAACCAGTGGTATAGAGCTGTAGTGTTCAAAGCTGTACCTTTTTTAAAAATAGATTACTTACCTGCCCTTTACCACAAGGTCCCAAGGCAGTTTACAATAATAAAAGGCACAATTATAGAACAAAGAAAATAGATACAATGGTGAAACCAGAAAAGTGTAAAAATAATTAAAAAACAGCTTCACATATAAAAATAGTTTAAAAGTGTTCCAGTACAGATGCAGTCTGGAATAATGATCTCTACTTAGCTAAAAGTCTCCCTCTGACACACAGATTTGCAGGAGGTCTTCTCATAGGAGATCACAAGTAGAACCTGTAAGAAAATGATGTAGTGGGGAGCTGTTCAGGGTTCTGGCCATTTCATTCCCCCTGCCTTGATTTTCAGCCCCACTCCCTAACAACAGTCAGTGCCTGCTGAGCATGTTCAGTCCTCGTTGGGCCCTTTTTGGGAATTCTCCCCAATTTAGGGGTCCCCTCCCAAAAAAACCCCAATTCTTTTAAAATACTTTTTCTTGTGAATGTGTTGGTGGGAGTTTGTAGGAGTGTCAGTGGGCAGAAGTCTTGTGTCTGAAGACTCTCCTGCCAATTCCCTCCCCCCTTTCCCTCCCCATGTACTTAACTTCTGACCTTGGAATCTGGATGAATTAAAAACAGGTTAAAATCAGCCAAGGTAGCGATAGTAATTGGCAGAGGAGAAATGGCACAGCGGGAGAAGGATTAAAACATCTGCCTGCAAGTGCCCTCACTCTGCACTTGCCTTCTGATACCTATTATTTGTTATTTTGCAATTGTTCCTCAGTGCTCTTCAGTGCCATGGAAAGGGGTCCACTTGGGTCTCCCAGGTTAGGGAGTTCCACAACATGGGCACCAAAACTGAAAATGCCAGCCAGCCTTCTGTTGATGTCAGTGAGATGCAAAGCAGGGCCTCTGACTATGACTATGACGGTGGGGGGTCTGGCTGCTTATGTAGGAAGGCTGCCCTTTGAATACCCTGAGCACAGACAGTTCACTGGGGCTGATGCTTGCCATTGTCCAGCATTATGCTAATATATGGGCACCACACCTAATTAGAAAACTTAATGAGACACAATCTTTTTTGGAAGAAGTCCCACTGAGTTCCATGGGACTTGTTCCCAGATAAGAGAGAGAATGTGTATTTGTAGGATTGCAGCCCAATAATAACTTCTGGCTCTGTTGTCAGGAGCTGCAGATCTGAAGCAGAGAAAGAAGCCGAGCAGTACAGAAGCTGAAGGAAAAGCTCCTGAAGAAAATGAGGAGGAAACGAAAAAGTCAAAAAAATGTAAGTTGTGCCCTTTTTTTTAACGTGGCGCTCTACTTCTTTCATTGTAAAATCATGTATATGGGTTAAGATTTTCTCTGTGTTGCAAATTCACTTTGCAATTCTTCTGTTGCACCACGTGAAAATCTTTACATTGAGGGGGGAAAACTTGTGGCTGCAGCACACTGTGTAATAGTGCAGCCTTGTACATCAACATGCAAAAGTTTCTCTAGCCTGTTAAAGAATAAAATACTAGCCGACTACAAAACTAGGAGCCTGCATTTCTGTGCTGGCTGTGGAAGAGAGAAGCCTTCTTCTTTGAGACCAGCAGGGAAAACACATATTATCAAACCTCTTAAACTAGTAAATGATATTTGATTTCCAGTAATTGACTGCTAGTTTTGGGCTAGCAGTCAATTACTGCAAGTGTGGACCATTTTGTCTATTCTCCATGTAACGACTGCCAAACAAAAGGCTAGGCTGTCTTAGTGGTTGACTCTGCAGTTCATGCTGGTTTCACAGTTACTCTTCTGCAAAGCAGTCACGTTCGTGCATCGCTTCCTTTGCCTACAGGCGTACTGCTGATGGGCCATCTACATGAGAAATGTACAGTAGCTAGAAACGAAATCAGTTTATGCTTTTCCCTAAAGAACTCCGAGAACTGCAGTTTCCCCTTAAATAATGCTCCAGTTCAGTCTGGGTGGCAAGCTCTGTCTTCAGTGAGAGAAGCTTCCCTGGTTAAAGTTCTTCTGCCCATTTCAGCAGCTTACAGAGTGGTGGAAATGATGGTTCTGCTGGAGCATCTAAGCCGGAGTCCGCAGAGTTGGAGGGTGATGACGTGACTTCCTCAGGCCACAGAGGTGTTGACAGAATGGACTCCTTCTGTGCTGGAGGTTCTGGGGAACGGGAAACCAGTGTGTCTCGCCCCCTGTGAACAGTTCCCTGTTCTTCCTTCAGTTCTTCCTCCAAATCCTCATCCCCCAAAGAGGGGAAGGTCATGGCATTGGAAGGCTTAGACCAGGACACACTCCTCAGGAAGCTTGATAGGAAAAACAGCAACAGGAAATTCCAGATTGAACTATATAATGACTAAAGTATATAATGGCACTACCCACACAGCGGTCTGTAGCTTCTGTGTGTTGTTGGAAACTCTTGATCAGGTCACTGGAACTGGCTGATATGAGAATACGGGATTAGGCGGACCATTGGTTTGGCCTTGAAAGCTTTGTTCTTTGTGCTCAAGACCTAGAGCTTCCTGGTGGCTTCATGTGACGTTCCTAACATTCCTTTACAGATGTCTTCATTCCACGTTTCGCAAAGCTTTTCTTTGGCTGTCTTGCAGCAGTCATAAGTGGAATGATGTATGCCATGTACCTTTCGACATACCATGAGCGCAAATTCTGGTTCTCTGGCAGGCCGGTAAGGAAATAGAATCATAATTACAAACAATACGGAAAACACACTATCTTTACCTTATTCAGAAGAGAGGAGTCTCTAGCCCTTGGGTTGAATGTGGCCCTCTCAGCCTTTCTGTCTGGCCCTCAGAACTTCCTCCAGGCCATGTCCCCTTTCCCCCCTTCTCTGCACCCTTTATTGGGCTGGTCTGAACTTGAAGTGTGATAAAGCATCTTGCGTACTAGGACGGGTGGGTACAGACACCTTTCTCTACTGGAAAAGGGCTTCTACCAGATGGAGTACCAGTATCAAGATAGTTAGGCTGTCATATAGGAACATAAAGGCAGCTCTTTTTAGCTCATAGATACTCCAGATTAATTCCCATTATTGTGGTGAACAAGTGTGCTGTTGCAATTGCCAGAAGCTGCAACTGGAGTTTTGTGCTGCCCCAGGTCTTTTCCATTGAAATATTTTTCACAGCCTCTGTGCAAGGAGGAGGTGTTTTTTGTTCTTTTGCTGTGTTTTACTGTTGGCTTTTAAATCTTGTTAACATTTTGTAGTGAGCCACTCGTGGAAGTTCATTGACAAATAGCTCAATAAATCTTATAACTATTATTGGGTGATATCCAGCATTCATCAATAGAGCAGACCCATTGAAATTGTTGGACTTGTCTGCACTCAGTTTGCTGTGAGTATGACTTAGTTGAATATCACCCATTATTGCTGTTAGGATTATTAATGAATGGAAATGACACTCCAGTCGAACTTCCCCCATGATTTATTAAAGATGTATCCTTTCTCATTGGATGGTTGTGTCATCCAGGCAAATGAATATAAAATGAGAATATGATTTTGGTTTTTTGATTTTGGTTTTCTAGGAGCTTGAACGAGAAATCACATTTCAGGGTGATGGTGCCATTTACTACTCATTTTACAAAGACTTATTAAGAGCTCCCTCCTTTAAAAGAGGTAAGACACATACATTTACTAAATAGCAACTGAGACAAAATCAGAAAAGATAGTACTGAGTAGCTTCTTGGGATGGAGGAGAGAAAGCATGTAAGCTTTCAGATTACACAAAGATGTTGCACAGGCTTATGTAACTCCGTTTGCACATCTTCTTATCAATGCAAAGTTGGTTCATCAAAGCTTCCACTTGTGTATTATATCCCATGTTCTCTGGGATAATCTATTTCTAATCCCATTAGGCCTTGTGGTCTGGAAACCCTAACCCAGTGGTCAGGCAAAGGAGAACTATGGACCTGATCTGTTCCCCTACAGGAGACAGCTGAGAATCCCCTGTGAGCCACAGAACTTCACTCCACCATCAAAAGCTCTTTTCCCTGGATTGTGCTGCGAGCTGTAGAGTAGAGCAGGGCCTGCGCTGCTAATGAATTGTAAATAAAGAGCTAGATTTCAGGACAGGCGCAACGAAGCTTGCACACTGTGTCGTTCAAGAAGCTGCAGTGTTCACTGCATAGTGGCAAAGCCAGAGGCTGCCTGTCAAATTCTTCAACAGGAGGCAAATGCAGGCTTTGTAGCAGGACTAGTTCTGGAAGGGAGTTACTAGCCTCCCAAGCAAATGGGTGTAGATGCTCTCCAATACATGTGTCTAACCTTGCTTGTTATGTTATGAAATGGCATCTAGCAGCTTTTCACAAAGCACATTATCCTGAAGGCTATTCCTATATTTCACCCCATGGAGATGCCCTATGCCTTTGCAAGTAGCCTCCGCAGTAGTCCTGTTCCAGCATTTAGGGAATGGCAACACAAGTAGCGGATTTGGCAGGCACACATCAGTCCTGCCTATGGTGTTCCATCTATTCCATCCACCTCCAATCCTCTCTTGTTCGGCAGGAAGGTCTGCATTCAACTGAACATGCTTAGAAGCCTCCCAATAACTGGGAATACTGTGCCATCTGTGGTCCCAATTGCAAGGAGCCTTCAGAGCCTGCTCAGCCGAATACCCTTTGGACCTTCCTACTCAATGCAGGAAGGATGGGGCCAGCACATGCAAGGGCATTGGGGGGCGAGACTAGTTGGCCTGGCCTCAACTCATGTAGATGTTCCATTCTTAGGCATGACTCCTGAACAGGGCTCAAGTTGCAGAAACCAAACATGGTAGAACTCTTCCTTTTGTTGATCTTGAGAAATTGCATAAATAATGCTGGCATCCCTTCCTCCCACCCAAATCTCATTCTCAGGCGTTAATCAGTTAACTCACGACAACAGGACTCTCTCGCTGAAGACCATGAATGTCGTGCGGCAAATGACGTTGTATCCAGAATTGATCGCCAGCCTCTTATACCAAGCATCTGGCAGTGAAGTATGCTTTGCCCCTCTCTTGTTTCTTTACAGTCCTAGGGGATAAGTAGTTGAGAAGTGTGCTGCCCTAAAAGCAAGCAGCTTGTTTTCCTCCAGAGCATTATATGTGGTGAGCTGTCGGAGGACTGCTACACTGTGCACTGAGGGTTCTCTGTGTGCCCAGAGAAAGTGCAACCCCCTCTGTGTGTAATCAGCCCCTTAGTTGAGACCTGGGTGTGGGGTCTCAGTTAATGGAAGCACCCCTAAGAGTAGTTTGAGTAGTTTAAGGAAGTCCATATCCTATATTTTGAAAAGCTGAAAGCTGCATGGCTGCAGTTTATTGCTATGAGGGTTCTCAATGACCCATGCAAATAGCCTTTGCCTTTGCTCTATAAAGGGGTTCGTGTTTTGCGGCAACAGTAAGGTGCTGCTGCTACTCCCCACCCCCGGTTATTATCTTCCATCAGCTTCATGGGCTTCTCTTTCCATTTGTGAATTTCAAACTGTGCTTTATTGTTGTAACTCAGCTGCTAGTATTGCGTGTTTGAAAATATTTATGTCTTTAATTTTCAGGAGGTTATTGAGCCAGTATATTTTTACATTGGCATAGTATTTGGACTGCAGGGGATCTATGTGACTGCGTTGTTCGTAACCAGCTGGCTAATGAGTGGGACTTGGCTGGCAGGGATGCTGACTGTTGTCTGGTTCATTATTAACAGGTAAAGCAAATCTTTACTACCCACCCCACCCCATAATTTGCTGTTCTTTCCCTGCCTTGAACTGAACAAGCAACTGTATTCCTAATTCTTTCTTTTCCTTTTCCCTTCTACACTATTTCCAAAGGGAACTTTTATGAAAGTTTCTAGTTGTTGATGTATTACACTACCAGGAAAGGTTCATTCTGTAACTGGAAATATTATAAGAGCGGGAAATGGATCATGTGGATAAGAATTGGTTGTGGCCTTTCTATTTCACACACACACACACCATACTTTTTGTCCTGTGGTTTTTGTTGGTTACATTTGCATGTTGGGCTTTAAATGTCTGGAAAGTGTCTTGAAGCCCATCGTACGAAATTCTCTGTGGAGAGGTTATAGGCATATGGATTCCTGATGGAGCTTGTCGCTTTCCACATGCCCTTTCATGACAGGGCAAGGTATTTAATTCTTGTATATGTAGTTTATACTCCAATTTGTGGCTATACTTTGTGCTGTTTTGTTGTTTATAAAATCAAAGATATACATCTGAGAGGGAAAGAACCCATTGCATAGATCATTGCTTTTGCAGTATTGCTGTTTAAAATTTAGAAATCGAAATGTTATTGTAAAAGCTCATTGTCCTTGCTTTCATTAGAGTATGCTTCTATTTGTAGAAGGCAGTCTTCCCAACCAGGTATTTTGGCCTGCAGCTCCATTCAGGCCTATTGGCCATGCTGCCTGGACCCAATATGTGTTGTAATCTAGAGGGCACCAGGTTGGGTTAGGGTGAAAAATGACATCTAGGATTAAATAGCAAGGCTATTAATGATCAGTCCCCCAAAAGTTCTAATCGCTAAAAACTCCAAGGCTCTTTATTATGGTCAGTGACTAATATTCAGAAAAAAAGTCATACAAATGAATATACAAAAGAATACCAAACAAAACAAAATAGAGAACCATTACAATAAAAACAAAATAGAGAACCATAAGTGTTGTATTATAAAATGCCCGGCACAGAGAACAAAATTATCAATTTGCTAAAATTAGTCTCTGGAGAGTTTTACACGCAGCAGCACAATATTGAGCCATCCTGGAAGAGATGGATGTGTTCTTATCAGAAAGGAGTAAAATAGCATTAAATGCATCCAGTCGTTCTGGGAATTTCCGTTTGAAATGGGTCAATAAAAACCATGCATATCACAATAGAAGGAGCAAGTTATCGATTCTACCTCTCCAGATTTGCAGGGACATTTACATTGACCAC